>NC_137789.1:162113962-162778108 GCF_963383645.1 Muscardinus avellanarius | reverse complement strand
CCTGACCCTTGACCCTGAACCCATCCCTAACCCTGACCCTAACACTTGACCCTGACACTAACCCTAGTCTAACCCCAACCCCTGACCCCCGACCCTGACCCGATCTCTAACCCCGACCCTAATCCTTAACCCTGACACTAACCCCAATGCCAACCCCTAACCCCTTTTTTAACCCCTAACCCAGAACCTAACCCTTGATCCTTACCCTGACCCTGACCCAACCCTAACCCCGACCCTAACCCTGACCCTAACCCTGACCCTGAAACTGACCCCCGACCCTGACCCCTTACCCTGACCCGACCCTAAGCCTGACCCCGACCCCAACCCCTAACCCATACCCTAACCCTTAACCCCGACCCCAAACCTGACCAATGACCCTTACCCCTGAAACTGACCCCGACCCTACTCCCTTACCCCTTGACCCTGGATCCTTAACCCATCCCTAACTCTGACCCTACTACTTGACCCTGACACTAACCCTAGCCCTTACCCCAAACCCTGACCCCCGACTTTGACCCAAAACCTTGACCTTCACCCCAGACCCTGACCCCATTCCTAACCCCTAACCAAGACCCTAACCCTTCACCCTTACTCTGACCCTAACCCCTAACCCCTACTCTAACTCTGACCTTGACCCCGACCTGACCCTGACCTGACCTGACCCTAACCCCTGAAACTGACCCCTGACTCTGACTTTTATCCCTGACCCTGGACACGGGACCCTGACGCCATCCCTAACCCCGACCCTAACCCTTGATCCTGAAACTAACCCTAGCCCTAACCCCAACCCCTGACCTTTTTTCTAACCCCTAACCAAGACCCTAACCCTTGACCCTTACCCCGTCCCGACCCTAAACCATAACTCCTACCCTAAACCCTAACCCCGACCCTAACCGACCTCGAACCTGACACCTGACCCTAACCCCTGAAACTGACCCCCGACCCTGACCCTTACCCCTGACCCCGACCCTAACACTTGACCTTAGCACTAACCCTAGTCTAACCCCAACCCCTGACCCTCGACAATGACCCAATCCATAGCCCAGACCCTAACCCTTGACCCTTACCCTGACCCCAACCCAACCCTAATTCCTAACTCCTACCCTAACCCCTACCCTAACCCCAACCTTGAATCTGACCCCTGACCCTTGAACCTGACCCAATCCTTAATCCAGACCCTAACCCTTGACCCTAACCCCAACCCCTGACTTGACCTTGACCCTGACCCCATTTCTAACCCCTAACCCTTGACCTTACCCTGACCTTGACCTTAACCGTAGCCCTAACCACTAACGCTAACCAGCTTACTTTAACCCTAGTGCTAACCAGCTTATGCTAACCCTAACACTAACCATCTTAGGCTACCCCTAACCCCAACCCTCACCCTAACACCTAACCACTATCAGTAACCACCTAACACCCTAATGCTAACCCTAACACCTAACCACTAATGCTAACCAGCTGACGCTAACCAGCTGACGCTAACCCTAACCCCAACCCCAACCCTAACACTAAACCCTAACCACTAACGCTAACCACTTAACGCTCACCCTAACACCAACACCTAACCACTAACGCTAACCAGCTAACCCGCCAACCCCCACCCCAATCCTTTTCACTTACCTCAGACAGCAGATGGTTGGCTCCATCCCGAGTGTGCATATGCGTGCATGAGAGGCTAGGGATAGAACATTGAGGCATTGGACTCCCCACCCGATTTAGTATTCTTTATTTTGAAACAGAGTCTCACTGGAGCACTGGAGCCTCGCTAAATAGCTGAGGCTGTGCTCGAACCGTGATCCCCCCCATTGCAGCCTCTAGAATGCTGTGATTACAAGCCAATGCCTCCACACCTGGCTTCAAATTTGTAAAAAACGTGCTTGAAGCGGGTGTGGTGGTTCAGACTTGTAGCTGGAGGTAGAATGCTCCTGGGTTCCAACCCCTGTACCACAAAAATTAAAATTCAACAAAATATGTCACCTTAATGACTCAAGGTTTCATGTTGATGCTTTTTAAACAAGTATATATACACATAAAATTTTTATTTTTCTTTTGTGGTGGTACTGGGGATGGAACCCTTCTACCTCCGGGCTACACTCCCAGACCAATTTTTTTTTCATGTTTTATTTGAAAACACGGCCTCTGAAACCAGCTGAGGTAGGCTTAGAACCTGCGAGAACCCCGTCTCAGCCTCCCAAGGGCGGGAATTACAAGTGTGCGTCACCAAGCCTGGCTGTAAATAGGAATATTCTATAGGGACAGTTAAAGTCGATAACCTTTAACATAGAGAAAGTAGAGACACACTACTGGCAGCAGAATGGTTACAAAAATAGAGGCCGGTACTTGGGTGGCTAAGGGTTAAAGATAGCCTCAGGAACCCGGGCAGACCATGTTTGAAAGTTAAAAAAAAATAATAAAACGGGGATAGAACATAGCTTGGAGGTTGAAGGCACCTTAAGCCAATCCCCAGTATAACACTAACACAAAATGAATAAAATATTAAACCCATGAACCATTAAAACATGCATACCTCCCTCTTCAGCTCCCTGCCACAAACAGAACGTGTTTTCTTCAAACTCCACTTAATTTTCTTACCTCTTACACAACGGCTCGTACTCAGGAAAATGGAGCTTGGGCATGCTGAGGAGGGGCTTCCACAGGCGTCCAGAAACTGAAATCTCTCCCCCGGTCGTCAGAAGAAAGCTCTTCCTGTGAGAAAAGCTGGCGTTATATACCCGCGCTAAGAAAGAACTTCCCGGGCTAAAAAGAGTTCCGGGTCAGAAAAACAGGTTCCAGTGTTAAAGTAATAAGTTCCGCTGCTCTTCGGCGCCGGCCGCCGCCCCGGCAGCACTTCCAACGCGACCGCAGCCCCGGCAGCACTTGGGACGCAGACGCCACCGCCGCCCCTGCAGCTCTTGGGACGGGACGCGGCCGCAGCCGCCGCCGCCCCTGCAGCTCTTGGGACGGGACGCGGCCGCAGCCGCCGCCGCCCCTGCAGCTCTTGGGACGGGACGCTGCCGCAGCCGCCGCCGCCCCTGCAGCTCTTGGGACGGGACGCGGCCGCTGCCGCCGCCGCCCCTGCAGCTCTTGGGACGGGACGCGGCCCCTGGAGCTCTTCGGATGCGGCCGCAGCCCCTGGAGCTCTTCGGACGCGGCCGCCGCCGCCGCCCCTGGAACTCTTCAGACGCGGCCGCCGCCCGTGGGACGCCGACCCACAGCTGCCGCAGCTCTTTACAGCTCACTGCTGCTTCCACAAGACACACAGGAGGCTGTCTTATATAGCCTGCCAACTCTCCTGATTGGTTCTTAGATCTGGAATCTGATTGGTCTTTAGTTCTGGGCTCTGATTGGTCTTTAGTTCTGGGCTCTGATTGGTCCTTAGAGCTGAGCCCTGATTGGTCCATTTTCAATCTCTTTTTCAAATCCCTGTGTAGCCGGCCGTGGTGGTGCATGCTTCTAATCCCCGAGCTTGGGAGGCAGAGACGGGAGGATGGTGCAGGTTCGAGCCGGCATTGCTGGATTAAGAGACCCTGTTTCTGTTGTATGCGGAGTTTGCGAGAAATGGGAGACTCGAGAGCCTGAGGGAAATGTGTTCATTGAAGCCTTTATTAGCTGGCCAGCGGCGGAGCCCTCAGTCTGTAATCAGACCAGAGGGGCGCCCCGACTGCCTGGGGTAGCGGGCTTATAAGGGGTTAGATCTACATGATTGGATAAGCTAGCTAAGATGGTAGGAGGGGTTGACCTTCGTGAAAGGAGACACCACCACACCTTGCTAGGGGAGGTACCTTACAGGGACGTTCACTATGTCAGAATTATATGAACAAGATGGAGGTCATGGGTATAAAAGGCCAGTCACGTGTAATCCCTTTGTTGTATTTATTTCGAGTCACCCCACCCATGCCTGTATTTCTATTTTCTGTATTTCTATATTTCTAATAAACTTCTTTAAATCTTCAGCAACTGTCCAAGCTATGCATATTTATTCTTAGCTTAGGACAAGAATCCATGGTTTTTTATCTGTTTGGGGTTGTTTGGGGTTTTGTTTTGGTTTGGGGGTAGTATGTCTGGGACCCTAGAAGGGATTCCTGGGGAACGGCTTCCCCAAATTACATTCTCCCAATCCGTAACAGCTGAGGCTGGCTTTCAAACTGTGATTCTCCTGTCTCAGCCTCCTGAGTACGAGGATTGCAGGCTTGAAGCATGATGACTCTGCCTGTCCTTTTCATTTCCTTCCTTGTTTTCCCAGGGAAGACATGTTTTTCCCCCTATGGTACTGGGAAGTAAACTTAGGGTCATTCTAACTCCAAACGATACTCCCAGCCATATTTTATTTTTATTTTGAAATAGGGTCTCACTAGATTGATGAGTCTCAATACTTGCTAAGGCTGTCCTCAAACAGATGACCTTTCTATCTCAGCCTCCCAAGTTTAAAGGACCAAAGTTTAAAGGTTTAAAGGGATGCTCTACCACACCCAGCTGGACATTCCTTTCCTATTTCATTTATTTATTTATTTATTTTGGTGTTAATAGGGGTAGAACCCAGAGGCTTTCTACCTCCGGGCTATCCTCCCAGCCCTCTTTGACATTTTATTTGGAAACAGGGTCTCACTAAGTTGCTGAGAGCCTCACTAAGTACCTGAGGCTGGATTGAAACCTCTGAGATCCTCCTGTCTCAGCCTCCCAAGCCTGGAGATTACAGGTGTGCACCACCATGCCCAGCTCCTTTCCTAATTTAAAAGGAAAGCTGGAGATCAAATGGCACCGGGTCAGTGTCAATCGGTCAGACCAGCTTCCAGGCTGGTAGAAGAATAGGTGTCCCCTGACATTTCCCCTTCGGCCAAGGGTGTAAAGATTGTGAGGCAGAATAAAATAAAATAGTAGATAGAAAGCAGATGAATTGGGAAGGAAAGAAAAATATAGTTTTAAAATCTGGAAAGTTCCTAATCTCTAACTCCACCAGGTAGGATAGATTGTTTCAGGCTAAGGCCTCAATGAGCCACACCCTTATTCACAAAGGCCCCTCTATTCACCAGAGATCCCTGAAATGCTATGCCAACAAAGGATCCTTGAGTAGGACAATGATTGGACACCAGCCACCCACTGCCTCTCATAGCCAGAGGGACCAGAAGATTAAGAGGACCCCCTTGCAGGGAAAGGTGGTGCATTCTTGTAAACTTGAAGGACACCCTCAGCTACTTAGTGAGGCCATTTGCAACTCAGTGAGACAGTTTCAAAAAAAATAAATAGGGAGCCGGGCTTGGTGGCACAGGCTTGTAATCCCTGGGCTTGGGAGGCTGAGACAGGAGGATCTCAGGGTTCGAAGCCAGCCTCAACTACTTAGTGAGGCTTTCGGCAACTTAGTGGGACCCTGTTTCTAAATAAAAAATATAAAAAAGGTCTGGGAGTATAGCCTGGAGGTAGAAAGCCTCTGGGTTCCACCCCTAGTACCACCAAAATAAATAAATAATACATACATACATACATACATACATACATACATACATACATACGGCTGGGGGTGTAGCTCAGAGGTAGAATGCCCCTGGGCTCCAGCCACAACACTGTAAAGAGGACACCCTTGTGAGGGTTCTATAAAGAACTGAAAAAGCAACAAAGATGGTCTTGGTCGACCTCTCTTAAAATTGCCTGCTTTCACCCTCAAACCTCAGTTTCCTAAATTAAACCTCTGCCTTTTCTGACTGGCAAATGCTGAAATTCTTTTCTGCCACATAAACCAAGAACCCCACAGAAGTGTGTTGTTTTCCCAGGACATTCCCATTAAAAGGAGCACAGCACAGAAGCCCAAGCTGAAAATAAAGGGCCAAGCCGGGCGTGGTGGCGCACGCTTGTAATCCCCGCGCTTGGGAGGCTGAGACATGAGGATCACACAGGTTCAAAGCCAGTCAGCAACTTTCCGAGGCTCTCAGCAACTTAGTGAAACCCTGTTTACAAATAAAATATAAAATACAAATAAAATATAAAATACAAATAAAATATAAAATATAAAATAGTCTGGGAGTGTAGGCCGGAGGTAGAAGGCTGCTGGGTTCCATCCCCAGTACTACAAAAAAAAAAAAGAAAAAAGAAAAAAGAAACAAAGGAAAAAAAAGAAAAAGAAAGGAAGAAAGAAAAGAAAAGGGTCAGCAGTTTGCTACCATGTTGTTCCTGCACGCTGACTCACTGGTGGAAGGGTTCAATTGCAAAAAGTAAAATTTATCTTGCCACTCAGCTTTCAAAGATGTATTTCTCTAATCAGGCATGGTGGAGCATGCCTGTAGTTCCAGTGCTTGGGAGGCTGAGACAAAAGGATGTCAGGTTCAAGGACAGCCTCAGCCACTGGTGAGATTCTCACAAACAGATTGAACCCGTGTTCAATCCCCAGTATCACAAAAAAAAAGTACACAGCTGTGTCTCTTTTTTTTTTTTAAATAATGCCATAGAAATTTACTTCTGACAGTGGGGTGGAATAGAAGAAATGAAATACTAGGTAGAGAGGAGACAACTTGGAAAAGAAAGAAAAATATAGTTTTAAAATCTTGAAAGTTCATAATACCTAGCTCCACCCTAAAGGCTGTGTTCTGTTTTAGGCAGAAGCCTCAAGGAGCCCACACCCTAAATCACAGTGACCCCTCACCCTACCTGAGATTCCTGAGATGCTTGGTAAACAAAGGATCCTGGGGGAGGAACAAGGTCAGACCCCACACAGCCACCACCACTGATTCCAGGAAGGGAAAGCCCAGACCTCCACCCCAACCATGAGCTCCTAGCCACCTTCTCCTCTAGGGGCCTCTCTTGTTCTGAGCTGGTCTGTGCTCTCCTTTGACTGTGTATTCTCACTTGTTCTTAGCACACCTCTGCCTTTGTCTCTGACTGCACCATGGAAGCTGAGAACTCACAGAACATATCATGCAGACCCATGACAACAGCACCCCACCTGTACCTATGGCTGAAGCCCCACCATCTTGTGTACACACCGCTTAGGTACCCACCTCTCTGAGGGCCAAGGAAGGTGGGGGGGGGCATGGACAGCACATCTCCCTTGCCCAGTGAAACCAACTTTGTGTGTATGCGTGTGGGTCTGGAACCTAGGGGCATTCTACCTTGGAGATACAACCCCTGGCCTATTTTTATACTTTATTTTGAAACAGGGTCTCACTAAGTTGCAGAGAACCTCACTAAGTAGGTGAGGCTGTCCTCGAACCAGGATCCTTCTATCTCAGCCTCCTAAGTCCTGGGATTACAAGCATGAGCCACGGGAGACCCTCACTGAGAAAAATACATTGCACTTACCAGATCATACCCAAGTAGAAAAAATGTCCCATGCAGTGCCCCGAGTTCTGGTGCAGAGTCCCTGCTGTGCTGATCCGAAGGGCCCCTACAGGGCTGTGCTGATCCTGTGAGCCGGCCACAGGAGGACAATCGACAAGTTCCATTCGGTATACTTGGGTCTCTCGCTGGGAACCATCTGTCCCTGCACCCCTCCACTGCATGCTTGAGATGTGCCTGGAACTCAGGAGCCCTGCAGCTGGAGGAGGAAGAAGAGTGTGCTGCTTCAGGCCAGGCTGACTGTATGCTTGCATGGGGGAGGGGGCTGTTACCACCCCTGCTCCTCCTGCTGCCCCGCCCCTCCCCAAGGGCAAAGTTTGCTCTTCCTTTGTTTTTGCAGAACTGAGGATCAATTCTGGACCTGGCACATTCTAGGCAAGTGTTCCACCAAAAGTGCCTACTTTTTTTACTTTTTATTTTGAAACAGGGTCTTGTACGGGGCCTAAGACCCTCAACTCTTGGTTGCTGAGGTATCCTGTAGTTGTCAGCCAACTAAAGGGGCTCACCCTTACTTGGGAGACAGGCTGTGACCCCCCTCTGCCATGGCTGGAAGACAAAGGATGGCTGTCAAGCAGGGACAGGAATGGGAGGTGGCACCTGATGCCCTAACTTAGTTTTCCCTGCAGATGGACAATACATCATTATTATTGGAATAAGCACTGCTATTATGGAGTCCAGTCACCATGTTGGGAACCAGCCTGCTTAGTTTTATTTCCTTAGGAACCAGGGAATTCATTTTGTTGTTTTGGGTTTTTTTTTTTTTTCTTCCTTTTTTTTGGTACTGGACATGGAACCGAGGTTGAGCTACACCCCCAGTCCTATTTTTTATTCTTTATTTTGATACAGGGTCTAAGTTGCAGAAGTCCTCACTAAGTAGCTGAGGCTGCCCATGAATCACGATCTTCCTGTCTCAGTAATGCTGAGATTACAAGTGTGCACCACCAAGACTGACTATTTTGGTTTTTTAACATCAAAGGTGACCCTCCCAAAAAACTGATGTCTGTGGCAAAGCAAACCCGCTCTTTTAGCAAAACCCATTTAGTGTGTGTGTGTTTGTGTGTGTGTGTGTGTGTGTGTGTGTGTGTGTGTGTGTATGGTGCTGGGGGTTGATCCCAGGGCCAGTCTACCTCTAAGATACATCTCAGCCCTATTTTTTATTATTTATTTGAAAACAGGGTCTCAAGCCAGGCGTGGTGGCGCATGCTTGTAATCCCAGCATTTGGGAGGCTGAGACCAGAGGATTGTGGTTTGCGGACAACCTCAGCTACTTATTGAGGCCCTCTGAAAATCAGTGAGACCTGGTTTCAAATTAAAAGAATAAAAAATATGGCAGGGGCTGTCGCTCGGAGGTCAAATGCCCCTGGGTTCCATCCCCAGACCTGGAAAAAAACAAAAAAAATTAAAACAGGGTCTCAGTAAGTAGTTGAAGCTGGCCGTGAACCTGGATCCTCCTGTCTCAGTCTCCCAACTGGGATTACAAGCATAAGCCACCATGCCTGACTAGCTAAACCCATTTATTAAAATATTAACCCAACCCATAACAAACTTCCCACCTTTCAGTCCATACCTCAAAAACTCTATAAAACATGGACTGACAAAAGGTCCCAGCTGCTGCTTTCTCACCTTGCGCCAGGATTGGAAAATTGCTTTGATATTAATTTCTAAACTGTAGAAAGTAGCCAGGGCCTGGGGGCTCTGCGGGCACTCAGGCAGGGAGGGGGCGGCAACTGTTGCAGTACAGAGCCCCCTTCTCCCTTTACCTTTCTTTCTAATGATTAACCTATAGTAAAAGCCTTAGAGACAATTAAAGCCTTTGGCCCACCAAAATGTATAGAGGCCATCAGTGCCTCTGTTTGCCTCCTCTCCTCTGTTACCTGGCCTGCGTATAGGAAAGGTAAAGTCTGTGGGCTGCTTCAAAGCACCCATAGTTGACGACCAAACGATGCTGCCCGGTACAATAGAGGTGAAGGCCGGGTAGATTCTTGACCCCTGCAGTTAGTAAGTACACTGCCCAGAGACAAAGATGCACCGCCTGCCTAAGGAATAAGATGCTAGCCTATTGCCTTGGTAACACTGATAAGAAGGTAGCAGTAGGGGACAAAGATCCATTTTCGGGCTCTCCGGCATGCAGGTCAGCATGCTGCTTTTTCCTTCTCTTATTTCCTACTGATTTTTTTTTTTTAATTTGCTAAAGCTGTACTGTGCTGCGTATTAGTTTTAACTTTTCTATTCAACAAAATTCAGTTGAATAAAGAAAAGAGCCCTCTGAATCACTGAAACCTTAACAACCAGAAACAGCATTTCAGGCTCCTGACAATAAACTCTTTTGAGCTGGGTGTGGTGGTGCATGCTGGTAATCCCAGTACTTAGGAAGCTAAGACATGAGGATTCACGTTTGCAGCCAGCCTCAGCTACATAGTGAGGCCCTTTGTAACTCAGTGAGACCCTGTTTCAAAATGAAGAATAAAAAAATAAGGCTGGAGGTGTAGCTCAGAGGTAGAATGCTGCTGGATTAAAAAACAGAAACAACAACAAAAACAAAAAACAGTGTTGGGGGTATAGCTCAGAGGTCAAATGCCCTTGAGATCAAACCCTAGTACTGAAAAAAAAAAAAGTTTTTTGTTTTAAAAAGCCGGGTGGGGTGGTGCAAGCCTGTAATCCCAGCACTGGGGAGGCTGAGACTGGAGAATCATGGTTTCTACACACAGCCTCAGCTTCTTAGTGAGGCCCTCCAAAACTTAGTGAGACCCTGTTTCAAAATAAATAAAAAATAAGCAGGGGGTGTAGCTCGGAGGTTGAATGCCTGAGTTCCATCCCCAGACCCACACACACACAAAAAAAAGTTTTAAAGTAAAAAAGGGAGGGTCTGGGCTCAAGCCAAGAGATTGTCTCTAAATTTAAAAAAGAAAAGAAAAATATTTAAAAATGTATTAGCCGGTCATGGTGGTACACGCTTGTAATCCCAGCATTCGGAAGGCTGAGACCAGAGGATCATGGTTCATGGACAGCCTCAACTATCCCCTCTGTAACTTAGGGAGACCCTGTTCCAAAATAAATGATAAAAAATATGGCAGGGTTGTAGCTCAGAGGTCAAATGCTCCTGGTTTTCATTCTCGGGCCTGCAAAAATAAATACATAAAATAAAAATTTATTGAGGCAAGGCAGAAGACCTTGGAACAGGAAATAAAAAAACATTTGCATCTCCTTTCTGTGAGGGTGGGGAAGGTAAGCAGAAAAGTGAGACTGTTGAGTCCTAGAAAATGAAGGCCCTGACCAGCCTACAAGATAGCAATTCAAAATAAGTATCAAAATTGTACAAAAGTCATAGGGTCCCCAAAGCCCAAATCCGGCCAATCATAAAAGAACAGATAGAAAACCTCAGGAAGGCTTAAAAGCCCACTTCCCAAGAGGTCGCTTTCTTAGACCCTGTTTCCAAATAAAATATAAAATAGGTCGGGGAGTATAGCCCAGAGGTAGAAAGCCTCTGGGTTCCACTTCCAGTACCACAAAAAAAAAAAAATTAGGACCAGGGGTGCAGCTCATAGGAAGAATGCCCTTGGATTCATTCCACAGTACTACAATAAGCAAATAAATAAACTTTCACATTTCTATACCCTTTGCTAGTCCTCAGACTTCATTCATTGAAAACCACTGGACAAAAATTGTATAAAAAGGAGACACCCTTGTCTAAGTATCTTGAAGTAAAAATAAATTGTTTTTAGTAGATGTATGCTATTTACAAAAAAAAGCTACTGATTTGTGTTTTCACATTTTCTAATAATTAACCCCTAAAGAAGTGTTATTTTAAATGGTTTTAGGCATCATGCAGTATCAGTAGTCGTGTGTGTGTGTGTGTGTGTGTGTGTGTGTGTGTGTGTGTTACAGGGAGTGGAGCCCAGGTCATTTTCTACCTCCAGGCTATACTCCTAGACCTATTTTATATTTTATTTGGAAACAGGGTCTAAGTTGCTGAGAGCCTAAGTAGCTGAGGCTGGCTTTGAACCTGTGTGATCTTCCTGTCTCAGCCTCCCAAACACTGAGATTACAGATCTGTGTCACCATGCAAGGCTCCCTGTCGTTAGCATTTAAAATGTAAATCCAACAGGGTGTGGTGGCACAAGCTTGTAATCCCAGTACTTGGGAGGCAGAGATGGGAGGATTGCAGGTTTATGGCCAGTCTCACCTACTTGTGAGGCCCTCTGCAACTTACTGAGACCCTGTTTCAAAATAAAGAATCCAAACCTCACCTTGGGCTTGGTCTCCTTGGAACTATTTTTTTTTGTGTGTGTGTGTGGTATTGGAATTGGAACCGAGATGCTTTCTACATCCTAGCTAAACCTAAAGCCCTATTTTTTGTTCTTTATTTTCAAAAAGGGTATCACTAAGTTGCAGAGGTCCTCACTTAGTAGTAGCTGAGGCTGGCCACAGTCAATAAGATCCTCCTGTCTCAGCCTCCCAAGTACTGTCAATAAATAAAAGCGTGTGCCACAATATCTGGCTTCCCCAGACATTCTTATTTTTGTAGTTTGAGACTGTTTCCCAGGCTTGTCTTGAACCTGCTATCTTCCTGTTTCAACCTCTCTACTAGGTGGAATTGCAGGCATATGACACCACTACTTTTGTTTGAGGAGGGCCTTGCTCACTTGAGGCTGGCTTTGAACTATAATCATACTGTTTTAGTCTCCAAATTGCTGGCATTTGGGAGACTGAAACAGGAGAATTGCATTTCATAGCCAGCCTCTGCTAGTTAGTGAGTTCTTTTGCAATTCAGTGAGACCTGTTTCAAAATAGAAAATAAAAAATAGGGCTGGGGTGTAGAGCAGACGTAGAATGACCCTACATTTTATCACCAGTAGTGTGGAAATAAATAAATGAATAAATAAATTAGGATTGGGGGGTTATTTTTGTTGTTGTTTTAGTGGTTCTTGCGGTGGAACCCAGGGGCTTTTCTACCTCTGGGCTATACTCACAGATGTACTTTATATTTTAATTTGGAAATAGGGTCTCAAGTTGCTGAGAGCCTCAGTAAGTAGCTGAGGGTGGCTTCTAACCTGTGGGACCCTCCTGTCTCAGCCTCCCCAGCGCTGTGATTACAAGCATTCGCCAACAAGCTTGGCTTCAAGGATTGGGGGTTTAGCTCATATTTACCATGGCACTGGGATCCATCCCCAGTACCACCAACAAAACTAATTAATCAATTAAAATGCACCTTTGCTACCTCTCCAAGTCCAGAATAAACCCCAGTCTGGTACTAAAGAGGTGCTGAGAGCCATTGGCTGGATGGCATCCCATATTTTGCCCTTTGAGAAGGTTCTCCCCTCTTCATCAGCTGACACTCTGTTCTACACCTCTTTGCTGCCCGTGGCTTTGAAGCCCCTGTAGCTACTCCTCCTTCCTTAGTGAGCTCTGCCAGTGGGCATGGGTCATGGCCTTTGAGTCTGCAGAGCAGCCTCCTCTTTTGCCAAATTAGGGTGCCCCAGGGCGGAGCAAAAGGCTTTGCCCCCGAGAGCGACAGTGGGCAGAGGTGGGGGCCCCCCAGAGCTCTCAGGAAGGGAGTCCCCTGATTTTCAGGGTGGAGAGAAGAGGCACTGACTGCAGAGCCTCCCAGAAGCTAGGTGCCCTGTTGATTCCTGGTTTCTCTGGCCTCATTGCACTGGAGAGAGTTGGAGGGGAGAGAAAGCAAACTTTGAGTGGAGAAAAATGGACAATTCAAAGGACATACACAAGGCAAACCTGGTGGCACACTATGATGTCCGGGGACGTAGAAATCCTGTGCACTGTGTACCTGGAAGAGCCTGTGAAGGTCTGGGAGGGTCGCTGCTTCCTGGAGCTCACGGTACACCGGGGCTGCCACTACTGCAGAAGACCTGTTGAATAAGTTGCTAGCTCTGCTTTCCAGACACAGCTCTGGACGGGTCAGCATCTTCAGCTACCACTGCCTTTCCTCTCTGGGAAATATGTAGTCCAGGGTCAGCATCAGTCTGCCGCCACTCGTTGGACGTGGCCGCTTGTCGGACACCGCCTCTCATCACAGCACGCTGCTAACGCCGCTGCCATTCCACTCACTTCTGTTCCCTCTCTATGGGTTCCGATAAGAGCGCGCTGGTGAAGAACATTGGTTCCGGTGCCCTCTCAGTTTTGCTAACTTCTGTTCCCTCTCTATTGGTTCCGATAAGGGCATGTTGGTGCAGAACTTTGGACGCTTGCCCGGGACCCATAGGGACGGACCGGAAGTGCCCGGAACCCAAAGGCAGAATGAACATTCCGCGGTAATCCAGGCTGGGGCCCAAAGGGACGGACCGGAAGTCCCGGAACCCCAGAGGCAGAACAAAAGTGCCGCGATAATAGGGCGTCTGGCCGGGGACCATAGTGACGGACAGAAAGTGCCGGAACCCCAGAGGCGGAACGAACCTTCCGCGGTAATAGGGCGCCAGGCCGGGGCCCATAGTGACGGACAGGAATTGCCCGGAACCCCAGAGGCGGAACAAAAGTTCCGCGTTTATAGGGCGCCTGGCCGGGGCCCAAAGGGACGGACAGGAAGTGCCCGGAACCCCAGAGGCGGAACAAAAGTTCCGCGGTATTAGGGGTGCCAGGCCGGGGCCCATAGTGATGGACAGGAAGTGCCGGAACCCCAGAGGCGGAACAAAAGTTCCGCGTTTATAGGGCGCCTGGCCGGGGCCCAAAGGGACGGACAGGAAGTGCCGGAACCCCAGAGGCGGAACAAAAGTTCCGCGGTAATAGGGAACCAGGCCGGGGCCCATAGTGATGGACAGGAAGTGCCCGGAACCCCAGAAGCGGAACTTTTGTTTCGCGGTAATAGGGCGCCTGGCCGGGGCCCAAAGTGATGGACAGGAAGTGCCGGAACCCCAGAGGCGGAACAAAAGATTCGCGGTAATAGGGCGCCTGGCCGGGGCCCAAAGGGATGGACAGGAAGTGCCGGAACCCCAGAGGCGGAACAAAAGTTCCGCGGTATTAGGGCGCCAGGCCGGGGCCCATAGTGACGGACAGGAAGTGCCGGAACCCCAGAGGCGGAACAAAAGATTCGCGGTAATAGGGCGCCTGGCCGGGGCCCAAAGGGACGGACAGGAAGTGCCCGAACCCCAGAGGCGGAACTTTTGTTTTGCGGTAATAGGGTTCCTGGCCGGGGCCCATAGTAACGGACAGGAAGTGCCGGAACCCCAGAGGCGGAACGAACCTTCCGCGTTAATAGGGCGCCTGGCCGGGGCCCATAGTAACGGACAGGAAGTGCCGGAACCCCAGAGGCGGAACGAACCTTCCGCGTTAATAGGGCGCCTGGCCGGGGCCCAAGGGGACGGACAGGAAGTGCCGGAACCCCAGAGGCGGAACAAAAGTTCCGTGATATTAGGGCGCCAGGCTGGGGCCCATAGTGACGGACAGGAAGTGCCGGAACACCAGAGGCGGAACAAAAGTTCCGCGGTAATAGGGCTCCAGGCCGGGGCCCATAGTGACGGACAGGAAGTGCCCGGAACCCAGAAGCGGAACTTTTGTTTCGCGGTAATAGGGCGCGTGGCCGGGCCCATAGTGACGGACAGGAAGTGCCGGAACCCCAGAGGCGGAACGAACCTTCCGCGTTAATAGGGCGCCTGGCCGGGGCCCAAGGGGACGGACAGGAAGTGCCGGAACCCCAGAGGCGGAACAAAAGTTCCGCGGTAATAGGGCACCTGGCCGGGGCCCAAAGGGACGGACAGGAAGTGCCGGAACCCCAGAGGCGGAACAAAAGATTCGCGGTAATAGGGAGCCTGGCCGGGGCCCATACTGACGGACAGGAAGTGCCCGGAACCCCAGAGGCGGAACGAACCTTCCGCGTTAATAGGGCGCCTGGCCGGGGCCCATAGTGACGGACAGGAAGTGCCGGAACCCCAGAGGCGGAACAAAAGTTCCGCGTTAATAGGGCGCCTGGCCGGAGCCCAAAGGGACGGACAGGAAGTACCCGGAACCCCAGAGGCGGAACAAAAGTTCCGCGGTAATAGGGCACCTGGCCGGTGCCCAGTGACGGACAGGAAGTGCCCGAACCCCAGAGGCAGAACTTTTGTTTTGCGGTAATAGGACGCCTGGCCGGGGCCCATACTGACGGACAGGAAGTGCCGGAACCCCAGAAGCGGAACGAACCTTCCCGGGTAATAGGGCGCCTGGCCGGGGCCCATAGTGATGGACAGGAAGTGCCGGAACCCCAGAGGCGGAACAAAAGTTCCGCGGTATTAGGGAGCCAGGCCGGGCCCATAGTGACGGACAGGAAGTGCCGGAACCCCAGAGGCGGAACAAAAGTTCCGCGTTTATAGGGCGCCTGGCCGGGGCCCAAAGGGACGTACAGGAAGTGCCGGAACCCCAGAGACGGAACAAAAGTTCCGCGGTATTAGGGTGCCAGGCCGGGGCCCATAGGGATGGAACGCATGCAGACCCAAGACAACAGCTCCCCACCTGTACCTATGGCTGAAGCCCCACAATCAGTGCACACACCGCTTAGGTACCACCTCTCCGAGGGCCAGGGAAGGTGGGGGGACCATAGACAGCACATCTCCCTTTCCCAGTGATACCATCCTTTTTGTTGTGTGTGGGTCTGGAACCTAGGGGCATTCTACCTTAGAGATACAACCCCTGACCTATTTTTATACTTTATTTTGAAACAGGGTCTCACTAAGTTGCAGAGAACCTCACTAAGTAGCTGAGGCTGTCCTCAAACCAGGATTCTTCTATCTCAGCCTCCTAAATGCTGGGATTACAAGCATGAGCTACCACACCTGGCTGAAGCCAAATTTTGGGGAGACCCTCCTGAGGAATAAGTTGCATTCACCAGATCCAGATGTAGATCATACCCAAGCTGAGAATATTTCCCATGAAGTGAACTGATCTGAAGGACCCTGCAGTACTGTGCTGATCCTATGAGCCGGCCACAAGAAAGACAATCAAGTTCCATTTGAGATACTTGGGTTGCTCTCTGGGAACCATCTACCCCTGCACCCCTCCAGAGCTCTCAGGGAGTCCCCCGAGTTTCAGGGTGGGGAGAAGATGCGCTAACTGCAGAGCCTCCCAGAAGCTAGATGCCCTGATGAGTCCTGGTTTCTCTGGCCTCATTGGACTGGAGAGAGTTGCAGGGAAGAGAAAGCAAACTTTGAGTGGGGAAAGATGGACAATTCAAAGGACATGCAGAAGGCAAACCTGATGGCACAGTATGATCTCTGGGGATGCAGAAATCCTATGTACTGTGTACCTGGAAGAACCTGAGAATGTCTGGGAGGGTCGCTATTTCCTGGTTCTGATAATATGTTCTGTTATTTAACTTTTGTTTCGGGTTTACTCTTCTGTTCACTTCCATTCCTGTCTATCGGTTCCGATAAAGTGCTCTATTATATAACTTTTGCTCTGGGATTTTCTGTTCCACTCACTTCCGTTCCTGTCTTTTTCTTTGCAGTACTGGAGACATATCTCAGGAGCATTCTACCTCTAAGCGACACCCCCAGCCCTAAGTGTGTGTGTGTGTGTGTGTGTGTGTGTGTGTGTGTGTGTGTGTGTTACTGGGGGTGGAGCCCAGGGGCCTTGTACCTCCAAGCTATACTCTCAGGCCTATTTTATATTTTATTTGGAAACATGTGCCACCACACCTAGCATTGTTCTTTTTGAAACAGGTCTCACTGAGCTACAAGGGGCCTAAGTAGCTGAGGGTTCACAAGCCTGCACCACCACCCCCGGCTCCTGGGATTTCTTGGTTGTTGGGTTCTTGGGGTTTCTATCTATGAAGTTTTATTTTGATCTAAGGTTTTTCCTTCACACCAAATGTTATTATAGAAACGATAGCAAAACTGAACTTTTAGCTTGTAAATATTACTCAGGCAGCAAACTAGTTGGTCAGTGTTGTTTTTGAAAATAGATCCCAGAGATCCGGCCTGTCATCCCTGTCCTTGGCAGGCTGAAACACAGGTTCACAGCCAGCCCCAGTAACTTAGAGAGGCCTTCACCAACTCAGTGAGACCATTTCAAAATAAAAAATTAGCCAGGAGTGGTGGCACGCACTTGTAATCCCAGTACTCGGGAGGCTGAGACAGAAGGATCGCAGATTCACAGCCAACCTCAGCTATTTAGTGAGGCTCTCTGCAAGTTATAGTGAGTCCCTGATTCAAAATAAGAAATAGGGCTGTGGGTGTAACTTGGAGGTAGAATGTACCTAGGTTCCATCAACCACCAGTACCTAAAAAATAAATTTAATAAAATAAAATCAGATTGGGTGTATAGCTTGGAGGCAGAATGTCCCTGGGTTCAATCCCCAGTACCAAAAATATATATACAAGCTGGGCGTGGTGGCATACACTTATAATCCCAGCATTTGGGAGGCTGAGACAGGAAGATCGTGGTTCATCGCCAGCCTCAACTACTTAGTGATGCCCTTTGCAACTCAGTGAGACCCTGCTTCAAAATAAAGAATAAAAACTAGCCAGGCGTGGTTGCGCACACTTGTAATCCCTGCGCTTGGGAGGCAGAGACAGGAGGATCACACAGGTTCGAAGCCAGCTGTGCTGGCTTAGGAGACCCTGTTTACAAATAAAAATGTAAAATTAGGTCTGGGAGTGTAGCCCGGAGGTAGAAGGGCTTGCAGGAACCCCAGTACCACCACAAAAATAAATAAATAAATAAATAAATAAATAAGGAGTGCTGAAGGTGTAGCTCAGAAGTAGAATGCTCCTGGGTTCAATCTCGAGTACCATTAAATAAATAAACAAACTTACAAATAAACAAAAAATAAAAATTAACAAAGAGGATAGGTGCCAGAGATCTGCTCCAGCCAAGCCAGAAGTCCCTGAAGGTGGTCGAGGAGTCGGCACACGAGGGGATGAGAGATGATGCGCTTATTAGCAGGGGGAAGGTGTCCCTGCCTATGCCCTAGAATATAATTTATTTATACATGAGTCTAACAGATGACAGCAAGCCACGTCACACATACTTCTTCATCTAGTTTTTCATTAACCAAAATTCCATGAAGCAAGCATACCTCAGACCAGCCTGTTTGTCCTGTTTTTGTTCATTATTAATTTGTTATGAGGTGAACTATAAAAATGTACTACTACTCTACATCACCGATGATAAACTTTAACTGAACTTTTCCTATCCTCTGTCTTAACTACTTAGTGCTAAACATACTGTCTCTGGTTTTAAAATCAACTGCTAATCTTATCTGCCATTCTAACCACTAGGTATTCTATTAACTTATTCTGTCCCAACCACCAATACCACACAACTTATTCAATTTCTCATAATCTTACAATGTCTGCACTTAATTTCCTTGTAACACCTATCAGGTTGTCTACCAAGAGAACTCTTTTGTGCTTTAGTGAGCAGGCAACAAGGAGATCCCTGCCTGCCCAACCCTCTGTAGGAACGGTAGAGTCCTGACGTCAAGCCACTTTCCATTAATATTAACTCTGCGCTTTCCATTCATCATACATTCCTGTACAGGAAAGTGCAGGGTCGGCTGGAGGTAGAAATGTATTCTGATGAGCGCCAGCCCCCCACGGGGGATACCACAGTCGACCAACCACCGTTTTTCTTTTCTTTTTTTTTTTTTTTTTTTTTTTGGTGGTACTGGGGTTCCTGAAAACCCTTCTACCTCCGGAATACATTCCCAGACCTATTTTATATCTTTATTTGGAAACAGGGTCTCTTAAGCCAGAGCAGCTGGCTTCGAACCTGTGCAATCCTCCTGTCTCTGCCTCCCAAGCGCAGAGATTACAAGCGAGATTACAAGCGTGTGCCACCACGCCCAGTGACCACTTATCTGATAAGTGACATTCAGAAGGCCTTGCACAGTAGGTATAAATTTCCTAAAGTTAACTTTTCCTTTCAAGGCTAAAAGCTTAAGTGAGTTAGGAGTTGTAAGCAGAGGAACAAAGAGCTCTTTTTTTTTTTTTTTTTTTTGCGGGTTTAGGGATAGAACCCAGAGGCATTTGACCTCTGAGCTGCACCCCCTGCCCTATTTTTTATTCTTTATTTTGAAACTGGGTCTCACAGAGTTGCAGAGGGCCTCACTAATTAGCTGAGGCTGTCCGTGAACCGCGATCCTCCGGTCTCAGCCTCCCAAATGCTGGGATTACAAGCGTGTGCCACCACGCCCGGCAGAGCTCTTTCTATATAGGTCCTTGAAAACTTCCCAACTACACAACAAAGAGCTCTTTCTATGTCACTCCAAGAAAAATTCCAATTACAAAAAATAAAAATATGAAAAATTTATATTCTTCTTCGTGCTATTTCCAGCACAAATCTTAAGACATTTTCTAGTCATATTCATATCAATTTCTGGATTATTACAGAACAGCAATCTCTCCCACTCAAAGCAATTTTCAATTTCTTCCAAAGAATCATCAATATTATCATTATTATAACGGAAATCAAGAGGGATAACGGCTTCGTTTTGGCCAGCGTCTTCCAGCCCTGCGGAATTTGCCTCAGCCGGGCTACACCGGCTGCTGGAGCGAGGCCTAGAGCGACCCTTTCCCAGAAGCTCTAGAGGGAGTGTGTCCCCACAGACAGTTGACCCCAGACCCTCCCTGCTGAGCAGAGGACACAGACACAGCACTCTGCCCATGGTCAGCCACCATACATGGCCCCAAAGGCTACAGGTGCTGAGGGCAGCCACGTCCCAGATGACACTCCGGGAGGCCTGGTCTCCTCTCTCAAACTCCCAGGGAGAAGGAGGACCAAGACGGTGAGAACCAGCGTCACTAAACCACTGCCCAGCCATGTCTGGAGGCCTGAAGGGTGAACAAACTGTACCCTGATGTCTCCAATACCACAAACACACACACCCGCATGCACACACACACACACACACACACACACACACACACACACAACATCCAGTTTGGAAAGGCCAAGGTAAAGCCCCTGTAAATATCCCAGCCCTGATGCTGCCTCTGGAGGAACCAGAAAGGATGCTCTGCCTCATCATGGCATCTTGCCTGATCTGATGGGGATGGAGCCTGTGTTGATGGCTAATAAGAACAAGCTTTGCTACTTAGGCAGAAAACAATACAATCCTTTTCTGTCTCTGAGCTCTCAGCCAGAGCTGCAGCCAAGGTTGACCTTGGTCAGCTCAAGGTTGTCTGTCAGCACAGCTGAATACTGAATGTTAGAAACACAGAACCTGGCCGGGCATGAAGGCACACGCGTGCCATCCCGGTACTTGGGAGGCTGAGATGAAAAGATCATGGTTCTCAGCCAGCCTCAGCTACTGAGTGAGGCCCTCCTCAACCTTGGGAGACCCTGTTTCAAAATGAAAAGAATAAAGGCAGCAGAGGCAGGGCCGTCCCTGCTGTATGACAGGGTCGCAGCTGGGAAGAGAATTCCACAGGGATAGAAGACTCTTCCATTATGACTTGAAATCCTATGAAATGGAGTCCTCCATAAGACTCAATGATGCCTCATGATTTTAGTTATAATAATGACAATATTAAAGGTTCTTTGGGGAAAACTGAAAATAGCCTTGAATGGAGACTGCTGTTCTGTAATAAATTGGGAAATTGATATGAATATGAATGGAAAATGTCCTAAGATTTGTGCTGGGAATAGCACTAAGAATATGACTCATGAGGAACTTTTCAAAGAGGTACGTAGAAAAGAGCATTTTTTCTCTCCTCTGCTTACAACACCTAGCTCACCTAAGGTTTTAGCCATAAAAAGAAAAAGTAACTTTATTATTTATTTTTTATTTAGTGTGGGTCTGGGGATGGAACCCAGGAGCATTTGACCTCCAAGCCACATCCCCTACCCTATTTTTATTCTCTATTTTGAAACAGGGTCTCACTGAGTTGCAGAGGGCATCACTAAGTAGCTGAGGCTGTCCGAGAACTACGATCCTCCCATCTCAGCCTCCTAAATGCTGGGATTACAAACTTGCACCACCATGCCCGGCTGAAAAGGTAATTCTAAATAAACCATACTTACTGTACCAGGCCCTTGGCATGTCACCTCCAAGATAGGGGGTCTGCTGTGGTATACCCCTCAGGGGCTTGCACTCATCAGAATACTTTTTCACCTCCAGGTGATCCTCCACTTTGGAAAGCAGAGTTAATATTAGTAGAAAATGGCTTGAGGTCAAGACTCTGCTGTTCCTGCAGAGGATGGGCAGGCAGGGACCTCCTTGGTGCCTGCTCACTAAAGCACAAGAGTCCTCTTGGTAAACAACTTAATAGAAATTATAGAAAATTAAGGTATAGCTGGTGTGGTGGCGCACCCTCGTCATCCCAGCAGGAGAGGCTGAGACAGGAGGATCGCAGTTTGAGGACAGCCTCAGCTACTTAGTGAGGCTCTCAGCAACTTAGTGAGACTGTTTTAAAATAAAAATAAGGGCTGATAGTGTAGCTCGGAGGTAGAATGCCCCTGGGTTCCATCCTCAGTACCACAAAAAAAAAAAAGAAAAAAGAAAAGTAAGGTATAGACAATGTATGTTGAGACCATGAGAAATAGAATAAGTTCAGTGTAGTTTGGTGGTTAAGATTAAGTTAACAGAATACCCCAAGGTTAAAATGGTGGATGAAAATAGCAGTTAGGCTTAGAAGTAGAAACAGTAAATCCAGCACTTACTTTTAAGATAGAGAATAAAAGTGAGTTTCAGTACATCATTTATGACATAAGGTCATAGGTTAAACATAGGTAAGTAAAAGTTTTAAAAGATTATGGATGAGAATAAGTTTTGTAGGTCACCTCCTAACAGATTTAAATGAAAAATAGAACAGAAAAAATAGATGGTTTTAAGGGCGACTGCTTCTTGAAATTTCGGTTAATAAAAATACCAAATGTAAAACAAAATATGTATGACGTGACTTGCTGTCATCTGTTTGGACTAATGTACAAACAAAGCATATTCTAGGGCACAGGCAGAGATGCCTTCTCTCTGTACTAAACACAGGGTTTCTCACTCTTCAATTTTTCTGAACCTACATCTCCTTCAAGACCCCTGGACTGGCCGAGGCTGGACATCAGCATGAACCCGGGCATGGTGGTGCATGCTCGTCATTCCAGCATTTGTGAGCTGAGTTGGGAGGATCATGGTTCGAGGCCAGACTCAACTACTTAGTGAGGCCCTCTGCAACTCAGTGAGACCCAGTTTCAAAATAAAGACTAAATCTTCCTATGCGGCCACAACGAGAAATGCCATTTGAAATCGCTGGTTCTCCCTATAGACACAATACCCCAGTATCCTCAGTCGATGGAAACTGCACAGGTAAGCCAAAGGGGGACAGAAGTTACTAAGTGTAGAGGAAAGTACCTTTTCTTACCTGACGCTCCTTTTTCTTCCTGGGAGGAAGAAGGAAGGGAGGACAAAGAAATTCCCCCATCCTATTGTATAAACGCACTTGTTTTTCAGAGAACTGACTGGCACTGCACATCTCAGTTGGGTAAAGTAATAAACCATGCAGTGCATGATTGTGTGTAGTACAAGCGTGCGTGTGTGCTATTGGGGACTGAACTCAGGAGTGCTCTACCTCCAAGCCATAGCCCTGGCCTGGTTATTTTATTTATTTATTTTTTCTTTTGGTGGTACTGGGGTTCCTGGAAACCCTTCTACCTCCGGGCTACACTCCCAGACCTATTTTATACTTTGTATTTGGAAACATGGTCTCTTAAGCCAGGGGGGCTAGCTTCGAAACTGCAGGATCCTCCTGTCTCTGCCTCCCAAGCACACAGGTTTTACAAGTGTGGCCACCACGCCCGGCTAATGGGCACTTTATAAAGCAGGCAGTTACTATTCCTGTCCAATGTTTGGAAAGTCACATTCTAGCGCACAAGTAAGAGAATGTTATCCAGCCGGGCGTGGTGGCGCACGCTTGTAATCCCAGCATTCGGGAGGCTGAGACGGAGGAACACAGTTCACAAAGAGACTCCAAGACTCAGTGTACTGTGCCTCGGGGGCAGAGTTCTGAGTTGTGGCTGAATTCTCCTCAAACTGTGTCCTGCTGCTGTGATACCTACAAGCCTCGCGGGTGTCTGCTCACGTGTTAGGGTCACTTGTGTGCTGAGGGCTGCTATGCCCTTGATGTTCAGGAAGAACAGTCTGCAGGGCCTGGGTGCCGGGGAGACAGACTTGCTTCACTAGGGCCGTAACTGCTGTGACTATACATACAAACGCTGGGAGACCCTTACTGTTCACAGCCCCATAAGTCAGTCTCAGGCTGGATCATTTGGACTCTGTGTGAAAGTAATACTTCGCTTTGAACTCTAGGTGTTTAAAATTCCCATGGAGTCTCAGAAAGATAACCTTAGAAACCTGGAACTTCATGAGATACTCTAAGATAGTGCTGAGCATACCTTTCAGATATAAAATAAGATTAAAGCAGTTCATAATGTTGAAAACAGTTTACATTGGAATCTCTAGATATAAATGTATTGCTAACTGCAATAAAATTTAAGAAAGTTGTATAAAGGAAAATAGGAAAAGATTTCTATTACTATGCATGAGTGATACTGAGAAAGAAATAAGGGAAAGATTAACTACAAGGAAAGCATCAAATTAAAGTGTGCGGCAGACATTCGGCTTTGAATTTATGAAGACAGAGTAAGGGAAATTCTACTTCATTTATAATAATTCCATGCAAAACATACCAACTAATACACTATTTTTTCAAAAATCTGAAATGGGCTTGATAAATGGAAAAAGAGCTGAGTTGGAATTTGAACTCTTAATGACAGATAAGTACTCAGGAACTTTACAGGACATTAAAAATATATTTTTAAATTTTATTTTTTGGCTGGTCTGAGGATGGAACCCAGGGGCATTCGACCTCCAAGCTACACCCCCTGCCCTGTTTTTTATTCCTTATTTTGAAACAGGGTCTCACTGAGTTGCAAAAGGCCTCATTAAGTAGCTGAGGTTTGGCTGCGAACTGTGATCCTCCTGTCTCAGCCTCCAAAATGCTGGGATCACAAGCGTGCGCCACCACGCCCGGCTTCAACTCTTTTTTTTTTTTTTTTTTTGGTGGTACTGGGGTTCCTGAAAGCCCTTCTAACTCTGGGCTACACTCCCAGACCTATTTTTTATTTTTGGAAACAGGGTCTCTTAAGCCAGTGTGGCTGGCTTCGAACCTACGCGATCCTCCTATCTCTGCCTCCCAAGCGCGGGGATCACAAGCGTGTGCCACCATGCCCGGCTTCAACTCTTATTTTAAATTGTTCATCATACACCCATTTTCTCAAAAAATAGGGAAAAATAATAGGGATAAAATATGAGATACATCTTCATGAGGACAAACTGCATCAAAATAAGTCTTTAGGGAGCCGGGCATGGTGGCGAATGACTATAATCTCAGCATTGGGGAGGCTGAGATGGGAGGATCACGGTTCATGGACAGCCTCAGCTACTACTTGGTGAGGCCCTTTGCAACTCAGTGAGACCCTGTTTCAAAATAAAGAATAAAAAATAGGGACCCCTGGGAATAATTTCCCAAAAACTCCTCAAAGAAACAAACAAACAAAAAAAAAAAACAGAAAGAGAAAAAGATAGAGAAACAGAAAAAGAGGAAAAAGATAGAAATACAGGAGATAGTTACAGCCCCATGCCAAAATGGCATGGGGGGGCAGTGGCCCGGGCCAATTCACCACCCCTCAAGATACAACAGGTGGACTGGACTTTTTATACCCATGACCTCCATCTTGTTTATGTAATTCTGACATAGTGAATGCCCCTGTAAGGTACCTCCCCCAGCAAGGTGTGGCAAGGTGTCTCCTTTCATGAAGGTTGACCCTCCTCCCTCCTAGCTAGCTTATCTAATCATGTAGATCTGTCTTTAGATAAAGGCTTAGTTCTCCTCTCCTATTGACTTTGTAATTACATTTAGCTAAGTCTACCTAAGTTTCAATAGCTCTTTGCTTCCTGACCAAAGCCAAGCCTTTCTCCCTCTCCAGGTCTGTGGCCATTTTGACACAATCATTTTTGAAATATATTAATAATCAGAGCTTTCTCAAATCTTCCTAGGCCATTCCCAACACTGGTACACTTAGTGAGACCCTGTTTCCAAATAAAGTATGAAGTAGGTCTGGGAGTGCAGCCTGGAGGTGAAAGACCCCTGGGTTCCACCCCCAGGACCACAAAAAATAAATAAATAAAATCAAAAGTTATAAAAATAAATAAAACTAACAAGTTAAACTTTATAGTCTTCAACTTAGGAAAAAGGAGATATGACAATGTCTTAATGTTACAGTGTGTCTTTATATTCATGAGTGCAGTGTTGTGTGCCATTTTAATAAGAGTTGATAATCAATGACAGATAATTTAGTTAATAGCTAAGTAATAAGTTTTTAATGTCATATATGGATTGGTGCTTGTAAGTTTTATTTTAAAATTGACAGGCAAGCCAGGCATGGTGGTACATGCTTCTAATCCCCACGCTTGGGAGGCTGAGACAGGAGAATCACACAGGTTCAAAGCCAGCCTCAGCTACTTAGTGAGGCTCTCAGCAACTTAGTGAGACCCTGTTTCCAAATAAAATATAAAATAGGGCTGGGAGTATAGCCCGGAGGTAGAAAGCCTCTGGGTTCCACCCCCAGTGCTACCAAAAAAAAAAAAAATTGACCGGCGGAGAGCAGCTGCCCAGGTCTAGCCCACCTCTGTCTTAGATAAGAAACCCCGGCTTATGCCTTATTTGAAATTAGATGCTTTAGGAGTTGGTTTAAGTTTTATAAGTTTGCTGTGACTAAAAATAAGATTAGTATTTGTGACAATATTATTATTGTATGAGATAATATCAATAGTATTGTGATCAGTAGTATTGTGCACCAATAGTTCAATAGTATTGGGTGGTAATTATAAGCCTATAGTTATGAATTTAATACCAGAAGTTTGTAATAGCTAATAATAAAAATAAGATAATAGGTGATTAGAAAATGTTTTTAATTGTATAGAAGTTTCATAAGTTGTAAGCTCAAGTGGCCAATATTAATGGGAAAATTCCTAGAAAAGCTAAAAGTGTAGAGTATCCGCCCTGACTAAGAGCACCCACCCCTACCAGGGCTGTAAATCTAGATAAGAGACCCTCTGCCCCTACCCCTGTTATGAGAATGTAAAGCGGGAAATTTAAAAAACATCATCAATGATGTAAAAATGACTTGCAATTTGATGTAAAACTATAAATTTGACCCCCAAACGGAGCTCTGGGCCCATGCCATTTCTGCTGTGCCAGAGGTGCTTGGGTCCAGGTTCGAACCTGTAATAAAGTGTGGCTTGACAGACTAATAAATAATTGGCTGAGGACAGTTATGCTCGCTACAACATTAAAGCATTTACTATTCACGTGAGATGAACCCTTCTTGTATCATACCACAAAAATAACAACCTAGAGAAACTTTAAATTTTTTTTCTTGGTGATACTGGGGATGAAACCCTGGCTACACTTCCAGACCTATTTTATATTTTTTATTTGGAAACAGGGGCTCTTAGGCCAGGGAGGCTGGCTTGGAACCTGGGCGATCCTCCAGTCTCAGCCTCCCAAGCATGGGGTTAACAAGCATGTGTGACCACGCCCAGCTAAAGTAAATTTTTTAAAGCCCTAAATACCAGGGTGTGGTGGTACACACTTGTAATCCCTGCATTTGGGAGCCTGAAATAGGAGGACGGCAGGTTTGGGGCCAGCCTCAGCTACTTTGTGAGGCCCTCTGCAACTTAATGAGACCTTGCGTCAAAATAAAGAATAAAAAATCAGGCTAGGGGTGTAGCTCAGAGGTAGACTGCACCTGGGTTCCATCCCCAGTACCAACAACAAAAAAAAATTTTTAATGAAAAAAACCTAATCACAACTCAAGTTTCTGATGCTTCTCAGGGTCCCAGAAGCCACAGGGATTTGCATTATTCATTGGGGCTTCCAAACCATTACACCCCTTAAAAGAAACCAAGTGCAAAACAGACATATCTGAGGTCCAAGTCCCTGAGCTAAGTGCCATAAACAGGACGCATCAGGAATATGAGAAAACAGATGTGGAAGCATTCCATACAAAGACCTTCACAAACCTTGGGGTGAGAAGCAGCATTTCTGCCTCTGGACACTGGCCTTCCGCAAGGCTTCTCTCTCTCTCTCTCTCTCTCTCTCTCTCTCTCTCTCTCTCTCTCACACACACACACACACACACACACACACACACACACACAGGGTTGCCAGCGCCCTCTTGCACTAGTGATTTTCATGAGGCCCTTCACAACTCAGTGAAACCCTGCTTCCAAAAAAATAAAAAATAGGGCTGGGGGTGTGGCATGGAGGTCAAATACCCCCGGATTCCATCCACAGTGGGGGGGGGGGGCAACTATGAGCCAGGTGTGGTAGCACAGGCTTGTAATCCCAACATTTTGGAGACTGAAACAGGAGGATCAGTTTGTGGCCAGCATCAGCTATTACTTAATGAGGCCCTTTGCAACTCAGTGGGATCCTGTTTAAAAATAAAGAATTGCTGGGCATGGTAACTCATGCTTGTAATCCCCACACTTGGGAGGCTGAAACAGGAGGATAACACAGATTTGAAGGTAGCCTCAGCTACTGAGGCTCTTAGAAGCTTAATGTGACCCTGTTTTCAAATAAAGTATAAAATAGGTCTGGGAGTATACCCCAAAGGTAGAAAAGCCCCTGGGCTCCACTCCCAGTACCACAGAAAAATAAAGAATGAAAGAAAAAGAGAATAAGCTGGGAGTAGTTTCAAAATAAAGAATAAAAAAAAGGGCTGAGGTTGTAGCTTGGAAGTAGACTACCCCAGGGTTACATCCCAAGCACCACGAATAAATAAATAAAAACTACTATGCCAGGCATGGTGGCACACGCTTGTAATCCCCATGCTTGGGAGGCTGAGACAGGAGGATCAGCAACTTAGTGAGACCCTGTTTCCAAATAAAATATAAAAAAGGCCTGGGAGTATAGCCCAGAGGTAGAAAGCCTCTGGGTTCCACCCCCAGTACCACCAAAATAATAATAATAATAATAATAATAATAATAATAATAATAACAACAACAACAACAACTATGAAAATAGGGCTGGGGATGTACCTTGGAGGTAGAATGCCTCTGGGTTCCATCCCCAGTAACCCAGAAAGAACTATAAAAAAGGAATAAAATGCAGGATGAGGAGATGGAAAGCCTATCTTCTAATAAATCATATCGATCTCTTATGCTGGGTCATGATCCAAATAATTTCCAACAAACTTTAAGAAAACATGTCCCCTTTAATTTTAATAACAACTAAGCCAACTTCCCCTCATGACAAGAACACGCAGGAAGCACAGGTATGAGTTCAAGCCCCGTTGGGGTCTGTGGCCCAGACATGGGGCCCGAGGGTGTAGGTGCGTGTGTGTGGAGGAAGGGGGCCCGAGGACGCGCGGTGAGTGGGTATGGAGGCTGGGGGATCCTGACACTGCAGCCTCTTGCCTAAGGAGGGGTGGGGAGCTGGGGCAGGGAGGGTGGGCTCACAGCAGTGTGCACAGCACGGGGTGTTTCTGATTCACTTGCCCACTGGGTGTAAGCGAGTCCTGGTAAGGCGGTGCGCAGAGGGGAGGAGACTTTACCACTGAACTAGAGTGATGGTCCCCATCTGCAATTTAGGGTTCACTCATGTTTCAGTGTTCCACAAAGAACTTAAGATTTGCTTGTGCTATTCTTATAAAGAACAAGCATTACAAGAATAATTCAAAGGTGTGGTGGCGCAAGCTTGTAATCCCAGCATTTGGAGGCTGAGACAGGAGGATGGCAGAGATCCCCTCAGCAACTCAGTGAGCCCCTGCTTCAAATTAATGTAAAAAAAAAAATAGGTTTGGGAGTGTAGCTGGGAGGTAGAATGCCCCGGGTTCCATCCACAGCACCATAGAAAAAAATAATACCTCACACAACGCAATGTCCTATACACCAAATCTTAACACATTGCACATCTGCAGTGAAGAACTGTTAGTTAGCTTGACTTCCAGGAGGGCTAGGAGTGGAGTGGAGGCCAAGGCCAGTGTGGTCAAGGCCTGAGCACTGGGCACAGAGAGCACAGTCCCCCAGTCTTGACTCTGAGGAAAGTGGAGCCAATATTGCATTCTGAGTTCTCTCTTGCTAATTAGAAACCAATCTGACTGGGCATGGCGGTGCAGGCCTGCTACAGAGGATAAGGCAGGGGGGGTAAGCAGGCCTGAGGCCAGCTTGGGCCACTCACTAAGACTTGGCCTCAAAACAAACTTTGTAAAGGGGGCTGGGGGTGCAGCTCAGTGATTGAACACTTACTGGGCACATGGGAGGCCCTAGGTTCTATCCCCAGTGCTATAAAAACCAAAAACCTGGAATCCCAGGAGCTCATTAGGGCACACAAATAAAGAATCCAACCTGCGGCCACCCGCAGCCACTTTCTCTTAGTTCCTAGGCAATGGACAATGCTGTGCCCCTCAGGACTGGTTCCTGTGCATGTCGCCAGCTCCCTAGGAGTCCAGCTGCCAAGCCTCCGCAGCCTGGGCTGGCCTCGCTCACACACTGTGACCGCCCTTGCTGAGATGGACTTGTGTGAACACTCTGGGCTATGTTTGCAGAGGATGGATCGCTCAACGCACATCTATAGGGATGTGATGCTGGGCCAGGTGAGGCTGCCCATCAGGACAGCGAGTGCTCACACCACACGGGCATCAGTGAAGAAGGGCTTTTGTCACTAGGCCCAGCAGTATAAGCAGCACCATCTACATGCTGTGTGTGTGTGTGTGTGTGTGTGTGTGTGTGTGTGTGTGTGTACTGGGGGCAGAACCCAGGACATTCTAACTCGGAGCTGAACTCCCGTTTCTGTCTCTCTCAGTTAGGTCAGCAGGGACAGTGGCTGCCCCAGCCCCTGGCAATTCCAGCTGGCTGACGCATGTAGCTGCAGGTAAACACCAGTTTTCTACCCTGGCCAACACCGATGTGTGCAACCACAAACACGTGTTACGCAGTTCCCGATACAGGTGGCACACAGTTCCAAGCACTTCAACACAAACCGCTGCTTAAGAAATAACCACCTACCTGCCTGGAAAGCCCACAACTCCCCACTCTCCCCCACCCCCAAAAAACAGCCCCATAGAAAGTTCCAACCTGCCACCCCCAGGCACAATTCCCTGGCCGCCTCTGGACCTCAGTGCAGAATAAAGTGCCTCTTGCTTTCCACTTGGCCAATGCCCATTCCCTGCATCACGCCTTCACACTCTTTCTTCCTTTTGTGATATCCGAGACTAAACTCGGGCATTCTACTTCTGAGCTACATGCCCAATCTTATTTTACAGTCTTTATTTTGAAGCAGGGTCTGTCTAGGTTGCTAAGAGCCTTCCTAAATTGCTGCTGCTGTTTCAAACTTGTGACCCTCTATCTAAGGCTCCCAAGTATTAGGATTACTGGCAGGAGCCACCATACCCAGCTTCTTCTAAACAATTTGTGGGGGAAATGTCAATGTGGTCCTCAGACCTTCCCTGGAGAGAGAAATGGGAATAGAAATAACACCACAATATTAATATTAAACCACACCTGTTTAAGGATGTGGGAAAGAAATCCCCTGCAGACATTGGGATTTTCTGAGTAACTTGTGTCCTTCAGGCTACAATCCCAAGACTGGGAAGAAGACACTGGAGGATTACAGGTTCAAGGCCAGTGCAGTAACCCTGCAAGGCCCTGTTTCAAAACTAAAAGAGCCGGGCATGGTGACACGTGCTTGTAATCCCAGCTTTTGGGAGGCTGAGACAGGAGGATCTGGTCCAAGGCCAGCCTCAACTACTTAGTGAGGACCTTTGTAACTCAGTGAGATGCTGTTTCAAAATAAATAAAAGAATAGAGCAGGGGGTGTAGCTCAGAGGTAGAATGCCCCTGGGTTCCATTCCCAGCACTGCAAAAATAAAATAAAATAAAGAGTATAAAATAGGCCTGAGGGTGTAGCTGACAGACTCACTATTGCTGAGGCTGGTCTCGAACCTGTGGTCCTCCTATCTCAAGCTTCCAACTATCCATTACATTTATTATCATTTGTAGCCAGTAACTGACTATGATCTTTTACAGTTTTTTGTCCTCAGTAGTGAGTCAGTACAGATTATAAATTTGAGAATGAACTTTTTTAGAAATACAGGTAAGAATCCCACCAGCGACTCCTCCATGCTCCCTGCTCTGATCCCAGTGCTCTGGCCATGTGGCAGCAAAGGCAGGCAGGGCCTGGAGGGCAGTGCCCATGGGCAGGAGCCCTCTGCAGGCATCACAGCGGAGTGGACCGCCTGCAAGGCCAAGGTCTAAGCATTTAAGATGCTTTCTCCCCACACCCACAGCACACAGCCCTCAGTTGAGCAAAGAGTTCACTCGACTGCCAGCCTACAACCACAGCCCAGCAAGCTGTTTTGTTAAGTTGTCATTTCAGTTCGCATCTAAAAGTGGTTCCCAAAGAAACAAGTTCAAACCGGAGGGACTTAATGTTCAGGTGTTGCTGTTTTATCAAGCTCCCACAACATCCCTGAGTGTACTAAATAGGTTAGAGGTCACAGTAATCTTCAGAGCAGTGACTACAGAAACCCTTCCTTCCCAAGGCTCAGCCCAAGGACACAGCCTCCAGAATGGTTTTCCTTTTTTTTTGGGGGGGGGGGAGGAGAACTGGGGATGGAACCCAGCTGGTATTGGACCTCTAAACTACACCCCAGCCCTGGTTTTTATTGTTTGTTTAGCTGAGGCTAGCCATGCTGCAAACCAAAGATCCTCCTGTCTCAGCCTCCCAAATACTGGGATTACAAGCATGTGCCACCAAGCCTGGCTTATTTTTTTTTAAACAAAGTGCAAATAAATTGCAGAATACTTCACTAAGTAGCTGAGGAGGACTGCAAACCATGACCTTCCTGTCTCAACCTCCCAACTAATGGGATCACAGCCATGTGCCACCATGCAAGGCTTAAACACCATTTCAAAATAAAAAATGTAAAGGACTGGAGGAGAGCCATGTGGTGGTACACACTTGTAATCCCAGTGCTGGGGGGAGGGGGGGAGCTGGCAGGAGGATCACAGGTTCCAGGGCAGCCTCAAAAAGTAGTGAAAATCTAAGCTACTTAGCAAGACTCTATTTCAAAACAAAAACTAAAATTGAGCTCAGGTGTAGCTCGAAGGTAGAATGCCCCTGACTTCAATCTCCAGTAACACAAAAAAATTAGTAAGTAAATAAATAAGAAAAAAGGAGGCTCCTTCATACCTCTAAACAAGAATATATTCACCAGAAATAGTATCCTTTTTTGTTTGTTTGTTTGAACCCAGAGGCATTCTACCTCTGAGCTGCACCCCCAACACTATTTTTTTTTCTTTGCAGGTTGGGGGATGGAACTCAGGAGCATCTGACCTCCGAGCTACAGCCCCTGCCCTGTATTTTTTTCTTTATTTTGAAACCAGGTCTCACTGAGCTGGCAAAGGGTCTCACTAAGTAGCTGAGGCTGTCAGCAAACTGCAATCCTTCAGTCTCAGCCTCCCAAATGCTGGGATTACAAACGTACGCCACCATGCCCAGCTTCTATTATATTTTTAATTCAGAAACAGGGTCTCACAGGGTCCTGAGAGTCCCACTACTTTCTGAGGCCATCCTCTAACATGAGACCCTCCAGTCTCTTGCTCCAAATAGTAGGATTCTAGGTACTTTGCCTCCAGGGCCAGATGTAAGAGACAAGGTATCTGGCACTGAAGGCCAATATGAAAAAATTCCTTGTCCAATCTATGGACTGGTGTACAACAGGCCCAGTGCCCTAGAGCAGACCTCAGGGCCACAGCGGGGTCTACTAACACTCTGCGACCCACATCGATCCAACAAGTTCACACCCAAACTTACCTGAAATCCACCGTGGTGTGCTGTATGTCTCAAGGAATACACTTTCCAAAGAGCAATAGGGCCAGAGGAACCTGGACTTGGCAGCGCCAAGAAGCCTCTCTCTCCCTCATGCCTGGAGGGCAGAAAGCCATGTCCTGCCCTAGGGCAGGGCTGCAGGAGTAGCGGCTTTCAGACCCAAGGAGACTCAGCAGGGGCAGGTCTCCACAGCTGAGGTCAGGTCCCCAAAGGCACAAGAGGAAACGGGAAGGTGTCTGGTGAGGTAGCCGATGCAGGGCCTGCAGAGCCCTCCTTCAGGAGCCCAGCTCCCTGCTCCCTGCAAAAAGGAAGAGGGCGTGCTCCACGGGGCTTAAATGCCTAAGGCTGCTGGGGGTGTGAGTGGAGAGCAGGGAAGGGGCTGCTCAAGCTAGCCTCCACCCACAGAGGTGGGGCCTCAGCCCAGTGCTTCCCCCAGGCTTCTAACACCAGGAAGTGGGCCTGCTTCTTAATGGTGACATGTTAGTATCTTTTAAGCTCCATCATCCTGACCAGCTCAGTGACCAACTAGACTTCTGCTTACCAATTACATTCTGCTTGACCTTTGGGGCAGAAGAAATACAACAATACAGAATACTCAGCACACTGCAGGTGTCTTGCATTTAAAAGAAACCAAGTCAAAAGCATTACTTAAGCTTCTCAAGAGTTTCAAGAAGACTTTCTGCACCTACTATGACATTAAATGTATACCTAAGCGACCACTTGTGCTGTCTCACTCCAGGTGTTACTGCAGCCCACAGGACGGTGTCTAGCAAGGAAAGAGGTCACCTGGAGGGAATCGAGGAGCCGGACAGCTGGCCAGGATCAATACCAGGGCACCCCTTGCTAGGAGGTGAGTCTCAGCATTCTGTCCTCATCAATTCCAAAGCCTCGTCCACAGCAAGAGGGAAATCTGAACACCACAAAATAGTTCACACAAGTGAAGTTGTTTTCTTTTACCAGGTTCACCAGAACTACGGCCATTCTGCTGCCGTGTGGTATCGGCAGGACAGAGCGAGCCGGTCATTCTCATAAAGCAGGAGCAGAAAACAAGTGACTGCGGTCTTCCCATTTTCCAGATGTGATCACAACCATCTTGGATACAACTTAATGTAAAGATTTCCTACCAACCATGAGCACAGCAATTTGCTTGGGCTTCCTAGGTAATTAGGTGTAATAGTAATAATAAAGCTAGGTCCTTCAGATATTCTGGTTTACCAAGTGAAGTGGTACTCTCTTACAGTCCCAGTACTTGGGAGGCTGAGACAGGAGGGTCACAGGTTCTAGCCTCAGCAATGTGGTGAGGCCATCTGCAATTTAGTGAAACTGTTTCAAAATAACAGAAGCCGGGAATGGTGGTGGAGGCTCATAATCCCAGCATTTGGGAGGCTGAGACAGGAGGACTGCAGGTTGCAGACAGCCTCAGCTGCTTAGTGAGGTTTCCAGATAAAGAATAAAAATTAGGGCTGGGGGTGTAGCATGGAGGTAGATGCCCCTGGGTTCAATCCCCAGTACCACCAAAAAAGATTTTTTTTAATCCACCTTGATTTTTAAAATTTAATTCTTAGTAAAAATAGACTTTAAACTGTGTATGAGAATAAGGATTCACAGGTCCTGAAAACAAGAAGAGGAAGCCAGATTGCTTTGGCTGATACTCTACCCCACCTCCCACCCCCAGGCCTAGAGGCCTGAAGAGAGCTAACTTAGTGGAGAACAAAGTCACTGCCTCTGACCCTGAAATAGAAGCTCCTTTGCGTTCCCTCCTTTTGGAACAGGGTCTTGCTGATTGCCTAGAACCTGCTCTACTCAAGTCTCAGCCCCTGGAGTAATGGGATTATGTGTGTGCAAGCCACACCCAGCACTTTTTATCTTAAAGATCTTAGAGAATGGATAAGACTATTTCCTCGCTTTTGAGTCTCCTATTTACTGTTTGCTTATTTGTTTGTGTGGTACTGGTGATTGAACCCAAGCATTCTACCTCAAAGCTAAACCCCAGCCCTATTTTATATTTTATTTTGAAACAGGGTCTCAATAAGTTGCAGAGGGGCTCACACATTGCTGAGGCTGGCTGTGAACCTATCCTCCTGTCTCAGCCCCTCAAGTACTGGATTACAGGCATGTGCCACCACGCCCGGCTTATTCTGGTTTTAATGCATCTTTTTTTTCCTGTGGGTCTGGGGATGGAACCCAGGGGCATTCAATCTCTGAACTACACCTCCTGCCCTACTTTTTACTCTTTAGCTTGAAACAGGGTCTCACTAAGTTGCGGAGGGCCTCACTAAGGAGCTGAGGCTGTCTGCAAACCGTGATCCTCTGGTTTCAGACTCCCACTTGCTAGGATTAAAAGTGTATGCCACCAGGCCCAGCTTACCTTAATGATAATAAAATTGTTAATGCGTAATAACGCAAAAAATACATAAATAAATGATTTAGGATAGGGTGTGTAGCTCAGAGGTGAAATGCCACTGAGAACCATAACCACTACCACCAACAAAATTAATTAAAATGCACCTTAGCTGCCTACATCCAGAATGAAGTCCAGTTCAGCAGTAAAGAGAGGCCCAGAGAGCCATTTGCCTGGATGGCATCCCATATTTTGCCCTTTGAGAAGGTTCTCTGCCCGCTCCACCAACTGGCACTCCATTCTGCATCTCATCAATGCCCATGGTTTCACTGCCCATGTAGCTTGGAGCGGCCCCTCCCTTAGCAAGCTCTACCAGTGGCCACGAGTCATGGCCCTTGGGTCTGCAGACCAGCCTCCTCTTTTATCAAATTAGGGTGCCCGGGGCCAGGACCACCTGCTCTGCTCCCCTGAGAGCCACAGTGGGTAGAAATGAAGGACCTCCAGAGCTCCCGAGGAAGGGATTCACCTCAGTTTCAGGGTGGGGAGCAGTGCTCTTTGACATATTTACTGTTTTCATACCACTGCTGACTCCGGAGAGCCTCCCAGATGAGGTAGCCTGTTAATTCCAATTTTCTCTGGCCTCATTGGACTGGGGAAGTGGGTGTGCACAGAGGGGGGAGAAAGCAAGCCTTGAGTGGAGAAAGATGAACAATTCAAAAGGACGTGCAGAAGCCAAACCTGGTGGCGCACCATGATTCCCAGTGGCGCAGGAATCCCGTGCACATGGAAGAGCCTGAAAAGGTCTCTGTGCTTTGAGCTTATGGAGCGTCGGCCACCACTACTGCAGAGGAAGCTCTGTCAAATCAATTGCTAGCTCTAGCTGTCCAGTACCATGGCTCTGCATGCGTTGGGCTCATGGGAATCTGGGGGAAATGAGACTTGTGGGGGAAAGATGGACAATTCAAAAAGACAAGCAGAAGCCAAGCCTGGTGGTGAACCATGATCTCTGCTCCACCAGAGATCCTGTGCAGGTGGAAGAGCCTGAGAAGGTCTGAGAGGGTTGCTGTGGCCAGGTGCTCCTGGTGGGCCTGGCCAACAACTACTCAGAGGCAGCACCATAGAATCTGTCCCAAGCTCCGCTTTTCAGCACAACTGCTCTGCATGTGTCAGTATCTTCAGCCACTACTGCCTTTGCTCTTCTGCCAGTAGGAAGTTAAAACACTACATCAGGAGCACCCGCCACCGCCAGGTAGCTCTACCGCTTATACTTGGAGGACAGAAGGTGGCTTATGTAGCCTGACAACTCTCCTGATTGGTCCTTAGATCTAGACTCTGATTGGTCCTTAGTTCTGGGCTCTGATTGGTTCTTAGAGCTGGGCTCTGACTGGTCCATAGAGCTGGCCCAGATTGGTCCATTTTCAATCTCTTTTTGGAATGCCTAGTCTTGTCCTAGAGGTCAGGGGAGTTGCGACCCCAGACTGACTCCTTCTCCGGCCACCCTTCAACCTTTATCAGCAACCCCCAAATTGTACTGGTATTCCTAATTGCCCATAGGGAACAGAAGCAATGGCTGCTCCAGCTGCTTCCTTCTGAGAAGGGTCGATGAGGGGGAAGGATAGCTAGGGTTCAGTAGACAGGCAGTCAGGACTCAGAGGTTCTGGAGAGCTGGGAGACTTCTCCTGGGCCATCCCTGTGGCTCTGTCTGGCGCATTATTTATAATTTAATTGCCTCTACGTGGGAAGACATAAGCCTGACGATCATGTTAAGCAAATATAAAGCACTGCTGGGCATGTGGCACACACCTGTAATCCCACCATTTGGGAGGCTGAGACAGGAGTATCAGGGTTTGCAGACAGCCTAAGCTACTTAGTGAAGCCCTTTGCATCTCAGTGAGATCATTTTTCAAAATGAAGAATAAAAAGTAGGGCTAGGGGTGTGGCGCAGAGGTAGAATGCCCCTGGGTTTCATCCCCAGTAGCACAAAAAGAAATAAATCAATGAATAAATGAATAAATAAATAAATAAATAAATTAGAATGGCTGTAGCTCAGAAGAAGAATGCCACTGAGATTCATCCCCAGTACCACCAAAAAAATTAACTAATTAATCAATTAAAATGCACCTTCGCTACCTATCCAAGTCTAGAATAAAGTCCAGTTGGGTATTAAAGAGAGGCCCTGAGAGCTGTTGCCTGTATGGCATGTTGTACTTTGCCCTTTGAGAAGGTTCTCCTCCTTCTACACCTACTGGGACTCCATTCTGAACCATGTTGCTGCCCGTGGCTTCACTGCTGCTGGAGCCCGGAGCAGCCCTTCCTGCAGCGAACTCTGCCAGTGGCCACACATTATGGCCTCTGTGCCTGCAGAGTGGCAATGCAAAGGTGCCCCGGGCTGAGGCCTCCTGTTCTACCCCCTGAGGGCCACAGCAACAGAGGTGGAGGAACTCCAGAGCTTTCTGGGAAGGGAGTCTCCTGAGTTTCAGGATGGGGAGAAGCATTGCTCTTTGACATATTGTTTTCATACAACTGCTGACTCAGAGAGCCTCCTAGAAGCCAGGTGCCCTGTTGAGTTCTGTTTTCTCTGGCCTCATCAGGCTTGGTGTGTGTGTGGGGGGGTAATGGATGGGGGGAAGCGAGCCTTGAGTGAAGAAACATGGACAATTCAAAAGGACACGCAAAAACTGAGCTGGTGGCACACCATGATTCACAGTGGCACATGGACCCCATGCACATGGAAGAGCCTGAGAAGGTCTGAAAGGGTCACTGTGCCATGATGCTCATGGAGGGCCTGGGCCACCACTACTACAGAGGAGGCCCTGTTGAATCCATTGCTAGTTCTGCTTTCCAGTGTCATAGCTTTGCACGCGCCAGCATTTTCATCCACCGCTGCCTTTCCTCTCCTGCCAGTAGGTTGTCAAAGTTCTGCTTCAGTTCTCTAGGGAACCACAGCTCTACTTGTCTCCTGTGTCTATTTGGCTGGCTGGAGACTGTCTTATACAGACTGGTAACTGTACTGATTTATCCTTAGATCTGGGCTCTGATTGGTCCTTAGCATTGGGCTCTGATTGGTCATTAGCGCTGGGCTCTGATTGGTCCTTAAATCTTGGCCCCAATTGGTTTATTTTCCATCTCTTTTTTGGAATCTCTGCTTAGTCTTCATCTAGAAGTCAAGGGGAGCTATGTCCCAGCCTTACTCCTGCTCCAAGCCACCCTTCATCCTCCAGGCCATAGCTCAGAGGAAGAATGCCCCTGGGTTCCAACCCCAATACTGCTGAGAGAAAGAGAGCGAGAGCGAGAGCGAGAGCGAGAGCGAGAGCGAGAGCGAGAGAGAGAGAGAGAGAGAGAGAGAGAGAGAGATGACAGAGACAGAGACAGAGACAGAGACAGAGAGAGAACAGAGAAAGAAACTTTTATTCTTATTCCGGGGTAACCCTGGACGAGTGGTGTGGAATGACTGGCCAATTTTCTCCTCATCCTGGGCTCCAACTCCTTGGTACTTTTTTTTTTTTTCCAGTACTGGGGATGGAACCTAGGGCCATTCCACCTCCAAGTTCTACCTCAAGTTCTATTTTTTGTTCTTTATTTTGAAACAGGGTCTCACTAAGTAGCACAGGGCCTCACATAGTAGTATCTGAATATGTCCAAGAACTTAAGATCCTCTTGTTTTACCCTCCCAAATATTGGAATTATAAGCATGTGCCACCATGCCTGGATTCCCCAGACTTTTTCTTTTTTTGAGACTAAGTGGCCCAGGCTGGTCTTGAACCTGATATTTTCCTGGGTCAACCTCTCTACTAGTTGGGATTGTGGGCATGTGCCACCATGGATTTTGTTTGAGGAGGCCCTCACTAACTTATTGGGGCTGACTTTGAACCTGCAATCCTCCCATTTCAGTCTTCCAAATGCTGGCATAGGGAACTAAAAGAGAAGGATCATATTTCACTGCCAGCCTCTGTTAGTGAGACCCTTTGCAATTCAGTGAGACCCTGTTTCAAAATAAAAAATAAAAAATAGGACTGGGATGTAGTACAGAGGTAGTATTCCCCTGGGTTCCATCCCCAGTAGCGTGCATGCGCATGCACGCACACACATGAGGAGATAGAAAGGAAATAGGCAGATAGGGAAAAGGCCTCAGTAGAAAAAAACTTAATTTCCTGAGGGGCAAGGGGCCAAGGTTCAGAGATAAGAAGGACCAAAGCTTCACAAAGCCATCAGGTTACTAATCAACAAACCCAGGAGACATCACTGGAGCAAATCTGACACTTTACTGAAAGGAGACTCTTCAAAGGACTTGCAAATACCCTATGCAAATTCTGAGAGCTGCTTCCCAGAATTCCTGGCCTCCCAAACTCACCACAAGCAAAGAGGACACACAGACATATCGGCAAAACCCCTAGCTCAGTCACTAAATTGTTTTATTTCCTCTCAGGGCCCCCCTCCCCTTTTGGGGAGCTTTTCTCTCTTGCTCGCAGGTCGCGTTAGCCTTGAGAGAAGGCAGAGTGCAATTGAGGGTACGTGGCTCGGGATACACTCGGGTAGTGACCTGGAGGCCTCTGCTGGACATCAAGGCCAACCAGGGCCCCTAGTGGTGACCTGCTCCTCTTCCTTTCTGGCAGATCGCGTGGACTCTGGAAGAAAGCAGCTTGTAATTGAAGGCATTCAGCTTGGGCTGCTCTCAAGTATTGTCCTGAAGGCAGCTGCTGGACCCCAGAGTTCCGACCGCCCCTTTGGGGTGTTCAGTCACCTTTCCCTATCCCCTGCTGCTTCCAATAAACCATTTACTCCCCTTCCTGTGGTCTGTGGGTGTCATTCTTTGCTCACTGATGCCGAGTTTCTTCTCAACAAACTCTGTTTCATCTTTGATGAAACACCAGGTTTCTTCTCAAGAAACCCCCCGCTTCATCTTGGGGGCTCAGAAGAAACCCCCCATTTCACACACACACACACACACACACACACACACACATGCACACACACACACACACACACACGCATCACACACACTATATTAGGATTGGGGGTGTAGCTCAGAGGTAGCAAACCACTGGAATCCCTCCCCAGTACCACAAACAAAATTAACCAGTTAATCAATTAAAATGCACCTTAGCTGCCTCTCTAGGTCCAGAATGAAGTCCAGTCAGTACTAGTATTGGGAAGAGGTTTTAAAATGTATTAGTGTATCAGTATTGGGAAAGATTTCCAATTTTAAAAATATATCGTTATACTAAGAAAGCCAGGGCTAGCAGAAAGGAGGGACTTGTAATTTACATTTCTAAAGGGAAGGATGAAAGCTGGAGCCAGATCTTTACATTTCTAAGGAAAAACAAATGGCCTGAGGGATGGAAGAAAATCCCAGATCCCTGAGAAACAATTTCACACATCTTGGGGGATGGAACAAGAGGTGTAGAGGGCTGTGTTTGGAGGCAGGACAGCCCCCCCCCCCTTCCAGGGGCAAATCCCGCTAGAGACTGGGCTAGAGATAGGGCTAGCATATCTGCAGATCAAAGGACCTGCCTGGCAGACTTGGGCAGGCTAAAAACATTCAGTAAACTGTAGTTCTTCGGTGTACCCATTAGAATCACCCCTCCATGCCAGTCTGGTAGGGAGCTGTACCTATTCTCTGTATTTCTATCTTTTAATAAACTTCTTTAAATCTTCAGCAACTTTCCAAGCTATGCACATTTATTCTTAGTTTAGGACAAAAATCCATGGTTTTTTTCTGTTTTGGGTCATTTTGGGTTTTGTTATGGGTTGGGAGAAAGTGTGTCTGGGACCCTAGCAGGAATTCCCAGGGAACAGTTTCCCCAAACCATATTCTCCCAATCCGTACCTCCTCTTTTGCCAGTGCAAAGTGCCCAGGGCCTGGGTCTCCTGCTCTGCCCCCTGAGAGCCACATGGGCAGAGGTGGGGGAACTCCAGAGCTCCTGGGAAAGGGATTCACCTCTGAGTTTCAGGATGGGGAGAAGACGTGCTCTTTGACATATTTTTTTGTTCTCATGACTGCTGACTCTGGAGAGCCTCCCAGACTAGGTGAACTGTTAATTCCTCCTTTCTCTGGCCACACTGGACTGGGGAAGGGGGTGTGTGCAGAGGGGGGAGACAGGAAGCCTTGAGTGGTTAAAGATGAACAATTCAAAGGAACATGCAGAAGCCAAGCCTGGTGGTGCACCATGACTCTGAGTGGCACAGGAATACTGTGCACCTGGAAGAGCCTGAGAGGGTCGCTGTGCTGTTATGCTCAAGGGGGGCCTGGTTGGCCATTACTGCAGAGAAAGTTCTGTTGAATCCGATGCTAGCTCTGCTTTCTGGTACCGTGGCTCTGCGCACAATGGTGTCTTCAGCCACCACTGCCTTTCCTCTCCCTCCAGTAGGTAGTCAAGGCTCTGCTTTAGTTTTCCTGGGCACTACTACTCTACTTTTCTCCTGAATCTATTTGGCAGTCAGGGGCTGTCTTATATAGCCTGGCAACTCTCCTGATTGGTCCTTAGACCTAAAAGCTAATTGGTCTTTATTTCTGGGCTCTGATTGGTCCTTAGAGCTGGGCCCCAATTGGTCTTTAGAGCTCGGATCTGATTGGTCCATTTTCAATCTCTTTTTGGAATCCTTGCTTAGTCTTGTCCTAGAGATCAGGGAAACTGCAGCCCAGCCTTACTTCTGCTCTGGCCACACTTCATCCTTTATCAGCACCACCCAAATTGTACTGGTATTCCTAACTGCCTGTAGGGAACAGGAGCAATGGCTGCTCCCAGCTGCTTCCTTCTGAGAAGGATCGATGAGGGGAAAGAATAGCTAGGGTTCAGAACAGGCTGTCAGGGCTCAGAAGTTCAAGGGGGCTGGGAGATTTCTCTGGGGCCATCATCTGTGGCTCCATCTGGCACCTTATTTATAATTTAATGGCCTCTAATTGGGAAGACATAACCCTGACAATCATGTTAAGCAAATATAAACCACAGCTAGGCATGTGGCACATGCTTGTAATCCCAGCATTTGGGAGGCTGAGACAGGAGGACTGAGGTTCACAGACAGCCTAAGCTACTTAGTGAAGCCCTTAGCAAATCAGTGAGACCCTGTTTCAAAATAAAGAATAAAAAATAGGGCTGGGGGTGTGGCTCAGAGGTAGAATGCCCCTGGGTTTCATCCTCAGTACTGCAAAAAGAAATGAATCAATGAATAAATAAGTAAAATAGAATAGGGAGTGTGGCTCAGAGGTAAAATGCCACTGGGATCCATTCCCAGTAACACCAACAAAATTAACTAATTAATCAATTACAATGCACCTTAGCTGCCTCTCTATTTCCAGAATGAAGTCAAGTCTGGCATTAAAGAGAGGCCTTGAGAACCATTGTCTAGATGGCATCTTGTATTTTGCCTTTTGAGAAAGTTCTCCATGCTCTCCACCAGCTGGCACTCCATTCTTCACCTCGTCGATGTCAGTGGCTTTGCTGCCCCTGTAGCTTGGATCAGCCTCTCCCTCAGTGAGCTCTGCCAGCAGCCAGGCGTCATGGCCCCTGTGTCTGCAGAGCAGCCTCCTCTTTTGCCAAAGCAGGATGCCTAAGGCCAGGGCCTCCTGTTCTACCCCCCTGAGAGCCACAGTGGGCAGAGGTGGGGGAACTCCAGAGTGCTCGGGGTAGGGAGTTTCCTCTCAGATTTTCAGGGTGGAGAAAAGAGGTGCTCTTTGAAGTATTTTCCTTTTCATACAACTGCTGACTCTGGAGAGCTTTGTAGAAGCTAGGTGCTCTACTGAGTCCTGGGTTCTCTGACCTCAAGGGACTCCAGGGGAAGTGAGCTTTGTGTGGGGAAAGATGGGTAATTCAATAGAAAATGGAGAAGCCAAGCCTGGTGACACACCATGTTTTCTGGGACCCAGAGATCCCATGCACATGGAAGAGCCTGAGAAGGTCTGAGGATCACTGTTTGCTGGAGTTCATGGTGTGCCTATGCCTCCACTACTGCAGAAGAGACACTGTTGAAACAGTTGCAAGTTCTGCTTTCTAGGTGAGGAGGTAGAATGCCCCTGAGTTTCATCTCCAGTAGCACAAATATAAATAAATGAATACATTAATTAATTAAAATAGGGGCTGTAGCTCAGAGAAAGAATGACACTGGGGTTCATTTCCAGTACCACCAACAAAATTAACTAATCAATTAAAATGCACCTTAGCTGCCTCTCTAGGTCCAGAATGAAGTGCAGTCTGGTATTAAAGAGCGGCCTTGAGAGCCATTGCCTTTATGGCATGTTGTATTGTCCCCTTTGGGAAGGGTCTTCTCCATCCACTGGTGCTCCATTCTGAACCTCATTTCTGCCTCATCTTCACTGCCCCTATAGCCTGGAGTGGCCCCTTCCTCAGTGAGCTCTGCCACCTGCATCATGGCCTCTGTACCTGCAGAGTAGCCTCCTATTTTGCCAGTACAAGGTCCCCAGGCCAGGACCTCCTGTTCTGACCCTGAGAGCCACAGCAGCAGAGGTTGGGGAGCTCCAGAGCTTTCTGGGAAGGGAGTCTCCTCTGAGTTTCAGGATGGGGAGAAGCAGTGCTCTTTGACATAGTTATTGTTTTCATACAACTGCTGACTCTGGAGAGCCTCCCAGAAGCTAGGTCCCCTGTTAGTCCAGGTTTTTGTGGCCTCATCAGACTGGGAAAGGGGAGGTTCATGTAGGGAGAAAGCTAGCCTTGAGTGGAGAAAGCTGGACAATTCAAAAGGACATGCAGAAGCCGAGCCTGGTGGTGTACCTGATTCCCAGTGGCACATGGATCCCGTGCACATGGAAAAGCCTCAAACGGTCTGAAAGGGTCACTGTTCTGTGGTGCTCATGGAGGGCCTAGGCTGCCACTACTGCAGAGGAGGCCCTGTCAAATCTGTTGCTATCTCTGCTTTCCGGTGCCATGGCTCTACACTCAGGTATTTTCAACCACCAGTGCCATTCCTCTCCTGCCAGTAGGTAGTCAAGGTTCTGCTTCATTCCTCCTGGGAATGACAGCTCTACTTCTCTCCTGTTTCTACTTGACTGGCAGGAGGCTGTCTTATATATCCTGGCAACTCTGCTGATTGATCCTTAGATCTGGGCTCTGATTCGTCCTTCCATCTGGGTCTGATTGGTCCTTAAATCAAGGCACCAATTGGTCCATTTTCCATCTCTTTTTTGAATCCCATAGTCTTGACCTAGAAGTCAGGGGGAACTGCTGTCCCAGTTTTACTCCTGCTCCCAGCCAGCCTCCATCATTTATCACCACCCCCTAAATTGTACTGCTATCCCTAACTGCCCTCAGGGAACAGGAGCAATGACTGTTAATCTTGCTTCCTTTTGAGAAGGACTGATGAGGGGGAAAACAGCCAGGGTCCAGTACACAGGTTCTCGCAAGGGAGCTTGGGTAAAACTTTCCAGGGCCATCATCTGTGGCTCTTTCTGATGAATCATTTATAATTTAATTGTCTCTAAGCATAAAGACAGAAGCCAGTCTGACAACCATGTTAAGCCAAGATGAACCAAAGCTGGGCATGTGGCACACACTTGTAATCCCAGCATTTGGGAGGCTGAGACAGCAAAATCGGGATTCACAGATAGCCTAAGCTACATAGTGAAGCCCTTTGCAACTCAGTGAGATTCTGTTTCAAAATAAAGAATAAAAAATAAGGGTGGGAGTGTAGCTCAGAGGTAAAATGCCCCTGGGTTGCATCCCCAGCACTAACAAACAAAAAAAAAAAAAAAAAAAAAAAACACAGGTCAAAGCCTGACATGGTGGCACATACTTGTAATCCCTGGAATTGGGAGGCTGAGACAGGAAGATCACAGGTCCAAGGCCAGCCTCAGCTAATTAGTGAGACCCTCCACAACTTAGTGAGACACTGTTTCACAATAAAGAATAAAAAATCAAGCTGAGGTGTAGGTCGGAGGTAGAATGCCCCTGGGTTTCATCCCAAGTAACACAAAAACATAAAAATAAAATCAATAATAAATAAGTAAATGAACAAAAAAATCTTTAAAAAGGACTGAAGAGCCTGGCATGCTGGCCCACACCTGTGATCCTAGTACTTGGGAGGCTTAGACACATGAATTGCTGCTGTGCATGATGGTGCATGCTTGTAATCCCAGTATTTAGGAGGCTGATAAAAGAGGATCCGGGTTTGCAAATGGCCTCAACTACTTAGTGAGCCCCTTTGTCACTCAGTGAGACCCCGTTTCAAAATAAACAGAAAAAATAGGGTCAGGGCATAGCTCAGAGGAAGAATGCCCCTGGGTTCCCACCAAAGTACAGAGAGAGAGAGAGAGAGAGAGAGAGAGAGAGAGAGAGAGAGAGAGAGAGAGAGAGGGAGGACGAACAAGAACAGAGAAGAGAACTCTCATTCTTCTCCTGGGATACCTGCAGGAATGGTGGGGAATGGTTGGCCAATTTTCACTCAGCCTGGGTTCCGACTCCTTTGTACTTTTTTTTTGCAGTACTGGGAATTAAACCCAGGGCCATTCTACCTCCAATTTCCACCTCAAGCCCTATTTTATATTCTTTATTTTCAAACAGGGTCTCACTAAGTTGCACAGGGCCTCACTTAGTAGTATCTGAGGCTGGCCATGAACTTAAAATCCTCTTGTCTCAGCCTCCCAAGTATTGGCGTTAAAGCATGTGCCACCATGCCTGGCTTCCCCAGCCTTTTTTTTTTTTTGAGACTAAGTTGCCCAGGCTGGCCTTAAAACTGCTATCTTCCTGTGTCAACCTCTCTACTAGCTGGGATTGCAGGCATGTGCCACCATGGCTTTGAGGAGGGCCTCGTTAACTTTCAGGGCTGGCTTTGAACCTGATTAAGACTCCAAAATGCTGGCAGTAGGGAACTAAAAGAGAAGGAGTGTGTTTCATGGCTGGCTTCTGCTAGTTTGTGAGTCCCTTCACAATTCAGAGACCCTGTTCCCAAATAAAAAATCAAAAATAGGGCTGGGGTGTAGCACAGAGGTAGTATTCCCCTGGTGTCTATCCCCAAAAGTGCATAAATAAATAAATAAATAAATAAATAAATAAATAAATAAATAAAGATGGATCAGGGGTGTACCAGTGGCATGTATACCCAGAGGTAGCATGCCACTGATATCCCTCCCCAGTATCACTAACAAAAGTAACTAATTAATCAATTAAAACACACCTTAGCTGCCTCTCTACATCCAGAATGAAATCCAGTTCATTATTAAAGAGAGGCCCTGAGAGCCATTGTCTGGATGGCATACCGTATTTTGCCCTTTGAGAGGATTCTCCACCCTCCCCACCAGCTGGCACTCCATTCTGCACCTTGTTGCTATTCGTGACTTTGATGCTCCTGTAGCTTGGAACAGCCCCTCCCTTAGTTAGCTCTGCCAGTGGCCACGCGTCATGGCCCCTGTGTCTACAGAGCAGCCTCCTCCTTTGCCAAAGTAGGGTGCCCTGGGCCAGGTCCTCCTGCTCTGCCCTCCTAAGAGCCACAGTGGGCAGAGGTGGGGGACCTCCAGGGCTACTGGGGAAGGGAGTCCCCATTCTGAGTTTCAGGGTGGGGAGAAGTGGTGCTCTTTGACATATTTACTGTTTTCACACAACTACTGACCCCAAAGAGCTTCCCAAAGCTAGATGCCCTGTTGAGTCCTGGTTACTCTGGCACCATTGGACTGGAGAAGGGGGGGGTTGTGCAGAGGGGGGAGTAGGCAAGCCTTGAGTGGAGAAAGATGGACAATTCAAAGGGAAATCCAGAAGCTGAGCTTGGTGGCGCACCATGATCCTTGGTGGCACAGGGTTCCCATACACTTGAAAGAGACTGAGAGGGTCTGAGAGGGTTGCTGTGCTGTGGTGCTCATGGAGGGCCTGGGCCACCACTACTGCAGAGGAGGCCCTTTCAAATATGTTGCTAGCTTTGTTTTCCAGTGCAACATTAGTAAGGCCCTTCCCAATTCAGTGAGACCCTGTTTCCAAATAAAATTTAAACATAGGGCTGGGTTGTAGCGCGGAGGTAGTATTCCCCTAGGTTACATCCCCAGAAGCACATGAATAAATAAATAAATGAACAAATATATAAATAAATGAATTAACATATAAATAAATAAATAAATTAGTATTGGGGGTGTATTTCAGAGGTAGCAAGCCACTGGGATCTCTCCCCAGTACCACTAATTAATAGCCTCTGTGCCTGCAAGGTAGCCTCCTATTTTGCCAATGCAAGATTGTCCTAGGCCAGGGTCTCCTGTTCTACCCCCTGAGAGCCACAGTGGCAGAGGTGGGAGAACTCCAGACTTTCTGAAAATGGAGTCTCCAGAGCTTCAGAGTGGAGAGAAGCAGTGCTCTTTGACATAGTTTTCATAAAACTGCTAACTCCGGAGAGCCTCCCAGAATAGGTGCCCTGTAGAGTCCTGGTTTCTCTGGCCTCATGGGACTGGGGGATGAGGTGAAAAAATGCAAGCCCTGAGTCAAGAAAGATAGACAATTCAAAAGAAATTTGCAGAAGCCAAGCCTAGTGGCGCACCACAATAATCAGTGCCCCAGGCATCCCATGCACATGGAAGAGCCTGAGAGGGTCTCTATGCCGTGGAGCTCATGGAAGGCCTGGGCTGCCACTACTGCAGAGGAGGCCCTATTGAATCTGTTGCAAGCTCTGCTTTCCGGTACCATAGCTCTGCACATGTCAGTGTGTTCATCCACCACTTCCTTTTCCTCTCCTGCCAGTAGGTAGTCAAGGCTCTGCTTCAGTGCTCCTGGGGACTACAGTTCTACTTCTCTCCTGCATCCACTTGGCAGGAAGGAGACTGTCTTATATAGCCTGACAACTCTGCTGCTTGGTCCTTATATCTGGACTCTGATTTGTCTTTACATCTGGGCTCTGATTGGTCCTTAGTGCTGGACTCTGATTGGTCCTAAAATCTGGGCCCCATTTGGTCCATTTTCCATCTCTGCTTAGTCTTGACCTAGAAGTCAGGGGGAGCTGCTGCCTCAGCCTTAATCCTGCTCCTTGTCACCCTTCATCCTTTATCACCACCCTCTAAATTGTACTGGTATCCCTAACTGCCCTTAAGGAACAGGAGCAATGGCTGCTCTGCCTGCTTCCTTCTGAGAAGGGTAGATGAAGGGGAAGGACAGCTAGGGTCTAGTAGACAGGTCCTCAGAGTTCACAAGATCAAGGGGGCTGGGGTAGAACTTTCCGGGGCCATCATCTGTGGCTCTGTCTGGCATATCACTTATAATTTAATCACCTCTAAGCGGGAAGACACAGGCCTGAAAATTATGTTAAGCAAATATGAACCACAGCTGGGCATGTGGCACATGCTTGTAAACCCAGCATTTGAGAGGCTGAGACAGAAGGATTGGGGTTCACAGACAGCCTCAGCTACTAAGGCCCTTTGCAACTCAGTGAGACCCTGTTTCAAAATAAAGAATAAAAAATAGGGTTGGGAGTGTAGCTCAGAGGTAGAATGTCCCTGGGTTGCATCCTCAGTACAACAACAACAACAAAAAAAAAAAACAGGCCTAAGCCTGGCATGGTGCCACACACTTGTAATCCCAGGACTTGGGAGGCTAAGACAGGAAGAGCACAGGTTCAAGGCCAGCCTCAGCTGCTTAGGCCCTCCTCAACTTAGTGAGACCCTGTTTCAAAATAAAGGACTAAAAATAGGGCTGGGGGTGTAGCTTGGGGTAGAATGACCCTGGGTTCAGCCCCCACTTACATACATACATACATACGTACATATATACATACATAATTCAATAGATAAACAAATGAAATTGAATAAAAATCTCTTATGCAGAAGAATTTCAAATAACTGATATACACAATCTGCTATCAAGGAAGTGGAGCTAATTCTCCATTCTTTAAGTATAGACTCTGCACAGTGACTTCCTCTAAAAAAATATCTTCATGGGGCATGGTGGTGCATGCTTGTAATCCCAGCATTTGGAAGGCTGAGACAGGAGAATCGTGGTTCAAGGACAGCCTCAGCTACTTAGTGAGGCCCTTTGCAACTCAGTGAGGCCCTGTACAAAATAAAGAATAAAAAATAGGGCTGGGGCATAACTCAGAGGTAGAATACCCCTGGGTTCCATCCCCAGTACAGAAAAAAAAAAAAAATAGGGCTGGGGTATAACTCAGAGGTAGAATGCCCCTGAGTTCAATACCCAGTACCATTAAAAATAAGAGTGAAAAAAATATCTTCAATATGGACATGGGGAAAATATAACTTTATAAGGAGAAACCTGATAAACACTTCCTCACCAGGTGAACACAGTTAACATTAACATGGTGCTCAGTGTCTTTCACCTTGAGGGCACCAAATGACAGGACAGCGCTTTGTGTCTGTAATGTGCTTCCCCAAAGCTAATGATCCCAGTCTAAATATGAGAAAAAAACCAAGTAAATCCAAACAGGAACAATCTACAAAATACCTGACAGGCAGGCCCTCCTCAACATTGTCAAGGTCACCAGAACAAGGAAAGCCAGAGAAACTGCCTCCACCAAGAACAGCCTAAGGAGACATGCCAGCTAAATATAGTGTGGGATCCTAGATGGTGTCCTGGAACTGGAAGAGGTAGAATTACAGGACTCTTCAGAAAATATGGACTTCAGTTCATAATAGCATATCAGTGTTTGTTCTTATGGTGAAGAATGTAAGATGTTAAAAACACATCTGATATAGCTCATTGAAGATGTAAATAAGAAACTAGGTTTAAGATACACGGGAAATCTCCGTACGTTTTTCATTTCCGCAGAAATATAAAATTAACTTAAGATAAACTTTTAATACAGTTACATTTTACAATAATTTAATTTATTATTTAAGCTGTTAATTACTAATAACTGATAGTCTTAATTACCTCTGTTTTTAAGATACTTTATAACACAAAATTAAATAATTCGAGCTCATATGTAACTCAAATAAGTGCTTCTCTTACATGTTTTATGTTTAAGTAGGAACACACATGTATACATTTTTTTTTTTTTTGGCAGTAACTAAGTGCTAGGTTTGCTCTCTAAAAATCTGGTAACTTTGCGGATGGAGCTTATTGGAGGGGATGTGCAAGTGGGCTGCACCCCCTTACCTGCAAACAGCGCTGATGGTCACCACAGTGAACCCAGCAGGGCTTCTTGCATCTGGAACGGTTTTCAGCCTTGCTGAGCAGTGGCCAATCCAGGCACAGCCTAAGTAGGAGTCCTCTGAGACAGTATGTCCTCAAAGTGTTGTGAAGAACACCAGCAAAGACTCGAACTGCGCACCCCCAAGCTCTGCCAGTTCACACTGCTGGAAACCCAAATGTGTGACAAGGTGGCAGGTGACAGCCTCTTGAACTGGCCAATCGCCAGCCTGGAAGGCCGCAAGCACCCGCCCCTCTAAGCTGAGTTTGCATTTGCTGCCTTCAAGTTTTTGGTGGTGGTGGTATTTTTGTTTTGTTTTTGTGGTACTGGGGATGGAACCCAGGGCCATTCTGTGTCTGAGCTACAGTCCCGCAGACTCTAAGTTGCTGAAGCTGGCCGTGAACCTGTGATCCTTTCTCAGTTTCCCAAGTGCTGCTGTTACAAGTGAGCACTACCATACCCAGCCCTACCCTCAGGTTTTAAGCACCACAGTAGCAGCAAGCTAAGAGGCCCACACACTAACTCCACCCCCTCGAGCTAAGTGGTGTGTCGTGCACTGCGTCTGTGTGCGCGCTGCATAACCCCCACCCTGCCTCACCCACGTGAGTTTGGTCCAAACAGCCCTCGACGCAGCAGAGTGTTGAGCGCAGCAGACATGGAGTGCACTGCGCATGTGTGCTGCGTAATCCCCCCCCCCCGCCCCACCCACGCAAGTTTGGTCCAATCAGCCGTCGAGGCGGCAGGGTGCTGTGGAGCACAGCGGACATGGAGTGCACTGCGCATGTGCGCTGCGTAACCACCACCCCCGCCCCACCCACGCAAATTTGGTCCAATCAGCGGTCGAGGCGGCGGGGTGCTGTGGAGCGCCTCAGACATGGCGACTAGGCCGCGGCCATCAAGTGGGGAACCCTGGGCAGTCACAGACCCAGCCCAGGGGGACACGGGGGCCAGAGGTAGGGCCGGCTAGGTGGGTGTGTGGGCGCAGTGCCGGCTGGGGTGACTGGAGGTTCCTTGGGGCCAGTCCCGGGCCTGAGAGGGCGGGACTAACCCTCCAGCAGCTCCCTCTGCTCGGGCGGGCGGTGACTCGACCTCCCATCAGGGAGATACTGGTGCACGGCCCAGGCCGCACGGTCCTTGTGGTGCCCACTACCTTTGGGGACAGCGGATGTCCCCAACAGGGTGCATCTCAGGTCGCAGTGTGACCCACGAGGAGAAGCCCGAGGTCACTCGGTTTCCTAGGGGGCTGCCCAGTTGCCAGCGGCCTCACAGGGGAATCCAGGTGCCGTGAAGGGAGTGGGCCATGCTGCACAAGTGTGCAAACAAATCATCTGAGCCTCTGTCCACGGGGAGTCTCAGGCCCTCCCCTCCCCCAGTACCTGCAACTGTGTGGGATGCCCTTTGGGAACACTAGAAGGCCCTAAAGATGAATCTACACCTGAGAAAACCACGGTGTACCTGAGCGGAGGTCACACTAGCAATCCCAGTAATTGAAAGGCTGGAAAGGAGGGTCACAGGTTGGAAGCCAGCCTCAGCAACTTAACTGAAACTTAAAGGCCTTGGGCTGGAGCTTTCTTAGGGCTGGAACTCTCTCAGGGAACCGATCTGACCCATCTTTTATTACCTCCTCTTTGATATTGTATGGGAATCGAGCGTCGTGTCGTTCCAGCTACTTCCTGATGTCATATGGGGTAGCAAATTATAGGAGGAAGGGGGGAACTTGTGGACTTTGTTCTAGAGAGAGAAGGAATCCCAAAAAGTAGAATTTTGGCTGGAGTGAAGTCCAATAGGGGGCGTTGCAGACACAGGTCCATCAGCATAATTGGCCAGTCTGCAGCTACAGCAGAGGGTGGGATGAGCCAGCTGTCCCTGCACAGTATGTTCAGGAATAAGCCCCATCTGTTATACAGCATTTTGTTGGTGAAAGCTATTAGAGAAGTGAAAGAGAAATTGTTATTATGTCCAGCAAGAAATACTCAGGAGAATGGAGCAGATGAGAATGTAACAGGTTGTCAGTAGGAAGTGCTACAATTTTGCCCAGTCCTGTGGACTAACGTCGCTTCACTTAGTCCAACAGAGAAGACAAGAATTAGGAGGATGTAAAGCCCTTGTATCCAGGGGTTAGAACATAGCACAGAATAAGTTGATGCAGAATCCATGGATGCTGTATCCCAGGAAAAGAAAGAAGAGGGCGGAGCAGGGGTAGCCCAGACATCCGGCAGTCTGAGTAAGATGTCTATTGTTGGATTGTCCTGGACCGATTAGGTGTCCTTGGTTGGCAGCAGCTCCCTGAGGTTGAAAATCTGGTTAGACATTTTGTTTATTTGAGTTTGTATGAATTTTGAAAGACAAGGGAGAAACATGTAAATGAAAAATACCCCGACTAAAAAGCCCATGAGCAGTAAAAGTCAGGTCAGGATTGGGTTGAGAGATTTCCATGTTAAAATCAGATTTTGAGGAAGAATATATCCATCAGGATTTTTTGAAAATTGACCTTTTTTTTTTACACTAGCCTACCTCTGGTAGTCTATTGACCCATTTTTACACTGGACCACACTGGTAACTGTAACTATAGTAAGCTAATAGTATTGGCAAAAATTATATAGCACTAGGTCTTTATAATTTTAGAGGACAGCATTAATAATAAATAAAAACTTGTTGCCTGACAGACGATTTTATTTTTTAATACAACAATAAGACATTTACCCAGTCAGGACAAACAGATGTAAATCAGGTCTTAATGCTGAACCTTTGAATCAAAATGACAAAAAATCTTATCGGTCAGCTCATATACAATTATACAACCCATACACCTTTAACCTTTAACTTCTGAACTTTTTTGACACATTTAGATGAATCTAGATACACAACACATTTAGTTTTCAGATATAAATACATCTGTGGTTATAGGTATATATTTTATATTTGGCTATTGGTGTTTAGTTCCTTATTTAGACACAATTTATTTACTTACATTTACCTAATTTACCCATTTTAATAGCCAGTCAGTAGCTTAAGCCATTATTTGTTTTTACAATGAATCACTTTATTTGAAAACAACACACATAGATATACACATAATCCCATATTCATTCTATATTCACATCATTTGGAAGATTTAATTTTACCAATTGACAGAAGAAGTGTCCCTCCCATGTTTGGAAATCAGTTAAAAGTTATTAAGTCTATGTCAGTTAAAGGTAGTGATATTAGAACACTAAAAGATATCTTCTTATGTTTTATATGAAAATTATAAAATTGGTTCCAGTTACTTTACCAAATAGAATCATATTGAAAAAAATTATAAAATCACTGAATTAGCTACAACCAGCCACATTTGGTATTTTACATATTATTTTAAATCCTTACAACAACCCAAATAGTAGACAAAAGATTAAACAATCGAAATCTTGCCTTTAGTGACAAAGATTAAAATACATTAAAAAAATACTGCCCATTAAAAAAATACTGCCACACTATATCTTCATAGATCTGTTGTGAGAATTTTTAGACTGTTAAACCATTATTTTAACAAAATAAATCCTTACAATGAACAAAATAAATCCTTAAAATGAACATTACAATTTAAATATCTACTAGGAAGAGAGTATAATAGTAATTGCCTTAGCCTGAGGAAAATAAAATATGTTAATTTCTAGTGACATTTTTCTGTTTTGATTTTACCAACAAAATTAAGCCACATGAACTAAGATATAATAATAAGATTTTTTACATAGGCAAAACAACAAAATTCTTTCTCTACCTCTAAGCTGTTAGCCAAGAGCTGTGTAGCCTGTATGGACCTTGGTCAATTAAAAGCTGGCTGTTATCCCAGCTGAACTCCAAATGTTAAAACACAAACACCTACACTTAGAAAAAGTATTATATAGATTTTTATAATAGTTTAGGTTAAGTTAAAAGATAAAAAGCAAGCTGTATTAACCCAATATTAATTATCAATTATATAAAAGAGTTTTGGCTCAAAGTCTCCATATTTTAAAGGAATATATATATCCTTGTATATTTTATCATTTTAAGTCAAGCTTTTGACACAAAAGACAACTTTTAGCAGATAGAGATTAAAAAAAAAAAAAAGGCTAAAAACTCTCCAAGGACAGACAGTACATGCCCCATACTTCAAAGCGGGCATGTACCATGCTTACTTTTGTAACTTTAAGGATATTTTTAACAGATAAATCCTTTTAGAGAGTACCAGACCTTCTGCCAACAGTGGACAGGCAAGGGAGGCAGGACGCTGAACGCTCTCCTCCTTTGGGGCTGAAAGAAACCTCCCAGTGGTCGCTCCCGAAGAGGAGTTTATTCAGCTCTCCTCCAAATCATCGTCCAAGGTCTGAGTGGGGTTTGTTTTCGCTGGGCTTTTTGAACAAAGGAAAGACTAAGTGGTTGTACAGCTTTAACAGCTTTAACAGATTATAAACCCTGAACAGAATGAGTGGATTTGAGTGGCATTGGAGCGTAGAAAGGAAAAGATCTGGACATAGGGAATTTCTGCCCATTTTTCTGATTGCTCACAGAAGTTATATAGGACCTGAGAAGAGCAGGATTATGAGACCCATACTCGGGCCATTTGTTTTGGTTATCTAAAGGGTAAGTAGGCCAGTCCTGAGTACAGAGTTTAATGACCCATTTAAGGTTAATATCAGAAGCAAGGCTGAGGATGCTTAAATTGTTGAAGCCTTTTAAGGGGAGTCGGCCAGGAGAGAGGAGGAGGTTTCCATGGTTTAGGTCCCAATGGACCAGCAAGCAGAAGTCTGAGGAGGCGTCCCTCCAGGACAGGATATGGCAGATTTCTACCCAAAGAGCCCAGTCGTCATCAAGGTCTAATGGGCGAGTGGCCCCAGTGGGCCAGAGGTCCCAGTGGACTGGAGGGCAATGGGTCACCAAGCACTTGGATTTTTTTCAGGTCCCAGTAGACCTGCAGAAAGAGAGGACCCAAGTCTGGAGAGGGAATTTTCCACTTTCATGGCCAAGATAAGGAAAGAGAAGAACAGAATAGAGAGTTAACCAGTAAATGACAGTAAATAACAAACACCTAGCAATTACTGTCTCTGGACTAGACTGAAAAGGGAGCTTTGAGTTTTGTAAGTCCCAGTAAAAACTGGGATTAAGACTCCATGAGGTCCACCGCGATCGTGAAGATTGGAGTGAGGTGTGTTCCTCCCTGTATTGGTCAATGCTTGGGGCAGCTGGACTATAAATGGTTAGCACCCAACAAGAGACCCAACAGGTTTAGGAGCCTTTAGGGTTAAGGGCAACTTACCAAAATTGCCAATGGTGGATGCAAGGCAGGCAATCAAAATAATAGGTGAAGGCTGTGGCGTCCAGCGAGTTATGCCCTCTGGCTTGGAGTGGGGTCTCACCAAGGGATAGGGGGCACCTGATCTGCATCACATCACCAATGAAGGGCAAAAAACTGCATCAAAGATGATCATACATCCAAGAGATTTATTTAGGCAGCAGTGTCAAAAGGAGAAGCAGTTAGAGGAGAAGAGAGAGAGAAAGAAAGAGAGACAGAGTACATGAACGGGAGAGAGAGAGAGAGAGAGAGAGAGAGAGAGAGAGAGAGAGAGAGAGAGAGAGAGAGAGAGAGAGAGAGAGGGGGAGAACGCGAACATGGCCGTGCTTGGGGTTAAATACAATTTTAGGCTGAGTTGGTGCTTTGTCATTGGTAAGTTAGACTGGATGTTACATCTCATTTGGAGGCCTTTAAAACTTATTGTATGGCCTTTAAAACTTATTGGTTGACAGAAATGACACGCAGGCCATTTGTATGGTTTTTGGGAAGGAGCTGGACCTTTCCAGGAAACTGAGTATGGGGGCAAGGATGGGCAGCTAGGCTCAGCCTTGGGCTGGGGAATCCATCTGACCTATCAAAATTCTATTTCCAAATGAAAAATAAAATAGTGCTGGGGATGTAACTCTGGTAGAATACCCCTGGGTTCAATCCCTAGTAACCTGTGTGTGCATGCTCAAACACACATACACACATGAGAGAGAAGAAAACTACAGTGTGGAAACGTCAAGTCTAAGAGGCCCAAAGGGGGATGGAGAGGTGGACAGAGGCTTGTCTTGCGTTAAAGAAAAGCACTCAAGAGTGGCATGGGGGCTCACCCTTGTTATTCCAGCATTCGGAAGGCTAAGACAGGAAGATCGCGGTTCATGGACAGCCTCAGCCACTTAATGAGGCCCTTTGTAACTCAGTGAGACCCTGTTTCAAAAAAAGAATAAAAATAGGGCTGGGGTTATAGCTCAGAGGTAAAATATCCCTGGGTTTCATCCCTAGAACAACACACACACACAAAAAAAAAGACAAAAAGAGCACACAAATACCTGGTGACAGTCTTAAGGGAGGGGAGCTGATATAAGAGCAGATGACTGTACACTACTGTGTATTCCTCTCCGTGTTCTTCATTCAAATGGAAAAATTGTTTCAAGAGTTTTAAGATGGCATAAATGTTTTTTCATATAAACTTCAAAAATATGCAGAAATGTATGAGGTGAAAAGTAAACATCCTTCTTCCTATCCCCTCATCAATCATTTTACACTTAGAGCTGACCATTGACCATAGTTTTTGTATGTCTGTAATTCTGGCTATGAGTTATCTAGACTTGGTACACATGTATTTATTGACTAACAGGCATATCTTCAAACTCTTTGTAGCTATAGAAGAGATGTCAATCTGCACTCTAACATTTCTAGGCTCTCTTTCCGTGTTAATACATAAGATTGTGGCTGTATAGTATTCTGTTGAACCATAAGTCCTATACTGATGAGCATTCAAGTTGTTTCATGTTTTTGCTTTGTCAACTATTGCTTTATGTCAATGAACATGTCTTGCATACTTAATGGGGAATATTTGGTGGGTAAATTCCTGGAAGTGGACTTATATTTTCAAAATATTGACCATTGCCAAATTATCTTCCAAGAGGTTGCGTCAGTTTCCACAATCTCTCAGTGGGCATGAGTTCTTGTTTCTGTATATCATCACAAGCACTGGGCGTCATCACATGTAGTAATCCTTACCAGTCGTTTAGGGGCAGTATGTTGATTTGCACTTCTTTATTATGATTGAGATAATACATATTTTCAAGTGTTTATTGGCAATTTATATAATCTCTTTTAGCTGCATTAGGTTTACTTTAACAAAATATGTGAGATAATCAGGTTAAAAATATAGTTTATTTTGTCTCACAGTTTTGGAGATTTTAGTCCATGGTCAGTTGACTTTGTCATTTTTGGGCCTGTGAAGTAGAGGTACTTGTGGCAAGAGTGCATGGCAGAGCAAGCTGCTGACCTCATGGCAGCCAGAAATGAAAAAAAAAAGATAGAGAAGGGTCCAGGGTCTCAGTATCTCCTTCAAGAATGCATCCATATGCCTGGAAGACTGCCAAATAGGCCCCACCTGTTAAAGATTCCACCACCTCCCAATACCGCCACAGCCTGGGAATCAACCCTGTCATACATGGGCTTTGGAGGGGGGCAATTATACAAACCATAGTACTTTTCTTTGCTCCACTCTTAAATAAAAATTATTGCTTATTTTCTCCATATTGATTGAGAGATTTTTATACCTTTTTTATTTTATTTTATTTTTTGTGGTAGTGAAGGTAGAATTCAGGGACATTCTACCTCTGAACTATACCCCTAGCCCTATTTTTTTATTCTTTATTTAAATTTTTGGTGTGGTACTGGGGGTGGAACCCAGGGGCTTTTCTACCTCTGGGCTGTACTCCCAGACCTATTTTATATTTTATTGGAAAACAGGGTCTCGCTAAGTTGCTGAGAGCCTCACCAAGTAGCTGAGGCTGGCTTTGAACCTGTGCAATCCTCCTGTCTCTGTTTTTGTATTTGTTAAACAATTGTTTATCCTATGCTGTTTTCCAGTCTGAATGTTGCTAACTGTACCCTCATGTGCCATTTAACGCTTTGTTTTATCTCTGGATTTCTTCTTAATCATGATTTAGATCATGAGCTTTATTAAATATTACCATCCAGCCGGTCGTGGTGGTGCACACTTGTAATCCCCACGCTTGGGAGGCAGAGACAGGAGGATCGTGCAGGTTCGAAGCCAGCCGCACACACTGGCTTAAGAGACCCTGTTTCCAAATAAAAATATAAAATAGGTCTGGGAGTGTAGCCCGGAGGTAGAAGGGCTTCCAGGAACCCCAGTACCACCATGTATGTATATATATATATATATATATATATATATATATATATATATATATATATATATATATATTGGCAAGAGTCTTAAATAGGTGATAATGGCCTTTTATATTGTCTCATGATGTCTGTTTACTTTTATTTTGATGTTAATACCATACTGGTAATTTTTTCTATATCTACTAAATCATTAGGAGATTTAAAATAAGGGCATATGTTACAAAAATGCATATGAAATATTATTTTACATGGAAACATCAAAATCAGTACTGATTATACATAAGAAAGGTATTTATATTTACATATTTATTAACCAGACACCTTATTACATTTTCTTACTACTCCTTGTGGTTTTGCATAGACTTTCTAGAACTTTCTAAGTGAAAATGCCATTTTTCAGATACAGTGATTTTCAACTCATTTCCAGTTTCTACACCCTCCTTTTTTATGCATTACTTTGTGATCTTTAACTCATCTTTGACCACATCAGTAATGTGAGTGCAGCCCTGCCCTTACCTTGAGTTTTGTGAAGGGAATATCTTGTAACATTGCACTATGTAGGGAAAAGCCTACCAAGGAGGAGCCAGATTCACCTCTTATGCACTGTCTACCTCAGGACAAACAGCAGCAGAGGCACCACTCTTGCTATAGCCCTGCCATCAGCCCACCTCAGACCCAGCCTGGGACTATAGGGTCCTTTCCCTGGCCTTTTATTCCAGTTGTATTCTGAAATGTTTAATTTTGTCTCCATAGGGCAGGACATACCTACACAGAAAATTGAAGATTTGATGGAAATGGTGAAAAAGCTGCAGAAAGGTCATGTGTCTTTGTTGTGTATGAAACTTAGCCTAAGGTTTTATATCAGGCAGTTGGGGGGTTAACTCTAGTCCCCACTGTTTACAAACTTGGGAAATTATCCCATTCACTGTATTTTGAAATTTAAAATTTTGACCTTAGAAAAGAGTTTCATGATTCAAAATGACAGAAGTAGAAGAGTTGCCAAATATTTTCCCCAAAGCCTTCCCCAAGCCTCTTCTCACTCACTCACTTGGCTCCCATAGCACTGTTAAATCCAGAGGTTTTCACCTGTACCCTGCTCCCTTCCACCTCACCTCCCCCTCCCCTCTACTTGTTTCCTCCTAACTAACTACTCCTTCTAGCCAGAGAGCTGCAAGGCTTTTCCTCCCCATTTGATATGGGGGGCCCATAAGACACTTTCATAAACCTGATAAGCACTCCGTCCTATCCTTCACTCTATAATTCCTGCCCACTTCATTTCTCATGGCTGCAGTTCCCACAGCCTGATGCACGATCTCCAAGGAGTTGTTCCTTTTCTCCCTCACCTGTTGGTGAGCCTGTGATATAGCACCTGCACACAGGATATGATCAGTAGACTTGTGTAAAATTTTTAAAATGGAGACATAGTCAGGCATCGTTGTCTCTGCCTGCTCTGTCTTCAACTCAGCCACCTTTTTCTCCATGCAGCAGGAAGTCTGGAGCCCAGGGTAGAGGTCCTGATTAACCGAATTAATGAGGTTCAACAAGGTGAGCTCAGGAACCTTTCTGGCTACCAGAAAGATCAGATACATGTTTTTCTGGGCTCAGTGCAAAGTGGAAATGCAGCAGAGTGTTACATATAAGTTACTAGGCCCTTCTGAATGCAGCCACCATAGTCATATGCCGGTGAACATGGCCCTGCTGCCATCTGAGCCTGGAAAGAAGGGCCTAGACTCTGAAAGGCTTGTTTCCTGCTCTGAAAAATATGGGTCCTCTAGATTTGCTTGGAGATGAATGTGAAATGTCACACTTTGCAGTGGGATAGTGCAGCTAGAGGCAGCTCTCACATAATGTCTGTCTTTCTGCCTTTTGGTAAAGCAAAAAAGAAAGCCAGTGAGGAGCTGGGAGAGGCCCGGACTGTCTGGGATGCCCTGCAGAAAGAACTGGACTCATGTAAGCAAGCTGGGAGCCATTAAGGGTCCCCACAATATCTCAAGCCTCCCCTCACCCATTTTTCCAGATATTCAGCATCCTTATCACAGCCAAGGGCCCTGCCCTGTCTCTAGCTTCATGTTCTTCCATTCTCCCCTTCCCCTGGTCATAATGTTCTGGAAATGTCCTCTAAGCACACTTCTTCCTCAGAACCTTTACAAGATTATTCTCCAGATAATACAAGCTCCTCTTGCCTCATATTATTCAGCTCTGAGCTTGAATGTCTCCTTCTCAGAGAACTCTTCTCCAGTTGTCTTATCTAACCTTACTACCCAGTCTCTTTTCCCAATCCTGATGGGCATCATGCAGAGTCCTCACAGACACCTTTTGTATTTACAGGGAGTATGGGCACCAGAGGGTAAAGAGCTCACTTCAAGGATTTCATTTGGGTTGAGGACAGGGCTGTACCTAGCCTCATGTGACTTCCTAGAAGTATTGTGGGTGGTCCTTGATGCCTGAACATTCTCCGTTTTTTCCAGTGCAAGAAGAGAAAGTACACCTGAAGGAGATCTTGAGCAAAAAGCAAGGTATTTCTCACTCCTATGCTTTCAGGCTTTGGCATGTGACATCCTTGAAAAACCCAGTTTCTCTACAGTAGCCGAATCCTTTCAAATCTCCTGAGCTTTTGTCCCTCCTATGACTTCCACCAGATCCAGAGAATGTTAAAGTTCAGTCAGGTGCTCAGACCCGACAGTATCTGCACCTGTTTCTTCTTCCCAACCCTAATGCTTTGGCAGTCTCTCACAGGTCCTTGTTCTTTTTCCTGCAGAGACCCTGAGGATCCTGCAGCTGCACTGCCAGGAGAAGGAGAGTGAGGCACAGAGGTGAGAGATGATGCCCTCACTGGTCTCCCTAACCTCAAGGTGAGAGATGACGCCTCACGGGTCTCCCTAACCTCACAGCAGGGGAAAGTGCTCCTGTCACCCCCCACCCTGCGCCCACGACCGCATTACAGAGATGGACCTGGATAGAATGGGATGGAAAAATGTCTCACCCCCTCCTAGGGGGTCTGTCAGAGAACATGGGTGAGGGCTGCCTCCCTTTCCAGAAAGCATACTCAGGTGCAGGAGTGCAAGGAAAGGATCTCTGCTTTGAACTCCCAGATCGAGGAAGAAAAGAACAGACAAAGACAGCTGAGGTAAACCCCAGTGCATGAGGCCTAGGGTCCCAGATGAACCACAGATGGGGTGGGTTAGAGGAGCTTCCCAAGTTGAGCCCTGGAGGGTCAAGAGAGTGTAGATACTCCCTGTGCAGCAGACAGCATGGGCAAAACCCCAAGGGTTGGGTATGAAGACCCCCAGCCTGGGCTTATTCTTCACTGTCTCCCCTGTGCCCATGGCCCTTGTCCCTGTGTGGTTGGCACCTAGGTTGGATTTTGAGGAACAGCTAGAGGATCTGATGGCCCAGCACAAGGACCTCTGGGGATTTCATGTGAGTCACTCAGCCATCCTCCCATCTTCTAGATCTTCTCACCTGCCTTACCTTGTTCCCGTGCAAGGCTTGGTGGGCCTATGGTCATTACACCCTGAGTTCAGCCCTTGTCACCACCATTAAGGTACCAGAGCCTTATTTCTGGTCCTGACTTCCCCATCTGTGCTGCCCTCCTGTTTCTGTTCAATGGTTAGCAGAAGCCTTGATGAAACGAAGGTGGAGTCATCCATCCAGATGATCCATGTATGTATCCAGGACCATCACAGGCACAGGGGAGATAGTGAGGAACAAGCAGTCAATGTTTGCCCCTAGGAGACCCCCCACACCAAAAAATGAAAGAGAGAAAGAAAGTTGGGGGAGTGAGATTCACTGAGAGAAGGAGCTCCAAGGCAGTGCTGATAACTGAGCCACTAGATGGCAGCCCAAAACAGTAGGTTTGCAGGTTTCTCTCTTTGCAATGCTTGCCCAAGATCTATTTAAAGGGTAAGAGGGGCCCAGGGAACAGAAGTGGGGTGAGGGGTAAATGACTGGATTCATGGGGAAGCAGGGAGGTGTGGATAAGCCTTCTTTCTGTCCACCTTTAGAGGCCGGAGCGGCTAGCGAGGGAGATTTGTGCCCTGGATAACAGCAAGGAACAGCTGCTCAAGGAAGGTGAGCCCAGGGGGGAGGGTGGCCCTGACCTACTCTCACCTGCCCTCACCTGCTCCTTGTCCCTTGCTGCAGAGAAACTGATGGAGGTGAGGCTGGAGGACATGAAGCATCGGCTGTGCTCTCTGTATGGGCCTGAAGGTCCCTCCACCCTCACTGAGGGGCTCTTCCTCCGCAGCCAGGAGGCTGCAGCTGCAGTGTAAGATGGGGAGGAGGAGGAGTGAGGAGCTGGAGGAGGGAGTGGTTGATGATGACTGTCCCCTTACCCCCCAACCAGGCAGCTGTTCCAGGAGGAGAACAGGAAGGCTGAGGAGCTCCTGGAGGCTGCTGCCCAGCACCACCAGCAGCTGCAGCAGAGGTGCCAACAGCTGCAGAAGAAGCGGCAGAGGTGGGTGTGGAGTTCATATGCCTACCCCTCCCCAGGGAGGTGAATGAGGTGTCTCTCCTCCCTCTTTGTCTCTGTATCTCTTCATGCCTTCATGTTCCTCCCACATCCCTTCCTCTCTTTCTTCCAACATTCCACCCTTTCCTAACAGGCTGAAAGAAGAGCTGGAAAAGCATGGGGTACAGGTTGCTGCTCAAGCCCTGGATGTGCAAGAGGAAGGAGCCAGCTCACAAATGGTGGTAAATCTGAAATTGGGTGACAGAATAGATAGCTCCGAAAGGGGACTGGAGTCTTCAGATGATGGACTGTGGGAAGGATTTTGCAGGGGCCATAGCCAAGGCAAAGATGATGGGGCAGGGAGGAAGGGATGGTGTGAATGTGTGGAGACTGCCATCTGGACCCTGACCTCCCACAGGCCAGTCTTAAGGCCCTAGAAGACCATGAGGAGAAAGATCTGGATCTTTCTACCAAGCAGAGCCTGATGCTCTCCTAGGCCAGGAGGACACACCCTACCCCAACCTTAGCCCATTGGCTGCAGGAAATAAAGATGTCATTTTGTTTCAAGCTGTCTCAACTGAGTCTGTGCTGAGTGAGGAGTAGGAGATCAGGCCAAGACCCCCAGATCCTTGAAACTAGCAAAGATGTGGCTCTGCTCTTGGCCTGCTCAGAATCCACACTGCAAGCATTCCATAGATCTATCCCAACCTGGTCACTGGCCTACTCATCTTTAGTATCCAACTCACTCTTCTGAGCCCCAGGCAGAGGAATACAGATCTAAACCTTCTCACAATGGGCCCAGACTCTCAGAAATATATATCATGACATGAACCAATAGAATAGTAGAAGGGAAAGATTTGGGGAGGCAGGTGGAGTCCAAAGGGAGAAAACTTGATGAAGGAATCAGTTCACACAATCCTATGTATACTCAGAAAATTATCAATACCAATTTCAATATTATGAATGGGGAGGGGAAGGGAACAGGGTGGTATCTGGGGGTAAATGCATCAGGTACTATGTACATAGGAGTATGTTTCTATCACATACTCAATAAAACTTAATATGATGTATGGTTACACGCACCAATAAAAGTATATTTTAAAAGCAAAAGGGAATCAGATAGAGACATGCTACCACAATGGTAAGAGATATCTGTTAAGACTCAGTGTCTTGTGACAGCCCCCAATCCACCTATCACAGATGGAAGGAATGATCAAGCTGCCTCACTACCTGGTAGTAGGCAGCCACAACTGTGGAGTCAAGTCCTGGAAAGAGCCAGGTATGCCCCAACAGTCTCTACAGGGAATTTCCAGTGATGGTAATTAGAGGTGGGCCAGCAAGGAAAAGAGCCCTAAGTTTGCCTCCTCTTCTACACACAAATAATTAACCAGAGAGAGAAATGGGAGGTCTAATAGCCATGCACAGTCTGGGAGGGCATCAAGATTGGCATCTGAGTGTCCATCCCTGCTGATCCACTGCATTGGGCCAGAGAGAAAAGAACAGCAGGACTATGCTCCTTAGCTATGGCAGAAAACAAAGACCCGCACCACCTGACCTATGTTAAAGTGTGGAGGTTGTTTGCATGCTGAAATCACTTAATTCTGATCCAGTTCTCAACAAAGCCTGTGTTTTCCCCTTTGCTTTTCACTCCTAATGACTAGTCATCTCCCAGACTGGAAATAGAAGCAAAAAAGAGAGTGTCATGGTTTGGATCTGAAACGTCCCCCTGAAATCTCCTGTGTTGAAAGCCTGGTCCCCAATACAACAAGGTTGAGAGACGGGGCATGAAGTGTGGAGATGGACCGCCAGGGGTGTGGCCTCAGGGACTCTGCTCCTCCGGGCCCTTTCTCCTTCTCTCTATCTCTTTCTGCTTCCAGCCACCATGAGCTGAGCAGCTTTCCTCTGCCACCAGCCTCTGCCTCACCTCAGGCCCAAGCAATGGTCTTGAGCAGCCATGAACTGAGACCTCTGAAAGGATCAGCCAAATAAATCTTTTTTTCCTGTAAATTATTGTCAGGTATTTTGGTTGCAGTGATGCAAAACTGACTAACGCATAGAGTTTGTATATTTCCAGGTGTTTGTCCAGCAGCAGATGGAAGAGGGTCTTTACTGGGTGCCCTCACCCCTTCCTGATCCTCCCCTGCCAAATGCTTGCCTGAAGTTTTTGATGTGAGGAAATTGCAGTTCCAGCCAGAAACTGGGGCTTGCTGTAGCACTTCCTTCCCCCGTCCTGCCCTCTCCCTGCCCTTCAGCAGATCCTCTCGGTCCCCTCTACACTAGGCCCTGCACATACTTCTGCACACTCAGAATCTCTTTGAAAGAAAAAGATCACATCGTGCCACCCACCTGTTTAAGAACCTTTAATGAGCTGGGCATGGTGGAGCACTCTTGTAATCCTAGTACTTTGGAGGCTGAGACAGGAGGATCACAGGTCCATGACCAGCCTCAGCTACTTAGTGAGGCCCTCTGCCGAGCCAAGACCTACTTCCTCTCGGCATCTGCGTGGAAACCACCCACGCAGCTAATAGGTGGATTCTCAACGCGAGAAATAAGCCCCGAGAGAGGGTGTGGTCTCTGGCCAAAAGTACTCCCCTCACTTTCAGATATTCTTTCATAACTATTATTCTTTTGGCAATGATTCTTTTAACTCTCCACACGAATTGCTCCGGTGGTGTAAGATCAGGACTGTGAGAGAAACTGAGTCCGTGGAAAATAAAGTTTCTGGTAATTTGTCTAAGCCTCTAAATGTCCTCGGCTTTGTTCAAATGGTAATAAAATCAAGGTAGAATTTAGATGCAGTGGCAGCATTCCAGTCAGTAATTACAAATGCAGAACTCCTCCCTATCTTTGACCTTCGTTCTAACCATTACAATAGAGCCAAGGGCTAGAAGGAATCTTGACCTTTGCACCTAGTGATAGCGCTGCCTGGAGACAGGGTGACACCACCTGGTTAAAATAGCTATGTCAAAACAAAGGACAGATAAAATAGATGTGTAAATGTGAAAGAAAGAAAATATGGTGAGAATAAGAAAGCATTTTTGTATGAAGAGGAGCTTATCCTAAGATTGTCCCAAATGGGAAAGAAAGGAATTAGAAAGATTGAAAGCAGGTTACAGAAGGATTGTGGTGAGGAAATGGATTACTAAAAGAGGAATAGGCTTCTAATAAGCTTATCATTTGAGGAAAAGTGCTCAGCTGCTAGAGAAGTACATCTGACAACTAAATCTAAAAACTTCATGTTATTTCTTGGTGTTTACCCGCTAAACTGTGTTATGAGCTTGCTTAAGCTTTCAGACAGCAGATGGTATTGCAGACAAAATCCATCAGACATTCATCGAAATCTTCTAAATCATCATAAATGTACACGGATTTCCCTACGCCAACTACATGTATGAAAGCTGGAATCTCGGACTTCGTCCCCCATTCAGCCCAAAGGAGGTTGCTAGATAGAGAAGGACATTGGACTAAGCCCTAGGAATAAAAGTTCCAAAAGGGTTAAAGAAAACTCTTAAAAACTGGATTCTTCAAGTGATTTTGGGTGTGACTTTTGTTCTTCTGAAATTTGCCCACTAAAAGCCTCTGCAGCTGCAAGGCCAGAGGGGCTCGGAGCACAAGACCCACCTGGGGTCATGGGACTGATTTTAATCACAAGGACCTGTGATGTCACAGGCCTCACTTTTGTCTTATTCAGGGTTGGTGATTTGCATGTGTATCTCACTATTGTATTTTGGGTGTTTGCACTTTTCTTCTAGGGAATCACGGGGAAATGGGGAAATATAAAAAATCTTGTGTCTAGAATAAAGTGTTTGATTGCACAAGAAGCATTGATCCATGTCAGATTCTTTCCAGAAGCGTCATAAGTAGGAACTTAAAGAAATTTATTTCCTAGAAGGGAAAGGATCGCTGCAGATAAGCGGCTGCAGTACGGCACCCTATCCTCCCCCATCTTTTCTGAGATTTGATTCAATCGCGAGTGGAATCAAGCCCCATTTGGACTGAGCCAAGTCTGCGGCAGCCCTCCACAACTTAGTGAGACATTGTTTCAAGATAAAGAACTTAAAAAAGGGCTGTGGTATAGCTGGGAAGTAGAATGCCCCTAGGTTCAATCCTGAGTACCTAAAAAATAAATAAATAAATAAGTAAAAGGCTTTAGTGGATCCCAGGACATTGAGGGGAATCCTTATGCCCTGCCTCTGCTGTCTTCATTTTAACTGGAGAAGCAATGCAAAGATGTTAGAAGAAAGTTGATTTTGTAGGTTGAATATTTCTACCTCTCCAAGTTCATACTTTGAAATACCAATCCCCAACTTAATGGCATTTGGATGTGGGAACTTTGGGAGATGTGTTATCTCTAAAAAAATGGGGGCAATAAAACACCATGTCCCTGAATGCTCCCTTTCTGTTACCCAAGTTCAGGGAACAATACGAGCAAGCCTGAAATTCCAGACATGTATTATATCGAAGGACACTGGCTTTCTCTGATACATATTGGAAATGGAGACAACATTATCTGTAGAAAGCAATATTCTCACATGTACACCAGGACAGTTGCTGGTCATATAAGCAAACTAAGCAAGCTAATGCTGATGGTATCACTGCTTTTGCAGCCTGATGTATAAATTCTCTCTCTGGGTAAAGACAGGCACATAGCTGAGGGCACTGTGGAAAGGATATGTGTCTCATCCAGCTGCCACCACTGGATGAAACACCACGAGGGAGAGGAGGCCCTGCTTGGTGAAGACCGTGAGGAGCAGAGTTCCTGTCGGCCTGGAGCCACTGAACTCTTCCCAGAGCTGTCACTGACCTGTCAGCCTTCTCCAGCAAGTCACATCTCACACACTGTCCACGGGCCCTTTCTTTGGCCTGTCCAAAACCTACCACAGTGCCCTGGCACAGTTGTGCTGTGGACAAACAGGAGACATCTGGCAGAACCCTTATATTTGGGCTTAGGACTCATAAAAGGCCTCAGAGAGTGTGTTGGCTCTCTTTCATCACGTGAGGACAGAGTAAGAAGTCAGTCAGAGCTCATTCATGCTAGCCCTGACCTCAGAACTCCACCTCCAGATGTGTCTGAAATGAAGTGTGTGTGTGTGTGGGGGGGGTGTATGCTGGGTTATCAGCCACGACATGGTAATTTGATAAGACTGCCCGAACTGCTGAACTACATAGACAGTTATGGTGTCTCCTCCTCCTCCTCATCAGCCTCACACCTCTGCTCTCTCACACACATACACACGAAAAGAAAAATATAATTTCACACCACTGCTCTGTGTCTGCTCTGTCACACACATTTCTCCTGTGAACACTCAAGACCTAACAGTGGACAAAGGTTGACAGTGATAAGTGTTGATTGTCAAAAACCAGGCATCACCCTATACCACTCATCTACTGTCTTATATTCTCTCACCAAATATTTCATGAGCATTTCCTTTGAGGTCAAGAGACATAGATTCTGGTCATTCCTATGAAATGTTGCATAATATTCCAAGGTGTGATACACAAGGCTTAATTTAATCCTTTATCTAAGGGGTACCTTTTGGCTGTTTCTAATTTTCCTGTTTGATTTTTCCCACCATAAATAATTCTCCCTGAGGATTCTTTTACATATATTTTAGTACTTTTCTATTTCTTTTTCTATAGAAGAGGTTTCCACCAAGGAATAATTGAAATTATTGTGTATTTTTCTCTTTGAGAAGGTATTGCCAGATTACTTTCCAAAAAGGCTGCACCAATCCCCATTTCCATATGAGTGCACATAACTGTGCTTCCACCTCCTACATTCTTACCTGGGTGGATTCTGAGTTTGGGCAACCTGGAGTATGAACCAACCACGTATTCCTTTATTGTCCTAATTTGCATGTTGCTGTTGGTGATGCTAAGAATCTTTCTGTTTTGCCTGCTGGAACTGATGTTGCAGTGTCTATCCTTACACTTGTATCTGGGTATATACTGTTTTTATTTCTATAGAGAGTGATCTCTAAGTGAGATTTCTGGTTTAAATCTATAAAATATAATTAATTATTTGAATTTACCTATTAATTATCTGTTAATATTCTTTGTCTATTTTTCTTTTCGTGTGTATGTGTGCATGCTTGTATGCATTACTGCAGATTGAACCCAGGACCATTCTACCTTTTGAGATATGCCCCCAGCCCTAATTTTTTTTTTTTTTTTTTTTTTTTTTTTTTTTTTTTTAGTACTGGGGTTGGAACCCAGAGGCTTTCTACCTCCGGGCTATACTCTCAGACCTATTTTATATATTTTTTATTTGGAAACAGGGTCTTACTAAGTTGCTGAAAACCTCACTAAGTGTCTGAGGCTGGCTTCAAACCTGTGTGATCCTCCTGTCTCAGCCTCCCAAGCGCAGGGATTACAAGTGTGCGCCACCATGCCTGGCTCCCAGCCCTAATTTTTAATTTTGCCGAGGGCCTAAATAAGTTGATCAGGTTGGCCTTAAATCTGTGATCTTCCTGTCTCTGCCTCCCAAGTACTAGGACTACAGGTGTGCACCACAATGCCCAGCTCTTTGTCTATTTTCCATAAGGTTTTATATGTTTTTCTTTACATATTACATAGGTTCTTTGGATATTAGGGAATCAAATAGTTGCTTATCATGTGTAATACGTATATATGTAAACTACTCTTTATGGTTTCATTCTGCTAGTAGTAAATTTCATCCTACAGAAAAACTTCAAGTTTTGAAGCAACTATATAACATCTACTTTTCTTTAATGAATCTTAGGTTTCTATCTTTCTATCTTGCCCAGAACAGTTTTCTTGAAATAGTTTCCCAGATTTCTTTCAGAGACTGATAGAAGAGCAGATGTTCTTTAAGAATTCATGGCACAACTGTTCCAGCACAAACCACCATTTTCTCCCTTGCCACTATATGGAGATACCTCAGGGACACAGCTCCTCTGGTTTTGTGGCTGGGGCTAGCTGTGAGTGGAGCAGAACAGCCACCATGTATGGTTGGTCACTGATACTTACACACCAATGACATGGGACCTGTTGGAACCAGGATTAGTGGAAACTGGCTCCTGTCAGATGACATGTGACAAGGCCAATATCAGGGGACACCCTGAAGCCCTGGAAAGATGCAGCATAATGCTCCTACCCAGAGACCACATATTTAGTCCATTCTGGGGGAAGAGTGGTCTATACAGAACACAGTTCATCTGGAGATGAGCTCTAGAAAATGAGTTAGAGGCCAAGTGCTGCTGGCCCCTGAAGAGAACATCACAGTGCTCCTGTCTTGGATATTTTACCAGAATCTGTCAGAAATCTGTGCAAAATTTTCCATCTTTGGAGGCTAATGATGACAAAATGTGAAACATTTTCAAAGTAATAGAAGAATCTTGTATGAGTGGCATTCTTTCCTAATAGAGCCTTGTACCCCTACAAGACAGTCACATCTCCTCACTATAGACCAAGTTGTTAGAAATGAAGATTCATTGTTTTTGAAAGTGACATCCAACTGTTTGGGTCTGCTTGTGCTGCTGTAACAAGATAATGGGAATTGGATAACTTATGAAGGATAAAAAATTACTTTTCACAGTTCTGGGGCCTGGTAGGTCTAAGACCAAGATGCTGGCAGGGTCAGTGTCTCATGAGGGTTGCTGCCTGAAAGATGGTGCCTGTGGTTTAACACTGTGTCCTCAGGTGGCAGGAGAGGGGCAGAAATGCAAAAGAGAATTGGTGTCCTCCAGCCCTGTCATAATGCATCTAGTCTCATTCACAAGGGCCTCACCCTCATGACTGAATCATCTCTAGAAGGTGCCACCTCTTAATACTGTCCCATTGATGATTAAGTCTCAACATATACATTTTGTAGGGCACATTCAGATCATAGAACAATACCAGATCACAAATAAGACTATATGCTAGTTTCTTCTGAGAAATTACAATCTCTTTTTGTAAGTTTAACACTTTTTCCTTGTAGAGGATTCTCACAGTAAGAATTTTCCATAGGCTTGACCCAGCTATGCAGTGACTTTGTCAGCCAAGCTCAGAACATCACACAGGCAGGTCCTTCCAAGGCCACAGTCCTGAGATGAAGGGTCTTATAGTCACCATGTTGGATGCTCATGAAGCCAACTGTCAAACACAGGGCCACTCGGCAAGAGTATTGGTCTCAACCCCAACCATGCCCAAACCTACAGGGTTTGCCATCCCATCAGCACACTGCCCTCCCCCAACAGCTTCATGTTCCTCACCACTCAGAATGGGATGCTGCCCAGGGGGAGGCCTCACACTTATCCAGAGCAGGAAAGTGCAAGGCTGCCATCCTTCTTGCCACCAGAAGCCATCCTCATCCTTCACCCTTTCCTGAAGAGCAGCAGAAGCCAGGAGCCCCTCATCCTCACCTCATCAGTAGTCTTCTAGGACACTACCTGGCAAGGGGCTTCCTGTACTCCTGTGCCTCAGATTCATTTTGCAGCTCATCTCAAACCTACCTCCCAGTCGTCCTCTTAATTCCCCACAGAGACCCTGAGTCATGTCAGACAAATGGGTTTAACCAGCCAGACACTGAAGTGTTGGTTTCAATCTCTCTTCCTCTGGAGGATGAGTTGGTAAGTTTTATATACAGGTTTTAAGAGAGCCTCAGAGACTTTTATCTGAAATATTCTAGTTAGATGATTTTGAGTTGCTATGGTGACTAGGGAGGCTTGGCTCCAGGTTAAAGGGAAGCAGTGTATTGTGCACATGTAAGAACATGTGAGTATGAACCTTTGGGTTGTATGTGTGCAAGCTTATGAGTGTGTGCATGTGTGAGAGTATGTATGTATGTATGCATATATGAAAGCATGTGTGCACATGACACCATGTGAATGCTAACCTTTGTGTTTTAGTTCATATATGTATGAGAGTGTTTGCATATATGAAAATACATGTGTGCATATGTGAGCATGTGCCCGTGAAAGTATATGAGTGTGAAGCTTTGTGTTGTGTGTACATGTGAGAGCATGAGCATGTATAAGAGTTTGTACATGTGAAGGTGTGAACTTATGCATGTGTGAGTGTGCTCATGTGTGAGAGTGTGTGTGTGTATACATAGGCGGCTCCTTCCATGTTCTGTTCTCCAGGAATCAATGCACAGACCTTCATAAAATTCACTCTTCAGGTATCATTTAAATTATTCTAATGATTTCAAACTAGCATCCAGCACTTTGTTCAAATTCCAAGAGCCAGCTGGGCATGATGGTGCATGCTTGTAATCCCCGCGCTTGGGAGGCTGAGACAGGAGGGTCACACAGGTTCAAAGCCAGCCTCAGCTACTTAGTGAGGCTCTCAGAAACTTAGTGAGACCCTGTTTCAAAATAAAATATAAAATAGGTCTGGGAGTATAGCCTGGAGGTAGAAAGTCCTTGGGTTCCACCCCCAGTACCACAAAAAAAAAAAAATGTCAAGAGCCCCCATGCTCAGGACTGCCCACTTTCTCATCATAATTCTCCTTTTGTTAGCATTATTGAAGTGTGTTTTTTGTACAATAAAATTAATCCTTTTGAAATATATAATAGGATGAGGCTTCATATACATACAGTCACCACCACAATCAAGACAGAGATTCCTAGGAACTCAAAACTTGCTTCAGGCCCCACGTGTTCAGTGCCTTTCCCTATCCTCAGTCTGTGACCACCTGCCTGACTTCTGTTCCCACAATGCCACGTCTTCCAGAATGTCATATAAATTGAATCATCCATTAGTTTTCAGCATGCTCATCTTTTAATCCTTTCACCTATTATAACACTTTTGAGATTTGCACATGTATTGTGTCCATTAATATTGCATATATTTTTCAGTGGTGGATAGTATTTCTATGTATGAGGACAACATAATCTATCATTCAGGACACTCATATTCAATTGGAAAATTAGTCCTGCCTCAGAAAGGTTTCTTAAAGTTGGACAAATTTTCCCAAGTGGTGTTACCTTTGGGATCAGTGCTCCTCCCTTGAGACAGCAGGGCTGTGACCACTCAGGCTCAAGAACCAGTGAGTGCATGAAATTAAGCCTTGCTGACTAGGCTGTCACCCTCAGCCACCTGGGGGTCAGACGGTGCCTTGACCAGTTGAACAACTTGCCTCAATGGCCCCATACCCCCTCCTCCCAACATGTTCCCATCCTGTTGGGCACTTCAGAATTTTCCTAGGGTAATGATCACTTGAGTTGAAACATCTCTGCTCCAAAGCAAATAAAAAGATATTTTAATCCTCTTCTGCAGGCAGAAGTCTTGCCCTGTGGAGGTGAGATGGTGAGAAGCACAGAGGGCTGTGGTCCCTACCCTCTGTTGGCACGCCTATCTGTCGCCTTGGCTTTCAGTAGCACCCCAAAGTAGATGAGCTGGAAGGTGGGATGAGCAGAAGAGTGTCCCCTAATGATGCCCACATCCTAATTCCATGAACCTATGAACAGGTTACTCTACATGGTAAAAGGAACTTTGAGTGTACAATTAAATTCGGTGTCATGAAGTGGGTAGATTGCCCTGGATTATCCGGGTGGGCCCAGTGAACTTCCACAAGAGGCAGGCAGGAGGGTCACAGACAGGAGCTGGAAGACTGTGCTGCTGGCTTTGCAGTGTCGTTTATTGAGGAATGTTCGCATGGAACACACAGTGTGCTGGGGAGTGTGCACACTGGCATCTACTAGCTTTGTAGGACAGAGGGGAGGCTAAGGCACAGAAGTGAGCATATCAAGGGACTGTAGGTGTGTCCAATCTGAGGAGGCAGGGTTCTGTTTTCTAACGCCTCTGCTGCTTCACAACTTTAATGTTTAGTGCACTGGGATTTTATGTTTTCTTTGCTTTTATTTTGTTCCATGCACGGGTCCATGTATGCTTAGAATTTTTCTTTCCAGATGTGAAATCACATGTTAATATTAAGAGACAATAATATGTGGCTGTGTTGATTTTTCATATATATTTTACTGCAAGATATAACAGAATGACACTCACAGTGAGGCCAAAGGAACAACTAAACATCCTGAGGCAAGATGGGAACGCCCTGATTTGACCAGGCTAATAAACCCTGGAAACCCTATTACTTCTTCTAGCTCCATTCCCCAGTGTCCCTGGCCCTTTCTGTTAGTCCTTTGAAGTAGGTACTTCTGGTAGCTGATGGTTCTGCCTTCTCAGAAAAACCTAGCTCTTCTCAGAGACAGAATCTGAATTACTGCTGTTTCCAGGACCTCAACAGAGCCTCACACTTGTTCAAAGTTTAATTAGTTTTACAACATCTTTGGACTTTGCTTCATACTCTCCACAGACTGACCCAGGAAGCATCACCTCTGATCTGCTTTACTCCCGGGGGTGGCCTATTCTCACCAATGGTGGGGAGCATCTTCCCACCACTGAGGGCTCTCATGGCTGTACTTGGGACAGGTGATTTACAGGGAATATTTTTCTTACATTCATGAGCGAGGAACAACAGAGAGTTTGTAGTGTGGTGGTATTTTGCCAAAGCCAATAGCAATTGGACTAAGGTCAATATCCTTTGGGTCAACGAGAGACTTTAGATTAAAATGCTGCAGAATGGCAGACAGGAGCAAAAACAATTCCATGCGAGCCAGGCCTTCTCCAACACACACTCGTTTTCCTAGAAGTAACAACAGAGCTGATGAGATACAAGGATTTCAGAGAGACAATGCTACTGACATAAAGTCCCCAGGTTTGGGGGAAGGCTGTGGGCAAACCTTATCAAAAGGCAGGACTTACTTTCTCTGCCCACTGAAAGATGCATAAAACATATCAAAGAGTGAGAATATTAGTGGCATTTATTTATCTGGGACCCATCCAGAACTTAGCCACAAACACTTTTGTTAGGCTGGGAAAAGGGTGTCTGCCCAGTGCTGCCTAAAGAGTACTAAAAGAAGGTGGGGTGAGGTTAGAAGCCAATATGAATGATAATTGTTAAGAATATCCAGCTGGTTGTGGAGTCTCCTTTGTAGCAACCCTGGGAAGGGACTTCGCCCTCAGGAGGATCTCTGAGCCACATCTAGGGAAGGCGTTGGCGCTTATCTGCTAAGCCCATATAAACAAACGATAGAGTTTCCTTAGTGACCCTTATTTAAAATAGTAGAGAATTAGGTAACATGGTTTTGAGAGATTTTCACCAAGATCTATTAAAAGAGAAGCAGTTTAGCAATGAATGAGGCAAAATGTACACTCTGAAAAAAAAAAAAAAGAATTCATCTACAACACCTCACTTTCAGGGTTTATGGTGAAAGATGCCACCCAACTTCTCTAAGCTGAGAAAGGCATGCTTGGGTAGTGCTGTAGATAGAAGTAAGGGATGTGGCAGGTGGGGGTGCTGGTGCACATCTGGACAAGGGCAGAGATGGATGAATGGAGACAGGGATAGAACGCACAGCTCCTCAGGGAAGTGCTGCACAGACTCGGCTTACCTGCAGAAAATGCCTTGAAGTGGTCACTGTACTTGAACTTCCCATTCTCATTCAGAAAGTGCTCTGGTTTAAACTTCTCTGGCTCTGGGAATTCTTGTTTATCATACAAAAGGGAGTCCAGAGTTGGGATCACAACTGTGCCCTAGAAAAAGCACAGCTGTTCAGTGTGCAGAGATATAGCAGTGGTGGCACCTGCCTGGACGCCTGGTCATCACAGCTGCATGAACTCTACAGTACACAAGACAACGTGTTTTTGGTTGGAAATGCTGTTCAGTTAAAGACCATGGAGGAAGTGAGGGGGGCCAGGGGGAAGAGGAAAGCCCTGAAGCACTCACAGGGTGTGACAAGCCAGATAGCCTAGTTCAAAGAGGACATTTTCCTCCTTTGCCTTGTCCTTTCCTTCACCCCTTATTATAAAATAATATGTTCTTATCCATTTACTGATGGAAGAGGACCTGGCACCTGTGGCTCTGAATTAAAAACTGACTCAAGGAAGACTTAAACATAAACTGTGTCCCTCCTGATAAGACACCAACATAACCCTGAAGAGCTAACTCTTAAGAGGTTATTTGATTCCTTTGTTCAGGCAGAATCCAGACTTATTCCTGAGTATTCAAGTTCACTGGTTTCTCCAATTTTCTAAAAAAAATCAACATTTTTTATGTCTTCAAAAAGACTTCCAATTATTTGATTCAATTATTTGATTCAGCAAATTGAGGCAGGTACTGGTATTCGTTAACAGATGGACTCCAAGACATTCATGGTGGCTGCTGCTCATTCCTGGCACTGGAACTCCAGGACCCATCTCTCTGATCACCAGGCCCATGTAAGGATTGCTAGAGAAGGAGCACTCTGTGGGGCAGAAATGCGGGCCTGGCCCTGCCATCCAGCAATGCTGGCCAGAAAGAGGAGTTCTTGGATCCCATCTTCCCATGAACATAGAATGGTACACCAATGGGACAGTGCTCATGGTGTGTGCCCAGCTCACGTCTGACCTTGGGGATGAAATATCCTTGGAACACAGTGTCCTGTGTCGCTTCATGGGGCAGGTTGGAGGGCACGAGGTCAATGAATCGCTGAATCTCATGCACCACAGCATCCATGTAGGGCATCTCCAGCCTGTCCTTGACAGCAGGAATGCGGTTTGGCCCAAGCACTCTGTCAATTTCTTCATGAAGTTTCTCTGCCAAGGCATGAATGGGTTCAACTTAAAGAACCAGGATAGATATACATCCATCATCTGCCCACCCACCCTTCCAAATAGTATGTTGAGTAAAAAAAAGAAAATTGAGGTGATTGGGTAACATGAGGCTGTAACTGTCTTCTGTATTTCTCTTTTTAATAAACTTCTTTAAATCTTAAAAAAAAGAAAATCGGAAAAAGTTATGTATAGTATGGTGTCCAAGCAAAAAATTAAAGTACATACAATAATAATACCCATTGTATGTGGAAGCTTAATTAATATGAAATGTACCAAGTCATACACGGGAATGATACACAGCAATCTGGAAGCACTGCCATGTATGGAGAGGGAGACATGAGGTGGTGAGGTTTCGACTAGCTCTGTGACGTTTCCTTATTAAGATCCCTGAAGCAAATAGCACAACATTTTGAAAAAGAATGCAATAATAGAAATAATGCTATGGTTGGGCGTGGTGGCGCACGCTTGTAATCCCGTGCTTGGGAGGCGGAGACAGGAGGATCACGCTGGTTCGGAGCCAGCCTCGCTGGCTTAAGAGCCCCTGTTTCCAAATAAAAAATATTAAATAGGTCTGGGAGTGTAGCCCGGAGGTAGAAGGGCTTCCAGGAACCCCAGTACCACCAAAAAGAAAGAAAGAAAAAGAAAGAAAGAGAGAAAGAGAGAAAGAAGGAAGGAAGGAAGGAAGGAAGGAAGGAAGGAAGGAAGGAAGGAAGGAAGGAAGGAAGGCAAGCTATGAACGTATACAAAACTGCCAATTCCAATCTCAAAGATTTGAGAGGTGGGGGGTACCCAGTGGGGAGGGCAGTAGAGTGTGTGCATGTGTTTTTCTAAAACTCTCTACCCCAATATGATGTAAAATTACAATGCACTCAATAAAAATAAATAAACTTAGCAATAGATGTATGGATATCCATCATATTTCTTTTCTCTTTGTCTAGAAATAAAATTCATCATAATTAATCATTTACAACATGTTTGGGTTTATATACCCCTAGTACAGAGTACTCCTAAGTTGTCTTATACTGCTACAGACTTGTGAAATGTTTTTCTCTCTGGACTTTGACTCCTTAACTCTTACATTTTTGTGTGACCAAAAAGCGAAGGCTTTGCCAACAGAATGGCCAGACATCAAGGCCCAACCGTGAACTGGTCACACAGTCACATACTTGAGGTAAATTACTTCATCTCCTACATATTCCCCAAGACTGGATGAGCTTGAAGAACAGAGTACATTGAAGGGCCAGCCCATGACTGCACTAGCAGGAGCCATGTTCTCAGCAGCAGCAGATGTGCTCAGCCTAAAGCATATCGGGGGCTCCAGGTCCCCAGGCACTCTTGTCCAGGGCTGAAGCTTTCCTTGCTTTCTGTTTATGTGGAGTTAAAAGGCTCAACCTGCCTTTTTAGATGTAGGTACCCTCACCTTGCCTCTACCTGGTCCAGGTAGGTTCATGCCCTGACCCTCTGCAGACCAGACCCAGGCCTCTATCTCCTCCAGGCACCAAGTCATACCTGCCAGGGGCTTCTGAGGAGCCTGTGGAAGTGGTTCCTGGCATGGAAGCCCTACATTGCTTACCCCTGAGTTCCTGGTTCAGACCCCTGTGGTGTAAGATGCCTAGGAGGACCCCGGCCTTGCTCTAGATCCTACTCTGCCTAGAAGGCCAAGTCTCCCTCAGGGCAACTGGAATATTAACTTCATTATCATAAGTTACTTACGGAGCAGAATGCAGACCCACCACCTGTCTTCTTCAGTGTTAGGCTGCTCTTTTCTCTGCCCGTGGACCACAGTGGGGAATGGGTAGGCCAGTGTTCAATTCCCTTCAGACAATTCCCTTCAGAGAAATTTATCCAGAAATCCCATAGTACCCAAACAGGTTGGCAAGCAGCTGCAGACCAACCACTGAAGCCTAACAAGGCAGACCATGCAGGCAGCTCCAACGTGCCGCATGAGTACCTTGCTTTCCATGCACATACCTTCAACCTCTGGGTATTTCATGAGAATCAGGAGCCCATATCGCAGAGTAGTGCTGGTAGTCTCTGTCCCTGCAAAAAACAGGTCAGCCAAGGTCACAGCAACATTTTCCAGAGTGTACCCAGGCCCTCCACTGCGATTTTCCTGTAAAGTAGGAGACAAACAGGGATTTGGTAAGAGAATGTCTTCAGTTAGCTGAGAAGAGGGCACACTGCTGCCCTTAGACAAAGAGGCTCTGGGTGTGAGAGGCTCTCCCAATGCAACAGGACACTATCATCTCCACCTCACGGCTAGGAAAACTGAGACTTACAGGAAACAGAACTCCTTATCCAGGCCTCAGGGCTCTGTCTCTGTCAACAGTGCCAGGGATGTCCTGGGGGAGGAGAGGTGGCCTGGTCTCAATAGGATCTCTTCCAATGACCCTCCAGCTTCAGAGGCTGACCTCAAACTCCTTCCAGCCCCAGGAAGGCTGATGACATTGAGCCCAGGACAGTTTCCTGGGCTGAGCTGATGGTGAAATTCTCAGACAGCCCAGGAAACTGCTCAGGGGAAGTCAATGTGGAAGCCACTTGTTGTTTACAATCCACAACAACAAAAAAGAGACAGGGATGTGAGGGATTTTACCAGTCTGAGCCAAAGGAGGATCCTATGGGCTGTAGGCAAATGAAGCCGGAAAGGCCTGGGACCTATGGAAACCAGGCACCATTGGGGAATAAGCACCAGCAAGGAGGGATGAAGGTATCTCACACATGACAGGATTCGCAAGGGTTTCAGCCTGGCCTGGCATAGAGGGAACTGAAGATAGGGGCCCACAGCCAGCCCCCACTCTTCCCTGTGCCTCTATCCATGGGAGTAGAGGAGGGCACTTTTACTGATGCCCGTATATGTGTATAAAACCAAGAGCATCAGCATGTGCCCACAGGGGCAGTTTGGATACCACAACATCCATCTGCGAGATGTGTGCCTCCAACCCAGGCGTGCAGCGGGGTGGGTACCTTCTCCATTTCCATGAGCAGACAGTCGGTAAAGTCCCGTGGGCAGTTGGGGTCCAATGACTGAAGGTGCTCCTGGGCTCTTTCAAGTGCATAATCTTTTAGTTCAGACACATTTTTTATTATTTTTCTATGGCTTCCAGGAAGGTAGTGTATATAACTTGAAAAATTATTGTAAAGCTGAAGAGAAAGAGAATTATATTACTATTTTTCCTGTGTATGGCATAATTTTGTGTGCTAAGCTAATAACCCCTAAACTTGAATTTATAGCTGCCATTATTTAGAATACTTGGGGCCAAGGTGTCTTTGAGGCAGCACACCTCTTGTGGTGAAAATGGGCACACATAGGTCAATGCATGTGCTGAGGTCGGGGAAGGGATTCTTAGGGTCCACAGGTGTCCCTTGCAGGAACACAAGGCTATCTAGTCACCCTCTGAAATGCTCCTGTTCTCAGGATTTTGTAGGTCTGATTGTCCCATAACACGTGAATTTTCTGTCTAATGTAAAGTATGCATTGCAGACCAACGGGAAGGAGGGAGATGACTTTACCTGCATCCAGGGAGTACTTAGCAGATAGAAATTCTCATTAAACAAACTCATGAGTCGCAGACACTTCTTGTCTTTGTAGTCGAAACGTCTGTGGAAGAGGATGTCTGCTATGACATTGCAAGGTGCGCAGCCGATGAGGAAGGTGGGGTCAAAAGGCTGGCCTAGAAGATGAGCAAGATGTTAGAGTCCTCATCAGGATGAGGAGCATGAGTGGCCTTGTCCAGCCAACAACTCAGTCTCCTTGTGGAGCCTCAGAAAGGCCTGTGGGAACACATCCTAAAAACTTCACAAGTCATAGGATACAGTGCCCATTTGGTCCCTCCAGGTCCTCTTTACTTTTCAACATTGTGTAGGGAATGGTCACATGTAGTGGCCCCTCCTACCCCCCTTGAAAGGCAGAGCTGGAAACATGAGTGGAGAATGCGGTGCCCAAGCACAATACAATCTCTTCTCCTTCTGCCAAATGCTCCAGGTTGGGTCGTGCCCGCAGGGACTGGCATGATTCTCCCTTCTTGAAGTCCCCCCAAGGATACGCACCCTGGGTCTTTCTGAGCTCCTCCACCAGGAAGTGGGCTTCCCTCTGGATCCGTTTCTCATTCCCCTGTTTCCCCATCCCATAGTCCCGGAGAGTGGTCAGGGAAAACCGTCGGATGTCCTTCCAGGTGGGTCCATTATTAAAAATAATTCCTAAGGAAGAGCAATTTAGCAGAGGTTACTGCAAAGGCCCAGTTTTTGGAGAAATGGGATATCTGGGATGGGAAATGTTCCAATGGGGCCCAGGGTTCACAGGTGGGGAGGAGGCACAGGGAGGAAGCAGACGTGCAGTGATTTTCCAGCATGCTCAACTCCAGGGCACCTTCTTCATGGCACCAATTCACTGCCTTTGGTTTGCTGATTTACCTAGCTTTTTCTATGCCAAATGAAACCACATGTGCCACTCCAAGAAAGAACTCTCACCTTTTTCCTGTTTACTGACCAAATTCTTGCACAGCCTTTCTGTTCCCAGGGATTTTAACACTTGCACTGCCAACAGCTCAACTCACAGCTTTCTGGATTCACAGTTAAGTACTCCCTGGCTGCAGGTGAAGCCATCTCCCTCTTCCCATTAATCCTAACTGAACCCTGAAGGCCACAGGACTCCCCGCTATGGGCGCTCCAGCTGGGTGTCCCTTCATCTGCCCCCTGCTGGTCAAAGCTCACCCTCCTCATGTGCCCTGCTGGAGTCTCCTGAAAACAAAGACATTTGGAATAAGCAATCTAAAACTGAACTTTGTTTTTCTTTAAAAGTGTTTATGTACTTCCAGCCCTCTCACACAGCTGTAAGGGCAATTTCATTCTTCTCTAGATATGACCAGAGTCATAGAGTCACACTGTGAAGTTTCTCTCTGTGAAGACCTGGGCTCCTCCAGGGCCTGCCCACAGAACCCTGCCCCACTTGGTTACCCTTCTGCTCCAGGGCCCCCACCCCTCCCTCTGCTTACCTCATTCCTTCTCTGTATGTCTCTTTCAACAAATACATTTTAGTATCTACTGTGTGTCAGACATGCTGTGAGGCTTTGGGCACTCTGGGACAAACAGGGCCAACACTCAACATCCTCATGCGATGCAGGGGCTCACATCACACAGTCCTATCCACTTTAGTTGGCTAATCATACAAGGGATGCCATGCAGAACACTGAGAAAATGAAGTCACCGTGGCCCAGGGAAATTTTTCACAAGAGGGCTGGGTAGCACAGGACATGAGTTGGAGGCCCAGGCCAGATTATGGTTTCAATTATGTCCTGAGATGTCTAGGGGAGAGTCTGATACCCAGGAGAGGGCAGAAATGATAGCAAGCCCTGTGGGAAGGAGACTGTCCCCCTGGTCAAGCATGCTGATGGGGACTGAGTTTTCTCAGAGTTCTTTCAAGACCTACTCAGTTCACAATTCCTTTTGGCACATTGCCACACACCCGTGCTCTTATGCTAACAATAAGCATCCACATCTTTGTCTCTGTAAGGTCTTGTCCAGGGCCTGGCTGACTTTCAGTGTTAGTCTGAATTTAAATAGGACATTGGAGCTCCAGACAGAGGCAGCAAAGCCTCTTGGGCCCAACCGGCACATAGGCAAGTCCCAGCCCCAGCTCTGCTATCCCACACATGTGCCCTGGATGCAGGTGGCAGATAAGGGCCCCAAGCCAGGACCACACTCCCCTACAACAGAACTCTGTTTCAAGGAGCCCTCCAGTAGCTCCATGTGATGGCAAGGACTGAGACAGCTAATTTTGTTTTTCCTGAGATAGCCAAGCAAAACCATCCCACAGTGTTGGAGAGGAGAAACCAAATGCTACTGTTTGTAAGATTATATAGCCTTGGAAACACATCCCAGATAAGAAGTGGAACACTAACGGGGCATGGTGGCGCACACTTATAATCCCAGTCCTTGGGAGACTGATACAGAAGGATTGCAGGTCTGAGGACACCTTCCGCAAATCGTGAAACTCTCATTAACCTAACAAGATCCTGTTTCAAAATAAAAATAAAATAGGGCTGGGAGTAAAGAATGCTCCTGGGTTCAATCCCCAGTGCCACATACACATGCACACACACAATAAAAGTGGAACACCAAGAGACAGGAATCTCACACAGCAGGAGTAAAAGTTGTCTGGAGATTTGTCACCAAAATTGACTCAGGAAGGACTTGAGGCTTCTGGTTACAGAGCAGACAAGATCCTATTTATTTCTGATCTTCTCTGGGATCCCCTGGAGTGCCCAGGAGGACATAGAGAGGAATACTCAGGCAAGGTGGAGAATAGAAAGGAGGACTGGTGACTCCGTGGGGTACACCCTTAGATCCAGGTGCCCACAGCCCATGGAAGATGGGAGATGCAGTCAGGAGGCTGGGAAAGCTAACAGAGACCAGTCAGCCCCCCTCTCCTCCCTGCAGGAGGCAACAAGTGTGTGTTCTGGGTAACAACTCCGGATGTAGCACAGGCGAGGTCAGGACACTGGAGGTGTTTCCTGGAAGTCTCCTTCACCCTCCTGGCCTCAAGACCTCCACCCAGGTGGGATACTAAAACTTCCCTCTCTGTAGATGACCAGCTACCACTGAGCACAGGCCTGAAGCCTGGCTGCCGAGCAAGCTGAGCCACTGGCAGAGTAGAGGGCCTCATGGTGGCTGATGTGGCCTCTGTGGGTGAAGCCATCTATACCCCCAGGTGGTTGAGACGGCGAGTGGAAAGAGTACCCAGAAGTGTGGGAGACTGAGCTGGGAAGCTGGGGTTCTGGAAGAGGGCTTGTTCAGGCTCTGGCAGCCTCCGCCTTCCTGCCTCAGCTGGTCAGGGCGGGTGCTGGATGTCCCACCTGTGTGTGCAGATGCTACTTAGTACCACCGTCTCACAGCAGCTCCCTACACGACGGAGCCCTCACCAGTGATCTGATGGTCTCTTTGCCTTTCTGTCTCCAGTCTATTGCTGTTACTATTGTCGGTATAGGGTTTGGCAAGGCATGTGGGAGCACCCACCCCTGCCCTCTGGGTGTACCCCACCCACTTCCCGGAGACTCACCCTTGTCCTTGTGCGGGTGGAACGCTGGGATCTCCCCTCGGCCAGAGAACTCATTCTTGTAGTTGAGCAGCATCTCCCGCACAGCCTTGTATCCATACATGACTACCACACGCCTCGGGCCCAGATACAGGGTGAATACCGGCCCGTAGCATTCAGCCAGCTGCAAGGGGCCAGTGCACAGCTGAGCAGGAGTTGCTGGAAAGGCAGCCTGCTCCAGGCTGCCCCACCCCTGTGGATGGTGCTGTTGACCATCAGAGAATTCAAGGAACATGAAGAAAGGCTGCCCAGCCCACTGGGGGAGGGCTTACCTCATGAGAGGCTGCCATGTTTGCAGGGGCTTCCCTAACTGCTGGATACCACCTAGGGGGCTCTAGCTCTTTGTATCCCTTCCCTCAGCCTCCTTATTAGTGTCCACTCCCACTCCCATCGCCATGTTGTTTGCAGCTCACATCTGTGCCAGCTGACCTAGCACTACTGTCCCACCAACAGCATCCACTTTGCAGTGCTTGGTGACACTCCCTGATAGTCACCCAGCCATGGTGCAGCCTTGGTCACCCAGCAATGCTCAGCACTTGCAGGAGGTGGATGTTGTCACTCTGGTGGAAGGTGACTGACACTCAGGAAGATTCTCTCTTGCCTGCTTGGCAGTTGGTTGGCCATGGACACATTGACTAATCCACCCTCCTCCTCGTCACCACAGCTGCATGGGGCACACGGGGCAGTGTAGCCAATGTCCACCCTGAATGCTCTGTGCCCAGCTATCACTGGCCTAGCATTACAGAGCTTTCACCTCTATGCCACTGTCCACTCCATGAATCCCTGAGAGGCTGGTGTTGAATAGCAACCATTGTCTAACAATGAACTGAGTATGCATATATTGGATCTAATTCCTGAATTATTCTCCTTAAAATTGCAATGTTTCTCTTACCTTGGCGAAGGACTTGGGAATATTCTTCAAATCTACCTGGAACAAATTCCCAACGATGGGGAGTGGGAAAGGTCCAGGGGGCAGGTTCCAGCTGCTATACACCTGCTTCCAGAGGGAGATGAGCAGCAGGGTAGCCACCCACACCAGCAGAGCGAGGGTGATGCCAAGAACAGCCATGGTGCCTCTTACTTCCTCTGATGATTGTGAGGACAATCAGTGGAAAGGCAGAGGTTTATAATGTGTTGCTGAGAAGGAGGATGACCCACTGACCAATACCATCTTTGTTGTCCCTTGGCACAAGGTATTAGTTTATGATTAGCTGAAGTTGACAGTCATTCAAATCCTGCTCCCTCTTGGAAGCTGCATCTAGCAGCCTGACAAGAGTGAGGCTGGATTCTCTCTCTCAACACCTTAGTTACTGACCTGTCACAGTTGCAGTAAACACATTCAGGGATATCAGAGGTACTTTAATTTTCCTGATAAAAGGGAAAACTCTCTCCTCCCCATAGGTCATTCTAGGGGTTGGGGGACTGCCTATCCCTATGAAGGTAGTTGGACATGATAGGGGCTTTCAGAGGTTTACATGAGTTTGTCCAGGTATGGTTTATGTGAGTTGGTGTCGGTCACACACTGACCACTCCAGACAGATACCAGATTGTGTGGTGCAAATGTCTGTCAGCTCCCAGTTAGGAGTCTGACCAAGCAGCTCCAGGGTACCTGGACCACCACCAGCAACCTACTGGGGACAGAGGAGGAAAATTCAACTCCAGGATCCCATTCCACTTTGTTAAATCAAACCACAAATTAAAAAAATAAAAGCAAAGAGAGGTGACCAATTTTGAGAAAGTTAATGTCTGATTATTTAAAAAAAACAAGGTTTAGAGCCAGGCACGGTGGCGCATGCTTGTAATCCCCATGCTTGGGAGGCAGAGACAGGAGGATCGCGCTGGTTCAAAGCCAGCCTCACTGGCTTAAGAGACTCTGTTTCCAAATAAAAATATAAAATAGGTCTGGGAGTGTAGCCCGGAGGTAGAAGGGTTTCCAGGAACCCCAGTACCACCAAAAAACAAAACAGAAAATAAAAAAAACAAGTTATAGAGCCAGGTGTGGTGACGCACGCTTGTAATCCCAGCATTTGGGAGGCTGAGACAGGAGGATAGCGGTTAATGGCCAGCCTCAGCTACTTAGCGAGGCCCTTTGCAACTCAGTGAGACCCTGTTTCAAAATAAAGAATAAAAAATATAGGGATAGAGGTGTCACTCAGAGGTAGAATGCCCTTGGGTTCTATCTCCAGTACCACCAAAAAAAAGTATACTTTTATTGTATAAATTATTCTTTAGAGTCATTTTATCAGATTCTAAACAAAAACATATCAGGGCTTTTATTAGATTTGTTTTGAATCAATGAGTTAAATTTGGATGAATTTGTATTTTTAAAATATATTTGCTTATCCAAAAACTGCATTAAAGCTCCGCCCCTTTTTACATCTTCTAATCTATTTCCTTTATACAGTCCCACATCCACTTTTCTTTAGGGGCTGTCTCTAGGTATTTTGTGGAGGGGTGTGTGTGTGTGTGTGTGTGTGTGTGTGTGTCTGTCTGTCTGTGTGTGTCTGTGTGTGTGTGTTAAAAACAAAGCAACTTTCATTCTGTCTTCTCACTAGTAATATGGGGAAGATCTTAACTTGTATATTGTAATTTTATACTCATAGATAATGCATCTTTGTGTACAATAGAAAACATGATGACAAATGAGGAACATTACACTGCATCCAAATTGGGGCTATGCCCTTTTATTCTTTTACTTACATAAAAATGTGGCTATACAGCATACCTTGCATTCTAATTCAGTTTTCCTCTGAAGAGGAAGATTAGTAACATGGACAAGCCATTCTGCCCTTCAAACCATGGTCATAGTGCTGACATCTGCTTGCCCATCCTCCTGGGCTATGGAGAGGTGCTGGCCTCAATCCGCACTCTTGAGTAACTGAGGCAGCAACTTCTGACCTGAGCAAGGAGAGACCTTTATTGAGGTTTTCTTCTCCATTTCCAGTTGACTGGCCACTCCATCCCAACTCTCAGGAATTTTAGTTTCAGAATAGTAGATTCAAATTTGTTTGAGTACATTTTCTTCTATATTACAAAGTAGTTTTGGTAGTGGCATTAATATTTACAGTTCTCTTATTGGGTAATTGTTTGTGCTCAACTATGGGCTTTCCTAGTCTCCTCGCCTGTTTCTTTTATGTCGAAAATTGTCTGTCTTGGATTCTGGCTCCTAAGCCTGGCGTGTGAAGTCTGCACTCAGAACCTATGGGGATGGGACAGTCTACTTGAAGTGGCATGTCCGGAGCATCTCCTCCCCTGGCTCCAGGTCTCCTCCACAGAGCAAAGTTCTGCTTAGTGGTAGATTACATGTCAAGCCCAATGTATTGACTTTCCCTTCCTTCATAATCAGAAGAATGAAGTATAATATATCCCATACATTCTCTAAGAGAATCCTTAGACCATGGTGGTAGAAGATAGAAAAATGCTGTTTTTGGCACCCAAAAGGCTCAATAGTAAGAAGGGAGGGGAGCAGGGCTGGCATTAAATGCACACTCATGGGTACAGATGGACTCTCCCCTGGAAGTCTTCTCTTATTTTGTACAGTAAAGGCAGACCCCTTGCTAAATTCTTATTTCTTTTCTCTTTTTTATTTTTGTGGTACAAGGTATTGAATCTAGGGGCATTCTACCTCTGAGGTACATCCTCAGCCCCTTTTATTCTTTGTTTGGAAACAGGGTCTTGCTATGTTGCTGAGGCTGTCTCCGCCTCCCAAGTCCTAAGATTATAGGTGTATGCCATCACATCTGGTTTGGGGGGTGGGGTTTGACACTGGGAATTGAACTTAGGGATGTTCTAGATGTATATTCTGAGTTATACATCTAGTCCTTTTTATTTCTTAATTTTGAAATAGAGTCTCACTCAAAAGGATTGCGGTTCAAGGACAGCCTCAGCTACTACTTATTGAGGCCCTTTGCAACTCAGTGAGACCCTGTTTCAAAATAAAGAATAAAAAATAGGGCTGGGGGTGTAGCTCTGAGGTAGAAGGCCTTCCAGGAACCCCAGTACCACCAAAAAGAAAAAAGAAAAAAGAAAAAAAGAAAGAGAGAGAGAGAGAGAGAGAGAGAGAGAGAGAGAGAGAAATGAATAGAGTCTCACTAAGTTGATGATGGCCTTGCTAAATTGCTGAAGGCTGGTCTATAATTTGCCATCCTCCTGTCTCAGCCTCACCATGTTCAGCTTTCCTATTTCTAATGAAATTAAAAGTTTTCAAAATAGAGATTTTTCTAGACAAATATCTAATGTTCAATATTACACTTCATTTAAATATCTAATGTTCAATACTACTCTTTATTTAAAATTATGACTTGGACAAAAGCCAAAAACCTTTTCCAATTAAAACAAAAACAGAGAACATACAACATCACAGTGTCCAAAGGGCAAGCCAGCTTGGCCTGGGAGCAGAGGTTCTCACATCAAAGGAGTGGGGATTCTTGGCTCTGTCTGTTACCTGTCAGTTGGCTCTTTCTCTGTCTGACCTTCTGTTTAACATTCTGGGAACAAACAGCACTGTTTTCCTGTGTGCAGAGCCATCTGCTCTAGGTGGAGAAAGCCAAAAAAGGCTGAGGGGAAAGAAACAGGTCAAATGCAACCACCCTTCCCTGGCTGGAAAGGAGGCTGAGAAAGAAGTATGCCTGCTACTGCATTGTGCTGCACAGAAGGGAAGGATGATTAGAAACTTCTCAAGTGGTGAGCACCAAGTGCCACTCCCAACCTAGACCCATGAAATCCCCTTCCAGCGGCATCCACCTGCACACACCTCATATTCAAGCCTGACCCCATCCTGCATTTTGCTTCCAATATTTCTTGTGGCTTTCTTGTGTTTTTTTTTTTCTTAATTTTCTTACTTTTGATTTTTAAAGTGATTTTGTGATGTCTATGTTCCCTGACATCTAAATTCTTCATTCATTGTTTCCTTTATTAAAAGTACCTGCCATGAGATGTGGCTACAAGTTACTGACTTCATGACTTTACAGATACAAAGATAGCACATTATCCACTATCTTGCTGGACTGTTTGTGGGTTTTCCATTGCAAAGGGTATTGCTAGGAATGTTTTTGCACTTTGCAAGAATATTTCTAGGCCAGGTTTCACATGGCAACCTGGTGCACAGGGCACCATGTCATTCTGAAAGTATTTGAAGCCACCTCCAAGCTTACAGCAAGTCTAAGTGGCCCTGTTAAGTGACCACCTCTCCAACATCTGGTGCTAATACATTTCCTATAGTACATTGCTCATCTCATGGATATATAATGATATTTAACTGTATTCTTCTATTTTCCATTTCCCTGATTATGAACAAAGAAGAGTGATAGGTTGGGTCCCCCCCTACGTGACCCCGCAATGGGGACAGGAGGCGGGACCCTGGACACTAGAAATGGAGATATCGCGAGAATCCAGGTGCTGGGAGATCCCAGGTATCGCGAGGCTCCAGAAGTCATGAGGGAATCGGCATTCCTGCACTTAGCCCGACCCCCGAACCTCCCCCCTGCTTAAAACACGGGCACTTCCACCCCACCACATATGACTCAGATGGCTGATCAGACCGATCAGGACTACACACAACTCTCCGAATGTGTGGCCTGTCCATCCCTTCCCCCATGGCCTGCTGACCCCCTAGAGGGAACCGGGTCCGAATAAAGCAGTGGTCTTTAATAACCCTGTTGGTGTTTTTTACCTTCCTCCTAAACTCCCGAACTCCATTTCTCATGGTTCATTCAAAGAGAATCTCTGATTATTTGTAGGGGTACTTTATGTATTCTGGTTAATAATTCTTGTTCAGTTTTATATGTTGAAATGATTTTTCCTACTATTTGGGTTACCTTTCACACTATTTGCCTTTCTTCTGTCCTTTCTTCCTCCTTCCAGATATTCTCAAATTATCAGTCTTTGAATTTAGGGCTAGCTTTGCCAATAGAACATATATTCCTGGAAGCCATAAAAGAAGTGCATGCAAAAATTTAAAACTCCAGCATGATGAAGTTCACCAAAAACATGTAAAGGGCAAACAACAGAAAATATATGCAACCATTAATTAAATCTATCATTTAGGAATGGTGCCATTACACATGCAGAGCTGTGGGAAAACTTGGCAGCACATCCCTAAAGGCATGCTATAGCTGATGTATTCAAATGAATAAATATAACCTGTGATGAAAAGTACAGATGAAGCCAGGCGTGGTGGCGCACGCTTGTAATCCCAGCATTTGGGAGGCTGAGACCAGAGGATCGCAGTTCTCAGACAGCCTCAGCTACTTAGTGAAGCCCTCTGCGACTTAGTGAGACCCTGTTTCAAAATAAAAAATAAAAACTAGGGCAGGAGGTGTAGCTCAGAGGTTGAATGCCCCTGGGTTCCATCCCCAAACCCACAAATCAAACAAACAGAACAAACAAATCAAACAAACAGAAAAGTACAGATGAAAACAAATTATATTGGCACTTGGATGGATTAAAATCTAAAATCTAGCTGGGCATGGTGGCGCATGCTTGCTTAGGAGGCAGAGACAGGAGGATTGCACAGGTTCGAAGCAAGCCTCAGCTACTTAGTGAGACACTGTTTCCAAATAAAATAGAAAATAGGTCTGCAAGTACAGCCCAGAGGTAGCCTCGGGTTCCACCCCCAGTACCACCTAATTAATTAATTAATTAATTAATTAAAATAAATAGTAAAATCTGTATAATATTCAGAACTAGTATCAATGAGGAGAAACAGGTGCTTGTTCATTATTAACAGAGTGAGTCTGCTCCTATCTTTTTGGATGGCAATAAGGTATGATGTATCAACATTTTAATTATGTGTTCTTTTGAGACAATAATCCCAGCTCTAGAAATTTCATCTCACTGGAATAAATGTAATGTTTATTGCATAATTAAAAATGATAAATTTGGGGCTAGAACCTTTTTGGGAGTTTAAAGATCCATTCTTACTCCAGAGAGATTAAAAAGATAGTTGCCTACTTATAAAGTTTTACTTCTTATATTTATGTCTGAAATCCACGTAGAATTTATTTTTGTGTATGATGAGGACTAGAATATATTTTTTCTTTCCCTATAAATATATAAATGTCTCAAGACCTCATCTCTGATCCCCAATTCCTCTTTTCGTTCTGATCAAGATTCCTATGCAGCGGGTCCATCAGAGGTTAATCTGTCTCTCCCTGGATGAGTGATAGACTGAATTATCTAGTGAAGCCGAGTTTTGACATTGGATAGGGCAAGTCCTACTACCACTTTGTTTTTTCAAGAGTTTCTTAGCTCTTTGTTCTCCCATATAAATTTTAAGACAGCCGGGCGTGGTGGCACATGCTTGTAATCCCAGTGCTTGAGAGGTTGAGACAGGAGGATCGCACAGGTTCAAAGCCAGCCTCAGCTACTTAGTGAGGCTCTCAGCAACTTAGTGAGACCCTGTTTCCAAATAAAATATAAAATAGGTCTGGGAGTATAGCACGGAGGTAGAAAAGGCCCTGGGTTCCAACCTCCGTACCACACAAACACACACACACACACACACACACACACACACACACACACACACAATTTAAGACTTGGTTCTTTCCTTAAAAACTCTATTAGGGTATTTTATTGTATCTGCATAGACTTTGTAAACAAAATATCTTTAAATATTGTTTTCTTCATTTATTTAAGGCATTTAAATGTCTTCAAATATTTTATAGTTTCTGCATATAATTTTTTTATACTTATTCTTAGGTAATTGAGTTTTTAAAAACAGAGTGTTTTTGTTGTTGGTTTTTTGTTTTGTTTTGTTTTGTTTTTGTGGTACTGGAGATAGAGCCCAGGGGCATTCTACCTCTGAGATACATCCCCCAGCCCTATTATTTTATTCTTTATTTTGAAATAGAGTCTCACTGAGTTGCAAAGGAGCTTACTAAGTAGCTGAGGCTAGCCTCGAACCATGATCCTTTTGTCTCAGCCTCTCAAATGTTGGAATTACAAGCATGCACCAGCATGCCTAACTAAAAGCAGAGTTTTTTGTGAATTACCTTTTCCAACTATTTTTTGCTGGTATATATCAATACAAATATTTTCAGCTTACTGATTCCAGAGAATCAGTAAGCCCTCTTATTAAACTCTCTTATTTCTTTTATTTTCTTTTTTTTTCTTTTTCTTTTCTTTTCTTTTTTTTTTTTTTTTTTTTTTTTGGTAGTACTGGGGTTCCTGGAAGCCCTATCTATCTCCGGGCTACACTCCCAGACCTATTTTTACATTTTTATTTGGAAACAGGGTCTCCTAAGCCAGCGCGCGCGGCTGGCTTCGAACCTGCGTGATCCTCCTGTCTCTGCCTCCCAAGCGTGGGGATTACGAGCGTGCCCACCATACCTGGCTTAAACTCTCTTATTTCTAAAAATTTTAACACAGATCTTTTGAGGATTCTTATGAGATAATCCTATCATCTGTGACTAAGAAAATTTTTCTTATATTTTCCAGTACTTATTTCCATATTTTAATTTTCTTGTCTTGCTGCATGAATAGAACCTCAGTACACTTTTGCTTTGATTTTTATTTTAATGGAGGTCTTCTTAACATTTCCCCTTTAAGGTGGATGTTTGTTGCAGGATTTTTGTAAAAGCCTTATGGAAGAAAGTTCAAGAAGCTCCCTTTTATTTCTAGTCCACTAAGAATTTCCCAAGTTAGCAATTGACTTGTATTAAATGCTTCTTAAATTATCTTTTAAATGATCACATATTTCCTTTATTTGTTAGTGTGGTAAATAACATTTATATATTCTCCAATGTTAAGCCAGTCTTGAAAGCCTGGAACAAAACCAATTTAATCATGTCACTTTTTTTTATACAATGGTGGGTTTAGACCCAGAGGGAGACTAGCCAGCAGCCAGGTTTGTTTTCTGACTATTGCTGCATCTCTGTTCTGCTTTTATATCAGGGTTACCTAAACTCTACAGAATAATTTGATGACTATTCACTGGTTTCTCATCCTATAGAAAAGTTTAGCTGGGAGTGAAATAGTCTGCTTTTTGAAAGTTAGAAATAACTCATCTTTGAAACCACCTGGTACTGTTATTTGTGAAACTTTTAAATTAATAATTCAGTTTATTTAAGAACAATATGGATGGTCAGGAGACATATATACATATTATTTTTTAATCAGTTGTGGAAAATTATTTTTAAGAATTTGCAATTTCAAATTATTGACATAATTTTGTTTTGATATTGTCTAATATTTTCAATTGTCATTTTTATCATTATGTTCTCTTTTTATTCCAAATATTCTTTATTTGTACTTTTTTTGCTCTTAAGTAGCCTTGTAAACTTTATTTTATTGATCTTTTCAAAGAACAAGTTTTGGTTGTGTTTCTCTATTTTATCAGTGTTTGTCTTTCACCACTCTGCCTTCACCTCTACCCTCCGGCGCTCTGTCTGTTTGAGTTCATTATACTGTGAACTTTCAAGCTGGACATTTGACTCATTACTTTTCAGTCATTTTTCAAATACAGGTAAATATTTACCTCCAAGTATAATTTTTACTGCTTTTCCAAGCTTGATATTTGATACTTTCTATACCAGTATTGGGAAGAGGTTTCAAAATGTATTAATGTGCCAGTATTGGGAAAGATTTTCAGTTTTAAAATATAACTTTGGTTGTAAAGAAAGCCAGGAGCTGTGGGGAGAGGGCAGCAGATTTCACCATGGATAATTAGCAAAGAAATAAAAGAAGCCTAGGGCCTTTTTACATTTCTGAAGAGAGGCAGACTTCCTCAAGGATGTGAGGAAATCCCAGATTCTGGATAAGCAATTTAACACATTTTGGAGTGTAACAAAAGGTGTGGGGGTCTGTGCTGGAGACAGAGCTGCTCCCCTGCCCCAGAGGGGGCAGATCTGGTTGGGTTGGAGACATAGCAGGATACTTGGACTAGAGATGGGGCAGCACATCTACATATCAAAGGACCTGCCGCAGACCTGGTTGGGCTGGCTATAAAAATTCTTGGCATCCAGGGATTTTTGGTGATTTCCTTAGAAGCACCCCCTCATGTGTAACATGAGGCTGTAACTATCTTTTGTATTTTTATATTTTTAATAAACTTCTTTAAATCATCAGCAAGAGTTCAGGCTATTGCATATTTATCTTTAGCTCAGGACAAGAACCAGCGATTTTTTGTGATTTTTGTCTCTTTTTGGGGACTTATTCCCAGGAGTCTAACAAAGGTCCCTAGGGACACTTTCACAGTAACCCTCACCCCTAAACTGTAACAGTTTGGCACCCAACATGGGGCTGACTTTGCTTCACAATTTACTCTATGCTCTAACTTTTCCTCTTTCTAAGGGCGCTAAAACCATAACATATTTGGCGCTCACACAGGGCTATCTTTCGAGCCAAAGGTGACTCCAGCTGACTGACGATGACCCAAAAGCCACTGCATCTTGAAGGTCAGCAATCCTCCCCAAAATGGGACCAGACCCTGGTGGATGACTGGATTGCTGGTGCCAACAGGCTCTATGGAACCATGGAGACCCCCCACTGCCATGGACTAGCTATGGCAGAATCTCCAGGGGAGGGGAAAATTCCCCTTTAAATAGTGTAGGCTTGATAGGCCCAATGAGTGCCCATCCATCTGCCCACATCAAAGATGGGACACTCTTTTAAAAGCTCTATAAACTGTTAAATCTAAAAAAAATGCCCATAGCCTAGCTCCAGAAAACTCCCCAAACAGGAGACGCCAGCCAGCACCCATTTCTAAATGGCAGTGAATTGTTGTTGTTGTTGTTGTTGTTGTTGTTGTTGTTGTTTTTTCTAGCAATGGGAAACAGGTTCTAGGGAGATAAGCCAGCTTGCTTCTAGCACAGCACCTAGGAAGCATGGCCATTACCAACCGCAGCCAAGTGTGCCCCATTGGTCTGTAAACCCTGGCAGTTCGAGTGCCCCAGTGGCCCTGAACTCCCAGTGGCCAGAGGCGATTATCCAATCATATTTAAGAATTCTAGGCAGTTAACAAAGCCTGACGGTCCCAGATGAAGCTCCAGTGACATGGGATTCACAGGGTCCCAGTGCCACCTCATTAGTCTCCAACCAACTAGGCTGTTACTGGCCCCCTGTAAAAGAAATCAGTTTGTGGCTCGCTTGGATTTATGGGCAGTTTTAGGCTTTTATCCCTACCTAGCCAATATAACTGTCTGAGGCAGAATATTAAAAACAGGGACCACCCATTCTGGGTCACTGAAAAATATTGTGAAAAAGACAGTGTTTTACTTGCTGGTTGCATTACCTCATCCAGAGGGAGAAAGGAGAGGGTGGAATTAGAAGACAGGGTCTGGGGCAGCTCAGACTCACACTCCGTACATCCCATCCTAGCTAAGCCCTGAAGCGCCACCTTCAGGAACGCTCACACACACGTGCTTGGTCAGATTCACCCCGGGCCGAGCTCTTAGCTTTAGGGAATGCAGGGAGCCTCATCTGGACAGAGAAAGGCCACACAGCTTAATCGGACAGGGGAATATGGAGCAAGGGAAAAGGGTGGCAAAGCCCCTTCCCATTTAATACCCTCCCAGTGGGCAGCAAACTGGTGGGAAGTGAGGCCACCCTCAAGGCCCACACACACAGGGTGCAGGAAGGGCAACCTCTGGGCACAAACTATCTCTCTCTGTCTTAGATGGGATTCCAGCAATATCCTAAATGCTAAGGTAATTGTTTTTAGATTGGGAAGCTCTGGGAAGGGGGGTGACCTTGCCCAGACAGACCACTAAAAACTCACCCTTTTTCTCTCAGATGGGATCCCATTAATCCAAAGTGGAACCTGGATCTCCACTAGTGTGGGTCCTCCAAAATTGGAAAAAAAGTTACACCAAAATACTAAGGAAGAAAGATCTCATATTTCTCTGCACCCAAGTAAGGCCACAGTATGTGCTAGGGGATGGAGAAATCTGGCCCCTTCAGGGAAGTTTGAATTAAAACTATAACACTATTGCCGGGCGTGGTGGCGCACGGTTGTAATCCCCGCGCTTGGGAGGCAGAGACAGGAGGATCGTGCAGGTTCGAAGCCAGCCGCAAGTGCTGGCTTAGGAGACCCTGTTTCCAAATAAAAATGTAAAAATAGGTCTGGGAGTGTAGCCTGGAGGTAGAAGGGCTTCCAGGAACCCCAGTACCACAAAAAAAAAAAAAAAAAAAACCCAAAACAAAACAAAACCAAAAAAAACCCACAAAAACCAAAAATTATAACACTATTTGGCAACTAGATCTATTTTGTAAAAAGGAAGAAAAATGGATAGAAGTGGCTTATCTTCAGCTGTTCTTTAACCTCTGAGACCATCCAGATTTCTTTCGATCACGAGATTGAGACAATTGTGGCAGCCTTGACTACAGTAGTGTGTGGAGGGAGAGTTTAGAGTTTGGTCTGTGCATATGCAGTATGCCGGGGGGGGGGGGGGTGTTTTTGTTTTTGTTTTTTATGGGCTGAGGGCTGAGTTTAAAGCCATATCACCAACTCAAACAATAGGTGCTGGCAGTCTTAGTCAATTTTTTTTATCCGGTAGAAGGGGAGGCCATCCTCAGACAAAGTCTCCTACTGCAGGCTGCCAATTCAGTTTAATAGGGTCTTGAAAAGAGAAAGACAGATGGACAAAAAGCCATGAAAGAATTCTGGCTGAGCACAGAAGCCTAAGCTCAAGTCTGTTTTAAGGGTGGAGAGCAAGGCCATCTCTGGAGTAAATGCCCTCAACCAGGAGGCCAAAAAGAGCCCTCCAAGGCCTGGCTCATGGTACAAATGGGGACCATTAAACAGATTGGGTGCCCCCAGTTCCCTCCATAACTGGGGCCCCCAGACTTAGGTTCCCAGTGATTCCTCCCAACTCCCACCACCTGAGTTAAGACTAAAGAGCCTTAGGCAATCACAGTGAGATCTCAGGCAGAGGCCAGATTTCAGGTGCTACCCTTTTTTCCTGGCCCAAGGTCCAAAAGTTTAGCTAGGGTGAGGAGCATATCAGGCCAGCCCCAAAACTATTTTTTTTAACCCAATATTCACCCTGCTGCATCCAGGGTGACCTTCCATTCTCCCATTCTTAGCCATACCAGAGATTTCAGCTCCTCTGCTAACAAGGAGATATAATGTCAGGAAACCAAAAGGTTTTTTTTTTTTTCCTTTTGCTGGCTACACTAAAGTTACTGCTCAAAGTTTTTTATTTTTTATTTTTTATTTCAACCAGTCTTAGTTAAAATGGTAACTTCAGAAAAGCTGTCCAATTAGATGTCTGTGAGAGGTGATTAAATAAAGTCATTTTCTCTTTAACAAAATTAATGTTTTAAGACACTAGTGAAGTTTATTTAATGTTGTGGATTTCTGTGGTAATCTAACAAAATTAAGGTTTTAAGGTGCTAGTGATATTTACCTAATGTCTTAAACTTTCCATGGTAATCTATAATTGAATTGTTAAATTGGGGAAATGCAAAATACAATGCTTTAAAATGCTCTTAACTTAGCCGGGTGTGGTGGTGCATGCTTGTAATCCCTGCTCTTGGGATGCTGAAACAGGAGGATCACACAGGTTCGAAGCCAGCCTCAGCTACTTAGTGAGGTTCTTGGCAACTTAGTGAGACCCTGTTTCCAAATAAAATATAAAATAGGTCTGGGAGTATAACTTGAAAGTAGAAAGCCTCTGGGTTCCACCCCCAGTACCACACACACACAAAAAAAAAAAAAAAAAAAAATTCAAAGAATCAACAAAACAAAAAGCTGGTTCTTTGAGAAGATTAATAGGATTGAAAAACCCCTAGCCAACCTAATCAAAAGAAAGTGAGAATCAACTCAAATTATTAAAATCAGAAATGAAAAAGGAGACATCGCCACAGACAGAGGGGAAATTCAAAGGATTATCAGAAATTATTTTGAAAATTTATACTTCAACAGACTGGAAAACATGGAAGAAATAGATAGATTTCTAAGCACATATAACCTACCTAAACTGAACCAAGAGGATATAGGAGGCCTTAACCAACCAATAGCAAACAAAGAAATAGAAATAGCAATCAAAATTCTGCCATCAAAGAAAAGCCCAGGTCCTGATGGGTTTCCAGCTTAATTCTACAAAACTTTCAGTGAAGAACTAATACCAATACTTCACAACTTGTTCCAGGAAATTGAAAGAGATGGAATTCTCCCTAATTCCTTCTATAAGGCCAGTATCACATTAATCCCCAAACCAAATAAAGATACTTTAAGAAAGGAAAATTACAGACCAATATCCTTAATAAACATAGATGCAAAAATTCTAAACAAAATACTAGATATAGGCATTCAAAACCATATCAAGAGAATTGTACACCATGACCAAGTTGGTTTTATCCCAGAAAAGCAAGGCTGGTTCAACATATGCAAATCAACACATGTTATTCACCACATAAATAGAACTAAGAACAAAAACCACATGATTATACCAATAGATGCTGAAAAAGCGTTCGACAAAATCCAACACCAATTTATGTTCAAAACACTGCAGAAAATTGGAATAGAAGGAACATATTTCAACATCATTAAGGCTATATACAATAAGCCCAAAGCCAACATCATATTGAATGGAGAAAAACTGCAAGAATTCCCTTTAAAATCAGGAACAAGACAAGGATGCTCATTATCACCACTCCTTTTCAATATACTCCTTGAGACTCTTGCCACAGCAATAAGAGAAGGAAATCAAAGAAATTCAAATAGGAAGAGAGGAATTAAAACTATCCTTATTTGCAGATGATATGATTCTTTATCTAGAAGATCCAATGAACCCAGCCGAAAGACTTCTGGAGCTGATTAACTAATTCAGCAAAGTTGCAGGACACAAAATCAACCTAAGAAATCAGTTGCTTTTCTTTATGCCAACAATGAACCCAAAATGAAAGAAATAAAGAAAACTATCCCAATTACTATAACCTCTAAACCAATAAGATACCTAGGAATAAACCTAACCAAAGATGTAAAAGACCTCTACTGAGAAAACTACAAAACATTAAAGAAAGAAATTGAAGAAGACATTGGAAGATGGAAAAAGATCTCCCTTGCTCATGGATAGGCAGAATAAATATTATCAAAATGGCCATTCTGCCAAAAGTGATCTATAGATTCAATGCAATTCCCATTAAAATCCCCACAACATTTTTCATAGACCTGGAAAAATCAGTTATAAATTTTGTATGAAGAAAGAAAAGACCCAGAATAGCCAAAGCAATTCTCAGCAAAAAGAACCAGGCAGGAGGCATCACAATCCCAGACTTCAAATTATACTATAGAGCAATAGTAGTAGTAAAAAAAAAAAAAAAAAAAAAAAAAAAGCATGGTATTGGTACAACAATAGGCAGACTGACCACTGGAACAGAATAGAAGATACAGAAACAAACCCACACATCCATAGTCAATTGATTTTTGACAAAGGGGCCAAACTTATACGCTGGAGGAAAGACATCCTTTTCAACAAATGGTGCTGGGAGAACTGGCGATCCATTTGTAGAAAGTTGGATTTGAATTTTTACTTCTCACCATGCACAGGAATCAACTCAAGATGGATCAAAGACTTAGAAATTAGACCAGAGACTGTGAAGTTACTAGAGAAAAGCATAGGATCAACACTCCAATATATAGGCACAGGCAGTAACTTTCTCAATAAGACTTCCAAAGCGCAGGAAATTAAAGCAAGAATTAATAAGTGGGGTCTCATCAAATTAAAATATTTCTTCTCATCAAGGGAAACCATCAAGAACCTAAAGAGGAAGCCTACAGAATGGGAGAAGATCCACCACTATGATAGGGAGCTAATATCCAGATTATACAAAGAGCTCAAAAGACTCTATACTAGCAAAACAAACAACCCAATCAAGAAATGGGCAAATGAACTGAATAGACACTTCACAAAAGAAGAGATACAAATGGCCAATAGATACATGAAAAGATGTCCAACATCACTAGCCATCAGGGAGATGCAAATCAAAAGTACTCTGAGATTCCATCTAACCCCAATCAGAGTGGCAAGCATAAAGAAATCAAACAACAACAACAAATGCTGGAGAGGATGTGGGAAAAGAGGAACTCTTTTACACTGTTGGTGGGAGTGCAAAGTAGTTCAGCTGCTATGGAGATCAGTGTGGAGATTCCTTAGAAAACTGGGAATAGATCCACCATTTGATCCAGCTATACCATTCCTGTGTATCTTTACAAAGGGGTTGAAATCAGAGAACTACATTAACATATGCATACCCATGTTCATAGCAACACAGTTTGTAATAGCCAAAATATGGAACCAACCTAGATCTCCATCAACAGATGAATGGATTGCAAAATTATGAGAAATACACACAATGGAATTCTATTCAGCTATAAAGAGGAATAAAATAATAGCATTTGCAAGAAGATGGAAGGAACTGGATAACATTATATTAAGCAAGATTAGTCAAGCACAGAAAGAGAAGGGACATATGTTTTCTCTAATATGCCCAAGCTAGGGAGTAGTGGTAATACCAGAGGGACTCCAGATGATGGAGGGGAAATTTCGGCAAAGCTAGAATGGAAGAATAGGAAAGGAAGAAAGCTGAGTTTGTTCAATGGAGGAACTACATACAAATATGTGTAATTGCATAAATACAACATAATTAACCTGGACACTCTATTGGGAGGGAGAAGGGAAATGGGAGGAGAGGGTACAAAGCACAATCTAAATGTACACCATTTTCAATATGTTCAACTTATAAATAAAATAAAATATGGAAGAAAAAATGCTCTTAACTTCATAAGGTTTAAAATAACACTTAAGTCTTTTAAATGGGTTTTTAAATTGCTGGTATATGAACAACATTATAAAATGGTATTATTGACTTCCGGGAAGATGGCGACCAAGAAAAGCGGGGCTTAAAAGTCCCGCTAACAACCAATCTCCATTACCACAAAAAGAGCACCTTTCATAGCCAGAAAACACCATCACCAGAAAAACAAAAAAACCACCAGGCTCCAGAGAGAAAGCGGACTGAGAACAGAGCTCAGGGCCACAGAGGAGACACACGCGCCCGAGGACGCGGCAGCAGCGCCATACTGCCGGCGGCAGCGGCAAACTCAGCGGACGGCTACAGCAAGCCGAGGTGAGCCGATGCGGAACAGCCAGGTGGGATCTTTCGGCGCAGACAGCATTTAAAGCTCCCAGTGGCTGAGCTCAGCACACGCTGCAGGGATTCAGAGTGGAAATCAAAACCAGAGAAGAAAAAATACGCCAGCCTCATGGCCGAGGGCGTGACAGAGGCGCCATATTGCCACCGGCGGCGGCAGCAGCAGTGAATTCACCGAGTCCAGTACAGCTACATCTACGTACTCAAGAACAGTGAGTCAAATTGCGGGTCACAGAGGAGAAATCCCAGTATTGTGCCTCCTGGGACTTGACCCAGTGAGGGAGTGGTGGTGGCAGAGATATCACACCATAGGAGAGCGTGCAACCTGGCACCCCCCATAGTTTAAAGCAGCCTCTATCGACTCCCTGGGTCGGAGACTCTGTGATACAACCCAGCAAAGGAGTAGTAGGGTCTGAGATAATACAGACTCGAGATCCAGAGCACCTTAAGTGAAGCCATAGTGACCCAAGGGAAGAACCCAGAGAAGGCACAAACCTCCGAAATCATGGGAAAGAGGAATAACACTGAAGTAATGAAGGTGCACAACCCCACAACATCAGAACCTGATAAAACAGAAAATCAGAGATTTCTAGAAGATCAAATCAGGAAAATAACTGTAGAAATAATAGAGGTGCTTCGAAAAGAACTCAGAGAGAGCCAAAAAGAGATAAAGGATGCAATTAATGAAGTAAAGGCCTCAATTCAAAGCACAAACAACCGATTAGACCACATGGAGAACAGAATCTCGCTCTTAGAAGATGAGCAATCCAAAAATGAATACATAGTTTCTAATCTAGAAAAAGATATCCAACAGCAGGAATCTGACATTGAAGAAATATGGGCCCATCTTAAGAGAGCTAACCTAAGAATAATTGGAATAGAGGAGGGAAAAGAAAGTGATACCAAAGGGATCAACAATCTCTTCAAGGAAGTAATAGCAGAAAATTTTCCAAATATAGAGCAAGAGGTTGATACACAGATCCAGGAAACTTATAGAACTCCCTTTAGACAGGATCCGAGAAGAGGATCCCCACGCCATATAATTGTCAAAATGACCAATGTGGAAGCCAAGCAGAGAATCTTAAAGGCAACAAAAACAAAGGGCCAAGTGACATTCAGAGGCAAACCAATTAGAATCACTCCAGACTTCCCAAACCAAGTCATGAGAGCCAGAAGGGCTTGGAGTAACATATTCCAAACTCTGAAAGAAAACAACTTCCAGCCAAAAATTTCCTATCCAGCAAAACTTTCTATCAAATTAGATGGAGAAATAATAAGCTTCCATTACAAACAGAAACTGAAGGAATTTATGTCTTCAAAACCAGCGCTAGAGAAAATACTCAAAGAGATTAACTACAAAGAAGAAATAGGTAACACTCACCAGAACCAGAGAAACAAGAGTTTCCATCCAACAGACAACTAAGATTGGTTATCTGTGGAGATTCATTATTTATGTTAGTCTTTTACCTATCTCTAAATTGTATTGTTTGCCTTTATTGTTGTTAATTTTTAGGATTTCTAGTTGGAATATTAATATACCTTCAGATATAGCATTTGGAAATATTTTATCCAATTCTATTAGTAACTTTTAACTCTGTTTACATTGTCTTTGGATATACAATATTTTCTTTTATTTTTTAGGGAGTTTGTATATTCTTCTGTTGCCTGTGCCATTGAAATCATATCCAAGAAATCACTGCCAATTTCAATGTTGTGAGGTTTTATGACCCAGATTTTCTCCTAAAAGTTTATAGTCTTAAGATTTATATTTAGGTCTTTTATCTAGTTTGAGTTAATACTTGTATGTGGGATTAGGTAAGGGTCCAATTTTATTCTTTTCCATGTAATTATTATTTTTCAACAATATTTAGTTAAAAGATTATTATTTCCACCACCAAATCTTCGTGGAAACCTTGTCAAAAATAACTTGACAATATAGGGAAGAAGTTAGCTCTAGGCTTGCATTTAACTCCAATGGTCTATATATCTGCCTTTAGAACAGTACTACACTGTTTCAATTATTGTAGCTTTATATGGTATGAAATCAGAAAATATACATCTTCTAGCTTTGTTTTTGCTTCGAGATTGTTTTGGGTAACTAGAGTCCATATTCCATATCAGGATAGATTTTTTTCTGAAAAATAAATATATGATAGTTTCACCTAAAAAAAAAGAAAAAAATATTCTCTGGTAAGAAAGAAAGCAAAAAGAAATATTGAAATGTTATCTTTAAGACATCAAAAGCTTGGTATCAGACAAATAAAACTGTTATGTGAGATTATCATTTTTAATTTTGGATAAATTGCTATAATACTAGATGTCAACCACTAAGCCAAGCATGGGAGGGAGGGATGGGGAGAGAATGGGGTGGGGATCGGGTGGGGGCTGACTGGGCGATGTGTGCATGTATGTCTACAAAAGTTTGTTTCCCACTATGATGTATGAATACAGTGCACCAATAAAATAAATTTTAAAATAATAATAATAATAATAATGAATATTATTTATATAAATATTAAAATAAAAAAAATAAAATGGTATTATTTTTTGGTTTAGCTTGTATGTAACAATAGACAGATATAAAGAGTGTGCTGGTGTAAAGTGTTTTTTTTGTAACAAAATAAAATTTTGTGAGATTAAGAAAGCATATTGTAAGGGTTATCCTAAGATTGTCCCAAATGGGAAAGGACTAGGATAGAAAAATCAGAGGGTTAAAGCAAATTGTAAAGTGTTTGTAAAATGTTCATTTGCATATGTGATAAAGATAGGTTATTAGTTAAAAGGAAGTAGGTTTCTAATAAGCCTACCTCTTCTATATTCCCAAAATAAAAGTGCTAGAGTTCAGGAGCAGGGGTATACTCTGGAAGGAGAGGCTAGAGGATTACTTCTGGCAATAAAATCTAGAGACCCCAAAGTCTGTAATAATTCTTTAAAACTGGCTTCAAGGTTGTTTCCCAGAAAAAGTTACAGGAGACTGAGTCATATCATACAGGAATTTGAAATTTGCCTTAAAATTAATTCAAAAAATAGCTTGTTAAGTCCACCAGGCAAGCAATCTAGAGGTACATGTCCAGGTGAAGATTGACACAATGCCAGAGAAAACCTTTAGATCTTTTCTGACTGGGACATAGTCCTAGATAACAGACTATGTTACCCAATTGACAGAGTATCAATAAGTTTTAGGTAAACTCCAAACAGTGCCAGAGCAGAAGGGGAAACTTGTTTTTTCCAGGTGACATGATACTAATCAAATCATCTGAAATCTTTATTCAAATTACCCCAAAGCCTTTTTCAGGTCTCCACAGTACTAATTTCTGGATTCACATGGCACAAAATAAACTAAATATATTCTGCTTTTGTGTGTTTTAGCCTAAGTCAGCAAAACAGGTTTTAACTTCTCATTTAAGTGCTATTTTTTGGTTTTCATGGTTAACCTGTACTGTGAGTGTTGTCTCATAGGCTTGAAGCTTTCTGATGTCAGATGGTGGTATAAGCATGATGTATGAGGAACATCTATTGAAGCCCTTTGGATGGTCATAGAGACACATGGCACGGACCTATCTGATTCCCCCATACCAACTACATGCATGTTACCCTAAAGCTGGGGCCCCCACTTCGTCCCTGTTCAGCTCGAAGCAGTTTATGACTGACTTGGCATCCTTATTCCTTTGCTAAGGGATACATGCATGTGGTAAAAATGGACATTAATGGGAATTGAGCTCATGTTCATTGTTAATAACAATTGTAAAAATCAAGATGTATTTTCTATATTTACCTTTGGCTCGACAGGTGTCAGGAAGTTACTAGACAGAGGGGGGAATGTACCAGTATTGGGAAGAGGTTTCAAAATGTATTAATATACCAGTATTGGGAAAGATTTTCAATTTTAAAATATATCTTTGGTTGTAAAGAAAGCCAGAAGCTATGGGGAGAGGGCAGCAGATTTCACCATGGATAATTAGCAAGGAATAAAAGAAGCCTAGGGTCTTTTTACATTTCTGCAGAGAGGCCAACTTCCTCAAGGATATGAGGAAATCCCAGATTCTGGATAAGCAATTTAACACATTTTGGAGTGTAACAAAAGGTGTGGGGGTTTGTGCTGGAGACAGAGCTGCTCCCCTGCCCCAGAGGGGGTGGATCTGGTTGGGTCAGAGATAGAGCAGGATACCTGGGCTAGAGATAGGGCAGGATATCTACATATCAAAGGACCTGACACAGACCTGGCTGGGCTGGCTATAAGAATACTCTGCATCCAGGGATTTTTGGTGATTTCGTTAGAAGCACCCCCTCATGTTTAACATGAGACTGTAACTGTCTTTTGTATTTCTATCTTTTATTTATTTATTTGTTTGTTTGTTTATTTATGTATTTACTTACTTTTGGTGGTGGTACTGGGGTTCCTGGGAGCCCTTCTACCTCTGGGCTACACACCCAGACCTACTATATATATGTGTATATATATATATATATATATATATATATATATATATATATATATAATTTTGTTTTTTGAAACAGGGTCTCTTAAGCCAGCGTGGCTGGCTTTGAACCTGCACAATCCTCCTGTCTCCACCTCCCAAGCCTAGGGATTACAAGCATGTGCCACCATGCCTGGCTGTTTTTCTATCTTTTTAATAAACTTCTTTAAATCTTCAGCAAGAGTCCGGACTATTGCATATTTATCTTTAGCTCAGGACAAGAACCCACGGTTTTTTATGGTTTTTGTATCTTTTGGGGGAATTATTCCCAGAGGTTTAACAAAGGTCGCTGGGGACAGTTTCTCCTAGACGGTAACCCTCACCCCCAAACCGTAACACTTTTATTATTAATAAAGCTCCAATTTTTTTCTTAATTTTCATTCTCTCTTTCATGATGTAGAAATGATTTATTTTTCAAAATGCATAGTAAGCCAGGTAGGTGGTACACACTTTTGATCCCAGCATTCAGGAAACTGAGACCAGAGGACATGCTCAGCTATTTAGTGAGGCCCTTTGCAACTCAGTGAGACCCTGATTCAAAAATAAAAAGACTAAAAAATAGGGCTGGGGGTATAGATCAGAGGTAGAATGCCCCTGGGTTCCAGGGGATTAGAATGCCCAGGGGATCTTTTGCTTTTTTTGTTGTTGTTGATGTTATGGTGAAATGTGTTTCGTGTGTGAGGGGAGAAATAATTCCCCCAACACAACCACACAAACAGAAAAACCGCAGGTTCTTGTCCTGAGCTAAGGGTAGGTATACATAGCTCGGACACTTGTTGAATATTTAAAGAAGTTTATTAAAAAGATAGAAATACAGAAGACAGTTAAAGCCCCATTCCATTTCTGGCATGGGGGGGGGCGACTCGAGTGAATATACCCAAAGACCCCTGCATGCTGAGTGTTCTTATCCTGACCAAGTCTGCGGCAGGTCCTTTGATATGTAGATATGTTGCCCTATCTCTAGCCCATCTGGATCCACCCCCTTTGAGGCAGGCAGGGGCAGCTCTGTCTCGGCACAGACCTCTACACCTTTTGTTACCCTCCCAAGATGAGCCGGGCATGGTGGCGCATGCTTGTAATCCCAGCATTCGAGGCTGAGACCAGAGGATCAGAGGATCGGAGGATCGGATCACGGTTCGCAGACAGCCTCAGCTACTTGTGTTAAGTTTCTTCTAGGGATATGGGATTTCCTCCCATCCTTGAGTCAGTTTGTGTCTCTTTAGAAATGTAAAGATCCCTTTTCTCTGGCTCCAGGCTTTCTTTACTTTTCTTTAGAAATGTAAAAAGACCCTTCTTCCTGACACTCCTGGCTTTCTTTGCTACCAAAGATATATTTTCAAAATTGGAAATCTTTCCCAATACTGGTACATTAATATATTTTGAAACCTCTTCCCAATACTAGTACAGTTGATGTCTACCTTCTCTGAATAGAAGTTCTCTGGAGAAGTTGCTTTTCTGCTAAAAATCCTGCAGATTGACATTGGCTGAGAATAGCATGATCCTGGAGAGATGAGAACTGCAAGTCGAGAGTCAGATCACCTTCGGGCTGCCCTTAGATCTTTAATGTCCATTTACTTTGGCCCTAAGGACCCAAGGTCTTTGCAACTGCCAGGTGAAACCCTCAGAATGCCACTAAGCTTGGCAAACCTCTAGCCTCCACCAGCTCTAAAGCTAAGGCCACTGTAAGGTAGCACCTGAATCCTACAGAAGAGACTTCTCCACTGGTAAAAGCTGCCTCCCAGAAGCCCCACCAGTGTGTTTGGAAAATACATCAATCTGTGACTTTCTTTTCCTTTCTGACTATAAAGTTCATGGAAGCTCTTTCACAGCAGACCACCCTGCTTGAATGGCTGGAGTCTCTGTTCTGGGGCCATGGTTACTAATATTCGGCTCAAAACAAACTATTTCCTATTTATTTTGGAGCCAAGTTGTTATTTTACACTGACACTTCATCTCACTGTTGCCAAAGAAATAGGCTGGGGGGTTGAGAGGAGCTCTTGCCCTGGGGCAGTGTTGCAGTGTGGCTGGCACACCCTCTATGAGGGGCAAGGGCAGAAGTCAGAGGAAGCAGAGGTGCAGCATGGCTTGAAATGACTGGGTTTCTCAGCACACACTCCCGTTTCTAGTAATCTACTTTAAAGTGAACAGCTTTTAAGATGCGCTGCTTCATACAAATTGATAAGCAACAGCAAACACCAAACAAACTACTACAGATGGTTTGAGAAGCTCTGGCCCAGGTGAGGCCCATATACAAGGATATTCAGCTAAAGTTTGAAATGCTGCTCATCCTATGATGGCATAGCTCAAACAAAAGTTTGTTCATTTGTTTACTCACTTTAGTGATGGCAGAGGACTATTAAAATCTCCCACACTTCTCTCTGTAGCTCTAGTAGGTTTTATTCTTCACATTCGGAGACTGTGTCACTGGATGTATTGAAGTTGGCATGCTTGGGCCTCTAAACCAGTCTTTTTAGTTTGCTGTTAGCACTGGCTTCCTGTATCAGGTAATCAAAGTGCCCTATAACCAAGGTAACTTATAAAATCAAAGGGTTACATGCAGTATTGTGGGCTACTGTGCCCCTGTGTGGGAAAGGATCTCTTTCCTGGGGATTCATGTATGGAGGAGGCTACTTCATCATGACCCCTGTGAGGGAGGGCCTGCATGTGGTCCTGGAAGGGCATAGGAAAGGCCAAAGCAAATCAAGTGAATGAAAAGAAGCCCAGATGGGGAAGAAAAATTGCTTGCAATTTCCCTATCAAAAAGGAATGAATGTTAACATCATTGCCTATTTCCTTTAAAATTTTTTATAAATGGCCTTTACTGCTTACAAAAATAGTATGTTGTTTTTCATCTTCTTGTTTACCAATGTATTGAAAATGTGTTTTCTAAGCAACGACTTTATTGTAACTTCTATTGGTGCATACTCACAACAGAATGGTGGTTTTGTTGCAGTCTATTCATATGAGCCACAGTGTAATTTGACCACTTTACTCCCATAGGCCTCCTCTCCTCCCATGATCCCTTCCTCTTCTCCAGTTTTCTCCCTTCTATTTTCATGTGATTCTTTTTTCCCCTTGTTTCCCCTCTAGATATAATGACTTTAATATCTTTTTATTTTGGTATAATACCAGATTTAGCAAAGAGTTGCAATGATAGTACAAAGTCCTTGTGTACCCTGAGGATCATATCTCTCAATACTAGAGTATGGCCAGAACAAGATATTACCATTGCATGTTATTATTTATTAAACTACGGATTTTTATTCAGATTTCAGTTTTCAATTAATGCCCTTTTTGGTTACAGGATCAAATTCAGGCTTTTACATTGCATTTAGTCTTCAGGTAGTCCTATTCTGTTTTCTTATTTTTTATGATTTTTATTTTTTTGAAGTCAGTGGTCATTTATTTTGTGGAATTCTCCTCAGTTTTCATTTCTCTGCTGATCTTTCATGATTAGACTGAAGGACACATGTAAACTTGCCTCACCACTGACAAAGTTCACCTCTATCACTTGGCCAAGGTGGTGTCTACAGCTTTCTCCACTGAAAAATGACATTCCATGCCCTGTTCTCTGAGAGTGAGTCACTACATCCAGTTCAGCTGTATAAAGGAATTTAGGCTCTACCACTCACAGCACATATTATCCAGATCTATTTTTAAAGATGATTTTCCCTTTCTCTCCTGATGGAGGACATGGATGAAGCCTGAGGAACAAAAGGTTCCAACAGAGTTAGAGTCTATGAAAGGTCGAATCCTCCAAAAACTCTGGGTGTGACTCCTGTCCTCTCCGGAATTTGCCCTCTAAGGCCCACTAGTGAGAGCAGGGAGCTGATCTTAACCACAAGACCTATAATGTCTCACGAGGACTCTTTGTCTTGCTTATGATTGGATCTCAGCAATTTACCCTCCATTGTATTTTGGTATTTACTCTTTCCCGTGAGTATTTGATAATTAACCTAACTGGAGAAGGGTATAAAAAACTTAGTTTTAGAGAATAAATTTTGTCAGTTGTGCGAAAGGAGGCAATTGTCTGAGTCGTTAATTCAGGTGTCTTTCTCCCAAGTCCTGGAGAGGATTTATTCAGTCATTTATTTAGATCAGTCTAGACTCTGGATATATATTTTTCTTCTCTTGGTTGTAACCCAATGTTATCATACTTATTTTGTTGCTCAAATTGTTTCAGTTTGGGTTTTGGAGAACATTCTATGTTGGTGCCTGTACCCTTTTGACATGCCCTAATCCTTTTTCTTCATGTGGGCACTTCCTTACTCTTTAGAGTTATGATGCTTCAGGCTTATCTTACATTTGCCCTGCATTTTAAAGTCACCATTTGAGGTTTGGGTTCCTTTGTCATCTCTCTCTGTCTCCCTTCTCCACTCTCCTTCCATCTCCAGGCAACCATAGATCTATCACTATAGATTGGTTTGCATTCCTTTTTGCCTCATTTATTTCCTTAGGTATAGTAGTTTTGAATCCACTCATACTGTTCTGTGTACAAATAGAACATCCATTTCTATTATAGCAGTTTTACATTGTATAATTATACTAAAATTTACTTATCCATTTCTATTTTAAATAGTTGTCCAATATATGCATGTGCCAAAATTTATCTATTCACTTATTTATTGGCATTTGTGTTGTTTCCAGTTTGGAGCAATAACAAATAAAGAACCCAAGGACATTCATGTGCATGTGACTATAGCCATGGATTTCTTTTTCCTCGAGGTTAGTATCTGAGTGGAAAGGTTGGGCCACTAGCTGTTCCCACCTCCACCACACCTACTCCAGTGGTCTAAGCAGATGAAGCCTGTAAGAGTCATTCACCTCTGGAATATACAAATATGAGCAACAATGGCTTAGACATACTCCCCAATATGGTTATAAGGAGCCTCCTATATGGGAAGGGGCAATTACTAGAATAAATTACTCATTTGTGAAATGCTAACATGAGACAGGAACAACATTATGGAAATTAAAATCTGGTGAAGCCAGGTGTGATGGTGCATGCTTGCAATCCCATGCTTGGGAGGATGAAACAGGAGGATCACAGGTTTGTGGTCAGCCTCAGCTACTTAATGAGACCCTGTTTCAAAATAAAGAATAAAAAATAGGGCTGGGGGTATAGCTTGGAGGTAGAATTGGAGTACAAATAGGAAAAGAAGAACTAAAACTATTGCTATTTGCAGATGACATGATACTAAGAAGACCGAACAAACTCAACCAAAAAGCTTATAGAACTGATCAAAAAATTCAGCAAAGTGAGATGGCGATGGAGAAAAGCAGAGCTTACGAATCCCGCTAACAACCAATCTCTATTACCATAAAATAAGCACCTTTCATAGCCAGAAAACACCATCAGCAGAGAAAAAAAGAATGCAAATACAAGGGACAGAGAAAAAGAGGGCTGGAAAAACAAGACACCAGAAAGAAACCATACCACAGTGCTGCGTCCACAGCCACAGCGTGGAGTGGTGTGGGCACCATCTTCCCTTGCAGCACCAGGCCCCAGAGAGGAGGGAAACTCAGAACAGAGCTTAGACCCAGAGAGGAGATATGCCGGGCTCACAGCCATGGACACAGCAGCAGCGCCATACTGCCGACAGCAGCAGTGAGCTCACCGGACGGCACCAGACCACCACACTCAACAGCCCACCAGGCTCCAGAGAGGAGCGGCAGACAGCAAGCCAAGGTGAGCGGCTGCGGATCAGCCGGGTAGAATTCAGCAGATTTCTTGGCACAGAGAGCATCTAAAGCTCCCAGGGGCTGGGCTCAGCACACCCTGCAGGGACTCAGTGTGGAGTTCAAAAACAGAGAAGAAATATGTCAGCCTCATGGCTGAGAGCATGACAGTGGTACCATATCGCCACCGGCAGCAGCAGCAGCAGCGAATTCACCAAGTCCACTACAGCTCCATCGGCGCATTCAACAATAGTGAGTCAAGTTGCGGACCCTAGAGGAGAAATCCCAGAACTGCACTCCTAGGGACTTGATGCAGTGGGGGAGTGGCAGTGGCAGAGATATCACACCATAGTCACAACTCCCAGCAGGATAACACCCAACCTGGCACCCCCCACGGTCTAAAGTAGCCTTGATTGACTCCCTGGATCTGAGACTTTGAGATACAACTCAGTAAAGGAGTAGTGGTGACTGAGATACCACAGACTCGAGATCCAGAGCACCTTAAGTGAAGTCATAGCGACCCAGGGAAGAACCCAGGGAAGGCACAAACATCCAAAATCATGGGAAAGAGGAATAAGAATGGAGCGATGAATACCTACAACCCCACAACATCAGAACCTGATAACACAGAAATTCAGAGATCTCTAGAAGATCAAATCAGGAAAATAACTGTAGAAATAATAGAGGACTTTCAAAAAGAATTCAGAGAGAGTCAAAAAGAGATAAAGGATGCAATCGTTGAAGTAAAGGCCTCAATTCAAAGTGTAAACAACAGATTAGACCACATGGAGAATAGAATCTCGCTCGTAGATGATCACTCCAAAAATGAATGCAGTCTCTAATCTAGAAAAAATATCTGACAGCAGGAATCTGACATTGAAGAAATATGGGCCCATTTTAAGAGAGCTAACCTAAGAATAATTGGAATAGAGAAGGGAAAAGGTGAAACCAAAGGGATCAATAATCTCTTCAAGGAAGTGATAGCAGAAAATTTTCCAAACATAGAGCAAGAGGTCGATACACAGATCCAGGAAACTTATAGAACTCCCTTTAGACAGGATCGGAGAAGAGGATCCCCACGCCACATAATTGTCAAAATGACCAATGTGGAAGCCAAGCAGAGAATCTTAAAGGCAACAAAAGCAAAAGGGCCAAGTGACATTCAGAGGCAAGCCAATTAGAATCACTCCGGACTTCCCAAACCAAGTCATGAAAGCCAGAAGGGCTTAGAGTAACATATTCCAAACTCTGAAAGAAAACAACTTTCAGCTAAAAATTTCCTACCCAGCAAAACTATCTATCAAATTAGATGGGGAAAGAAGAAGCTTCCATGACAAACAGAAACTGAAGGAATTTATGTCTTCAAAACCAGCGCTGAAGAAAATACTCAAAGAGATTAACTATAAAAAAGAAATAGGTAACACACACCAGAACCAGAGAAACAAGACTTTCCATCCAACAAACAACTAAGATTGGTTATCTTTGGAGATTCATTATTTATGTTAGTCTTTTACCTATTTCTAAATTGTATAGTTTGATTTTATTTTTGCTAATTTTTAGGATTTCTAGTTGGAATATTAATATACCTTCAGATATAGCATTTGGAAATATTTTATCCCATTCTATCAGTAACTTTTAACTCTGTTTACATTGTCTTTGGATATACAATATTTTTTTTTAGGGAGTTTGTTTACCCTTCTGTTGCCTGTGCCATTGAAATCATATCCAAGAAATCACTGCCAATTTCAATGTTGTGAGGTTTTATGACCCAGAATTTCTTTTAAAAGTTTATAGTCTTAAGATTTATATTTAGGTCTTTTATATATTTTGAGTTAATATTTGTATATGGTGTTAGGTAAGGGTCCAATTTTATTCTTTTTTATGTAATTATTATTTTTTCAACAATATTTAGTTCAAAGATTATTATTTCCTTCACCAAATGTTCGTTGAAGCCTTGTCAAAATTAACTTGACAATATATGGAAGAATTTATCTCTAGGCTTTTATTTAACTCCAATGGTTTATATATATGCCTTTATAACAGTACTACACTGTTTCAATTATTACAGCTTTATAAGGTTTGAAATCAACCTTATAAAGATCGTTTTGGTATCTAGAGTCCATATTTCATATTAGGATAGATTTTTTTCTGAAAAATAAATAAATAAATGTATGATAGTTTCACCTTAAAAAAAAAGAAAAAATATCCTCTGGTAAGAAAGAAAGCAAAAAGAAATATTGAACTCTTATCTTTAAGTCATCAAAAGCTTGGTATCAGACAAATGAAACTGTTATGTGAGATTATCATTGTTAATTTTGGATAAATTGCTATAATACTAGATGTCAACCACTAAGCCAAGCATGGGAAGGAGGGATGGGGAGGGAATAGGGTGGGGATTGGGTAGGGGCTAACTGTGTGATGTGTGCATGTATGTCTACAATAGATTTTTTTTATCCCAATATGATGTATGAATACAGTGCACCAATAAAAAAATTTTTAAAAATTCAGCAAAGTGTCTAGATACAAAATCAATCTTAAAAAAAATCAGAAGCTGCCAGGCGTGGTGGCACACACTTGTAATCCCCGTGCTTGGGAGGCGAAGACAGGAGGATCACGCAGGTTCGAAGCCAGCCATGCTGGCTTAAGAGACCCTGTTTCCAAATAAAAAAGTATAAAAATAGGTCTGGGAGTGTAGCCCAGAGGTAGAAGGGCTTCCAGGAACCCCAGTACCACCAAAAAAAAAATCAGAAGCTTTTCTGTATGCCAACCACAAATCCACTGAAAAAGAAATTCAGAAAACACTTCCACTCAGGATATCTCACACATAAAAAATAAAATACTTAGAAATAAACCTAACCATAGAGGTAAAAGACCACTTCAAAGAAAAGTATAAAACATTGAAAAAAGAAATTGAAGAAGACCTTAGGAGTTGTAAAGATCTTCCATGTTCTTGGATAGGCAGAGTAAATATCATCAAAATAGCCATTCTTCCAAAAGTGATCTACAGATTCAATAGCCAAAGTAGCTCTCAAAACCCATAACCATTCAGGAGGCAACACAATACCTGACTTCAAACTATACTGCAATGCCATAGTAATAAAAACAGCATGGTATTGGCACAAAAACAGATACCTAGACCAATGGAACAAAATAGAAGACTCAGAAAAAAATCCACACACTTACATCCAATTGATTTTGACAAAGGGACCAAAAACTTGCATTGGAAAAAATATAGCCTCTTCAACAAATGGTGCTGGCAAAACTGGTTAACCATAAGCAGAAAAAAGAAAAAACCCACTTTCTCACCCTGCACAAGAGTCAACTCAAGATGGATTGAATACTTGGAAATTAGACCAGAGATCTTGCAACTCCTTGAAGAGGAAATAGGTACAACACTTCAACACATAGGCACAGGTAAAACCTTTCTCAATAAGACCCCAAAGGCACAAGAAATTAAAAGAAGCATCAATATGTGGAACTGCATTAAACTGAATCGTTTCTGAACAGCAAAGGAAAGTATCAAGAACCTCAACAAAGAACCAATAGAATAGGATGAAAATTTTACCAACTACTCCTCTGATAGAGGACTAAAATCTAGAATATACAAAGAATTCAAGAAACTCACTGCTAAGAAAATAAATAAACCAATCAAAAAATGGACAAGTGAACTAAATAGATACTTCATAAAAGAAGAAATTTGAATGTCCAATAAATGTATGAAAAAATTTTCAATATCTTTAGCAATCAAAACTACCCTGAGATTTCACCTAACCCCAATTATAATGGCAATCATTAAAAACAAAAACAACAACAAATGCTTGCAAAGGTGTGGAGAAGTGGAAATTCTAATATATTATTGGTGGTATTGCAAATTAGTTCAACCACTTTGGATAGCAATAGGGAGGATCTTCAGAAGAATGGGAATGAACCTACCATCTGATCCAGCAATAGCACTTCTGGGTATGTACCCAAAACAATGGAAACCAAACTACCAAACTAATGCATGCATATCTATGTTCATAGCTGCACAATTCACAATTGCCAAACTATGGATCCAGCCATGATGTTCATCAACAGATAAATGGATTACAAAACTATGGGATATGTACACAATGGAATTTTACTCAGCCATAAAGAAGAACAAAATTACATCATTTAAGAGGAAATAGATGGAACTGGAGAACATTATGCTAAATGAGATTAGTCAGTCACAGAAAGTACAAAATCAGATGATCTCCCTAATATGTGGAAGCTAAGGAGAAAAATGGTCATGGAAATAACTCTGGATAAAAAATGAGTAATTACAGATGAGCAAATAAGGTGACCTAACTGAGGGGGATGGGGGAAGAGGAAAATTCCCGGATGCACATGATGTACATTCATAAACATACCAGACAATTACTAAGCCGAACATGAGAAGGGGGGGGGGGAATGGCGTGGGAATTGGGTAAGGGCTAAGTGAGTGATATATACATATATGCCTCTATTATCTTGTACCCCATTAAGATGTATGACAACAATGCACCAATAAAAAAATTAAAAATAAAATGTTCAACATTATTAATCACCAGGAAAACACAAACTAAAACCACAATGATACATGCTCAAATTTGTTAGAATGACGATATCCAAAGAGAAAAACTAATAGTTTGGGATGTCAATGTGGGTTCTTGATCTTAGCTAGTTTAGAAAAAATAACCAGAACTATACTGCTGCAAGGTTAAGCAAATTTTATTATGACAAAGGTAGAAAAGAAGGAGCAGAGCAACAAAGCACTGCATCAGAGGGACTCAGTTGAGTGCCTTGAAAATAAGACATGGGGGTTTTGAACATAGGACAGTATTTATAAGGATTCATTATCTCCCATTCTGCTTAACCAGTAGTCTTTATACCTGCCCCTGACCCGATGCAGGTGGCCCTGAAGGTGGGGAGCAGGGTGGCCCTGAAGACCTATGGAAGGACCAGGAGTAGCTCCAAAGGATACAGGCTAGTCCTGGAGGTGTCTGGGAAGCAGGCTGACCCCATCAGGAATACTGGGAGCACAGGCTGGCCCCAGAGGTGAGGTGGGGAGTTGCTCCATCCCACAGGGCTCCCCAAGCTCCTGTAGATGGCCAATGCATGTAGTAGGACTTCCCTGTCTGTGGAATATGAAATATCAGGTGAAATTTATGGACAAAGGTGTCCCTCCATGGAGGTAGGTCCTATGGAACCAAGTTCTCACTGTCTGCTCAAGGCTCAAACTGAGAATTTCAATTTTTTCTAAGTTTTTCAATCTTAATTTCTTTTATGGTGAATCCTCCATTCATCCCATTTGAAGGAAGTCCATCTAGGAATTGGCATTTTATTAACTGTGGTGATGAGGAGCAGAGGGCTTATAGGGTCAGATCCAGAGCCACACCAGGGCAGTGAAGAAGAGGAGCTGATAGAGCAGCCTGCCCCTCACTTCCCTGTGCTTGGTGCTCAGAGGGCAGCATCACCACCTAAGCCAGTGTGGGATTGGGCCCACTACACAGTGAGAATGACAGGCCCTGCACAGACATTGAGCCTTAGGAAGAAGGAAACCCCACTCGGTCCTCTTGGCAAAGTGCTCTGTTCCTCATGAATTACACTCTTCCACAGCCCACTCAACCTGAATGGATGAGAGCAGCCTTGAGCTGTGAATTCATCCACCCTCACTGATCTGTTCCAATGGGCTTTCCAGCCCTGGAATGTGGCTACCACCTGAGCAGCCCCTTGAGGCACAGTCCTGATCAAGGAAGTGGGCATGGCACCCTCTAAAGGACATGCATCCTGCTGCCACAAACCCATCAGACACCTCAGTCTTAACTTGTAATTAATGACAGTTGTGTTCTTTGTGTGTGCAACACTGGGAATTGATCTTGGGAGTACTCTACCTCCAAGGAAGTACTCTACATGCCCAGCCCTTTTTTTATTTTGAAATAAGGTCTCACTAAGTTACTGAGGTTGTACTTAAACCTGTGATCCTTCTTTTTCAGCCACCCAGGCGCTGGTATAATAAATGTGCAGAGGAACAAGGCAAGGATAATGGCAGGTGTCTTGTTAGGATGGAAACTAGCAAGAAAAGGAACAAAATCATTAAGGTAGTGAAAAAGAAAAAAACAGTAACCTCAATTTCTATACTCAGCAAAGCAAAAATGAAGGCAAAATAGTCACATTAAATGTAAATGGTCAAAAGTACCAAATTAAAAGGTAGAGGATTTTCAGGTTAGAGTAAAATGTGTGATCTAGATATATGTTGCCTACAAAAAAAAAGTACTTTAAATACAAAGATACAAGTAACCTAAAAGTAAAAAGATAAAAAAATATTCCACAACAACTGTTGAAGAAAAACTGAAATGATTGTATTAATATCAGGCCATGTTCACTTCAGAGCAGAGAAAGATACCAAGGGTAACTTCTTTAACAATGACAAAGGGTTAGACTAAAGGTAAAAAGTCAATATGATTTATGAACCTTAAGCATTTTTGGTTTTTTTTTTGATTAATGAATATCTTTATTGAAAGTATTACCAAGCTATCAAGTTAGCATTGCCCTCAGAAAGTCTGGTTGCAGCGTTTCTGGCTGTGTGTGTGTGTGTGTGTGTGTGTGTGTGTGTGTGTGTGTGTGTGTGTAGGGGAAATAATTCTTCTCAGTAGATCAGGCTTTGACACTTGATTTTTCCCTGTACCTGCCCTTCTCTTTTTTTTTTTATTTAATTTTTTATTGGTGCACTGTATTCATACATCATAGTGGGATACATACTTTTGTAGACATACATGCACACAATGCCCAGTCAGCCCCCACTCGATCCCCACCCCATTCTCTCCCTATCCCTCCCTCCCATGCTTGGCTTAGTGGTTGACATCTAGTATTATAGCAATTCATCCAAAATTAAAAATGATAATCTCACATAACAGTTTCATTTGTCTGATACCAAGCTTTTGATGACTTAAAGATAACATTTCAATTTTTCTTTTTGCTTTCTTTCTTACCAGAGAATATTTTTTTCTTTTTTTAGGTGAAACTATCATATATTTATATATTTATTTTTCAGAAAAAAAAATCTATCCTAAAATGGAATATGGACTCTAGGTACCCAAAACGATCTTGAAAAAGAACAAAGCTAGAAGATATATATTTTCTGATTTCAAACCATATAAAGCTACAATAATTGAAACAGTGTAGTACTATTCTAAAGGCAGATATATAAACCATTGGAGTTAAATAAAAGCCTAGAGATAAATTCTTCCCTATATTGTCAAGTTATTTTTAACAAGGTTTCAACGAACATTTGGTGATGGAAATAATAATCTTTTAACTAAATATTGTTGAAAAAATACTAATTACATGGAAAAGAATAAAATTGGACCCTTACCTAATCCCATATACACATATTGACTCAAAATAGATAAAAGACCTAAATATAAATCTTAAGACTATAAACTTTTAGGAGAAAATCTGGGTCATAAAACCTCACAACATTGAAATTGGCAGTGATTTCTTGGTTATGATTTCAATGGCACAGGCAACAGAAGAGTATACAAACTCCCTAAAAAAAAAAAATATTGTATATCCAAAGACAATGTAAACAGAGTTAACAGTTGCTAATAGAATGGGATAAATTATTTCCAAATGCTATATCTGAAGGTATATTAATGTTCCAACTAGAAATCCTAAAAATTAACAACAATAAAGGCAAACAATACCCTTTAGAGATAGGTAACAGACTAACATAAATAATGAATCTCCACAGATAACCAATCTTAGTTGTCTGTTGGATGGAAAATCTTGTTTCTCTAGTTCTGGAGTGTGTTACCTATTTCTTCTTTGTAGTTAATCTCTTTGAGTATTTTCTTTAGTGCTGGTTTTGAAGACATAAATTCCTTCAGTTTCTGTTTGTCATGGAAGCTTCTTATTTCTCCATCTAATTTGATAGAAAGTTTTGCTGGGTAGGAAATTTTTGGCTGGAAGTTGTTTTCTTTCAGAATTGGGAATATGTTACTCCAAGCCCTTCTGGCTCTCATAACGTGGTTTGGGAAGTCTGGAGTGATTCTAATTGGTTTGCCTCTGAATGTCACTTGGCCCTTTGCTTTTGTTGCCTTTAAGATTCTCTGCTTGGCTTCCACATTGGTCATTTTGACAATTATGTGGCGTGGGGATCCTCTTCTCCGATCCTGTCTAAAGGGAGTTCTATAAGTTTCCTGGACCTGTGTATCGACCTCTTGCTCTATGTCTGGAAAATTTTCTGCTATTACTTCCTTGAAGAGATTGTTGATCCCTTTAGTTTCACTTTCTTTTCCCTCCTCTATTCCAATTATTCTTAGGTTAGCTCTCTTAAAATGGGCCCATATTTCTTCAATATCAGATTCCTGCTGTCGGATATTTTTTTCTAGATTAGAAACTATGCGTTCATTTTTGGAATGATCATCTTCTAAGAGCGAGATTCTGTTCTCCATGTGTTCTAATCGGTTGTTTGTGCTTTGAATTGAGGCCTTTACTTCATTAATTGCATCCTTTATCTCTTTTTGGCTCTCTCTGAGTTCTTTTCGAAGCACCTCTATTATTTCTACAGTTATTTTCCTGATTTGATCTTCTAGAAATCTCTGATTTTCTGTTTTATCGGGTTCTGATATTGTGGGGTTGTGTGCATTCATTGCTCCAGTATTATTCCTCTTTCCCATGATTTCGGAAGTTTGTGCCTTCTCTGGGTTCTTCCCTTGGGTCACTATGACTTCACTTAAGGTGTTCTGGATCTCGAGTCAGTAGTATCTCAGACCCCACTACTGCTTTACTGGGTTGTATCACAGAGTCTTCGACCCAGAGAGTCGATAGAGGCTGCTTTAGACTGTGGGGGGTGCCAGGTTGCACGTTCTCCTATGGTGTGATATCTCTGCCACCGCCCCTCTCCCACTGGGTCAAGTCCCAGGGAGTACAGTACTGGGATTTCTCCTCTGTGGCCCGCAATTTGACTCACTGTTGTTGAGTACGCAGATGTAGCGGTACTGAATTCGGTGGCAATATGGCGCCGCTGCTACGCCCTCGGCTGTGGGGCTGGAGTTTTTCTTCTTGTTTTTGATTTCCACTCTGAATCCCTGCAGCGTGTGCTGAGCTCGGCCACTGGGAGCTTTAGGTGATGTCTGCGCCGAGAAATCCCGCCTGGCTGTTCCACAGTGGCTCACCTCAGTTTGCTGTAGCCATCCCGTGAATTCGCCGGTGCCGCCGGCAATATGGCGCTGCTGCCGTGTCTGCTGTGTCCTCGGGTGCGAGGCCGGTGTATCTCCTCTGTGGCTCTGTTCTCAGTCCGCTTTCTCTCTGAAGCCTGGTGATTTTTTGTTTCATTGGTGATGGTGTTTTCTGGCTATGAAAGGCGCTGATTTCGTGGTAATGGAGATTTGTTGTTAGCGGGGCTCTTAAGCCCCGCTTTTCTCGGTCCCATCTTCCCGGAAGTCCCTGCCCTTTCAGCATTTTTGAATCTAATAACAGAGCTTCAAATTATGTGAAACAAAACTTGATTTAATGTTGGGGGACAGAATGTTGACAGGCCAGTCACAAGAGTCTGAGGTCACTCCCTAAGCCCTTTGGTGCATGAACAGCAGCAAGCTGCTCTCAGGAGTTCATCCTTGGCCTTGTTACCCAGGATAACTTTAGTGTGTCTGTCTCCTTTCAGATCTCCATTGCTTTTTCTACAACTGGTCACGTCCTTAGGCTCTGGGCACATTCTGTCTGATAAGCTCCTCCCTTAGAAGAACCTCCACCCTTGCTGTGCTTTGAGGAGACTCTGTCATCAGGTATACTTTTACGTGGGTTACGTGCTGTGCATGCCTGATGTGTATTGTTGACATGGGTTATAAAGTTCTTGGTGTTTCTGTATGATATAAATATGCTGCAGAGCTTCATATTAAACACCTGTTGTGCTCCCAAGCCTCGGGTCCCCTGTGTCCTTCTTTACTGTCTTCTTTTTCCTCGCTCTCTGTTTCTCAGTCCTGTGCCGAGACCACCTGCTGCCTCAGCATCTATGTGTTGAGACCCCACTCCACATAGCCAATCGGCAACAAGCCCCGGGAAGGGGGTGTCATCTCTGGCCAAAGTACCCCCCACTTTTAGATATCCTTCATAACTATTATTCTCTTGGTAATGATTCTTTTAACTCTCTATACGAACTGCTCCAGTGATGTGAGATCAGGACTATGAAAGAAATTGAGTCCGTGGAAATAAATTTTCTAATAATTTGTCTAAACACCCTTAGCTTTGCTCAATAGTAATGAAAAACTGGCCAGAACTCAGATGCTGTGATAAGCATTCCAGCTGCAGCAGTTACAAATGATCTCTGACCCTCATTCTTATCACTAACTTAGGTTAAGCCATTAACTCCGGTAATAAATATTCCTGTAATAAATTGTCATTGGCTCAAGAAGCCTTTGTCCACCTCAGATTCTTTCCAAAGCATCGTACCTAAGAACTTAAGGAAATTTATTTCATAGAGGGGAAAGAATCACTGCAGATAAGATTCTGCAGAACTCCACCTGCCTTTTGCCCCATCTTTCCGAGGATTTGACCGGGAGCGGACAATTACGACCCGACTGACTTAGTCTGCGACAGTCCTGACTCCCATGAGGGGTCACCACAATATAACTGCAAGGCAAAATGGGCAAGTCAACAATTATAGTAAGACATTTTAGTATCCTCAGTAGCTAACAGAAGACAGAAATCAGCAGAATATAGTAATATTGGACAACTGGATTGCCAGTTTGACCTGGATGGTATTTTACAGAACACTTCACCCAACAACAGCAGAATATATGTTCTGTTTAAGGACTTTCAGGACTTTTACCAAGAAATGACACATATGAAGCCATAAAAAGTCCCAACAAATGTAAAAACATGTAAGTCATACATGTGTGCTCTCTGATCACAATGAAACTAAAGTCAGTTAACAGAAAGATAACTGTAAAATACCCAAATTTTTGGAAACTAAATCATGTCATCAAATAAAAATTAAAAGAGAAGTTAGATGGCATTCCAAACTTATTGAAAATAAAAACAGAACACAAGAATTGTGGAATGGAACAAAGTAGTAGTTATAGAAAGTTTGTAGAACTATCTCTACCAAAAAGAGGAAAAGTAGAGGCCAGATATCCCAAATGTCTAACATCACCCCAAGAACAAGAGGGAGATGCTCAAGGACTCTGGGCAGGAATAGGATAATTACACTTCAATTTCTAAATCTTTTTCTGTTAGCAAATGTAGGTGATGAGATGAAGAATTAGCAATCCTGTTTACTCCTGATGGTGGTATAAAGTGGTACCATCACTCACCATGCACATCGCCCAGCAATCCCACCCACAGCACTTGTCCAAGAGAAACCAGAGCATGGCCACATGATATCTTGTACACAATTGTGTATAGAAGCTTTATTCTGAGTATCAAGAAAATAGAAACTATATAAATGAACAGGCACATGGACAAATGAAAAGTGTTATATTCATAGGACTTAATGCTAAACCCCAAAAGAGCAAATCACTGATAAATACAACATGGATCTGAAACATATTGTACTATGAAATAGAAATTACATAAAAGAAAATGCGGTATGATTCCATTTACATTAAGTTCTAGAACACACAAAACTGACCTATGGCTGAAAAATTGGAACAGTATTAACCACGGGAGAGGGAGGGGCAGGGACAGGTGGGAAAGCAGCTGCAGAAAGCCTATGGGGTCAAGACTGTCTTGTGCCTAAAAGGGTTTGGATTACACAAACGTGTTTATCAAAATTCGCTGAATGCCCACTCTCATTTATGCATCTCATTATTTAAAATCTTTATCCTTGAGCCGGGCGTGGTGGTGCACACTTGTAATCCCAGCATTTTGGAGGCTGAGACCGGAGGATCGCGGTTCACAGATGGCCTCAGCTACTTAGTGAGGCCCTCCACAACTCAGTGAGACCCGGTTTCAAAATAAAAAAAAAATTGGGCAGGGGGTGTAGCTCGGAGGTTGAATGCCCCTGGGTTCCATCCCCAGACCCGCAAAAAATAAATAAATAAATAAATAAATAAATAAATAAAATCTTTATCCTTAATAGCAAAAGAAGAACCCCTGTAAACAAATGGTGGACTCTAGTGATAAGTATCAAAAGTATTAAGGAGAAGTGTACTGATGTTTGAAGCTTGCTTTAAAATGCACAAAAGAGGAAAAATTGGTAGATGGGCATGTGGATAAATAATGAGACAAATGTAATGATGAGTTAAGGGTACAGCCCAGGTAATGAGCACAAGGGTGTACACTGAAAAATTCTGTCAACTTTGCTTTATGTTTAAAACCTTTCATAATAATACTTGAAAAAATTATAACCCTGGAAACAAAGTAGAAAACACAACTCAACAGATTGAAACTGGGTGGAAGGCACTAGATCACCCAGCAGGGCTGCTCCATCTCTGGCACAGGGGTTGGAGGAGGGTTGGGCCTGACAGACATGTCTAGGTTAAATAGACAGGCTTCAAGGATGGGTTGGACCCAGTAGAAAGGAAGTCAAGAAGTGGTCAACTGTGACTCTCATACTAGACAGGGCTGAGGATGGACACTGGCCTTTTACCTGCCTGTGAGGGTGGCCTGAAAGACCATCAGGCCTCCATGTTCACTGGGTGCTACTTGGGCAGCTACAGCAATGGCCTGAGGTTCAAAGGAGAGGCACCAGGGTAGCTGGACATTTGCCATTGCTGGCAAACCTTAATGACTGAGTCAGGGTTCATCACACAGCCTGAAAGGAATTGACACCAGTGTTTGGAGGCCAGATGCAGAAAGCAAGATGAGAAATAACAAAGAAGGTGATGGAGGGAAGGAGGACCCAAAATTATGCTGTAGAAGCTTCGGTCCAAACTATGGGACCACAGACCACCCCACCATGGTGAAAGGTGGCTTGGCCGGAGAGAAGTGCTGGCTCTACAGAAGGGACAAGTAGCCACAGCTGCACCTCCTCTGCAGGCTGCTGGCTTGGGAGGCTAGGTTGCGCCTTCACACATCTCCCCAGTGCTGTGGGGCCAGGACCCCGAGGCCTCAAAGATGTCATGAGGAGCTGATCCTCATGTTTCTGGGGGCTGAGCTGCAGCTCACACCAATAGTAGTAGATCAGAAATTAGAGCCTGGGTGATTCTCTTCAAAGCAGGATATGGAAAGGCATTAGGTCCAAGATGCTGCCCCAGGTCATGGCAGGATGAGCAACTATGACCTTCCAGCCACCCAGAATCTGAAATCTCAACCAGGAAGGTGTCCCACATCACCCCATAGGGAAAATCCCAGGAGCCCAGAGCTGGTGGACAGGCAGGCAGGCATGGGAAGGAGGAGAGGTGAGTGGCCTTGCTGGCCCTGCTCTCCCAGCTAGCCACTGGCTCCTCTTGCTCCTGTGTCTGAAGCCTTGACAGTCCACCCTTGGGTCTTGGGATTTCTTAGTGCGACATGGAGCGATGACAGTCCCTGGGAGTCACGCTATCATAAATACCTTTAACTGCATCATTCTCTCGTGCCGTATGTGAGGTTAGCTGGGACCACTCACACTGGCCCTTCCTCCCCTACCAGGTGCAGGAAACACCTTCCTGAGAGCCACCTTGACGTCCGTGTTCCGCAAGGAGTAGATGAGGGGGTTCAGAGTGGGACTGACTACAGTGTACAGCAAAGCAACCACCTTGCCATTCTCCAGGGAGGAGCCAGAGGCAGGGAGGATGTAGGTGTAGATGACAGTGGAGTAGTATAGGGTGACCACCAGCAGGTGGGAGGAGCAGGTGGAGAAGGCACGCCGCTTGCCCTCTGCTGAGCGGATGCACAGGATGCTGGTGATGATGCAGCCATACGACAGCATGGTGAGCAGGAAGTTGACCACGCCAAAGTAAATGTCTGCGATGACAATCATAATATTGTTCAGGGTGGTCGGGCTGCAAGACAGCAGCAACAGTGTGGGGATTTCACACAGGAAGTGTTGGATCCGATTAGGGCCACAGAAATGGAGCTGCACCATCAGGCCCGTGTGTACAGATGTGCTGACTGCACTGACCACCCACACACTGCCTGCTAGAAGGACACAGACGGGCCAGCTCATCAGCATGCTATAGTGCAGTGGTCGGCAGATGGCCACATAGCGGTCATAGGCCATTGCTGTGAGCAGCAGCAGCTCAGCCCCCAAAAACCATGTCAGGAAGAAGAGCTGGGCCATGCAGCCTCCATAGGAGATGGTACTGCCTTTGGCCACCAGCCCCTCCAGCAGTTTGGGGAGGACAGTGGATGTGCAGACAATGTCCAACAGAGCCAGGTTTGTGAGGAAGAAGTACATTGGGGTGTGGAGGCCTGGATTCAGGCTGATAGCTAGAACAATGAGAGCATTTCCCCCAAGAGCTAGGAGATAAAGGAAGAGGAAGAAGGCCAAGAAGAAAGCCTGGAGCCAAGGGTCTCCAGAGAAGCCCTGCAGGACAAACTCCACCACAGTTGTGCGGTTGCCCACTGCCATTTGTAAGCAAGTGCCTGAGGGCCACTGGAGCACAGCTGACCTTGCAGACAAACACGAGGGTGCCTTCCTGTCCTTCCAAACACGTCCTGCTGACACCGGGAATGTTTACTGTGGGCACATTTGCAGCAAAAAGCACAATATTTAGATGGTAGCATTGTTCCTACACCCAGGGAGACAACACCAATTCTCTATTCTACAGACACCAACCCTAGAACAGAGTCCCTTACTATTGCAGCCTGGGCTTCCACTGGCTGAATTTGAACACATACTACTTTATCAGAGACATGAAGTTCCCCATGTGTCATCACTCCACTAGGGTGTGCCAAATCTGAAGCTGACCACTGGGCCCAGGCCTCGGGACCCCAGGAAGGATGAAGCACTCAGTAGGAGAGGGCCAGGTGTCATAGAGGAAGGCTTCAAGGGGCACTTTCAAAGGGGAAGGAATCACCCAAGGATCATGGCAGGCCTTGGAGGAGAGCAACTGCCCAGCAAGGCCAGGCTGCAGCTGGGCCCCAGAGAGCTCTGGCTACAGGGGCAACTGTGTGCTTGGCTTCAGACTCAGGCTATGAGTGACCTGGATGCCACTCTTTCTTGGGGGCTACATGCCTGGCCACTCCAAGATACCTCCACAAAGAAGACAACCCATTGTGGGGGGAGGCAGGGAAACAAACCACCTCCTTCCCCTGGGCCAATCAGAGGCTTATCCCTCAGTGGGTATCAGTCTGGGCCAGGGCTGGGGACACAGCAAGAAGTACATACCCTGCTTTAGCCCAGCCCCCAAATCTCCTGGCTAACATGCCCACCCAGCTCCCAGACTTGTTCCACACCCACATCCATCCTCCACCATCCCTCTTGAACTGTCCAGCCCTCCTCTAGCAGGACCAAGCTGGCTCAGGCCATTGTGGGAGAGTCGGTCAACATCAAGGCAAACAAGGCCAGCACTGTCTCCTTCCATGTCAGGCCTAGCCCAGCATCCCCAGAGGAGTGGTAGACCTGCCATGGGTACTCATGGGCAGCTTGTGAGCTACCTGAAAATAAGGGCTCACAGCACAGCCATCCTAAATAAGGCCTATCTCTACCCAAATGTGAATATCGTTGCTGATTTAGAAAAGCTATAGGCCTTATCTGCCTATGGTAAGAGCTGAAGAACAGGGCCACTCTGGGCTTTTACAGCCCCTCTTATGGTCAGTTGGACCCTCTTACCCACTACCCACACCTCAGAAAAGCTAAGCAACCTGCAGGCCCCCAGAGGCCCCATGCTCATTCCTACAGAGCCCAGGGCTTGTAAGCCATGCTGCCTGCAGGTCCCCACTGCCCTATCAGCACCCACACCATGCACAGGGCCTTCAGAAAAAGGCCAAGGCCTCCCAAAACCAGCATGAGGCCCAACCCCTGGTGGCTTCAGCATCTGAAGCCTTCCCCCCCAACCCTTCCACCCTCTATCCTATCTGTGTCTCCAAAAGCATCAGGTGGGTCTGCAACAGATCCACAGAGAATTGTCTTTCTTGTTTTTTTGTTTTTTGGGGTTTTTTTTTTTTTGCAGTACTGGGGATGGAACCCAGGGTCATTCTACCTCTGAGCTATACCCTCCCCCCAGCCCTATTCTTTATTCTTTAATTTTTTTTCCTGTAGTACTGGAGATGAAACACAGGGACATTCAGCTTTTGAGCTATACTCCCAGCCCTATTTTTTATTCTTTATTTTGAAACAGGGTCTTTCTAAGTTGCAGAGGGCCTCACTAAGTAGCTGAGGCTGTCTGTAAACCACTATCCTACTGTCTCAGCCTCCCAAATGCTGGGATTACAAGCACGCGTACCATGCCCGGCTAGAAAATTGTCTTTCTTGAATCCCTGATCTGCCCCAAAGGCCAAGCCACTGGCTGGGCTTCTGCTCACCCTCCTCTATGCTCCTGAAGCATGGAGCAGAACTGCACAGGCCTGGGGCATCATAGTCTCAGAATGAAATTATGAAAGACAGCAGTGATTTCAGTAACATTTTTTTCCACATTAAAATACATCAGAACAAAAACAAATCCCTTTTCAAGAATACACCCCCCAGGGAAAAAATAGGTAGGTAGTCTAAAAGGAGGGTAGAGAGACCAAGAGTGACTTACGTGGCTGGAGATGCCGGTCTGACTCTTCTCATCTACATGTGAGCTGTCCACATTTTATGGATGAAGCCTGGGACCGCAAAAGGTTAGAGCCCGTCTCCTTTGTTTGTTGTTGACCTTTAAGTGGAGTCTGCTCCCTGAGGGTTGAACTCTGAGGTTGGACTCTGAGGTTGCAGGGGCCCTGGGGTACCCCAAGGGAGTAGCTCTCAGGGAGCAATTACACACCTGGAGGTAAGCGGGGGTCCCTGTGGTGTATGGTCCCCAGGCTGGGGCACCACCAGGACCTTGAGGGCATGAGATTTGAGGCCTGAGGTCACTGCAGGAGCCAACCTGAGCGCTCCCTGCCAGGAACCTTGTCCTGGGATGGCTCAGGCAAGGGCGGGATTTCACTTCAAAGACTCCTTTGAAGATCAGTTTTCAGACCTGCCCCCCACCCAGCTTCCCCTACCTCTAGCGGCTCACTTTGGCATAGCTGTTCTACCAGTTACCGGTGAGGAGACATTATTGCAACTTGGTTAAGTGTGCCTGTCTTTCCTGAGTGTTTGTGGCTATCTTCCTGTCCGGCTCACATTGAGTGGACCCCTTGAGATTTTCTGATTGCCATAGTTTTTCAGGCTTCCTTGCTGTTGATTAAATTGATAGTCTTGAAGAATACTAACCAGATATTTTGAAGAATTTCCCTGAGTTTGGCTCTGACTCTTTTTCTTATGACTAGACCAAAGCTATGGGTTTGGGGGAGAAGACCACGAGGACTCACGCCATACTCACCACATTGGCAGGGTACACGTGTCACACACTGCTGGACCCTGCTCCGGCCACGCTCTGTGGGCCCTGGCAGAGTGACCAGGTATGTGAGCCTGCTGCAGCGAGCTTGCTGGCCTGTGGCCTGAAGTTTCACAACTGGTGGCTGAAACATCTCTTGGGGCCACAGAATGCACCTCTGTTAGAACCAAGAAGATAACTAATGAGAAAATCCTGTAGCCATTTATCTTGGTGGCCAGTACAGAACATAAACATTCAGAAAACAGTTAGAGCAAAGAACCAAGGTAGAGACTTGTTAATTTAAAGTAAATATTACTTCGCAAATGTAGCAATCATTGCCCCTCTAAGCTTCCAAATCTTCTAATGTCCTCCAACTTGGTCAACCAGCAAGTGTTTTGTTTGTTTGGTTTTTTCCTTATCTCTGACCAACAATTATTTCACATGACAGTTAAATATAACAGAGTTTCAGCAACACAAAATTTTAAAAATGCCTCAGATGTAATATAACGATATATATTACATTTTTTCCACATGAAAATACATCAGAGCAAAAACAAATCCCTTTTCAAGAATACCTTGCCCCCTCAGGGAAAAAATAGGTAGGTAGTCTAAAAGGAAGGGGGTTCAGCTATGCTGATTTTTCTAATCAGATGCACATTTTCCTTTTTCCTTTCTTTCTTTCTTTCTTTCTTTCTTCTTCCTTTCTTTCTTCTTCCTTTCTTTTTCTTTTTTGTACTGAGGATTGAACCCAGGAGACTTCTACCTCTAAGCTTCATTCCCATTTCTTTTTATTTCTTATTTTGAAATAGGGTCTTATCAAGTTGCTTAGAGTCTTGTTAAGTTGTTGGGACTGGCCTCAAACTTAAAATCCTCTTGTCCCAACCTTCCAAATACTGTAATTTCGGGTGTGTGCCACCATGCCTGGCTACTATTTTTCTTAAAGTTATTATGTTGATTTATAAAAATAATAGGTTATCAAAGATCTGATTTAAGGTGACCTTAAAACATAAGACTGATTTAAGGTGACCTCATGGTCTACAGTAAAGCTGCCATATTTGTTTGTAGCAGATAAGCCCCCAAATTGGAGGAATCAATTAATGAGAACCTGGGGAGCAGCTGCATAGAGGTGGTCCGATCTGGACAGTACAATCCTTAGAGCAGCACAGCATCTCTCCTCCAGAGGTGTGGGGGCTTAGAGCAGCAGAGCACCTATCATCAAGGCACGGCCAGATGTTGAGGTGCCCAGTGCCTGTCGACGGCACCCCTGGTAGGACACTGGCTCAGCCTGTGGGAAACACCGTGGCTGAGAAGCTTCTCCAAGCATAGGGGTAAACACAGGCAGGTGGTTCCCTTGCAGGAGCCACTCACAGAGGCTTAGGAGTGTAAGAGCACCCTCCTGTAGCAAGCTGCACCCACAGTAGGCTGGGGATAGTGACCTAGGCATGTGGTATATCAAGAGGCTGGCTTAGGAGAGCTCCCAGGATCGTGGCAGAGCATAAGAGGGAGAGAGACCTCCTGTGAAGTTAGGGAGGACATCTGAGGAGTGGGAGTGGGAGCAGACCAGGTGTGAAGGTATCATCTGAGGGGGAGCATGAACAGTTTCGACTTTGCCTTTGGGCAGGGTGACCGTGCAGAGGGGCACAGAGCAGGGCGGTGGGGATGCACAGGTAGACAACCCTGTGCCTGCTCTGTTCTGTGCCCCTTGCAGCAGGCAGATCCACTCCCCTCAGGAACCAACAAGTCAGAGGGAGCTGATGGCCTGACTCCATCTCTGCATCAGAGGTGACTACAGGGCTGTCCTCACCTTGTCCCAGGCCAGGAAGGGTGTTCTGGGTCTGGAGGGGGAGACTTGGAGAGAGTTAGAAAGGAAGGCTACCCAAAGGTATAGCCCCCCCCCCTGCCTCAGCCTCCAGTCCATGTGATAGACACCAGAAGATGGGACCAGAGCAGACAATAGAGTCTTCTCAATAGATGTACAATTGCCATCTGGAGAAATCCAACCATTTCCAGGATCAAAATATTCAACATACCTACCAGGAAGATAAGAGAACCTCCTCAACCAGATTAATGAGCATCCATGAAAAACTCACAGCTAACATAATATTAATGGTGAAAGACTAAATTCTTCCCCCAAGGGATGTTTTTGTTTTTTGTTCAACACTGTAGAGAAGGTTTTGATTAGGTAAGAAAATACAGTACATCCAGAATGAAAAGGAAAAAGTAAAACTATCTCTGATCTGAGATGGAGTGACCTTGTAGATTAAAAAAAAAACATAAGGAACCCACTAAGAGTTATCAGACCTTATAACATAGATTCAGTAAAGTTGTAGGATACAAGACAAATATTCAAATATTGGTTCACTTGCAATGAACAATCTAAAAGTAAAATACAGAAAAAATCCATTTATAAGAGAATGAAAAAATGCTTACAAATTAGAAATTGAAAACTACAAATGTGCTTAGGAACAAATTTAACCAAGAAGATACAAGATATTTATATTAGACACTACAAAGCATTGTTGAAAATGAAAGAAGGTATAAATAAACATAAATACATACATTTTATGGACTAGATTACTTAATATTGTTGATGGCAACATCTCCCAGATACTTCTAAAGATGGAGAGAAATTTCTACACAAATTCCAGCTGGTTCTTTGTAGAAATTAACACACTGACCCTAAATGTACAGGGAAACTCAAGGAACCTAGAATACCCAAAACAATCTAAAATATAACAAAATAGAATGACTCAAACTTCCAGATTTCAATACTACAGAGCTATAATAACAAAAAAGTATGAAATTGACAGAAGGTTAGACATATAGATCAGTGAAATGAAATTAGGAGTAGAGAAATAAACCCATATAATTGTGACTTACTGTTCCTCATCATTAGAGTTCCAAGACCATTCACTGGGGCTAAGAATCGTCTTCTCAACACATAGTGCAGTACAACTAAATAGCCACATACTAAAGATTGATGTTGGACCCCTACCTCACACCATATGTAAGAAATCCTTTAAAACAAAGACCTAACTGTAAAAACTAAATTTATAAAACACCTAAAGAAAAGCATAAAGCTAAATCATCATGACCTTAGATTTGGCAATGGTTTCTTATATATAACACCAAAAGTACAGACAACCTAAACAAAACAAAACAAAAAAATAAATTGGATTTTAAAGTTTAAAACTGAATGTGTCAAAGGACACTTTTCAAGGAAAGTGAAAAAACAACCTACAGAATAGAAAAAAACTGCAAATTATATATCTAGTAGACATTTGTATCTAGAATTTTAAAATCAGAATTCAATAATATAAATATAATCCAATTAACTGTGCATGTATATCTCTGCCGAGAATTATTCCTTTCTCCTCGACATCTGTGTGATAGTCTCCCACGCAGTTAATTGGCTGGTCCTCAACGTGAGCAAAGCCCCGAGAGAAAGTGTTGTCTCTGGTCAAAGTACTCCCCCACTCTTAGATATCCTTTCATAAATATTATTCTTTTGGTAATGATTCTTTTAACTTTCCACATGAATTGCTCTGGTGATGTAAGATCAGGACTGTGAGAGAAACTGAGTCTGTGGAAAATAAACTTTCTGGTAATTTGTCTAAGCCTCTAAACGTCCTCGGCTTTGCTCAAATGGTAATAAAATCTAGTTAGAATTCAGATGCAGTGGCAGCATTCCAGTCACAGTAATTACAAACGCAGATTTCCCCTCTATCTCTGACCTTCATCCTAATCATTAACTTACAATAAAAGCCCTAAAAGGGAGGCAACCTGGTGCCTCTGTTTACCCCTCTCCTTGTGATCCTGCCTAGATATAGAGAAGATAAACTTTGGGTGTGACATCAAAGCAACCTAGTTTATGAGCAGCTAATACTGCCCAATACAATAGAGCTGAAGGCTAGGAAGATTCTTGACCTTTACACCCAGTATGAGTGCTGCCCAAGACAGGGAGGCACCATGTGGCTAAGAAATGAATATGTCAGAACAAAGGATAGATATAATAAATGTGTAAGTATGGTGAGAATAAGAAAGGATTTTTGTATGAAGAAGAGCTTATCCTAACATTGTCCCAAATGGGAAAGAGAGAATCAGGGTAATCAGAAAAGAAAAGGATATTGCAAAGGGTCTGTGATAGGAATATGAATTATTTATAAGATGAATAGGCTTCTAATAAGCCTATCGTTTGAGGAAAAGTGTTCAGCAGCTAGAGAAGTACATCTGACAACTAAATCTAAAAACTTCATGTTAACTTTTGGTGTTTACTTGCTAAACTGTGTTATGAGCTTGCTTAAGCTTTCAGACTTTTGAAGGTAATGCAGATGAAACCTGGGAGACTTCCATTGCATCCCCCTGGATCCCCATATCTCCCCATGCCTGCCATATGGACTAAGCCCTAGAGATGGAAAAGTTCTAAAAAAGTTAAAGAAGATTCCATGAGAGGCCTATTCTCCAAGCCCTGGGTGTGCCTGTGTCTTCTGGAATTTGCTCTTTGGAACTGCCTGTCTGCAAGGGCAGCTGGATCTGCCACGAGATCCGGAGAAGATCCGGAGCTAATCTCTTGAATGCCGGACTAGATTTTTTACTTTGTTTACATGTCATTCACTATTGTTTCGCAGTGATTGCACTCCTTTCTTTCTTTTTTTTTTACTATTAATCTCACTGGTGAAGGATATAAATTTTGGGGGGTTCTTGTAATAAAGTGTCAATAGCTCAAGAGGCTTTGTCCATGTCAGATTCTTTCCCGAAGTGCTGTGAATAGGAACTTAAAGGAATTTATTTCATAGAAGGGAAAGAATCGCTGCAGATAAGTGGCTGCAGAATGGCACCCACATCCATGCCCATCTTTCTGAGATAAATCAATCCCGAGCGGACTCAGTGGCCACTCCGATTGAGCCAGTCTGCCGCATATCTCCACAAGTTTTTTTTTTATCCCATTAAGATGTATAACTACAATGCACCAATAAAAATTTATTTTAAAAAATATATAACTCAATTAAAGTGACCAAAAGATATGAATAGAAGTTTCTCCAAATAATATATGCAAATGGCCACTAAGCACATGAAAATATGTTCAACATCATTAGTCATTTAATCAAAACCTCCTGAGAAATCATTTCACATCCACTAGAGTGAATGCAATACTTTTTAAACAATGACAATAAGTTGACAAGGATGTGGAGAAACCAGATCACACACAGCTGGTGGGAAGATTGAATGGTACAACCATGTTGGAAAAGTTTGGCAGATCTCCAAGAGTTTAATATCAAGTCACCACTGGCCCAAGAATTCCACTTCTAGGTATATACCCAAGAGATATGAAGATACATGTACACAGAAAATTTACACAAATGTGTGTAGCAGCACATTTTCCATAGTAACCAAAATATGAAAACAACCTGAATCCCCACAAACTAATGAATAAACAAGAGGTGACATCAGCCTACAAAGATACTGAACAGCCCTGGAGCCATGTTCCCTTAGTCCACTCCAATTCCTGGGAAACGTGGACACACCACGCACTGGCTGGCATGCTGCCTGGCCGCAGTACCAGAAGATCAGCATTTGCCCAAGCACCCCTGCCACTGCATCCCTCCTTCACAGAGAAACCACCACAACAGCGGCAAGCTTGCTCCTGCCTTTTCTGTTCAATGGGACAACATAGGTGGACTCTGGCTCTACACAGGCTTCCTTTTTGCCTGTGGAGTAGGGGGAAATTGAATGGAGTGTCTTGGAGCTGCCTGAGGAGCTGGTGCTTACGGGGGCCCCACAACTCAACCAGGTTCAGCCCACTGGGGGCCAATTTAGATTTTCCTTGTATTTAAATTCTACTTAAATCCTTTCATCTCACAACTTGTACATGAAGAATCTCCTGGGTTCCATTTAGTCATGAACTCTGAAGAAAAAGTGCATTAATAATTTCAACATATCCACCACAAATCCAAAGATACACCCAGCAGGCCTACTCCTTAGCTCCAGAGAGATGGGGCATCAGATAGGAATGTGGGTGAGTGGAGCTGCACCCTGACGTTCATCCAAGCTCAGCTCAGAAGCTCCTGCTTTATCTCAGCATTCTCCCCACATTTGGGAGCCTGGAACCCCATGTGGAGCACCTTGTGTTTGCCCCTCTGACACTCTCTGCCTGTCTTCAGCAGGACTGGGCTGGGAGGCTGCGCTGTGTGGACAGTGTCATGAGCTCCTCTAGCCAGTCCTTTCTCCCAGGAGGCCCTCATTCCTCCTTCAGGGACCAGCCAGACTCCCACCAGCCCATAATGCTCTCTTGTGCTTCTGTCATAGGTTCATACTACTAATGAGTTTTTATTTGCCTTTTCTACTAAGAAAAACATTAACCAAAAATCACAAGGATATATTGTGCAATGCAAAATTGCAACATTGAACAGGGCTTTGATCCAGTTCAGGACAACTGAAGCAACTGAGTACATCGTTCCTGTTCCTGGGTCCTCACCTGTGATGACAGGTAGCCACAGTCTCCTCCCCTCCTGGCCTATGGGCCCAGCTGGGCTCCCTGTCACTACCTGCCAAAGCCCGGGGGCACCTTCCCTACCTCTCCAGATGACCCATGGCACCCATGCGCCATTCTTGAACCACTCTAGGCAGAACACAAGCACCCTCCAGTCTAAGCCAGCAGGACCTGAGCACAGGGATGACATTGCCTCCTCGAGGAGTGGCATCTCCCAGGCCACTATGGCCTGGCCCAGGCTGAGGTGACACAGAGTCTGGGGAGGGCCAGCCACAGTGACATGGGCTCTGGTGCTGACCATACAAAGCAGGGTTCATTTATGAGGAAACTATTTATATAATACCATGACCACTGGGTTGAGTGCTGGGTGTGAGTCAGGGCAATGGCACAAGAGGGGAGTGAGGGGGAAGTCTGCGCTCTGCCATGAGCGCTGTGAGCACCGCTGTCAGTCAGCTGAGACTGAGGCTAGCCTCACAGGTCTTCTTAGGGGCAAATGTAGCCAGCATTCAGCAGCACGATCACCTAAATACCAAGCCAGGCTCAGAGTGGGTGCTCACTCCCTCCTGGGATGGCACTGACTGCAGGGAAAAGAACAACCTGTATGCTGCACTTCAGTTTACCTGTACATTCCTTGAACTCCTATCAAAGTAAAATTAATCTTCCCCCACATGTGTGCATCACTGAAGTCAGAAGCTTTGGGTAGACCTTTTAGGAAAGTTAAAAAATCAAATGTCATCTCAAGGGAGCCGCTTAAAGAGGCTCAGTCTGTTGACTGCAGCCTTGGTGCTTGGAGGAAGCAGGTGTTTCCTGACCTGGAGATCAAACTGGGTCAAATGGAGCCCAGGAGGGAAGAAGTGTCTGTAACTCATACCCAAGACCCTCCCACTGCAAAACATCATGGGCATCTTGCTCCTCCAAGCCCCAGCCCCCTTTCAATGCAGCAGTGGCTGTTTCCACACTGAGAGGAGAGTGGACCTAGCCATGCTCACCCACTGGTTCAGGTGACCCCATGGGATCCTTTCCCAGCAGGCACTCTGCTACTTGACTGTGTGTATAACAGGACAGTTGCTCCTTGGGATGCTGTTCCTACATGCAAACTAAGTGAGCTGAGGTGGATGATTTCACTGCAACCTGACATAGAAAACCCCTCTCTGGGTAGGGACAGGTGCAGAGCTGAGGGCGCTGTGGAGAAGATGCATGTCACTCATCCAGCCAGTGGCCACTGGGCAGAACCCCACAGGGATAGTTTGCTGCTTGGTGAAGCACCACGAGGGACAGCCTGTCACCGCTGGAATCTCTCAGGAGCAGTTGCTGATCTTATCAGCTTTCCACAGGAAGCCATATGTCTTGCACACTGTCTATGGACACCTTCTTTGGCCTGTCCACAACCTACCCACTGCCCTGGCACAGCCAGGATGTGCCCATTTGGGTCTGGAGTATCTCCCACAGGTCATGTGTTGAAGGGCTGGTCACTAACCAGGGTGCTCCTGGGAAGTGGTGGAAGCATTAGGAGGTGTGGCCTATTGGGAGGAAGCTGGGGCACCAGGGATATGAGCTTGGTGGGGAGCATGTGACCCCCGCCATTTTTCTCTTCATCGCTTTCTGGCCATGAGTTCCTGCCATGATGTGCTATCTCATCACAGACCCCAAAGGGGTCCAACAGATCTTGGACTGAAATCTCCAAAACTGTGAGCCAAAATAAAACTTTCCATAATAAACCAACCATAAGTCTCAAGTATTTGTCATAGTACTAGGAAGCTACAATAATGGAAAGTCTTGTGGCCAAAGGACAAAACTACAGAAGATCTACTTTTGAAACCCACTGAGAGTTCCCTGTAGCCTAGGACATTTACAATGACAAAAATGGTCCCAGTTCCTGCAGGCACACGTGACCCTCTGCAGCTAAGCATGACTAGACTTTTCGCATGCTGTGTTCAGTATTTACTCACCTGAAATCTGCAGTAACAATACACTGTATACCATTTGGAGGAGTTTCATATTTACAGTTTACAGTTCATAATGCACTTATAGTTCTTAGCTCAGGCCTTGACACATAGTAGATCTAAACTTTTAGATTCCTTTTCTTCTTTTCTTCTTCTTCTTCTTCTTTTTTTTTTTTTTAGCAGTACTAGGGATTGAACCCAAGGAATTCTACGCCTGAGCTACACCCCTCAGCTCTATTTTATTTTTTTATTTTGAAACAGGGTCTTGCAAGTTGCTATGGGCCTTGATAAATTGCTGAGGCTTGCCTTAGACCTGTAATCCTCCTCTTTCAGCTCCCAAGTCCTGGGATTACAGGTGTGTGCCACCACACTTGGCTTAGATTTCCTTTTTATTATTACAAACAAATGAATTCTGAGAGAATGGTAGCAAACTTCTCATTCTGTGGTTGTTCCTCCTTAAGTTTTTTATTTTTTTATTTTTTTATTTTTTATTGGTGCACTGTATTCATACATCATAGTGGGATACAAAAAAGCTTTTGTAGATATACATGCACACATCGCCCAGTCAGCCCCAACCCGATCCCCATCCCATTCCCTCCCCATCCCTCCTTCCCATGCTTGGCTTAGTGGTTGACATCTAGTATTATAGCAATTTATCCAAAATTAAAAATGATAACCTCACATAACAGTTTCATTTTTCTGATACCAAGCTTTTGATAACTTAAAGATAACAGTTCAATATATCTTTTTGCTTTCTTTCTTACCAGAGAATATTTTTTTCTTTTTTTAGGTGAAACTATCATATATTTATTTATTTATTTTTCAGAAAAAAAATCTATCCTAATATGGAATATGGACTCTAGATACCCAAAAAGATCTCAAAAAAGAACAAAGCTAGAAGATAGATATTTTCTGATTTCAAACCATATAAAGCTACAATAATTGAAACAGTGTAGTACTGTTCTAAAGGCAGATATATAAACCATTGGAGTTAAATAAAAGCCTAGAGATAAATTCTTCCCTATATTGTCAAGTTATTTTTGACAAGGTTTCAACGAACATTTGGTGGAGGAAATAGTAATCTTTGAACTAAATATTGTTGAAAAATAATAACTACATGAAAAAGAATAAAATTGGACCCTTACCTAATCCCATATACAAATATTAACTCAAAATAGATAAAAGACCTAAATATAAATCTTAAGACTATAAACTTTTAGAAGAAAATCTGGGTCATAAAACCTCACAACATTGAAATTGGCAGTGATTTCTTGGATATGATTTCAATGGCACAGGCAACAGAAGGGTAAACAAACTCCCTAAAAAATAAAAAAAAATATTGTATATCCAAAGACAATGTAAACAGAGTTAAAAGTTACTGATAGAATGGGATAAAATATTTCCAAATGCTATATCTGAAGGTATATTAATATTCCAACTAGAAATCCTAAAAATTAGCAACAATAAAATCAAACTATACAATTTAGAAATAGGTAAAAGACTAACATAAATAATGAATCTCCACAGATAACCAATCTTAGTTGTCTGTTGGCTAGAAAATCTTGTTTCTCTGGTTCTGGTGTGTGTTACCTAATTCTTCTTTGTAGTTAATCTCTTTGAGTATTTTCTCTAGTGCTGGTTTTAAAGACATAAATTCCTTCAGTTTCTGTTTGTCATGGAAGCTTCTTCTTTCCCCACCTAATTTGATAGAAAGTTTTGCTGGGTAGGAAATTTTTGGCTGGAAGTTGTTTTCTTTCCGAGTTTGGAATATGTTACTCCAAGCCCTTCTGGATCTCATGACTTGGTTTGGGAAGTCTGGAGTGATTCTAATTGGTTTGCCTCTCAATGTCACTTGGCCCTTTTGCTTTTTTTTTTTTTTTTTTTTTTTTTTGGTGGTACTGGGGTTCCTGGAAGCCCTTTTACCTCCGGGCTACACTCCCAGACCTATTTTTACATTTTTATTTGGAAACAGGGTCTCCTAAGCCAGCGCACGCGGCTGGCTTCGAACCTGCGTGATCCTCCTGTCTCCACCTCTCAAGCACGGGGATTACAAGCGTGCGCCACCACACCCGACAGCCCTTTTGCTTTTGTTGCCTTTAAGATTCTCTGCTTGGCTTCCACATTGGTCATTTTGACAATTATGTGGCGTGGGGAATCCTCTTTTCCAATCCTGTCTAAAGGGAGTTCTATAAGTTTCCTGGACCTGTGTATCGACCTCTTGCTCTATGTTTGGAAAATTTTCTGCTATTACTTCCTTGAAGAGAGTGTTGATCCCTTTGGTTTCACCTTCTTTTCCCTCCTCTATTCCAATTATTCTTAGGTTAGCTCTCTTAAAATGGACCCATATTTCTTTAATGTCAGATTCCTGCTGTCAGATATTTTTTCTAGATTAGAAACTATGCGTTCATTTTTGGATTGATCATCTTCTAAGAGCGAAATTCTATTCTCCATGTGGTCTAATTGGTTGTTTGTACTTTGAATTGAGGCCTTTACTTCATTAATTGCATCCTTGATCTCTTTTTGGCTCTCTCTGAATTCTTTTCGAAACACCTCTATTATTTGTACAGTTATTTTCCTGATTTGATCTTCTAGAAATCTCTGAATTTCTGTTTTATTGGGTTCTGATGTTGTGGGGTTTTGGGCATTCCTTGCTCCATTGTTATTCCTCTTTCCCATGATTTCGGAAGTTTGTGCCTTCTCTGGGTTCTTCCCTGGGTCACTACGACTTCACTTAAGGTGCTCTGGATCTCGAGTCTGTGGTATCTCAAACCCCACTACTCCTTTACTGGGTTGTATCGCAAAGTCTCAGACCCAGGGAGTCAATCGGGGCTGCTTTAGACAATGGGGGATGCCAGGTTGGGCGTTCTCCTATGGTGTGATATCTCTGACACCGTCACTCCCCCACTGGGTCAAGTCCCTGGGAGTGCAGTACTGGGATTTCTCCTCTGGGGCCCGCAATTTGACTCACTGTTGTTGAGTACGCAGATGGAGCTGTAGTGGACTTGGTGAATTCACTGCTGCTGCCGCTGGTGGCAATATGGCGCCGCTGCCACGCCCTCGGCCGTGAGGCTGGTGTATTTCTTCTCTGGTTTTGAGCTCCGCTCTGAGTCCCTCAGCTCGCTGTCCGCCGCTTCTCTCTGGAGCCTGGTGGGCTGTTGTGTGCGTTGGTCTGTAGCCGTAGCTGTCCGGTGAGCTTGCCACTGCCGCCGGCAGTAAGGTGCTGCTGCCGTGTCCTCAGCCGTGAGACTGGCGTATCTCCTCTGTGACTCTGAGCTCCGTTCTGAGTCCCCCTCTTCTCTGGAGCCTGGTGATTTTTTTGTTTCTCTAGTGATGGTGTTTTCTGGCTATGAAAGGCGCTGATTTTGTGGTAATGGAGATTGGTTGTTAGCGGGGCTCTTAAACCCCGCTTTTCTCAGTCGCCATCTTCCCGGAAGTCCAGTTTTATAGTTTTTAATGTTATTATTTAGTACCAAGAAACATGGCAAAAACCAACCTCAGAAGTTTCAGCATTTTATTATTCAAATATGGTATGAAAGTTGTCAGAATCAAAATGGAGTCACTTATGTCAGCCATAAGAAAATGCATAAACAAAGCTGGGAGGTTCTAGAGGAGGGTCCCACACATGATGCCTGAGAGAACTATCACAAAGACTCTGCCAGAAAAACCACCGAGCACAGAGATGCTCTGTGAGGATGTTGGCCCAGCACTGTGTCCAACTTCAGCTGGCACCAGCCTTGTTATGGATCACTGTGGCCTGGGCTTACTGATTCAGCATACCTGGCATCATCCTCATTTTTGCCTTTAGAACTCCCAATTCTTCTGAATGCACCCACAGCCTGCTGGGCCACACGTGTCCCCCTTCAGTGCTCTGCTGCTCCCCATAAACATTATTAGCACCGGGTGTGGTGGTGCATGCCTGTAATCATCCCACTTGGGAGGCTGAGACAGGAGGATCACACAGGTTTGAAGCCAGCTTCAGCTACTTAGTGAGGCTCTCAGCAACTTAGTGAGGGCCTGTTTCCAAATAAAATATAAAAAAAAAGGTCAGGGAGTATAGCCCAGAGGTAGAAAGCCTCTAGGTTCAATTCCCAGTACCACCAAAATAAATAAATAAATAAAAATAAAAGGAAACATTATTATCTTTGGAGAAGGAGAACTGTCGCTTGTCACTTAGGTTGGCAGTGGGTGATAGCATGAACTATGAGTGATCTGATGTGTCCTGTAGGTTCATCATGAATGTAACAGCCTGGTGGGGACTTTGATGGAGGAGAAGAGGGTGTTGGGAACTGTGGGTCCTTTCTGCTCACTCCTGCTCTGAAAGTAAAATTGCTTTAAAAAGCAAAGACCTTTGCCAGGTGTTATGGTGCACGCTTGTAATCCCAGCATTTGGGAGGCTGAGACAGGATTGCGCAAGTTCGAAGCTAGCCTCAGCTACTTAGTGAGGCCTTTCACAACTCAGTGAGACTCTGTTCCCAAATAAAGAATAAAAATAAAATAGGGCTGGGAGTTAGAATGCCCCTGGGACAAATCCCCAGTACCACACACACACACCCACACACACACACACACACACACACACACACAAAAGACCTTTTAAAAAAATTTTTTTTGGTACTGGGGGTGGAACCCAGAGGCTTTCTACCTCCGGGCTATACTCCCAGACCTTTTTTATATTTTATTTGGAAACAGGGTCTCACTAAGTTGCTGAAAGCCTCACTAAGTAGCTGAGGCTGGCTTTGAACCTGTGTGATCCTCCTGTCTCAGCCTCCAAGCACGGGGATTACAAGTGTGCGCCACCACGCCCGGCAAAGACCTTTTAAAATTTGATAGCTGAATAAGGACTCAACCCAGGAAACAATATAAATACCTTGGTGGAGACAGCAATAGAAGCATGGCGGCCACTCTGAGGCTTGGCTCCCCGTGTCCCACTTCACTCCAGAGAAGACAAATGATAGCATAGCAGGATGCTATCACACTCCTCAGAAGCACTAACATGAGAATGCTGACAGCAGCAAGTGCTGAGCATGCGAAGCAGAGTACATGGAACATCTGTGTGCTGCAAGTGGGAGCAGAGTGGGCAGAGCCGCTCAGGAAAGGGCTTGGCCGGTTTCTTTAAACTAAACTTAACCCTACGCCAGGATCCAGCAGGTCCAAACCTGAGAGAAAGCAAGACGTGCACACGAGAAATACTTGCCTGAGAATGACTGGAGCAGCCTCATTCATAATACTCCAAAAGTCAAAAATAGCCCAGTTATCCATGAGGAAAAAAAGCAGAGAACTAAGTGTGGCCCAGAACAGCACCAGGTAACAAACAGCAGATGGTGGAGACACGCGTCAACGCCAGTGCATCTAGACACCACACTTCAGGGACATGTGCCCTGAACAGAGGGGACGCCTCCTATTAGTCTACTCTCTGTGAGTTCTAGAACATGCTAAACTGCTCACATGGAAGAGGCTACAACTGTGATTGGAGGAGGAAGATTGGGAGAAACATGAAAGAACCTTCTGGAATGATGGCAATGTTCTAAACATCACACGTGTTTGTGTTACATGTAAATAATACATCAAAGGAAGAAACTGTAATCAAGTGATGAGCTGCAGTTAGAGCATGCAATGCTTTTAGAATGAAGAGAACTGCCAGGCGTGGTGGCGCACTCTTGTAATCCCCGCGCTTGGGAGGTGGAGACAGGAGGATCGTGCAGGTTCAAAGCCAGCCGCGCTGGCTTGAGAGACCCTGTTTCCAAATTTAAAAGTATGAAAATAGGTCTGGGAGTGTAGCCCAGAGGTAAGAAGGGTTTCCAGGAACCCCAGTACCACCAAAAAAAAAGAAAAAAGAATGAAGAGAACTGTATAAAAATGTGCTTTGAATGGCATCCAAACACCCAAATTTGTGGCTGAGTAGATAGATGGCCATGCCATAGCAGGTATAAGTAGGTGTTAATGGTGAGATCGAAATGGTGTACATATGAGAGTTCACTGCCAAACCTTTAAACTCCTCTGTATGTTTGAAATTTTTCACAATGAAAGCTGGAAAAAGATGAACAAAAACCCTCATTATTTGAACATTTTAAAATTTAGGTCTAAATAAGAGAGATGAGAACTGACTTTCACTTTATTAAATGGGGATAAATTATTAATTCCACTGAAGGACAAGGGGCTTACCCTGAAAACACTCAGAGCTCACAGTTGCTTTGGCCCTCAAGGGGGCTTCTCTGCCACCACGAGGGGTGCCCTGCTGAGGGACCAACTGAAGGCAAGAAGCACCCAGGTCACTTTGTCCTCTGGCCCATTTGTGCAAATATCCCCAAGGCCCTAGGCCCCCTGAGCCAGGCCCCTCTGGGCAGGCTGCAGGACACCCTCATCCAGGTGGTTAACACTGTCATCAGAGCAAAGCACCCTAACAAGGCCCGTGTGTCTTCCCAAAGGCATGCCAGAAAGGACAGAATCCCCAGCAGGAAAACCCACCTAAGGGCCGCTGGCCCTGTTGATCTCTCCCACACCCCACGGCACTCCCTACCTTTTCCAGCACCAGGCTCCTCCCTGCTCCAGTCTTTGCATGTCTGAACTCATCAGCTGATGAAGTTTTGGTCCGATTGTCAAAAGAAGACCCACAAGAGTGGCCCCAGACCCTTTCTGTCTCATCTCCCTTTAATTTCTACTCAGCAGGGTCATTGACATGCTGGAGCCATCTGGCAAAAGTACGGGTTCTGAAGAGAGGAGTGAGGATTTGAAGAGTTCGAGATTCACCCACCAACCCAAATAACGAAGGACACACAAGAGATGTAATATCAAGCAGGGTTTATTGTGCTGCAGCTCTTCCCGGCAAGCCAGGGGTCAGGACCCAGACTTCACTCACCAGTCACCTCAAAGGAGATTATAAGCTGCCAGAGAGTTGCCCTGGGCCAGCCGCAGCCCCTTCAATGGGTGAGGGAGATCAGTCGAGGGTCCCGACCCCGACCTCACTGAAAGCTCTGGATTTATAGCCCAAAGAGGGGGTGGTCACACATGTCAGAGCCCGCCAAAGGCATATCCAATCATATAAACTTGTAAGCAAGTACAACCAATAATTTTAAAAGCAAGCATACTCATACTTAATGCACAGCAAATGATTTTACAGAGCTGTCTTCCTACGTCATTGCACCACAGGCCAGCTTATCTCCCTTATGCTGGGCTTGCTAGTGCCACCTCTGACCTGCAGATGGTCTAGTAGATAGCAAAAACTTAAGCAGATTAAGATGAAAAACAGGAACTTGTCAGTACCCACCAGTCTAACTAAGATAACACACTCCTTCCGTACATTCTCCCATTTTTCAGAAGCAATAATTTGAGCAGATCAGGATGAAAAACAGGAACTTGTCAGTAACTGCTTGTCACTTTAGTTGCTGCATTCAATATCTTTACATTTCTCACATCACTCTTAACATTATTCTATCTTAAGTAGCTTATAAAGCTATCTTTGCTAAACTTTCATGCTGTGGGGGGGAACCTCTGCTCACATATTCCCAAAGAGGTTAGTTCGTGGTTACAAGCTTCCTGGAGCAGAGAACTTGTAAAATGCTTTCAACTTTCTTCAGCCTTCCTATTCCAAAAGCATATTTCAAAAGTAAAGCATACTTCTAAATACAGAAGCTAGAGTTCAAGCAATTAATAAAAGACACTTCCACCCCCACATTTCTCAAGGAAAACTATCCGACTTTTACTCAAAAAGGCTATCAAAACACTTATTCATTTTTCTATTCCAAAGTCATTCTTTTCTTCACACTTATTACTATCCTATATTGCTAATCTAAATCTTTATGGGGCTAGGGTGTTTTCTAATCCTCTAGTACCTCACAGATTAAAGAATTCAAGCATGGGAGGTCTACTAGTCACTACTAGCATCAAGTTTATTCTCTCATGGCCATTTTATATAGTTTCTAGCTTCAGGTTACACAGGAATGCAAGAAAGGCAAGTCCAAAGTACGTACATCACAGGCAAGTCAAACAATACCCTCGTGCAGCACAAACCTAATCTTATCTAGCAGACAGAACAATAGCATCAATTGTTCTGAGCAAGTCTTAATTACTTTGAAACCCCCATGACTCCAAACCTTGTTGACTCTGGGCGAAGGATAGTCAGAAGTACTTTTTTAGTAAAGAAAGGGGGAAGGCCTTAATGGTTCCCCACAACGGCCAAGGACATGGGGAAGCACTTAATGGCTATCCACAGTGACACTTTTCCCATTTTGTGCATTTTTTTTCCCTTTACTCCATGAGCTGCTCCGTGAGCATTGCCCTCCCAACCTTGCTGCAGACACCAACCTGTGGCACCAGCAGGCCCTTGGCACAAAGCCCACAAAACCAGCCCGGGTATGATAGAGGAGGGTCTCATCAGACTCTGGAGGCAGGCTCTCTGCCTAAGACTGCGAGTTAGAGCCCATCCTTAGTGCACACAGGACTCGTGTGTATGTGTAGGTGGGGGTATGTGGTGTGTGATGTGTGTAGTATGTGGGTAGGTGGTATCTTTGTGGTGTGTGTGTGTGTGTCTTGATGTATGTGGTATATGTGATGTGTTGTGTGGTGTGCATGTGTGTTACTGTTTGCTTGAGAAGTGGCCAGGAGGGAATTCTGGCCCTGGGTACCTGCTGGCTACATCTCCATGTTGCCATCTCCAACTCAGGAGCAGCAGCACCAGGACCTTACCCAGGTGTCATGGGGAGGTTTTTCAGAGCAGAAGGACAAGGCGGGGAGACTGGGAGGGATCTGGACCCAGCCAGGGCCATCCTGAGTGTGGGTGAAGTCATGTCCACAGCAGCTTCCCCCCCAAAACCAACTTTCCTAGGAGCAAGCTGGGCCTAGAGAGAAGAGAGGCACACAGGGCTTTGGAAGGAGACTCAGTATCCAAGACCACCCTGCGACAGGCTGAGCGAATCAATGGGAGTAGGCACCAGCATGCATCATCCAGGGCCAGAGGACATAGGGATGCCCACCCCCTGCTCAAGGAATGCTTGACACACCCCACATTAGCACCAGAAGCTTATCTGCTGGTTCACGGGCTCTGCAGAGCCCATGCTGGGTCTAGAACCCCAGATGCCCAGCAGAACGCACTGGCTCCTGAACCTCCTGCATGTCCACCTATCACCCATGGCCCCACTACCCACTCACTGAAGTCAGTGTGACAACTGAACACACCAGTGCTGCTTCTACACACACAAGTGCATGCTCAGGCACATGCACACACAGTCTATATACACAGGCACACTCATACATACACACACACAATTCTTACAATCATGTACACATGCTCTTATACATGCATAATTTAATCCTGTATATACAAATGTACAAATGCAAATCACACACATACTTTTACACACAATTTCAAACAGGCCCCATGTTTATCCACCTCATCTTCCAGGCCAGGTTGTAGGGAGGGGAGGTCACCAGCCTCACCTTCATGAACACTCCCAGCTGGCTCCTCTGGGAACCATAGCAGCAGGGGCCCCAGAACTCCATCCCTGGCTCAGGAGCCAGCAGCTGCACAGCAACTACCAGGGGTGACTCCAAAAGCATGTGGGCTGCTGAGGACTGGGGCCCCAAACAGACTGGTAAGGATTAATGGCTCTCAAGACACACATCCCACCAATATGCATCAGCTTCAAGCAATTCCTGGACACATACATGTGGCCCACCAACTCACCTGTGCAGACCATAACTGGCCGGCTGCAAATAGCTAAGTTTAGTTCAAAAATACAAAAATGATACGTATGAGATCTCTAAGGTAATGCCAACAAAAACAACTAAAAATGAACACATTGGCAAGACTTCCAATTTTATTAAAGGAAGGACCTGGTGGGAAACTTTTGATACCTTCACAGGTGACAGATTCAGCATGGACAGGTGCTAGAAAAGAGAGGCCCTTAAACACAGTGAGGACCAAGATAGGGGCTTGGGCAGAGGGAGAAAGATGGAATCATATACAGTCAGTAGAAGACGAATAATGTATTGCCCAATAATGTATTGCCCAGCAGTGTGGAGCCACAAAATTAGTGGTTCATAATTAAACAAGAATAAGAGAAGTCATAAGGATTATTTAAATTGTCCTTGGTTACATGCGTGTGAAAGTTTGAGGAGCAAAAGTGGTTGTAAGTGGATCTGAACTTGGAAGATGTGACCCCAGATGGATGTGGTCAGGGTTGCTGGTGACCTTCCAGCAGATAGCAGGAAGGTCACCACACTAAGTCAACGGGAACACACCCACATCTCAGGACAACTGCATAAACAAGGAGGGATGGAAACAGGCAAACCCTGCCTCCGATGGGAGGAGGATGGTCAAGGAGACGCAGCAACGTGGGCCCAGAAAAGCAGGGTCGCCTTGGTGCAGTATGACTCCAGCAGGGACCCGTGGGAGACGGTGAACTGGAAGGGAGCTGCATGTCATGCTTCAAGACTGAGAAGAGGGATGGGCCCCAACCGCCTGGGTCCATCCCCTGCTCTGCACAGGCTGATGTGCCCGAAGGTCAGCTCAGGATCATCTCGTGCGAGGCAAGGGCTGCCACTTTCTCAGTCCCAGCCTGAGCTCCGGGGGCCAGGACAAGAGGATCCACACCTGCATTGAAGGAGAAAGATGTGCACTGTGGTCCTCAGGGACTTCTCAGAACCACCAGAGTCCTCTGCTGCTGGTGTCTCCTTGTAGAGGAAAGCTACAGCAGATTGGACAAGCCGTAGACATGGTAGGTCCACTGACAGCGACATGCCTCTCATGTCCAGCCCCTGTCCACACCAGACCAGCCCCTAGGACCTCGCCATTGACTCCAGGGCCAGCGTGGAAGCACACTGCACAGCTATGGAAGAAACCAGAGGAAGACTGAGGACCTCACTGACCTTTCCCTGAGATCTTCAGGGAAAGACTACACTCTCAGAAGCAGCCCTGGAGGACAGGGGACACACAAAGGCCAGGCTGAGACAGGAGTGAGGACCATGGACACAGAAAAGCAGCATCAGGCCCTTTAAATGTAGGCACTGGCCAGAGCAGAGCCCTCCGCATGGAAGCAGTACAGCAGAAACAGTGCGACCAGCCCCAAGGCACAGAGGTGCACACCCATAGGGCTCAGGAGCGGCCCAGCATCCTCCTCCTCCTCCAGGGGGACTTCCTCGGGCTCTGCTGCATCGTCATACTCCTCCTCAGGCACCAGGCCCCCCAGCACTGGGGGGACTTCCTCCTTCTCCCCCACAGGAACAGCTTCGATGTCCTCATAGATGCCCTCCGACGACAGGGGTCCAGACAGGGCAGAACCTGCAGAGTCCACACCAGAACAGTCTAGGACAATATCCTATGACAGAGCCCACCCTCTCTGGCCCTTGGTGTCTGCTGAGGCCCCACGCTCCTCTGCGTCCCCCCGTGAGAGCTGTTGTGCCCGCTGGGGCTCACGCACTGCCTGGACACACAGGGCTCAGGGTCCTGGGCCCAGCCTGTTCAGTGTCAGGCTCTGAGCACAGGCTGAAGGAGCCGACTGCTTGGATATCTAGAAAAGGATGGAATGCTCTTGGAGCCCAGGAGGGACCACTGTCTCATCTGCTCATCTCAGAGACAGAGTGTGAGCCAGGCCAGGGGCCCAGTGTCCCCCACACCTTCATGGTCCACAGAGAGACATTCAGCAGAGCTATGGGGGAGCACCCAGCATGGGGGGAGACCAGAGAGAGCGAGGGCCTGCGAGGCTGGGGTCCCAGGTTCCCCTCTCAGGGCTCAGCCCCCAGGCCAGCCACCTCCACCTACCCATGCAGGTAGTTCTGCTGCGGCAATGCTGAGCACCCAGGACCAGGAAGATGAGGCCCAGGAAGCAGCCAAGGACCAGGCAGGCGGTCTCAGGCAGGGTCCAGGCAAGAGGTGGAGGGGCCAGGGAAGGAGCTATGGCACAATGACAGGCGGGGCCTCCAGTGTGTTTGGCCTGCCTGGGGCACTGTGAACCTCTCAGAAGGGCTGGGGTGCCCTGAATAGGTGGCCTCCGTGCTACCTGGACAGGCTGCTGCTCCTCCAGAGAAGGCCTGAGGTCCCAGGGCAAGCTGCCCGTGGAGGGCTAGGTGTCATGGCTCAGGGGTTAGGGTGAAGGGAATTGGCTATGGGGAGAGGCACAGAAGCAGGGCCCGGGTAGGAGGCTCACGTAGAAAGTCCAGGTGGCAAAATCCAGCAGGAAAGCACCAAGCGATGTGGTCTCGGGTGGGTAGCAAGGACAGGTGACCCATCCAGGGACAAGGGACTGCTGTAATGGCCGTCACTGCCCTCGACCTGCCCTTCTGGACACAAGGCCACGAGGAGCCAGCCCCACAGTCAACATAGAACATTACTAGAAGAGCTCAAGACCTGGCTCTGTGTCCCCAAGAAAACTCTGCCCAAGGGGCAGAAGGAAGCAGCAGCCTTCACGGGAGATCTGTGCACCTCAAGGTGAGTCTGGAGGGGTGTTATCTAGATGTGGGGATCCGGGAGTAGTCACAGCTGAGTCCCACCGCAGGCCCTCTGAATACCCGACGGAGGGGTGTCAGGAGTCACTTACCCAATGCCGTGGTCCCCAGGACACCTACAGCAGGAACGCGGATCTGAGCACCAGCGTGAAGAGGCCACAAACCCGCACGGGCGCAAAAGGGCAGTTCCCAGACACCCTCGCGAACCCCCGCCACCTTCCGCGAGGTCGCCCTCAGGCTTACCCGAACAGCGCACGCCCGCATCCTCCTTGTGCGTGCAGTCGCCAAGTCCCCAGGGCTCTGCAGGGCAGCCCCACAGGGCCGTTTCGCTGCCGCGGCACCCCACCTCGTCCAGCCACACTGGCCCAGAGCCAGGGCCGAAGGCTGCCCCGGGCACGGCGTCCACCGCCCGGCCACAGCCCAGCTGGCGGCACACCACCTCCGCATCCGCCAGGTCCCAGGAGTCGTCACACACCGAGCCCCAGGCGCCCGCGTGCCAGAGCTCCACGCGCCCTGAGCAGCCGGCCTCGCCTCCGCGCACGCGCAAGGCGCCCTCCTCTGCAAGGGGACAGCGGTCAGCTGGAGCCCCACTGGGACAGGCAGGAGGACCTCGAGTGGACAGAGCGTACCTGGGCAGCTGATCTTGGAGGAGCAGTTCAGGGTCGGCTCGGCCAGCGGAGGCACTCCTGCCTTCTCTGTGTGGGAGACAGTAGGGCCCATCTCAGGATTTCCTCGCTGGGGCCTAGTTCTGTGAGATATTAGCTTCCGTGATCTTTTCCCTTCCCTATCTATGCCCAGGACTTCCTTCTGTCCAAGAGAAGGGAGGTCTCTGCGTTTAAGCAAGTGTACGCACACAGGCCGAGGGCTTCCACACTCTGTGGGACCTTCTCAGGATGAGCCCAGCGCCCAAAGGTCCTGGCTTGCTCTCTTGAGGGAGAGCCAGAGGCACGAGATGACTCCAGATGGTCCACCCCCACCCCGAGCCTCGAGACAGAGGCCGCCCCGTCGCCCACAAGCACCCGCCTCACCTGCACACAGGACCCAGGCCTCCTCTGCGCGGGAGCAGGAGTGCTGGTCCCAGGGGCCCGAGGGGCACTGCCAGAGGGACCTGTCGTGCCTGTCCCTGCACTCAATGGAGGAAACCCACAGAGCCCCAGGAGAAGGGCCACTCCCTGCCCCGGCCAGCAGCTGCCCCTGGGGCGCACAGCCCAGCTCTCCACACAGGAGACCCAGGGAGGCTGCGCTCAGGCTTTGGCAGACTCCGCCCCACGTCCCATTGTAGAAAACTTCCAGCCGCCCAGCACAGGGCTGGCTGCGGTTCTGCAGCCTCAGAGCCGTGAACTCTGTGGACAGAGAGCTGGGTTAGCGTCCAGCGGCTAAGAAGGGCGGGAGTGTACGCGGAGGGCTGTCCTGGCACACCCACCTGAGCAGAAGACCCCCGCGTCCTCCTTGTGTCCGCAGTCGTGCTGGCCCCAGGCCCGTGCCGGGCACTGCCACAGGGCAGACTCCTGGCCCAGGCAGCCCACCTCATCCATCCAGATGGGCCCGGTCCCCGCCCCGAAGTGGGCGGCGCCGGGGGCGCTCAGGGCGCTGCCGCAGCCCAGCTGCCTGCAGACCACGTGCGCGTCCCGCAGGTCCCAGGCGTCGTCGCACACCGTGCCCCACGCGCCCCTGCGGAGCACTTCCACGCGGCCCGCGCAGCGGCCGGGTCCCGCCGCCAGCCGCACCCGCAGGCTCCCTGTGGGGTCGCCTGGTCAGGGCTGCAGGTGGACGGAGGGCAGGGCCAAGGCCCGCTCCCACACTCCCACACTCCCACACTCACCGGAGCACACGACGCCAGCGTCCCGCGCGACCCCTGCGGGCACCAGCACAGACGAGGACACGTTGCACTGGCTCAGGCGAGACTCCGAACCCAGGCAGCGCGCTCCGCTCAGCAGCACCCGGGCTGCCCCTGGGCCTGGGGCAGGCGCATCATATGCTTGCTCTGCCACTCCACACCCCAGCTGCTTGCACACCACGCTGGCACCGCGCAGGTCCCAGGCGGCATCCAGGACGCGGCCCCAGGCGCCGCCCAGCGAGACCTCCACGCGGCCATCACAGCGGCTCTGCCCGTCCCTCAACCGCAGGGCGTGTGTTAGACCTGACGGAGTGCCACAGAGGTGCTAGAACATCCGAGAGGTCTGCTCTCCTGCAGTACCCGTCCCTCCTCCCTCTAACCCTTCTTCCTTTCCTTGTGTCTGGCCTGGCCAGTGTTCCTTTTCTCCCAAACACACCTGCTGCCCTCCTCCCTGTCTGCCTGCGCATCCCTGGGCCCTCCTCTTATTCCCCATGACATAACATACCCCTGTCTCCCTCAGTAACTAACTGTCTCTCTCTCTCTCTCTCTCTCTCTCTCTCTCTCTCTCTCTCTCTCTCTCTCTCACACACACACACACACACACACACACACACACACACACTGCCTGTGGCACTTACCTGAGCAAAGGATGGAGGCAGAATTTCCAGGAGCACAGACCTGGGCCCCTAGGGTGCCCGTGGGGCAGCTCAACAAATAGGGCTCTGTCCCCACACAGTGAAACACATCTGGCCAGATGGCAGCACCACCGTGCCCAAAGTGTCCTCCTGGGGGTGTGGCCACAGCGCTGCCACAGCTGAGCTGGTGGCAGAGGACAGCAGCATCTGCTAAATCCCAGTGGGCAGCACAGAGGGGTGCCCAGGCCCCATGCACCTGCAGCTCCACGCGGCCCTCACAGTGATTACTGCCATTGACCAGCCGGAACTCTGTGGGAAAGACACACTCAATGTGGCCCCAGACCCAAACACCCAGACACTGGTGCCTCTTGTGAGCCTCCATGCCTAGTGCACACCCGCCCTGTGCAGAACAAGACGGAGGACAGGAGCAAGGCTGTGCACAGTGCTGTCAGCGAAGATTCGGTGATATAACTCCCACCTCTGACCAGCGACTAATCTGAGGAAACTATCCAAACTCAGTGTCCCTCGGCAGAGGACGGACAAAGAAAATGTGGTTTACATACTCAATGGAGTGTTACTCAGCCAGAAAAAAGAACAGAATTATGGCATTGGCAGAAAAACTTACGGTACTGTTGACCATCAGAGAGAGAGAGAGAGAGAGAGAGAGAGAGAGAGAGAGAGAGAGAGAGAGAGAGAGATGGATCTCATGAAAGTAGGCAAGAGGCCAGTAGAGCAGTGAAGTAAAACTGAGGCAGGAGGAAGAGAGGGGCAGGGAGGTGCAGGGAAAGAGAAAGACCATCTACCCTCATATGCATAAAAAAAATCTAAGACTGCATCATGCACTGGGAGGGAAGACTGAGGGAAAGGGGAAATTGGGGGAAGGAAACGGCAAAATGGTGTGTGGCATATATGGATGTATTGTTGTGAATCTCACTATCCTGTACATGTACTATTATAATACGCCAACAGAAGGTTAAAGTAAATGTGTATACTGCTAAGACCCAGTGGAAGAATCTGACACTGAGCTAATCGGCAGAGCCTAGGCGAGTTAGGGTGCTCTCCGGTCATGAAGGGAGGTTCTTGCCAAGTCCCTCACTAACCATCATGCTTCTGAACAGAGACCACCAAAGACATATGACAAAGAATAGCCTCCATTAGACTTTAGGTAAGCTGATGAAAATAAAATCACCAAGAGTCCAATGAGAAGCAAATTTGGGGAGAAATACCATTAACAACAATCTCAAAAGTATGAAGTACTTAGAAATAAATCTAACCAAGGAGCTCTATGTCTCTACACAGAAAATTATAGAACACTGAAGAAAGAATGTGAAGAAAACCTTACAAGATAGAAACACCTCCCATGTTCTTGGATAGGCAGAATAAATATTGTCAAAATGATCATACTACCAAAACAATCTACACATTCAAAGTGATCCCTATCAAAACAACAGTTTATATTCTTTACAGAGCTAGAAAAAGCAATCGTAAAATTCATATGGAGGAACAAAAGACCCAGAAAAGCCAAAGTAATGCTGACTGATAAGAATCATTCTGGAGGCATCATAATATCTGATTTTAAATTATACTAGAGTTATAGTAACAAAAACAGAATAATATCAACATAAAAAGACATAAAATGATGGAATAGATAAGAGCATACAGAGACAAATTCTCACTTATAGCCAGTTGATTTTTTATGAAGGTACCAAAAATATATGGATAAGAATCCTAAGTCTAATTCTAACCCAGACCAACCTGAATATACACTTTTCCTAATTACAACCCAAGTTCTAACTAGCCCAAAGTTTAACTCCCAAGCCTAGTAGTATTGCACAACAACACTTACTTTAAACCCAAACAAACCCTAACCCTAAGTATAACCAAAAATATAAAAAAATAAAATTCTCTCTCTTGCCTTCTCCGTTTCTCTGTCTCTATCTCTGTTTCACTGTCTCTATGTCTGTCTGTCTGTCTGTCTGTCTGTCTGTCTCTCTCTCTCTCTCTCTCCCCTGTACAAAAGTCAAGATGTGTCAAAGACCTAGAAATTAGGCCAAAAACACAGAAATTGCTAGAATAAACTATAGGACCAACACTCCCAACATATAGGCACTGGTGGAGACTTCCTCACTGAGACACACACTCCCAAAGCTCAGGAAATAAAAGCCAGGAATCAGCCAGGCATGGTGGCACATGCTTGTAGTCCCACAATAGGAATGCTGAGACAGGAGGATCGCAGTTCACTGACAGCCTCAGCTGCCTAGTGAGGCCCTTTGCAGCTCAGTGAGACCCTGTTCCAACATAAATAATAAAACGTAGGGCTGGGGTGCAGCTCAGGATTAGAATGCCCCTGGGTTGGTACATTTTCTCTCATACTTAGAAACTAGAGAGAAAAATAGGAAACAAAAGGGATTCCAGATAAATGAGGAGAGAGACCAGTAAGAAGACGAGCAGAAGGGGATTGAACAACCAAACAGATGACAATGTAGACCAGTGGACCTAAATTCACTCAGAACATTCCATCCAGCAGATGCAGAACAGACACATCCTCAACACTGAAAACTCGCAGCATGGACATGGTGGGCCACAGACCAAGTCTCCACAACTCCCAAAACTGAAAACCATGGCATGTGTCTTTCCAAAGCACATGGAATAAAACAGAAATCAGGAGGAACATCAGAAATTCTACAAAAGTATGAAAATTTAAAAAACATTCCCTTGAGTGACCAGTGGCCCAAAGAAGAACTCAAGAGGAAAATTTACATTTTTCTAGAAACACAAGAAAATGAAAACACAACTTACCAAACCCTGTGATAGGTTGGGGATTCAGCTAGGTGGTAGGGTCTTCTAAAAGCCCTGGGATTGATCTGTAGTAGCATCAACACAAAAGAAAGAGTAAAAAAAAAATTTCAAAACCTATTACAACTGGGTTCCAGTATCTGCCCCAATTTGCCAAATCACGTAATTGGGATAAGCCTGAAGGGGCCCAGACCTTGATGTGTGTTCTGACAGGCTAATTGCTAAACTCTGAGAACAGGCGGTAGTCTTAAGCACAGATGGGAAGAGCCCGGAGTTTGGAGATGCCCAGTGACTAGGAGCTCCTCCTGGCTGGGAAGCAGCAGTGTCCTTGTAGATTACCATGTGACGATGTGCCTCATTCTTCTTCAGGCTTCTTTGGTGCAGCTACTTTTGTGTTTCTGTATGGGCTTCTTTGTTGTCATAACATGGTGAGGCCTCTAGCTACACAGGTAGTTACTTAGGTTCTAAACAGAGGGTAAGTGGCCCTCTCCTCATCTGTGTGTGAGTTTCTGGGTGGGAGATCACCCATGTCTAAGAAGATGGATAAATAAAGTGTAATGGACCGTAACACATTCTTTGGGGGAAAGGAAGAGGAAGTTCATTGATTTGCTAGCAAACTGGAGAAAGTCAGTGAACTTAGTTCAGAATCAAAACTTGGATTCTCTCCAAACAAAGTAATCAAGTCCCTTTTAAGAGTTAGCTCTTCCAAGTCAGGTAGCCTTGTCAGAAGAGATACAATTCATGCCTAAGTCCTGCTTGAGTTAATTCTTTTCCAAACTCAAAGGTTCCGGGTGCCCAGTTTTCAATTCCTTCTGTCAGTAAACTGATAAAGCTTGCTACTTCTTAACATGGGGAGAAGATGGGAGGAGGAAAAATGTCAAATCAAAATAGTCAATCTTATAGCTGCCAGCATCAAAAGCACAACACCATTACACTATGGGACACTAAAATAGAGAAAAGCTTTTAGCAGTAGGAGGAAAGCATATAACAGCAAATAGCTCCATCAAGAACATAGAAAGATTTCAATTAATAACCTAACAGTGCAACTCAGAGAATTAGAATAGCAAGAAAATATAAAATAATAGAAGGAAAGAAATAACAAAGAGTAGAAATAAATAAAATAGAGATTGAAAATAAAAGGACCAATGAAACAAACAGTTGAATTTTTAAGAATATAAGCAAAATTGAGGAACCTACTGGACTAACCAAGAGAAAAAGAGAGAAGACCCAAATTATTACAATTTATGCCACAGAAATACAAGAGATCACTAGGGACTACTATGAACAACTACATAGCAACAAATTGCAAAACCTAGAAAAGTCAATAAATTTGTGAACACATATAACTCACCAAAACTGAACAGATATAAGAGATTGATTCAGAAACAAGCCGGGCGTGGTGGCGCACACTTGTAATCCCTGTGCTTGGGAGGCTGATACAGGAGGACCGCACGGGTTCGAGGCCAGCCTCAGCTACTACTCAGAAAAAATAAAATCTCCCAACAAATAAAACTTCAGAAGTGAATTATTTACTGCTAAACTTTAGCAGACCTTTAAGGAAGAACTAAAGCAAAATCTTCTCTAACTACTCAAAATATTGGAGGGGGAAACTCTTCAAAACTCATCCCATAAAGCCAGCATTATCCTAATACCAAAACTAGACAAGACACAGCAAAATGAGAAAGTAAAAGAACAATGTCCCTGATGAGCACAGACAAAGCACCTCAACAAAATAAGAGCAAATCAAATCCAACAATGCATAAGAAAGCTCGTATTAACTGGGATTTATTCCAGACCTGTAAGGATGGTTCTACCTTTGTAAATCAATAAACATATTACATAACATCAACAGAGTGAAGGATAAAACTATATGGTCCTCTGGGCATGGTGGCACACACATGTAAACCTGGTACTTGGGAGGCTGAGACAGGAGGATCACAGATTTGAGAACAGTCTCAGTGATATAGTGAGACTCTCAGCAAACAAGCAAGATCCTGTTTCAAAACAAAACATAAAAAGGTCTGGGGGTATAGCTCAGATAGAATACCTCTGAGTACAATCCCCATTAACACACACACACACACACACACACACACACACACACACACTATGATCATCTCAATATATCCAAATAAAGTATTCAATAAATTTCAGCATTCCTTCATGAGAAAGACTCTCAAAAACTAAATAGAGATGAAATACATTAAGGATTGTATTCACAAATCTGCAGCTTACAGTAATTTTAAGAAGAAAAAGGTAAAATCATTTCCAATAAGATCAAGAAGACATGAACGACTGCCCTTACCATACTTACTTAATATAGCATTGAAATCTTTTGCCAGAGCAAAAAGAAAAGGGAAAGAAAGGACACTTAAATAGGAACAGAAGAGGTCAATTTATCTATGTGTAGACTATATGATTTATCTATAGAAAACCCTAAGATTCCACCAAAAATATGTTAGAACTTATTAAAAAACAAACTTCGATTTAAAAAAAACTCTAATGACATTGCCCAATATAAAATCAACATGCAAAATTCTGTAGCCTTTTTATACACCAATAACAAAATTGTTGAGAAAAATCAAGAATGCAATACCATTCACAATAGCTACAAAAAGAGGACTTCCGGGAAGATGGCGACGGAGGAAAGCAGCACTTACAAGTCCCGCTAACAATCCAACTCTACTACCACAAAACCAGCGCCTTTCAGAGCCAGAAAACACCACCAGCAAAGAAATAAAACCGGTAAATACAAGGGACAGAGAAAAAGGGCTGGAAAAACAAGACACCGGAAAAAAACCAGCCCGAAGTGCCGCGCCCGCGCAGCGTGGAGCGGCCGGAGTGGCCAGAGCCGCAGCACGAGATTGGGGGGAGCCGCGGAGCGGAGCGACCTGAGCAGCCGGAGCAGCCAGAGCCGCGTTGTGGAATGGCCGGAGCGGCCAGAGTGGCCAGACCCGCGGTGCAGAGCAGCCAGAGCCGTGGTGCAGAGCGGCCGGAGCAGCCGGAGTGGCCAGAGCCGTGGTGCGGAGCAGCCAGAGCCGCGGCGCAGAGCGGCCGGAGTGGCGCGGCCTACATCTCCCCTAGCAGCACCAGGCTCCAGAGAGGAGGGAGACTCAAAACAGAGCTCAAATCCAGAGAGGAAGTACTCTGGCCTCGCAGCCTAGGATGCAGAAGCAGCGTCTTACTGCTGGTGGCAGTGGCGAGTTCACCGGACGGCCCTAGACCAACCCACTCAACCAGCCACCAGGCGCCTGAGAGGAGGGGTGGACAGCAAGCCGAGGAGAGCAGGTGCTGAACAGCCGGGCAGCAGTCAGCAGTTTTGTTGGTGCAGGGAACATCTAAAGCTCCCAAGGGCCGGGCACAGCACAACTGGCAAGGACTCAGAGCGGAGTTCAAAACCAGAGAAGAATACGCCGCATCACGGCCGAGGGCGTGGCAGTGGTGCCATATTGCCAGTGGCAGCAGCAGCGAATCCACCGAGTTCACTACAGCTCCATCAGCGCACTCAACAACGGTGAGTCAAATTGCGGCCCCTAGGGGAGAAATCCCAGTACTGCACTCCCAGGGACTTGCGCAGATAGTCTCCCTGGGTTGGAGATTTTAGCAGTGCAGCCCAGTGGCGGAGGGGCAGTGGCAGAGATATCATACCATAGTCACAACTCCCCACTGGAGAACGCCCAACTTGGCACCCCCCACAGTCTAAGCAGCCTTGATTGACTCCCTGGGTCTGAGACTTTGTGATACAACCCAGTAAAGGAGTAGTGGTGACTGAGATACCACAGACTCGAGATCCAGAGCATCTTAAGTGAACTCGTAGTGACTCAGGGAAGAACCCAGAGAAGGCACAAACTTCCAAAATCATGGGAAAGAGAAATAACAATGGAGCAGTGAATGCCAACAACCCCACAACATCAGAATCTGATAACACAGAAATCCGAAGATCTCTAGAAGATCAAATTAGGAAAATAACATTAGAAATAATAGAGGACTTTCTAAAAGAATTTAGAGAGAGTCAAAAAGAGATAAAGGATGCAATTAATGAAGTAAAGGTCTCAATTCAAAGTATAAACAACAAATTAGACCACATGGAGAATAGAATCTCGCTTCTTGAAGATGATCATTCTAAAAATGAACGCATAGTTTCTAATTTAGAAAAAAAAACCCAACAGCAGGAATCTGACATTGAAGAAATATGGGTCCATTTCAAGAGAGCTAACCTAAGAATAATTGGAATAGAGGAGGGAAAAGAAGGTGAAACCAAAGGGATCAACAATCTCTTCAAGGAACTAATAGCAGAAAATTACCAAACATAGAGCAAGAGGTCGATACACAGGTCCAGGAAACTTATAGAACTCCCTTTAGACAGGATCGGAGAAGAGGATCCCCATGCCACATAATTGTCAAAATGACTAATGTGGAAGCCAAGGAGAGAATCTTAAAGGCAACAAAAACAAAAGGCCACGTGACATACAGAGGCAAACCAATTAGAATCACTCCAGACTTCCCAAACCAAGTTATGAAAGCCAGAAGGGCTTAGAGTAACATATTCCAAACTCTGAAAGAAAACAACTTCCAGCCAAAAATTTCCTACCCAGCAAAACTATCCATCAAATTAGATGGGGAAATAAGAAGCTTCCATGACAAACAGCAACTGAAGGAATTTATGTCTTCAAAACCAGCGCTAGAGAAAATACTCAAGGAGATTAACTGCAAAGAGGAAATGGGTAATACACGCCAGAACCAAAGAAACAAGAATTCCCATCCAGCAGGCAACTAAGTATCGTCCCCTAAGACTCCGACCCACAGGGGCTTAGAGAACGACACAGACACCTCTTCAGCTGAAATATGAATTCTTCTTTAATGGATCCTTAACATGTCTCTTTTGGATATCTCTTTAATATGTCTCTTAATATGTCTGACAATGTGTACAGCAAGTACAATATATATCAGCATCATAATCCCTCCTTCTATTCCCTACCAACCCCAAGCTTCCACAGCTAGGGCATGCACACTTCTGACTTTCTAATAGGCAGGCTGGTGGTAGGCGTCACTGATCATTCTGCAGGCACGTAGCATGGCACACTGCGCATGCTCAAGGAGACGTCCATCTTGTGAGTCTCATGACTTGGCTGCAAGCCTAGGCGCCATCTTGAATCCACGCTGGCAACAAGCCTGGGTGCCATCTCGGTCCAGCCGAGTGGGCCCCGACATCTCCCCCTTTTTGTTTTATTAAAATAAGGCTCGGGATCATGCCTGTCTTAGGTTGTGGACCCTCAAGGACCAGTCTTACCCATCATTGGGAAAACAATAGCATGATTGTTTCCCTGTCTTAGGTTGAAAGGTCCTGGGGAAGATCTTACCCATCACTGACTACCGATCCAGCATACTGAGCCATACATGGGGAGATGAGCCAGCTTCAAGGGCTGCCATAGCTTGCACCAATATGCACTGTTGTTGCAGTGTGCGTTGTCGAGTTTGTCTGATATATCCAACCAGGAAACAGCATGCTACCACCAGCAAGAATGCCCAGAATGCCATGCCACCCCAATCTTTTAAGAAACCCAATGTTCCATGTATCAAGTCCATCCATTGTTGTACTGTGGCGACTTCTACATGGGTAGAATTAATTGCAACGATGGACGCTCGAAGCTCAATCATGGTGTGTTCAAATTCACGGCTCCAGGTCCCTAGAAGCATCTTGCTTAATTGACGAGACAAATTACCTGCATGGGAGAAATTCTGATACTGCACATATGTTATACATAATCCAGATAATTTATGAATACATGGTACCATGGCCATTTGCCCTAGAATGTCAACCTGTTCTTGTAACAGGTCTACTCTTTGATTTACCATTAATATGCCAGCTTTAAGTTGTCCATTTATTTGAGCTTGCTGAGCCATGGCAGTAGCCGCATGTGAGGATAGGGCATTCATAGTGGCTGCAGTATTTATAGATGTTGCCAAAGCGGCAGCAGCTACAACTGCCGCGGTCACAGAGGCCACAATTACAGCAATAAGAGCAGAAATTCCAAAATCTCTCTTTTCTCGGTTCAGCAAAACTGGAAGGGAATTTACATCCACTCTTACTGGCCAAGGAACTGCTATAGGCAGTCGCATTACTACTGCCCAAGGGTGCATAGAAGCATTCCAGCAGAAAGTTAGAAAACAGGTATCAATAAAACAACCTAGACTATCATTAACCAAGGAACTATTAGAAACAAGCCCAAAAAATGGAGTAGTTACACAAACAGGAGTGGGTCCAAACGGGAGTTGTGGTCCCATTGAACAATTTACTTTGACGCTATCCTCAAAAGTATCGGAAAAATTCTGAGAATAGCTGCAATTTTTTACAGTTCCCCCTAAAATCATAGACATAGCTGTTATATCAGTACAGCCTCCTGCTATCCCACAGAGAAGCCAAATATTAAAAGGATTGGGCAGCTTATACTGTATAGGATTTTGATATGTATAATTATATCCTGCCCAAGTATGATTGCGCATAGTAGATATGCCTGGAGAAAAACTTAAATCATAGCCTGAAGAGGCCCAGACTACCTTAGAGTCTTGGCAATCAGTCCATTTAAATGGCCAGCTACGTGGGCTATAACATTTTGGAGCCCACCGCGGCTGCAAAGGAGCTGTTTTATTTTCAGGATGTTCATATCTAGAAAATGCTAAAGGAGCATATCCTTCTAAAACAGTAACATTTCCTATGGGACTGGAATCATTAAATGGCTGAAATTTTCCCATAGTCTGATTATATAACTGCACACATGGATTAGTACTATCATAAGTATCATTCAAAATATTATTAGCATAAAAACATAAACTACCACTTAAAGTTATATTGAAGAATGCATAAGGCCTAATTTCTTCATCAAAGGGAATCCATGGCAAATTTAAGGAACTATTGGTCGTAAAGAACCGAGGAAAAATGGTGGCAGTGGTGGACACAGGTAAAAGAAGAGGGAAAGCAGAAATAATTCCCCAAAGATCTTTTTCACTCACTCCAGTGTTGAACATTACCAACAGAGTTAGCCATATCCATTTGTTGCTTGGCATCTTCCATTGGTTCCTGTACATGGCGCACCAATCTTTCAGGAACCCAAATTGGTGAGTCTTTGTCCTGTGGGAAAACACACACCGACCCTCGAGCCCACGTTAGCACTGGATCCAGACCATTCCATGCTCCTGTAAGAATATCTTTCCACATTGCTTGCCCTGCATAGCGATCATGAGGCCTGTAATGTCTTTCCGCTGCTGTTCGTCCATTGGCGTCCAGCATTAAAAAATTTAGAATAAATAATATAAGATTTAGTTTATCTTTTGGTGTGCTACATTGAGCCCCTATCCCCCTTTTTGTTTTAGTAAAGCAGATTTAATAGTGGCATGGGCTCGTTCTACTATGCCTTGGCCCTGTGGATTATATGGTAATCCATGATTTAATTGTATAGCCATTTGGGCACAAAAATGAGAAAATCTTTGAGAAACATAAGCAGGTCCATTATCAGTTTTAATTTGGTGAGGGATGCCCCAGGCAGCAAAAGCCTGCAGACAATGGGAAATTACATGTTGGACCTTTTCTCCAGTATGAGCAGAGGCAAAGATGGCTCCAGAACATGTATCCACGGAAACATGTACATATTTAAGAGAGCCAAATTCAAGAACATGCGTGACATCCATTTGCCATAGGTGAAGAGGTCGCAAACCTCGAGGATTTACTCCTGTAGTAGGCTGTGGCAGTAATGTCAAACAATTTTTGCATTGCAATACAATGCATCGAGCTTGTTCTTTAGTGATTTTAAATTTTAGTCTCAGCATTTGGGAATTTACATGAAATTTATTGTGAAATTCTTGAGCCTGTAAAACTTTGTCTTCATTTGAAAAAATAAGTACAGTTCGAGTATGAAAATCTGCAATAGCATTGCCTTCAGCAAGTGGTCCAGGAAGTCCTGAATGAGCTCGTATGTGGGTTGCATAGAAGGAACATTTTCGGTTCCAAATATATTGTTGTAACTTAGCCAATAATAAAAGAATAGTAGATTGTCCCTTAATATGTCCTACACATTCAAGGCTATTAAGTGCCTGTACCACATATAAACTATCTGAAATTAAATTGAATGGAGTGGAATCATAGAGCATAAATACTTGAATCACTGTCAAAATTTCTACTGCCTGTGCTGATGAATGGGGAAAAAGAAAAGTTTGTGGATCTGAGCCTTCTTTGCATATTACTCCTATACCTCCTTTGGATCCATCTGTAAAAATATTTGGCGCTCCAGCAATTGGTGCAGATCGAGTGATTTTAGGAAAAATAATAGGATGAGCCAAAACAAACCTGAGCCATGGATGTTGTGGATAATGATTATCAAATTGTCCTGTGGCCATTACATGAACAATGGCCCAGTCAGAATTGGTGGCAGCTAGAGTGGCAAGCTGTTCTTTAGTATATGAAGTGATGATAAGATCAGGCTGCATCCCAAATGCAGTCAGAGTTGCCTTTAGTGCCTTAATAATTATTTGTGCAACACAGGCTGGATACCATGGCAACACTTTTTTGGGAGAATGAGGGAGGTGTACCCACATTATGGGACCCTCTTGCCACAACACTCCAGTGGGTGTGAGATCTGTGGTAAGAATGAATAACAGCAAATTTTTCTGATAATCTATACGATCTACTTGTGCTTCAGATAATCTTTCCTCTACAAGTTGAATACATGCTCATGCCTCAGGTGTTAATGATCGTGAAGAAAATAAATCTGAATCCCCTTTTAGCAAATCAAACATAGGTTTAAGGTCAGCATTACTAAGCCTGCAATATGGTCGAATCCAATTTATATCTCCTAAAAGTTTTTGGAAATCGTTTAAAGTTTGTAAATTGTCCACCCTCAAGCTAACCTTAAGAGGACAAATAATAGTATCTTCTAATTTGGTGCCAAGATATTGTTTAACGTTTCTTTGTTGTATTTTCTCTGGAGCTATAATTAAATTCCATTGTTTAAGACATGATATAGTTTTTATAAGCATATCATCCAAAATTTCTGGGGTTTTAGCACATAATAAAATATCATCCATATAATGATAAATCATGGAAGAAGCAAATTCTCTTCTAATAGATTGTAGAGCTTTATCTACATATATTTGGCACAACGTGGGACTATTAGCCATACCCTGTGGTAGTACTGTCCATTCATATCTTTGATCCACCTGCTGATGATTAATGGACGGTATAGTAAAAGCAAATTGAGGGGTATCTGCAGGATGCAGTGGAATAGAGAAGAAGCAGTTTTTGATGTCCAATACAACAGTGGGCCAATTGGCAGGGAGGGCCGATATAACTGGTAGCCCCAATTGCACTGGTCCCATGATCTCCATACTATTATTTACTGCTCAGAGATCATGTAACAATCTCCATTTACCTGATTTCTTTTTGATAACAAAAATAGGTGTATTCCATGGAGATGTGGAGGACTATAAATGTCCTGCCAATAACTGCTCCTGTACCAGTTTGTGGGCTGCTTTAACTTTTTCTTTAGGAAGGGGCCACTGAGAGACCCACACTGGCACATCTGTTTTCCATTTAATCTTTAATTGTTCAGTGGCCCCATAGAAAAACCCATTCCTCTTTTATCTTTGGGATTATTTCTTCCCATTATGGGAACAGGGGACTTTCAACCTTGTTCAAATTGGCCAAGCCCACCTGTCCCTGAATAGCCTGCATTGTGCATAAGTTGTTGACTTTGATGGCTATATACAGATTCAGTAGTCAGTTTTACTCCCATTTGTTGCAGTACATCTCATCCCCACAAGGATACAGGAAGCTCCAGAACAAAAGGTTGGAATGTCCCTGAATGACCTTCTTGATTTGCCCAATTAAGGTGAACAGCACTGCAGCTTGGACTATTTGCATATCCTAACCCCTTAAGTAATTGATCTGTCTGTTGTAATCCCCAATCTTTTGGCCATTCAGATAATCTAATGATACTACGGTCTGCACCTGAGTCCAAGAGACCCCAAAAAGAGACTCCCTGTATGGTGAGTTGACACATGGGATGTGACCCCATGTCCATAGTGAGCCATGCTCCAGGAGGACCTGTAGAACCAAAGCCCTTATCTTTTCTTGCCTGTCTTTGACTAGGAAAAAGAGAATGTTTACTGGGCAACAGAATTATCTGAGCAATTCGGTCTCCATTATTTATAACAGAAATCCCACGAGGGGAGGAAACTAATATTTTTACATTGCCTGTATAATCCTGGTCAATAACTCCTGGATGCACCACTAGACCTGATAAGGTAGTGGAACTTCGGCCTAGAAGCAGTCCTACAGTATTAGAAGGAAGGGGTCCATGAAAATCTGAATCTACTTTTTGAACTCCCATTTCAGAGGTTAATATGAGTAGGGCGGTGGCACAGACGTCCAATCCTGCACTCCCTGGGGTTGCTCTCCATATGGTAGGAAAGGCTGCTGAAATCGAGGCACCTGCCTCATCTGTGGTCCTGCGTTCCCTGTCTCCTGTTGAATTGCCCCATACATTTGAGGGCCCTGAGGCACAGGGCCCCTCTGCCCGTTTTTTGGCCTAGTATTTGATTGTGGTGGAGGAAGAGGCTTTCCATCTACATCCCATCGAGATCTGCATTTTATAGCCCAATGGTTGCCTTTTCTACATCGAGAACACAAATTGGGAATCTTCTGGGCCTGGTTATAAGATGCTCCAGAATTAGTCTGTATACAATCTCTTTTTAAGTGTCCTGGTTGACCACATCGGAAACAATTCCCTGAACTGCCTCTCTGCTTTTGATTATAAGGCTTGCCCTGCAACCCAGCAACAATGGCAGCAGCTATGGCTTGTCCTTGTACGACAGAATCAGTTATGTCTCTGCATACCTTGAGCCATATTTCTGGGCCCTTATTTTTATAGGGACGTATTGCATCCCAACAAGGCTTATTGGCTTGCTCATAAGCTAGCTGTTTAATCAATGGCATGGCAGCGTCCACATCAGGGAAAACCCGAGAAGCAGTTTCCACAAGCCGTGATAAAAAATCAGCAAAAGGCTCATTGGGTCCTTGAGTAACTTTTGACAGACTGGCTCCTAAATTACCTGTCCCTGATAACATCCTCCATGCCCTTAATGCTGCTTGATTAATTTGCCCATACACCTGCTGTGGGTACCCATTTTGATTATTAGCAAATGGTCCTTGTCCCATAAGCTTATCCAGATTTCAAGCAGGTTGCCCTGTCTGAGCATTAACACAAGCTTGATCAGAGCAATATTCTATATAGGCTGACTTCCAATTAAGATAGGCTCCACCAGACAATACAGCCCTGCACAAATTTGTCCAATCACTTGGAGTCATGGAGTATCTTTCAAAGGATTCTACCAGTGACAAGGTAAATGAAGCCTGCACTCCATATGTGGACACAGCTTCTTTTAATCTTTGAACAACCTTCCAATCTAATGGCTCATGATACCTTTGCTGATTCTGGTCAAGAAACACAGGAAATGCCCCTGGCGTAGGTAAAATCTCTGCCCACGGACTAGCCTCAGATGTCTTCCGCCTATCAGACTTTCCTTTCTCAGTAAGATATGGTGGTGGACTAGGAGAGGGAGGGGAAGGAGCAGACGGTTCAGGATGTTTCTTTTTACTGTGACAAGACATTTGGAACCTGCGCCAAGATTCTAACAAGGCTTCTTCCTCCTTATCTCTTTCTGGTGGAACAGGCCATGCCTCTTGTTCCTCGGAGGAATCGGGGGAGTCGCTTTCAGAGGACTCCTCGTCCCTGTGAGAATCTGCCTGTCGACCTTGCTCTGAAATCTCTTCTTTTACTTCCTCTAAAGCATTAGAGCCTTCAGCCAGAACTTGACTATACCTTCCTGTTTTATCTGCCAGGCATGCTTTAATTAAACTCCAGATAGCCAATGTCCCAGGTGGGAGAGCCCCTTCAGCATTGGCCTTAAGAAGATCCTGACCGAGACGCTTCCATTGAGAAAGATTAACATATCCTTCTTCCAGAAACCATGGAGATATCGCTTTAACTGTGCTAAGAAAATTTTCTAAAGTGGCTGCTTTCACTTTCACTCCTCCCTTAGACAGAATATTACAAAGAGCCTCTTTGACCTTCATGGTAGCAACCTTAGACCCCATGATAAGTTTTACTTTGTTATAAACTCCTACACCCCTTATCGTCACAATTACCGCGAGCTTATCGTCGGAACACCTCCGAGCTTATTGTCGCAATTAACCTGCGAACTTTTGACAGCTGTCCCTCGCTTATCCGCGAGCCTCGCTTATCCGCGAGGCTTATCTTATTTTGTCGCTTACCTGCGAACTTTTTTGTTACGTTGTTTTTCTTCCCGGGTTTCGGCGCCACTTATCGTCCCCTAAGACTCCGACCCGCAGGGGCTTAGAGAACGACACAGACACCTCTTCAGCTGAAATATGAATTCTTCTTTAATGGATCCTTAACATGTCTCTTTTGAATATCTCTTTAATATGTCTCTTAATATGTCTGACAATGCGTACAGCAAGTACAATACATATCAGCATCATAATCCCTCCTTCTATTCCCTACCAACCCCAAGCTTCAACAGCTAGGGCATGCACACTTCTGACTTTCTAATAGACAGGCTGGTGGTAGGCGTCACTGATCATTCTGCAGGCATGTAGCATGGCACACTGCGCATGCTCAAGGAGACGTCCATCTTGTGAGTCTCATGACTTTGCCGCAAGCCTAGGCGCCATCTTGAATCCACGCTGGCAACAAGCCTGGGTGCCATCTCGGTCCAGCCGAGTGGGCCCCGACAACTAAGCAAAGAAGAATAAACAGTATCTCAAACAGAAATAAGATCTTAACATGTTGGGAATTAAAAATTATCTCTCTATAATCACACTGAATGTAAACGGCCTCAACTCCCCAATAAAAAGACATAAAGTGGCAAAATGGATTAAAAGCCACAATCCATCCATCTGCTGCTTACAAGAAAAACAGCTTACAAGTAAAGATAGGAACAAACTCAAGGTAAAGGGCTGGAGCAAGGTAATCCATGCTAATGGTACTCGAAGACAAGCAGGAGTAGCAACTATGATATCAGACAAGTTAGACTTCAAACCCAAACTTATTAGAAGAGACAAAGAAGGTCACATTTTACTGGTAAAAGGAATAGTCCAGCAAGAGGAAATAACAATAATCAACATCTATGCCCCAAACATAGGGGCAGCTACTTTCATAAATCACACTCTTTGTGACATGAAGTCACACATAAATCCCAACACAATAATACTGGGAGACTTCAACACACCTCTCACAACATTAGACCAATCTTCCAGAAAAAAGGTTGGCAAAGATTCCTCAGAACTAAAGAACACTATTAGTCAAATGGACCTGTTGGACACATATAGAATATTTCACCCAACTACAGCAGAGTTTACATTTTTCTCAGCTGCTCATGGAACCTTCTCCAAAATAGATCACATCCTGGGACACAAAATGAGCACTAGCAAATTTTAAAAATGTTACATACTTCCCTGTGTCATTTCAGACCATAATGGAATGAAACTAGAAATCAACTATAAGAAGACCCAGAGAAACAACATAAACATGTGGAGACTGAACACCACACTTCTGAATGAAGAATGGGTCATAGAATATGTAAGAGGTGAAATCAAGAAATTTCTAGAAACAAATGAAAATAAAGAAACAACATATCAAAACCTCTGGGACACTTTGAAGGCAGTATTAAGAGGAAAATTTATAGCACTGAGTGCTCACATAAGAAAAACAGAAAATCTTCAAATAAATAGCCTTATGACACACCTCAAAGCCCTTGAAAAGCAGGAACAATTGAACCCCAAAGCCAGCAGAAGACGGGAAATTATTAAAATTAGAGCAGAAATTAACGAAATAGAGAATAAAAAAACAATACAGAAAATCAACAAAACCAAAAGCTGGTTTCTTGAAAAAATTAACAAGATTGATAAACCACTAGCCAACCTAACTAAAAAAAAGATAGAATCAACCCAAATTATGAAGATAAGGGATGAAAAAGGAGACATTACTACTGACAGCATAGAAATCCAGAGGATTATCAGAAACTACTTTGAAAAACTATGCTCCAACAAAATGGAAAATCTGGAGGAAATCGACAACTTCCTAGATAAATACAACCTTCCTAAACTGAGTCAAGAAGATATAGAACACTTAAACCAACCAATAACAATCAAAGAGATTGAAATAGCAATAAAGAGCTTACCATCAAAGAAAAGCCCAGGACCAGATGGTTTCCCAAGTGAATTCTATAAAACCTTTATAGGAGAACTAATCCCAATACTACTCAAACTATTTCGGGAAAGAGAAAAAACCAGGACTCTCCCAAATACATTCTATGAAGCCAACATCACACTAATAAATACCCAAACCGAATAAAGACAGTTCAAGGAAGGAAAACTACAGGCCTATATCTCTGATGAACTTGGATGCAAAACTATTAAACAAAATACTAACAACACACATTCAAAACCACATCAAGAAAATCGTTCACCATGACCAGGTAGGGTTCATCCCAGGGATGCAAGGCTGGTTCAATATACGAAAATCAATCCATGTAATTCATCATATAAACAGAATCAAAGACAAAAACCACATGATCATCTCAATAGATGCTGAGAAGCATTTGATAAAATTCAACATCCATTTATGATAAAAAAAACACTGCAGAGAATTGGAATAGAAGGAACATATCTCAACATTATTAAGGCAATCTACAATAAGCCCACTGCCAACATCATATTAAATGGGGAAAAACTTCAAGAATTCCCCCTAAAAACTGGAATGAGACAAGGATGTCCACTATCACCACTTCTCTTCAATATAGTACTAGAGACTCTAGCCAGAGCAATAAGGCAAGAAAAGGAAATCAAAGGAGTACAAATAGGAAAAGAAGAACTTAAGCTTTCACTATTTGCAGATGACATGATACTATATTTAGAAAACCCAACACACTCAACCAAAAGGCTTATAGAACTGATCAACAAATTCAGCAAGGTATCTGGATACAAAATCAATCTTTAAAAATCAGAAGCTTTCCTGTACACCAACCATAAATCCACTGAAAAAGAAATTCAGAAAACACTTCCACTCAGAATCTCCCACAAAAAAATAAAATACCTAGGAATAAACTTGACCAAGGAGGTAAAAGATCTCTACAAAGAAAATTATAAAACACTGAAAAAAGAAATCGAAGATCTTAGAAGATGGAAAGACCTTCCATGTTCATGGATTGGCAGAATAAATATCATTAAAATGGCCATCCTCCAAAAAGTGATCTACAGATTTAATGCAATGCCCATTAAACTACCAAGATCATTCCTCACAGACATAGAAAAATCAGTCCTTAAATTTATCTGGAATAACAAACAGCCCAGAATAGCCAAGGTAGTTCTCAGCAACAAAAACCATGCAGGAGGAATCACAATACCTGACTTTAAACTATACTACAAAGCCATTGTAATAAAAACAGCATGGTACTGGCAAAAGAACAGATATATAAACCAATGGAGCAGAATAGAAGACCCAGAAACAAGTCCACACACTTTCAGCCAATTGATTTTTTGACAAAGGGGCCAAAATCATACACTGGAAAAAAGATAGCCTCTTCAACAAATGGTGTTGGCAAAACTGGTTAACCATATGCAGAAAATTGGATGTTAATCCCACTTTTTCACCCTGTACAAAAGTCAACTCACGATGTATCAAAGACTTGGAAATTAAACCAGAGACTTTGAAGCTCCCTGAAGAGGGCATAGGTCCAACACTACAACACATAGGCACAGACAAACATTTCCTCAACAAGACCCCAAAGGCACAACAAATTAAAAGGAGAATCAATACATGGGATGGCATGAAACTGAAGAGCTTCTGTTCAGCAAAGGAAACTATCAAGAATCTCAATCGAGAGCCAACAGAATGGGAGAAGATTTTTGCCACCTACACCACTGATAGAGGACTAATATCTAGAATATACAGAGAACTCAAGAAACTCAACACTAAGAAAACAAAGCATCCAATAACAAAATGGGCAAATGAACTAAATAGACACTTCACAAAAGAAGAAATTCAAATGGCCAATAAATGCATGAAAAAATGCTCAACATCACTGGCAATCAGAGAGATGCAAATCAAAACTACCCTGAGATTTCACCTAACTCCAACTAGAATGGCCATCATTCAAAACACAAACAACAACAGATGCTGGTGAGGATGTGGAGAAGTGGGAACTCTAAGACATTGTTGGTGGGATTGCAAATTAGTGCAACCACTTTGGAAAACAGTATGGAGAATCCTCAGAAGAATGGGAACAAATCTACCATTTGATCCAGCAATACCACTGTTGGGTATCTACCCAAAAGAAAAGAAACCAAACTACCAAACTAATGCATGTGTATCTATGTTCATAGCTGCACAATTCACCATAGCCAACCTATGGAACCAACCAAGATGTCCATCAACAGATGAATGGATCACAAAACTGTGGGATATGTACACAATGGAATTTTACTCAGCCATCAAAAAAAACTCAATTACATCATTTTCAGGGAAATGGATGGAACTGGAGGACATAATGCTAAGTTAGATTAGTCAGGCACAAAAAATAAGAAATCAGATGCTTTCCCTAATATGTGAGAGTTAGGGAGAAAAGAGGAGCAAACAAGATAACCTAAAGGAGTTTGATAAATGAGGGGGGAAGAGGAAAATCTCTAAAGCTCACAATGTACTTAAACATATCGAAGTCAATCACTAAGCCAAGCAAGGGAGGGAGGGACGGGGAGGGAATGGGGTGGGATTTGGGTAGGGGTTAAATCAGCGATGAGTACATGTTTGTACACACAAGTTTTTTACCCCAATAAGTTGTATGAATATAATGCACCAATAAAAAAAATTTAAAAAAAATTCAGGGAAAAAAAAAACAATAGCTACAAAAAACCCACTAAGAATACATTTAATCAAGGAGGAGGTGATCTTTACAACTAAAATTATCAAGTATTTATGAAAAATTGAAGAGTTCAACCAAGAAATGGAAAGACATCCCAAAGTCAAGGATTGGAGGAATTAATATTGTCAAAATGTTCTTGCTATCCAAAGTGATTATAGGTTCTTATCAAAATACCATTCACAATGGCTACAAAAAAAACCCTGGATATCCACAGACATAAGAAAGAAACTAGAACATAATCTCTCACCATATACAAAAACCAACTCAAAATGGATTCAACACTTAAACATAAGACCCAAAGCTATTCAACTACTTCATGAAAATATAGGGCCAGTCGTGGTGGTGCACACTTGTAATCCTAGCATTTGGGAGGCTGAGACCTGAGGATTGTGGTTCTCAGACAGCCTCAGCTATTTTGTGAGGTCCTCTGCAACTCAGTGAGACCCTGTTTATAAATAAAGAATAAAAACAGGGCTGGGGTGTGCTGGAGTTAGAATGTCCCTGAGTTCCATCCCCAGTACCACCAGAAAAAAGAAGGAAAGGAGGAGGAGGAGGAGGTGAAGGAGGAGGAGGAGGAGGAGGAAGAGGAGGAGGAGGAGGAGGAGGACAGGGAGGAGGAGGATGAGGACAAGGATGAGGAGGACGAGGAGGACGAGGAGGACGAGGAGGAGGAGAGAAAAATAATATAGGGAAATATCCTCAGGCCCTTGACTGGGCAATGATTTTTTGGATAATACCCCCAAAACACAGGCAACAGGGGAAAAATTTGACAAATGGGAGTGCATCAACTAAGAAGCTTCTGCATGGCAAAGGAAATACTAAGTGGGATAAAGAGACAGCCTACAAATCGGACAAATATTCATAAACCATACGTCTGACAAGAAGCTAATATCCAGGATATAAAAGCAACTCAAAAAACTCAGCAGGGAAATAAACCCAATTAAAAATGGGCAAAGGCCTGGCATGGTGGTTCATGCCTATAAACCAGTTCTTGGGAGGCTGAGACAGGAGGATCACAGGTTCAAGGACAGCCTCAGCAAGTAGTCAGACTCATCAACCTAGCAAGAGTTTCAAAAACAAAAATAAAATAGGGCTCAGGGTCTCAGGGTGAAGCTCGGAGGTAGAATGCCCCTGGGTTCAATCGCTAGGAAAAATAATAAGTAAATAAGCAAATGACCTAAACAGAAATTTACCCAGAAGTGAACATATGAATATAATAATTATCAGGGAAATACAAGCTAAAACACAATGACATAGCATCTCACCCCAGTTAGAATGACTATTACCAAAAAGAAGAAAAAACAACAACAAATGCTGGTGAGGATATGGAGAATGGAAACTCTCATGCCTTTGGTGAGAATGTAAACGAGCATAGCCACATGAAAACAGAATAAACGTTCCTCAACAATCCAGGAACAGAGCTACCATATGACCGGAAGATCCCACGACTGGGTCGGATCAGCATGTGGAAGAGGTGTCTGCACTAGTGTGCATCCATGGTGGCAATACCCATCAGAGCCAATGTATGGAAGCCACCTAGGTGCCGTCGTCAGATGTGTGGACAATGAAGTGTGGTGCACACAGGTAAACGCAGTCGATTCAGCCATAAAAAGAAACAGGATTTTGTCATTTTCAGCAGCATGGATAAAACTGGAGGACATCAGTTTAAGTGAAAACAGGCTCATAAAGGCAAACACCACTTGCACCCACTTGTATGTGCAACTGAAAAGGTCGATGTCAGAGTAACAGAGGACAGAAGAATGGTTGCCCCAGCCTGCGTAGGGTGGAAGGGAGAGACGGTGGTCACTGGTCAGCAGGTGCAGCTGGGCAGGAGGAAGAGCTTCTGGTGTTCTACAGCACAGTAGGACAGCTGTGGTTGACTAAGATTGGTCGACTATCTCAAGATAGGTCTTGAATGTCCCAAACACAGAGATATCACATGACCCGAGGTGCCAGACACATTGTACACATTGCAGTACCCCTGTACCTATAGGTAAGTACAATCTCCATGTGTCCCTTAAAAACCAACACATTTTAAATAGCCATTCATTAAAAACCAAATTCCACAAGACCCTATTAAAGGAGAACACCCATGCTCAGGGCTGAAGGGCTGGATACTGCGGGTGTGCAGGCACCCGCAATTTCATGGCCCTCTAGCAAAGCTCAGACAGCTCATATTCAGAACAAACAAAAAAGTTAATCCCCAAATTCCTTTGATAGAAAGGGATCCCAGACAGCCAAAACTGTATGAAAAACTTCAAAGTTGATAATGAAGGAAACACGTTTATGTTATGTACATGTGTGAAATCTTTTGCATTTGTGAAATACCAACAGCAATCTGAACATCCTGTATGGGGAAGGAGAGGGAGTGGGGAGAGAGCTAGGGAGCCTTCAAGTGCAGTGGGCATGTAGGTCCCTATCACTCTGGACTTCATTGTGATGTGAGGCTGCAAGCACCCATAAAGGGATGTGTTAAAAGGATCAAAGTTGAAGGACTCGTACTTCTTGATGTCAAAACTTACTGCAGAGATAGAATAAACCAACCAGTGTGGTGTGTTAAGAACAGACGTTAGATCGACACCATAGAGTGGAAGGATCAGAAACAAGTTCATCCATTTATGGTCAATATGTGTTTAAAGATGCCACGACAAATCTCTGAGGAGAGAGCAGAGCCAGCAGGGCACATCTTTGGGGGAGAGAAGGGCGAGTATTGCCGACGCCATGTGCAGACATCAGCCAGAAGTGGAGCCGCCCAGACACATGCACAGTGCTCAGAAGCCAGGAAGGAAATGCTGAGGTGAAGTGACACAGTTTTGGGTCAGGCAATTAGATTTTAAGATACAACACCAAAGCACAGGCTGCAAAAGAAAAAGACAGATGATGATGCTAATAAAATTACAAACTTTTATGTGTAAAAGGATGTTATACTCAGGGAGAGGAAAACTCCCAGAATGGGGAAAAAAAATTTGTAAATCATGTTTACTGTGGTGTATCATCCACAATACATCCAGATATACAGAAATTATAGTGGGACAAACAGATAAGCGAATGATTTCTGAAATGGGTGAAGGATGTGAGTAAACGTTTCTCCATAAAAGTAGAAAAGGTGAACAAACACAGAGTGGAGAGGAGAGGAGACTGGAGTCTGGGGTTTCTGTCACAGACTGACCTGGCCCTGATCACTCTTCCGGTCTAGCCAATGACGTCCCTGAAGACTGGCCCCAGAGCCACCCTGCCCCTGACCCAGCCAGCACGCAGAAAGCACCAGTGTAGCAGGATCTCCAACTCACTTTCCCCGGAGCATAAGAGTCCAGCGGCCTGGTCACGTGTGCACTGGCGCCCAGGCTCTCTCGGACAGTGGAACAGCAGGGACTCGTTGCCTACACAGCGGAAGGCCTCCGTCCACGTGGGCTCAGAGCCCTGGCCAAAGTGGGCGCCCCCACGAATGGACACAGCCACACCACAGTGCAGCTCTCGACACACCACGTGGGCTGTGGGCATGTCCAGGTCAGCCATGCAGACAGTGCCCCAGGTCAGGCCCCGGCGAACCTCCAAACGTCCAGCACAGGGTTGCTCGCCACCCACCAGACGGGCTTCCACGTGTCCTAGGGGCAGACACAAGACTCAAGAAACAACGGACTGGACCAGGTTCCTGCAAGATGCTGGGATGAAGCCACCCTATTGCCCACCACCCAGTCCACAGGCAGGGATGATGCAGCAGGAACTGGGACCACCTGGTGTTGCCCAAGATCAGAGCCCAGAGGCCTTCAGGGCAGACCATCACATTGGAAGAACCCTCAAGGACACATCCCCTCTCCTCAGAACCCCTAAGCCCAGAAGGCTTCACATATTTTTACTTCAAAGTCTCCCCCAGTACCCTGGAGCCTCTTAGGAGACACAGACGCCACGATGCTCAGGAGGAAGGGATGGGCACTTCCCTCTCATACTCTCATCTCAGGAATCAGGCCAGGTAGGAAACCTGGGCAGAAAGCCCAAACAAGTGCTCTGCCCTAAGGAGACAGCCCCAAGACCTCCCTGGACAACCACTCAGAGGAAAAGCAAAGGCTCTCAGCCATCATGCATGGGACAAAGCATCCATAGACACTGCCCCAGGGTGGAGAAGCAGACACCATGGTCTCCTGTCACATGCACAAGCATTCAGGCAAAGATGCTCCAGCAGGAAGTCCCTACCTGCACACACCACCTCAGTGTAGGCCAGAAGGTCACACTGCTTTAGGAAGTTCAGGTTGATCTTGCAATGGAAAACGTCAGGCTCTGATCCCTGGCAGGTCAGAAATTTCTGCACCTGGCCATCAGCTTCTCCAGGCAGGGCTCTGGACCACTGGAGAGCAGGGCCACACTCCAGCTGTCTGCACAATATGTTTGCCTCTTCCCTGTGCATCTCACACCTCAGGACAGAGCTATCAGGGTTCAATAATTCTAAGATCCCGGCACAGGGGCTGCCACCACCAGCAAGGCTTATTTTTCGCGATGTACCACCTAGTGTCACAGGAGAGAAGCTGAGTGTTTCTCGTGTCACCCAGAGTCACACACATAGGGGCTGAGCTCAGGAAAGACAAGCATCCATGGGCCCCTTGCTGATTCACCACCCTGGACTGGTTTCCCAGGGCACTTGGGGTAAATGACTCCTTCTCCTAAGACTGCCCTGTCCTGATCCCTTGGTACAGCATGAGGATGGAAACCTGGGTAGCCAAGGTCAGCACTTCCCACAGTACCCTCAAGCAAAACTGACTGCACAATCTGTGCTCTGTGTACAAGGTGTGTGGGGACCCCAAGGTGTGTTCCCCAGGTGCTCTTGGACAAAAAGAGATGTCCAATTTGACACTGAGCTCAGAGCCCTGGATGCCAGTTTTAGGAGCCAGTGGGGAACAAATCCAAGCTGCAGAAGGAAACCAGGAAAATCCCTTTTCATATTGCATCATGCAGGAGGCCAGACCCCCATGGACCCCCGAGAATAGGCACGCACACCTGGTTAGATGCTCCCTCCCCTCCTGGTGCCTGAAGAAGCAAAGCAGAGGCAGGGGGGCCTCAGAGGGCCCTGCCAACATACCTGAACAGATAATCATCACCACACACTGGCACTCACATCCACTGAGTTCCCTCCAGTCTCCCAGGGAGCACTCCCAGAGAGAGGCCTCCTCACTGTGACAGTGGGCACCATGCAGCCAGGGCAGCTCCAACTCCTGGGGTCTCAGAATGTAGTAGGTTGTAGAACTCAACAGGCCACAGGCAAGCTGTCTGCAGACCACCGAGGCCTCCTGCTTGCCCCAGCGGTCCCCGCACACTAAGCCCTGATGTCCGGCATGCTGCACCTGCAGGAGGCCCTCGCAGTGGTTTCCGCCCCCCAGGAGACTAAGTGAATCCTCCACAGCCAGGCCTTCAGAGACAAAAACACAGGACAGAAGGAGAAGATTCTGGGAATTCATTCCGACTGATCCAGGGTTAGGAAGCTTGCCATCGCTCTCCATCAAAGTCACACACTGCTCAAAGTTCCTGCACATTGACTCTGGATTTGATGAGATCATATGTTACTCTTCTGAAGTGAAACTTAGCAAAAACATGTGAATGAGGTAATGGGTCTGCCCGGCACTGTGTCCTCCTTGGCCAGCCACAGATGTCCTGCATCTGTGAGCCTACCACCAGGACATGCAGACAACAGAGCTCACTCACCTGGAGAGTGGGTCCAGCAGATCAGGAGCAGCGGCCACAGCCCCAGAGGGGATGACACCGGGCCTGTCCGCATGGTGCCTAAGATGCCGCGGGAGTCTCAGAGCAAGTGGGTGTGCTCTGCTCCGGGTGGAAGGTGGGCTCGCTTTTGGCCATGACGTCCTTCTGAAATGGTAGCCAATGAGCATCCTGGGTGCCTCCCCCAAATCAGAGCACACATCTGTCACCTGGAGCAGGTTCTCACCCCCTGCCAGAGCCAGACAGCACCGCAGCATGTGGTGAGGCCAGCTGGGCTTCCTGCAGCTGCTGCCCCATGCAGCCCAGTGTGAGCATGAGGAGCCCTTCCCAGCAAAGGCCCAATGGCCAGGCCTGCTGAGACAGTGATGGCCTTTCCCCGTCTCACTCACAAGATTGGCTGAAGACATGGCTCCTTCCTAGATCAGAATGTTGTGGACAGACCGGCTGAGCATTTGATCAACATACTTTAAAAATGCAAGCCAGGCACCAGAGTCATGAAGGATGCACACCTCCTGTGGGCATGAGCCTTCAAGATGAGAAGTGGCCACACCAAGTAGCCAGGGGCGCAACACACTCGGGTGGTCGGTGAAATAAACTAAGAAGCATCTATGCAATGCAGGATGACCCCGCCATTAAAATTACTGTATGATGCTTTATTTATTGATGTACCACTATCAGCAATTGATTCCAAGAAAAAAAAAACATAGGAAACTGTGGAAGTCACATGATGATAAGTTTTGTAACTGTGCTCCTCTCTGTGCATTCATGCAAATAAAGAAATATATCCACAGGGTTAAAAGTGTTCATTCTAGGTGAAAGAATGTCAGGTAATTCTTTTGTTTTCTTCTAGTATATTGTCTCTACAACCTAAAGATATTTTTTAATGAGTCTACAGTTTGGGAAATGATTATTCTCTATGAACTGGAGCCATTATTTCCTGAACCAAAGGTAGAAAGACAAGACAAAGACCTGAATTTAAAAATATTAAGAATTGCAATGTGAAAACACAGAGGAAAAAGCCACGTGGGGGACCTTTCTGGCACACCCTGAGGAAGCACAGCCTCCATAAATACAAGCCACCTCTGGGGAGGCCAAGAAGTTCAACCACCCACCAGATCTCTAAAATTTCCCCACAAATCCAACCAACCATGAAGGGCATTTGGCAAAACTCCAATGTCAAACCCTCCAGGTGAGGGGCTTCTGACAGTTCCAGCGTTGGCAGAGCCAGCATGGGGATGGTGAGGAGACGGGTAGGCCCTTAGGCACAGCCAGGACCAAGACCAGGGCTCGGCCAGAGGGAAGCAGACAGGGAGGCAAGCCCCACAGCCTCCTCTGCTAGGGAAATCCACAGTGGACTCTGAGGCTCAGCGTAGCTGATTTGTCCAGGTCACAAGCATCCACATTGTCCTTCCAAAGTCCAGACCACAATCTAGCACTCCATGGAGGTCTGAGCACCATGGGGATCCACACACAGCCAGAATGCCTGGACTCCAAGGCACCCAGACAGACTGGGGTCCACAGCATACTACACCCGTGGTGGTCTCTGCCCAGCGGGTAGTTCTGTTACCCACCAGGATCCTATGTGGTCGGTTACCCACCACATACCAGGAGGGTCCTGTCACCTCCTAGGCACCTTTGGGATCCACTCGGCAAGGCACACCATAAGCATCAAGTTCCCCCCAGGACAACCTGAGGGATCATTCTGCATGAGCATTCCCCGCAATATCCATGATGTCCCAGAACCTCAGGAGGGTCCAGGCTCCACCAAAGCACTGGGCAGCCACGTTCTACATAGAACCTCACCAGGGACCATATCTACCAGAACTTCATGAAGGCCCATCAATACCTCCTCTTCAGCAAACCTGTTCCAGATAGCACAATGACTAGTTACAAGGAAACAATTTCCCAGAGGAGCTGTGTTCATTGATGGCTCGACCTGCATGTGAGTGGGCAGAGGAGGATTTTGGTGAGGATCCTGACAGTGGTCAGACATAGGCATGGCTGTGGGTGCAAGGGACAATGAGGGTGTGACTGGTACCAGAGACCCAGGTCCAGAGGCTCCTCTCCAGGAAGCCAACATCTGAGAGCAATCAGTGCCCACATAGCAGAGAAGCAGGAGCTTGCACACAAATCAACTTCTATACCCCAGGGTTGGAGGACTAGACACAGGAGTTGACTGGGGGACAGGGAGAGGCTAATCAAGTAGAGAAATTCACGTATTTCATCTGGGATTGGATGGAGATGTCCTGGAAACTTATTCATTCTTTTCATGGACTGCGGTTCTAGTTTGGTGGCTAGAAGGTGTCATTAGCCTGAAGGAGGAGAAAGGGTCTAGGCAAGCCTCGGTCAAATGAACCCTGTATCATCATTCTGGACAATACCTGTCCCCAATGATCAATGTGTCCCCAGGGTGAGCTGAGTGGGGTGTGCCCAAAGGTTCAGGCAGCTCAGGAGACAGACACAGAAGCCAGAGAAGCCGACCCAAGTGAAGAGTCAGTATTTTCAGCCAAAGCGGCCTCCAGGTCCCTAAAGAATAAGCTAGGCAACGGTTATCATCATAACCCACAAATCAGAGCGCTCATCTACAGCACGGTCAGTAAAAGACTAATAAAGTTTGCCCTAAAGTGTGGCCTCCCAAATTAGTGATTCTTAATCAATACACAAGTGAAGCTACAGGTTTATTTAGGATTCTGCGTAGTTACATGGTCATGGTTGTTTGGGGAGCGAAAGTGATCACAAGTGTGTCTGGACTTCAAGGATGTGGTCTTGGATGGTGGTTATCAAGGCTGACCTGGGACAGAATGGTCACTAATGCATTGTTCCAATCTCCAAGCCTCCAGGGTGTGTGTGGGGGGGTGTTGACCAGGGCATTTGTGGAGAATGGGGTCTCAGGGGCCTCGACTTGCACTCAGGGAAGACCTCCCTGCTAGCAGATAGCAGGAAGGTCACCACACTAAGTCAACGGGAACACACCCACATCTCAGGACAACTGCATAAACAAGGAGGGATGGAAACAGGCAAACCCTGCCTCCGATGGGAGGAGGATGGTCAAGGAGACGCAGCAACGTGGGCCCAGAAAAGCAGGGTCGCCTTGGTGCAGTATGACTCCAGCAGGGACCCGTGGGAGACGGTGAACTGGAAGGGAGCTGCATGTCATGCTTCAAGACTGAGAAGAGGGATGGGCCCCAACCGCCTGGGTCCATCCCCTGCTCTGCACAGGCTGATGTGCCCGAAGGTCAGCTCAGGATCATCTCGTGCGAGGCAAGGGCTGCCACTTTCTCAGTCCCAGCCTGAGCTCCGGGGGCCAGGACAAGAGGATCCACACCTGCATTGAAGGAGAAAGATGTGCACTGTGGTCCTCAGGGACTTCTCAGAGCCACCAGAGTCCTCTGCTGCTGGTGTCTCCTTGTAGAGGAAAGCTACAGCAGATTGGACAAGCCATAGACATGGTAGGTCCACTGACAGCGACATGCCTCTCATGTCCAGCCCCTGTCCACACCAGACCAGCCCCTAGGACCTCGCCATTGACTCCAGGGCCAGCGTGGAAGCACACTGCACAGCTATGGAAGAAACCAGAGGAAGACTGAGGACCTCACTGACCTTTCCCTGAGATCTTCAGGGAAAGACTACACTCTCAGAAGCAGCCCTGGAGGACAGGGGACACACAAAGGCCAGGCTGAGACAGGAGTGAGGACCATGGACACAGAAAAGCAGCATCAGGCCCTTTAAATGTAGGCACTGGCCAGAGCAGAGCCCTCCGCATGGAAGCAGTACAGCAGAAACAGTGCGACCAGCCCCAAGGCACAGAGGTGCACACCCATAGGGCTCAGGAGCGGCCCAGCATCCTCCTCCTCCTCCAGGGGGACTTCCTCGGGCTCTGCTGCATCGTCATACTCCTCCTCAGGCACCAGGCCCCCCAGCACTGGGGGGACTTCCTCCTTCTCCCCCACAGGAACAGCTTCGATGTCCTCATAGATGCCCTCCGACGACAGGGGTCCAGACAGGGCAGAACCTGCAGAGTCCACACCAGAACAGTCTAGGACAATATCCTATGACAGAGCCCACCCTCTCTGGCCCTTGGTGTCTGCTGAGGCCCCACGCTCCTCTGCGTCCCCCCGTGAGAGCTGTTGTGCCCGCTGGGGCTCACGCACTGCCTGGACACACAGGGCTCAGGGTCCTGGGCCCAGCCTGTTCAGTGTCAGGCTCTGAGCACAGGCTGAAGGAGCCGACTGCTTGGATATCTAGAAAAGGATGGAATGCTCTTGGAGCCCAGGAGGGACCACTGTCTCATCTGCTCATCTCAGAGACAGAGTGTGAGCCAGGCCAGGGGCCCAGTGTCCCCCACACCTTCATGGTCCACAGAGAGACATTCAGCAGAGCTATGGGGGAGCACCCAGCATGGGGGGAGACCAGAGAGAGCGAGGGCCTGCGAGGCTGGGGTCCCAGGTTCCCCTCTCAGGGCTCAGCCCCCAGGCCAGCCACCTCCACCTACCCATGCAGGTAGTTCTGCTGCGGCAATGCTGAGCACCCAGGACCAGGAAGATGAGGCCCAGGAAGCAGCCAAGGACCAGGCAGGCGGTCTCAGGCAGGGTCCAGGCAAGAGGTGGAGGGGCCAGGGAAGGAGCTATGGCACAATGACAGGCGGGGCCTCCAGTGTGTTTGGCCTGCCTGGGGCACTGTGAACCTCTCAGAAGGGCTGGGGTGCCCTGAATAGGTGGCCTCCGTGCTACCTGGACAGGCTGCTGCTCCTCCAGAGAAGGCCTGAGGTCCCAGGGCAAGCTGCCCGTGGAGGGCTAGGTGTCATGGCTCAGGGGTTAGGGTGAAGGGAATTGGCTATGGGGAGAGGCACAGAAGCAGGGCCCGGGTAGGAGGCTCACGTAGAAAGTCCAGGTGGCAAAATCCAGCAGGAAAGCACCAAGCGATGTGGTCTCGGGTGGGTAGCAAGGACAGGTGACCCATCCAGGGACAAGGGACAGCTCTAATGGCCCTCACTGCCCCCAACTGGATCTGCTTTGGACACACAGCATAGTCTCTGTTGGAAGGACACAGCCAAAGTACAACAACCCAACATGGAGCAGGAGCCCAAGTGGCAAAACCTAGTAGGAAATACCAGATGTCTTGACCAGGTAGAGGCCAAGGGAACAACTCCAGTGACCCTTGGTGCCCCAGCCTTGCTGTGCTATGAACAAAGAGGCACAGTATCTACAAGGCCATAATGTACCAGGGCCAAATCCCACTGTCATCACAGGACTTCTCTAGAAGTGGCTGCTTAGGACGTGGACATCCATCCTCCCATTACAACCCTGCCCAGGTTGATGCAAGGAATGACACAGCCTTCATCAGAGATCCGGGTGTTCATTACCATGGGCCTGGACCATCCGAAGGAGTGTCAGAGCTGAGTCCCACTGAAGTTCCTCTGGGTATTCTGAGGTATTGGGGCGGCTTAAGAGTCACTATGCAATGTTGTGGTCCCCAGAATACCTGCAGAAGAAATGCAGACCTGAACACTGTAACAGCTGAGATGTCAAAGGTGGGTTCTTGTTCTTAGTTTAGAAAAAATATCCAGAACTGCTGCAAGCTTAAGCAAAGTTTATTATTACAAAGGTAGAAAGAAGGGACAGAGGAATAAAGCACCACATCATTTTTATAAAAATTTACCATCTCCCCTTTTTTTTACACTGTCTAGTCAATAATCTTTTCCTCCCAAATGCAGGTGCAGGCCTGCCAGTTATCTCTGCGGTGCAAGGCCTGTTGGCCTTTTTGTTCATCCTCACCGATCAAAATGTGTTACTTGGTTAACAAGGTCAGGGGACTGCATGGTAGAAGCCTGCTTTGTCTTTGGTTTTGTTTTAAAGCATGTACTGTCCACCTGTGTCCTTGTGAGTTTTTAGCCCCTTTTTTTAATCTCTGTCTGCTAAAAGTTGCTTATTATGTTAAAAACTTGTGTTACAATAAAGAAAAGAAAGAGGAATATAGTCTATTAAAGTATGAAGGTTTGGGGCTATAACTATTTGTATAATTAGTAATTACTATCAGGTTAACATATTTTGTCTTTTCTCTTGAACTTTAACCTAAACTATTGTGAAAATCCATATAATTCTAGTATTCAGCCAGGGTAAGAGCCAACTCTTAGTTGACCAAGGTCAATTCTGGCTGCAGCTCTTGGCTGACAGCTTAGAGGCAGAGAAAATTATTTTATTGTTCTGCCTAAGTATGAAAACTTGTTCTTATTACCAATTAATACTGCTCTTATTAACAATCAATATAGGCCCAATCCCCATCAAGCAACAGCATCAAACAGCAACAGCCCTGAGCAGTTCCTACCTACCTAGACCCATCAGCAGAGGCCTACACTCAAGTCCTAGAGGATCCTAGTCACAGCCTGTGCCAGGAGTGCCCAAGGCAGCCTGGGCCTTAGGACCAGGTGCTGGGAGGTCTGGTTGAGCAATAGGAAGCTGACTGAAAGACACCTCCTGTGTCTTAATTCGAATGGTTTCCCACAGGCTCACCTGAATACTACATGCATGTGTCCTGTGCATCCCCAGGGCTCTGTCCTGTGGCTCCTCAGAGAACCTTGTTGCACCCTACCTCACCCAGTCATATGGGGCCACAGCCTATCTGAAGGCCACCCTGCACACGATTTCCACAGCCCAGCTACAGCCCAGCAGGTGGCACACCCCCTCTACATCTGCCAGGTCCCAGGAGTCCCCACATGCCATACCCCAGGATGCTGCATGCCAGAGTCCCACACACCAGGAGCAGTCATTCTCACCCCTGCACATGCACCCCCTCTGGAAAGGAGACAGCCGTCACTGCAGTGCCAATGTGGCTGTGGTTCTGCAGATGCAAGTTTGTGATCTCTGTGGACAGAAGGCAGGTCAGCACGGTGGAGCTGGGGAGGCTGGCCTGACCAAGGGTCTCTGCTTCAGTGACAGGATGCCATGAGGGTCCTCACAAGTGCCAAACTTAGCCCAAGCTCCTACAGCTGGACCTCAGGGGAAAGCATCTGCCTCTTTGTCATTCATTCAGAAATCAGGAGCATATGCAAGTGGAGGACTCCACTCTGGCATGCAAGCAAGGCTCCTTCTACCACCCCCTACTCCCAGACATCAGGTCTCCACTCCCACCCAAGGCCCTGAAGCCCCCAAGCCCCACCAAACTTCCTGGTTCACCCTGCCCACCTACATGATGTTCACCCAACCCATTTGTCCAGCACATTTGCCCCCTCCCTATAACCCCTAAGAGGGTTGGGTACCCTAACCACACCAGATTCTTTCCTGCCTCTCTCTAAGGCACAGCCTGACTGCCTGCATGCCAGCATGGATCCCTTTGCTGCAGAGGGTTTCAGACACCCCCGATTTCTCCATCTGGATGCCAGAAAAGCTTCCCTGACCATGAACTTCCCAGGCTCATCACAGCCCCAGAAGCCCCAGCTCCTCATGCCCCTGAACCCATCCTCTTCACCCTCCCCCTCAAAACAAGCAGCACACACACACACACACACACACACACACACACACACAGGCTAAGTGCTCACCTGCTCAGAGAGTCTCTTAATATAATCACAAAGTGTCCAAGATACACCTGAGAATCATGCATCCCATGAAGAACCAGGAAAACCACAATTTGCATAATAAAACACAATCATCTGGTGCCAATACCAAGAGGAATTTGACATTAAAATTATTTGCAAGGATTTGAAAATAGCCACCATAAGAATGTTCTCACAATAAATTGTAAATTCTCCTTAAAAAGGTGAATAAAATAGAAAATCTTAACAAATAAGTAGAAATTATAACAATGAACCAATGACAAGGATGTGGAGAAATTAGAACTCTCGTCCTTGTATGGTAGAATTGGAAAATATTGCACTCATTTTGAAAATTTGTAGTTCTTCAAAAAGTTAAGCCAAGAGGCACCCTATAACCCAGTGATTCCACCTTTAGGTATAATTTCTAAGAGAAATTAAAATGTATGCCCAGGAAACACTTCCACTGATGTTGTATACTTATGTGAAATTATCAATGCCAATCGCAACAGCATATCTTGGGAAGGGGAGGCAGTGGAGAGGGAACCAGGGGGAAGTTCACCAAGTGCTGTGTGTGTGTCCCTATCGTTCTGAACTATATTATGATCTAAGACAATGCACCAAAAAGTATATTAAAAAAGAAATATATGTCCACACAGAAGCCTATATGTGAATGTTCATAGCAGCATTATGCACAGTAAACAAGAAAGAAGATGGCCCAAGTGTGCATCAGTTGATAAAAGGCAAGATGTGTGCCCACACAAAGGGTATCATCTGCCCTCAGAGCGATGAGCAGGGAAACCAGGAAAGCATTGTATTCAGTGAAAGGACCCAACACAAAGGCCCCAGGCCATATGTGATTCCACAGCCACAGCACAGAAAGTAGATTAGTAGTCACCAGCACCTAAAAGAGGAGGAAGTGGAAAATAACTGCCAATAGTACAAAATTTCATTTTGAGAAGGTGAAAATGTTCTGAAATTAGCTAGTGGTGATGATTCAGTGATTCTGAATATCCTAAAATAACTGCCACTCTGCAGATTCAGATTCAGTGCAATTCCAGTCAAACTCAGAAAGTTTTGTACAGACATTGACAAGCTTATAAAATTCACATAGAAAGTCAAAGAAATTAGAATAGCTGAGAAAGAACAATAAATTTGGAGGACTCACATCAGCTTATTTAAGAATTGACAAATAAGTGTAGATAGCAAGACAAGGGGATCAATGAATCTAAACAGAGACCAGAAGGACTCACAGAAATATGAAATACTTGCTTTGTGAAAGATACAAAGGCAATTCAGTCAGAAAACTATGAACTTGCAGCCACTCATCACATCATAAGCAGAAATTAACTCAAAATGCATTAGAGACCTAAATGTAAAATCTAAAATTATAAAACTTGTAGAAAAAAGTATGGGAGAAAATCTTTGTGGCCTTGGGTTATATAAATATCTCTTAGATATGACACTGAAAATATGAACTTCAGCAAAGTCGAAATCTTCTCCTTGAGATAGACTATCAAGAGAATAAAAAGAAAGCTGGATGTGGTGGCACACACTTGTAATCCCAGGATTTGGGAGGCTGAGACAGGAGGATCACAGGTTCTCAGCCAGCCTCAGCAATCTCATGAGGCTCTCTGCAATTTAGTGAGACCCTGTTTCCAAATAAAAAATAAGATAGGGCTGGGACTGTAGCTCAGAGGCAGAATTTCCTGGTTCAATTCCTAGTACCACACACACAAACAACAACCAAAAAAAATGCTATAGACTAGGGGAAGATATTTGCAAATCATGAATCTAATAAAGGACTTATTTTCAGAAGATATAATGGAACACTCATTTAATAAAGAAAACACACTATAAAATAATAGGCAAAACATTATAACTTCACCAGAGAGGATAAGTAGATGGGAAGATGCACATGAAAAGAGACCATTAGTCTTGGGGAACTACAGATTAAAACCACCAGGCACAGATTTGAGTGGCTAACATTGGGAACTGACCACAGCAAACCCTGGGGAGGGTGTGGACGGATGGGAACTCAAAACCGTCTAGCACTCTGGAAAACCATGTGGAGGTTCACGATTAGCCCAACCACACACCTGTGACTACTAGATCTTCACCCAAAGAAGCTGAAACATCAGTGCAAGGAAAGACTTGTACAAGAGTGTCCACAGCAGCGTGAACACTGTCCAAACACAGGCGGGCAGATGAACAAGCTACCCATCAACTGGATGGGAGGTGGTGGTGAGGGAATGCAGCCAATGGCCAATACGGCTGTACTCACACCAAGTTCTAAAAAATGCAAGTCACCTTTAGTGCCAGAAAGCACCCTAGTGTTTCCAGGGTGGAGAAGCAGGGAGAAGAAAATGCTGGTGAGGGATGCTCCTAACTTGACTGTGGTGGCGGCTTCGTGAGTATATTCATATGCCAGAACTCATCACACTGTGCACTCTACGTGTGTATAACGCTGATGCCGACTGTAGCTCCACCAAAGCACCTTTAAAGGAAGAAAAGCTTCCCACAAAGAAAAGTCCAGGGTCAGAACTGACAGAGCTAGCACTGCGTGCCTGCTGTGTGCAAGCAGTGCAGAGCTGTTCTGAGGACATTCTTGGCAGAGCCAGCCACTGTGACTTGCCACACTGAAACCAGGGGAGAAAAACTGTGCTGCCATTGTATGAGATGCAAACAATTCACGAAATTCAGTATCCACTTAGGATCAAATAAAGTCTCTGCCAACTAGAGACGGGGGCACTTTCTCCACCTGACAACGAGCACCCTGAAACACACCTACGATGAGTGTCCTACTTTCTGTTCTCCCCACTTCTGGCCTACAGTGCCAGAGGTGGTAACTGGTACAAGTGGACAAGCAAAAACAGCGCAGAGGGCTGGGGAGCCAGAGCCAAGAACAGGCCACTGAGGTGGAAAATCTGCAGGAAAGTTAGTAGAAATCACAGGAAGTTCAGCATGTCTACTAGACAGAGCAGCAAACATGAAGTGGATTGTTTTAAGTAGCCTCTGCTTATAAACACAGCAAAAATATCAAATACCTAGGAATTAACCCCGTGACAAGTGTGGAAGGCCTTTGTGCAGAAGGCTGAGGTGTGGACAGCAGGTATAAGTACCTGGAAATGCATAGGCCTGAGGGCTGGAAACATGACCTTATGCTGTTGTAAATAAAGCCCAGGACAGGGTGTGACAAACTGACCTCAGGCTCAAAGGGAGATCCACATGGACAGGCCACTACAGCCACTACAGCTGGAGGCATGAGCACCCTGGAGCTGTGGCAACCTCGGGGGCTTCCCCGCGCTGGCACGGGGGTGGGGGGCAGAATGGGGCAGTGGCTGGGCCGGGTTTCTTCCTGCCCCCAGTTCCTGTGCTCTGCCTGAGTGGGACCTCAAGTGATGGGGAGAGGGCTGCACACACCAGCGCTGTCCCTTCTGTTCACAAAATAGGAAACTGGAGCTGCTTCGGTGCAGACGCTCAGAGCCAGGAGAACAGAAAGATGAGGAAGACTTTGTGTCAGATGTGTGCGGACAGAACAGGATGCTGGGACAGGAAGTTGGCCCTGCCTGTGGCTGTTTCCAAGAAAGGGGCCTGCCTAGCTGGGAGGAAGAGGTGGTGGGTGTTGTGCTCAGAAGGGGGGGCGGGAACTGGGGCACGGAGGGGGAGCCTGAGGAAGCTGGTGGGACCTTAGTCCACACTTCCAAGGCTGTCCTGGCCATCTGGATTCTGCCCACCAGCAGCCCTGGCCCTAGGCCCGGATGGCACTCCAGACTGAGTCAGCCCTCCCAAGGCGAGGGATCTTCCTCCCATACCTGAGCCCCTGGCAGGAACTGGATATGAGGCTGGCTCTAGGGTCTGGCACCAGGCCCAGCAAGCAAGGCTGAAGGGGCATGTCAGGGTTGCATCAGGCAGGACCCAGACCCAGACGTGTGGGCTGCAGGCCCCCAGCCCACCTCCAAGGGGCTGGTCAGCTGCCCCTACAGCCGGGTCCCTTTGCTGACTGCACTGATGGAGGGTTAATCACCCTTTGGGCCCTGACACCTTCCCATCGGTTCCCACTGCCTTTGTCCCCAGGACCTCCCCTTCCCTTGGAGCGTCAGGCCAGTACCCACCCACACCTGATACAATCAAAGGTGGAGGCAGGAAGCTACCATGAAAGGGCAGAGCAGGGGCTGTGGCCATCTTGGGGTCTCAGTGCCCAGGACAGAGGATCCTGGCACCTGGGCCCCTTTCCTCAATCTAACCTACCCAGTGCCCCTCACAGTGAGCTGGCCAGGGATCAGGAGGGATGAGGATGAGGTAGGACTGGCAGGGGTTGGGGCATTCATTTCTCAGGCCCCTGCAGGGTAGGGGGTGTGGGTCTGTGTTTGTCTCTATCCCACATCCTGCCTCCAGACCTGCTCTGACCCAGGAGGGCAATGGGTTGGGAGTAAGTGTGCATCTGCCTCTGACCTGACCAGTCCTATGGGCATGGTTGCAAGGGAGGCAGGGGTGGGGTGGGAGGAGGACCTGCCATGGGCCATGGGCCACCTGGGGACGGTGGGGAGGGGCCTCCACTCCTGCCAGCTCCAGCTCCTCCGTGGGAAGCTCCCAGTCTGAGCAGTTCCTCTCTCCTGCAAGTTTTTCGAAGAAGAAAACAGCAGAGCCAAGCAGGGCTTTTCTGCTCATTCTGTTTATTCTTCAGAAGCACACTCTGGCTGAGAAGAGAAGGGTGCTGGCACTCCGCTGCCCTCTTCACGCCCAGGGGACAGAGTGCATGTGGATTTGCCCAGAACCCCAAGCTATTCTGCAGATCCCAAATCCTACATGTGAAGCAAGTGAACACGGGAGGAGGCGCTTACTTCAGGCTCCAGCCACTGACTTTCTGAGACATGCAGGGTTCTCTTTTAGGGGAGGGCTCATCTTTGCAGCCAGACTTCTCTAGGCTTGCATCCCCAGGTGCTGACCTGGAACAGATCTGCATTGCCACAGGGAGCCTGTGCACCATCTGAGAGCAAACTGAGCATCCCTCTGTCCTGGAGCAGCCTCTGGACCCCATCGGTTCCAGTGCCAGGCTGGTTTCAGCTGAGAGAAAGAGAGGCCCTAGAGCCTGCAGTCAGAGCTGGCACTCATATTGCTCCAGAAACATGGCCTACCGCTTATACTGAGCCTTCTGAGTCCTCAAGGACAAGGTAAGGAACCGAGTCTACCAGGTCCCTGGCCCTCAAGTGGCATCGAGTCCTCAGGAAAGCCTGGGAAGAACTAAGAACAGTTTGGCCCCTGGTCCTTTCACAGATGCAGAGTGAGGCTGGTGGTCAGAACAGAATGTGTAAGGCAGGGTTAGCACCCAAACCCAGATCTGCCAGCTGAAGCCTTTCCAGCCTCTGCATGGGTGAGAGGTGAGGGTACCAACTGTGTTCATGAATGTGCCCATGCGTACCCTGAATGTGCCTGTGTATGCCAGCGTGTGCCTCTGTGCGACTGTGTGCACCTGCTTCCTGCCTGTGTGTGCACCTGTGTGTGCCTGTGTGCACCTGCTTGTGCCTCTGTGTGCCAGTGTACACCTGCCTCCTGCCTGTGTGCACCTGTGTGTGCCTGTGTGCATCTGTGTGTGCCTCTGTGTGCCTGTGTGCACCTGCCTCCTGCCTGTGTGCACCTGTGTGTGCCTGTGTGCACCTGCATGTGCCTCTGTGTGCCTCTGTGTACCTGCCTTCTGCCTATGTGCACCTCTGTGTACCTGTGCACACTTAAATGTGCTTCTGTGTGCACTTGTGTGTGCCTCTGTGTGCACCTGTGTGCCCCTGCCTCCTGCCTGTGTGTACCTGTGTGTGCCTATGTGTGCCTGTGTGCACTTCTGTGTGCCTGTGTGTGCCTTGTATACCTGTGTACACCTGTGTGTGTCTCTTTGTGCACTTGTGTGTGTCTGTATGCCTCTGTGCATACCTATGTGTGCCTCTGTGTGCACTTGTGTTGCCTATGCATGCCTGTACATACCTATGCGTGCACCTGTATGTGCCTGTGTATTCTGTATCTACCTGTGTGTGCAGTTGTATGTTCCAGTGAGCTCCCCTGTTGCACACCCACACTGGTGCCTATGCCTGTATCTATGTGTGCCACTGCAGATGCCCTGCATGCCTCGTTGCCCCTGAGCCTACTTGCACTGGCCTGTGCCTGTAATTTGACTGGACCTGTGTAGGTCTGCTGGTGCTGGCGTGAAGGGCAGCATGTCTGTGACTTCATACCAGCCCCTAATTCAGAGTTGCATTTGTCCACTTACTTCTGGGGAGAGTGTGGGGGTCCCGAGGCTGGGACTGGTTTCTGTCTATCTCCGGGGCAGGGGCATGGGTGTGGAGAGACAGCTACATGTGCTGGGTGAGATCTGCTTGGGAAGTGTGTCTACCTGGCAGGAGCCTGCTGTCTGTAAGAGGCTTGTGGGGGCATGCGTGTGGCATAGACATGGCTGTAGTTCTGCTGAGGGTACCTGGTACCCTGTGAGGGGATCTAGTTTGGCACATGGGGTGTATGATCCTGATCTTCTGTTGGATTTGGGGAGCAGGTATGGCACTGAACATCTTGGGGGCTTGTCCCTGGTGTCTCCAAGTGTAAGGCATGAAGCTCTCCTGTGCCAGGCTCAGTGGCCCTGTGACCTTAGCCCATAACCCTTGGCAGCAGAGTGCCAAGACCTTTCTGCTTGTCTCCACATATCCACGTAACAACAGCCCAGCTACACTTCCTGCAGATAAAGTAACACCTGCTCCACCTTTCAAAGAGAGAGGAATGACTGGAAGAAGCAGTGTTTCTTTTATGCCCTCAGGCAATGTGTGGCAGATCTGACCAGAAGACAGTAGTCATGGGTCCTGACCCCCCTACCCTCATCCAGGTGGGGGGTTCCCTTCAAAGGCTCCTAGAGCCACGTTGGGCAGATAGAGGGGCCCAGCCTCTCTCGTGGCCCAGTTCTCAGGGAGACCATGCAGACAGCAGCATCAGGCATCCGGCTGTGCAAAGGAAGGGCTTGGCACACCAAATCTGACCCTGTTATAATCTAACCAAACCCTCCAGCACCCACAATGATACCCAGAACCCAGAGTAAGAACCCTGTTGGTGTGGGCTAGGAACACCAAGGGCCAGGGGCAGGGTAGCAGAGAGGGAATCTGGGCAGCCCAGGGCAGGGAGAGGTCAGCCACCAGACGAGGCCAGCCACCCTCCCAGAGCCAACCCTGCAAGGTTCTTGGTCCAAGGCCTTCCTGGGGGGAGGGAGGACAGAAAGGTCATCCCTCGGAGGATCTTCTCGCTAACCAGCATCACAGGCCTCCGTAGCTCAGGCCATGAGGGTCCACCCCCCTGCAGTCTGCCCCAGGCTCAGCTCTAGGGCCTCATGGTGTGCCTGCCCCCACTCACATCCTCCAGCCTGGGTGGGGGACACCCTTCCCAGGTTCCTGGGAAGCTGCAGGGGGTGGACACTGGTTTCCATGTTGGGCACCAGCCATTTCAGTTGAGGGCACATTGAGGAAGTATGTGGAAAGAGAAGTCTGGAGGTTCACCCCAGCCACCTGCCCAAAAATGCTCTTCACAGAATTACGCAGCTTTTGCATTGGACTGGCTGGGCTCTACTCTGAGGTTCAGCATGAGGAGGGCCATGCCTGAGACATTGGGATACAGATAAGGAGGCAAAGCCTCACCCTTCTGTGAATAAACAGATTTATTTTAAACAGGCAGAAGGACCCTGTCCAGGGTCAGTCATGTTTTTTGTTGTTGGTGGTTTTTTTTTTTTTTTTTTTTTTTTTGGTGGTACTGGGGTTCCTGGAAGCCCTTCTATCTCCGGGCTACACTCCCAGACCTATTTTTACATTTTTATTTGGAAACAGGGTCTCCTAAGCCAGCACACGCGGCTAGCTTCGAACCTGCGCGATCCTCCTGTCTCTGCCTCCCAAGCGCGGGGATTACAAGCGTGCGCCACCACGCCCGGCCAGGGTCAGTCATGTTTTGAGAGGCCTGGCCTGACCTCAGAAGCACCTGTGCCAGCAAACTCAAGGCACACTGAGGAGAACTCGTAGCTCTCTGTAAAGCAGGAAAAGGAGCTGACGTCTGCTTTCCATGTCACTGTCTTGAGGGACTTTCACCCTGTGAGCAGCTTGCCGGGTGCCACACCACTGCTAGTTGAGGTATGGTCCTCAAGGGAGATTCTGCAGAGCCCTAGCACCACTCCACACATCTGTCCAGGCCTCAGCCATCTTCCTCAAAGCTACCCACTTGCCAACTGACCCCATAACCTCTCTGCTGACTCCCCAGCTTCCCCCAGCCCCTTCCGGGACACCTTTCCTGATGTCTGGCCACTCGTTGGGAAGGGGACCTTGGAGTCCAATGTCCCTGGGCCTGAAGTGACACCAGCTACGGACCCTCCAGAACCCAAGGGCAGCAGGTGAAAGCCAGGCCTGGAGCAGGATGTCCCACGCTGGCATCCAAACGTAGTGTGCAAGTTCTTGCAGCCAGGCCTCTGAGATGTTCTCAGAGCCTGGATGTCTCTAGGACAGACTATGTATGATGCCTGTGCTGGGCTGGCTGTGCCCCCCACCTCCTGCCGTGTCCAGAGGGAACAGGCCTGGATGGCTCGCCCGAGCCAAGGGGAGCTCAACCCAGGGGACTGCTGGCCTCTCCCTGCCAACTGCCCCTAACCCTCCACCTCTGCTTCCAGGCAGGGCCATGGGCGCCATGTCTGTGAGGGGTAACTCCTCAGAGGTGACTGAGTTCATCCTAATGGGCTTCACAGGCTCCGTGGGGCTCCGCCTCTGTCTGCTGGTGCTGTTCCTGCTGGCCTACATGCTGACCATCACGGAGAACCTGGTCATCATCGCAGTGATCTGGGCCAGCCCCACACTGCACAAGCCCATGTACCTCTTCCTCAGCAACCTGTCCTTCCTGGAAGTGTGGTATGTCTCCGTCACTGTGCCCAAGACGCTGCTCAGCCTGGCTGCCTCTGAGTTCCGGCGCATCTCCTTCACGGGCTGCATGGCACAACTGTACTTCTTCCTGGCACTGGCCTGCACTGAGTGCACACTGCTAGGTGTTATGGCCTATGACCGTTACGTGGCCATCTGCAACCCACTGCGCTACCCGGCTGTCATGAGTCCCAGCCTCTGTAGACTCCTGGCTGCCGGCTCCTGGCTCTCAGGCTTCACAATCTCCCTGGGGAAAGTCTTCTTCATCTCCCGCCTGGGCTTCTGTGGCCCCAACGTCATGAACCACTTCTTCTGTGATGTGTCCCCACTTTTGAACCTGGCCTGCTCTGACATGTCTGTGGCAGAGCTCGTGGACTTCCTCCTGGCGCTGCTCATCCTGCTGGGGCCACTGCTGCTCACCATCTTCTCCTACTCAGCCATCCTCAGCGCTGTGCTCCGCATCCCATCCAGCACCGGCCGGCAGAAGGCCTTCTCCACCTGCACCTCCCACCTGGCTGTGGTGGTCATCTTCTACTCCGCCTCTCTCTTTATCTATGCCCGACCACGGGCCATCTACTCTTTTGACTACAACAAGCTGGTGTCTGTGGTGTACACGGTGCTCACACCCCTGCTCAACCCAGTCATCTACTGCCTTCGGAACCAGGAGGTCAAGCAAGCACTGCACAGGGTGTTACAGAGGGCAGCCCAGGCCCTGGGAGTCTCCTCCTAGGTCGCCCACACTGCCCCCACCTATCCCAATCCCTGATCCTTCTCATCAGCAACTCCGAGCAGTCAGGGCTAAAGAGGGTCAGCACATCCTCCTATTCTGCTCCTGAGTGCTCTCCAGCTCACCTACTGCACACCCAGCAGCAACCTTTGGAGCCCTCCCCTCACCCTGCAGGTACCACACAGGGCTGTGCTCACCCAGGGCTCTTTCCAGCTGAGTGTGCTCAGTGCTCACACTGAGGGGAGCAAAGCATCCAGGCTCCAGGTGGGCACATGAGTACACACAAATTTCTGCCTTGCACACCACCCAGGGGTGCAGGTCGGTTCCCCAGCCCCAGTGACCCGGACCCAGTGGCCTCTGCTGGAGGGTCTCCCCTCAGCCAGGCCCCCTGGAGCCTCCTGATGGTCATCAAGAGGATGGTGTGAGGAAGGGCACAAACTGCTCATGAGCAGGGCCAGGGAAGCAGGACTGGGAGTGGCCAAGAATGTTCCCATATAAAAGCATCCTCAGGGCCACCAGGGCTCACCTGAGACTGGTGTGTACCTGACCAGTGTCCAGCTCTGTGAGTAGCCAGCAGAATAACTGAAGCCAGGGTAAGAAAGTGCCTGGGGCCTGGCTCACAGCCCTCCAGACACTGAACAGATGCTGGAGCTATAGCCAGGGCCCCAGCTGTTAGGCCCACCCCTGCTGCCCTCCTCCACTGCCCATTAGACCATAGCACAGGAGCCCTAGGGGCCCCAGGCAAACTTGCTTCAGTGGTACTGGGAAGTGGGCATCTGCAGAAGCCCCAGCCACAGCCAGGGCCCACCCACACATCAGGGTCCATGCTAACCACAGGCCTAGTTCCAAGGGCTGACTCGGGAGCCCGGCTCTTCAGTCTCCTCTGGAGGCAGCCTCCACCTGCTCCTCCTGAGAGGCTGAGGGAGGCACACCCCAGGCCATAGCACCAGTCCAGATTCCCACATGAACACGCAAAGCCTCCAGTGCTGTGAGCGGTGATCCTGCCTCGAGTCCTCTGCCTGGACCTTTAGTGTCATAAGGACCCATGGCCATCCTCACCCCAACCCTAACTGCCCATGTGGTCTGCATGTGTACCATGTCTGTGACAGCTCTTCCAAGTTAGGGTTCCTAGCTGTGTTGTTGACCGTGTGCAAGTCTAAAATGTCCACCTGAGCCGTAGGCACAGGGAAGTCTTGCACTCCCGGGACATCACTGAACACATAAGAGGTCGAGTGTCAATGCTCGTTTGACACTCAGGTCTGAGCTCATTTGCGCGGAACAGGCTGCTTGCTGAAGGATGGCTGACCCAAAGCACGCAAGCCACGGCCTCACCCTGGAGTGGGGACTCTCAGCACACATGAGGGGTATGGGACAGGTGTTGGAGCGTGAGGGTCCCAGACAGGTGGCCCCAACCCCTCTGGGGTGATCTGACGGTTCTCGGGTGGGCTTCCCTGATAGGGGAGATGTGGGCAGGGATACAGGAAGGGAAGAGGCTTCAACCAGGACTGTGGGCAAGACTGACCCAAGGCTCCCTTCTGGACACCAGCCACCACCTGAGGGACTCCCTTTGCCTCTGCATCAGGGGAGACCAGAGACTGCCAAGTGTATCTGGAAAAAGAGCCCTTGATTTGCAGACTGAACAGTGGAACAAATGCTCTAGGAAAGTGCCTCAAATCAGAGATAATGAGTACTTCCCTCTTCCAAAATGGATGGACTTCCAAACCAAACTCCTACAAACTGACCTCTAAAAGAACAAACAAAGTGGAAACACTGGCTTGCTAAGGCATCATTTCATTGTCAAACTCCACATAAAGTACCAGCCCTGGCCAGGTGCCACTAACTCCATCAAAGACCAGAAGCATCAGGGACACCGCAGCCTGGCATCATTGCTGGGAGCTGGGGCCCAGTGCCTGCCCACAGTGAGCTCTGCCGGGGCCAGGGCAGTGGGACACAGGACTTGCCCTGAGTGAGGTCAGAGCTCTTGGGTGCCCAAAGGCATCTGTGAGTCAGTCCCAGTGGGAGTGGGGCAGGGAGGAGAAAGCCCCTCCTGAGCCAGAAGAATTAGGACACAAGGCCGGCCAAGGTCCTAGTGACCCCAGGGCCAATCTGACCTCCAGCAGGAGGTGGGAGCCACCAAAGCGCTTTGCACAGAGCAGAGACATGGTCAGATTTTCATTCTAGAAAGGCATCTCTGAGCCTGGGGAGAGTAGGGCCAAGGCAAGAGGACAGTCAAGGAGATGAGAGGGGGGCCGGAGAGCAGGGGACAGAGAAGTGGTGCAGGTGAAGGCAGCTTCTTCAACACTGGCTGAGGGTGAAAATTAAGACCCATGGACAGCACCCAAAGACAGGGACAGCACCCCAAAGATGGGGGCAAGGAAGGTTGGGGCTGTGTGGATTGACGCACTCACTCATTTACTGATGAGAAAGGACTGGGCTGAAGGAAGGGGTTAAGGATGAAAGACACAGGGTCAGCAGAGACTAGGCAGGCAGAGGGGCTCAGCTAGCCAGAAGAGGCTCCTGGGGACAGCCTGGAACCTCCCTTGAGGCCTCACCCTGAATTCTTCTCCAGCTCTGCCCAGGGCAGGGTACCATCCTCAGTGGCACCAGCTGTGGAAGCCCAGAGCCCCTCTCCTGCCTGCTGTGGGTCCCACAGCCATGCACACCCAAGCCAGGGCCTACAGCTGCTGGTGCCTCACAGGGCCCATCCTCTGGACCCCTTGGAGAGCTCTGCCTCCCTGCCCCATACCACCGCTTTCCCAAGCCAGTTGCCCCAACTTTATCCCCCATGCACCATCAGGTGCCCTGATTCCATAGGGTGATTCCCAAAATCCTTATCAGGATCCAGCCGCCCTCCCCCCCACTGGCGCACAAGTAGCATCCCTCAGCAAGAGCAAGCCCAGCCCACCCACTCCTGCTGGCCCTGCCACCACATAGAACATGGAGGAGGTTGGCCCTTGCCAGACACCACCAGTGCCTTTGCACAGAAACACAGCGCTTAAGCCAGCCCAGCTCCTAGTGGGAACCCCTGTGTGCATCTCTGGCCCTGTGTGGCTGGCTCATGTTTGTCCTGCTCACCACCATCCAGAGTGGACGTGAGGAGGAGGAAGCACCTTTGGGCAGCAGGGGCTTCTGCAGTGGAGGAAGGAGGAGCCCTTGGTGGGCTGCAGAGGAGAGAAGCCTCTCTGGAAGCCACTCTGCAGAATGGAGGAGGAAGTCACCATCTGGGCACATCCCGCTGTTCCTTCCTCAACCCCAGAGTCAGCCAAGCTCAGCCCTGACCCCAGGAGACTCCTGGATACAGGGAGGGAAGCCTGCATGATAATGCACTTGTCAGCCACTCACCTCTGCACACAGATTACCTAAGACATCTGGGCATCCCATTCAAGAACAAAGGATGTGCGAGCTAGTGGTGGGGTCCTCCAGTTGAAGGAACACCCAGGGGCATTTCAGATCTTGCCAGTGTGGGCAGAGGGCTGAGGTCAACAGACATGTGGTAAGAGTTCCTAATGGGAAGGTGGAGTGTTGCAGAAGACGCTGGAGGGAATAGAGGGAGAAATTTCATAAATGTCCACGTAGACGTGGTGCTATGCCTCTGAAACAACAGAACATGAAGGAGGAGAGAAAAGAGGGAGGAGGGGGGAGAGAGCAAGTCAGAGGAAAACAGAGGACAGCCATGCAAACAGATAGTGAGAGCAAAACAAAGACGCAACCCGCCTGGGAGGACCAAAGGAGCACTGCAAAAGCAAACCAAAACACGGTCACTGAATAAGTATGCTTGAATAACAGAATTTGCTTAGGAGACCAACATCAGGAGAGCGTTCCACAGCATTCAGAGAAAACAGGGAGGAACAGTAACAGAGGTTGGCCCTTCCTGGAGGACAAGCACAGAGATTCCAACCACCTTAAAGCCACTAGGGTCAAAATGCAGGGAGGGGGCCGGGTGTGGTGGCGCATGCTTGTAATCCCAGCACTTGAGAGGCTGAAACAGGAAGATCGCACAGGTTCAAAGCCAGCCTCACCTACTTAATGAGGATCTCAGCAACTTAGTGAGACCCTGTTTCCAAATAAAATAGAAAACAGGTCGGTGTATCCTGAAGGTAGAAAGCCTCTGGGTTCCATCCCCAGCACCACAAAACAAACAAACAAACAAACAAAAAGGCAGAGAGGGCTGCCAGCTGAGGACAAGCGAGGCTGGTGGCAGGAAGGCCCCTCAGCCTCCAGGCTTGCCAGCCAGGGCCTGGCAACCCACCTGCCTGGGTGGGGAGGTCAAAGGGCTGTAGTCCAGGAATGAGGCCAGGCCAGCCAAGACCCAGTCCCCATGGACCCAGAGCAACTTAGGATCACCAGCCGGAACATCAAAGTACAGACTCTGAACTCGGTGTCACATGATTCTAGACTTTCATCATGTGTCAGGAAATAAAAATAAACAAAAGCATCTCTCCTAGAGGAAGACAATGTCAAAGTTCCTGTGCCCTCAAATAGTGCTTCAGTGTTCAGAGTCAGGCACGTGAAGAAATAAGAGATGATGGGCCAGAGCAGGTATTGGGCCCATCAGAAAGCAGACTAAAACACAACTTGCCTACAAGACCCAAGTAGAAAGTGGCAGGATGTGGAAAGCTCAAACAACACTATCAGCTTAACCTACTTGGCATTTGCAGTCTCTTTCTAACAGCAGAATACACATTCTTTTCTGGTGCACATGGGACATTTACTTACTAAGAATATACCTATATTCTAGACCATGAAAGAAATCCTAAACTTAAAAAAGCTTAAAGGTAATACATGGCATGTTTTCTGACCATAATATAATTAAAATAAAAATCAATAAAAGAAAAATTTCTGGAAAATCTCTAAATATTCAAAACACAATATACTTTTAAATAACCCATAATTTAAAGAAGAAATAAAAAGAGAAATTAGAAAATGTTTTAGGACTAGAAATGGAGCTCAGCAGTAGAGTACTTGCCTAGCTTGTGCAAGACATTGGGTTCAAATCCCAGCAGAAGGAAGGGAGGAAGGGAGGAAGGCAGGCAGGCAGGCAGGCATTGAAAATTAGTAGATGCTACAAAAGCAGCATTTAGCAAAATTTAAAAGACCATAGACCTACATTACAGGGGGAAAAAACCTTAATGACATCAACTTCTGCCTTAAGAACTAGGACTATATAATAAAATAAGCACAAAATAAGTGAAATAAATGAAATGATAAAAATCAGAACAGAAATCAATGAAATAGAAAACAGACAGAAAAACATATAAAATCAGTAAAACCTAAAGCTGGTTCATTGAGAATATCAATCATATTGAAAAGGCTCTGGTCAGGCTGATCAGAGAAATAAATGAGACAAAATTTCAGGAATGTTGGTGCATACTTGTAATTCCAGTACTTGGGAGGCTGAGACAGGAGGACTCAACCTACTCTTGTAGGTGCAAGACCAGCCTCAGTAACGTAGTAAGCCTCTCAGCAACCTAACTAGACCCTGTTTCCAAACAAAAAAATAAAAAGTGCCGGGCATGGTGGGACACGCTTGTAATCCCTGCGCTTGGGGGGCAGGGACAGGAGGATCGCACAGGTTCAAAGCCAGCCTCAGCTACTTAGTGAGGCTTTCAGAAACTTAGTGAGACCCTGTTTCCAAATAAAATATAAAATAGGTCTGGGAGTATAGTATAGAGGTAGAAAGCCCCTGGGCTCCATCCCCAGTACCACAAAAAATAAAAATAAAAAGAGCTAGGATCATAGCTAGGAGGTAGAATGTCTCTGGGTTCAATCCCCAGTACCACAAAAAAAGGAAGATAAAATATAAATTGCCAATATGAGAATGAGATAAGTGATATCACTATAGATTCTACAGACCTTAAAAAGGTAATAAAAATATTATGGAAACTTTTATGTCAATAAATTGATAGTGTAGATTAAATAGACAAATTTCTCAAAAGACACAAACTTCAAAAGCTCATTCAAGCTAAAGTAGATAACCTAAATAGTTCTGTATTTATTAAATTTATAAATAAAAATCCTCCCACAAAAAAATACTTTAGGTCAGGTATAGTGATACACACCTGTAATCTCACTAATTGGGAGGCTGAGACAGGAAGATCCAGGTTCTAGGTCAGTGTTTAGTAACTTAGCAAACAAGACCCTGTTTTTACTAAAGGGCTGGGGATATAGCTCAAAGTTAGAACCCCCACTGGGTTCAATCCTGAGTAGCAAAAAATAAATAAATAAACTTCAGGACAAATGGCTTTTCTGAAGAATTCTATAAAACATTTAAGAAAAAAATACACAAACCAGATGCAGTGGTACATGTCTATCATCCCTGTACTTGGGGGATTAAAACAGGATGATGGCCAGTCTCAACAATTTAGCAAGGCCTTCCACAACTTAGTGATACCTTGTTTCAAAATGTAAGGATAAAATATGGCTGGGAGTACAACTCAGAAGTAGAATGCCCCTGAGTTCAATCCCCAATACCTCAAAATACTAATACTAATACTAATACTAATAAATACTAATACTAATAATATATCAAATATTTTCAGAAAATTGAAGAGAATACTCCCCAACTTATCCAATAAGGCCAGAATTACCTTAATTAGAAACTAAACAAAAAAATTACAGAAAAGGAAAACTATATGCCATGTTTTTCATGAATTTAAATGCAAATTTACTAAGTAAATTTTATTTATTTATGTGTGTGTGTGTGTGTGTGTGTGTGTGTGTGTGTGTGTGTGTGTGTAACTAAGGATTGAACCCAGGGGCAATCTACCTCTGAGTTACATCCCCAGCCCTATTTTTTTAATTTTTATCTTGAAACAGGGTCTCACTAGGCTGATGGAGAGTCTCACTACTTGCTGAGACTGTCCTCAAACCTGTGATCCTTCTGTCTCAGCTTCCCAAGCACTGGGATTATAAGCCTGTGCCATCGTGCCCGGCTTACTAAGTAGAATTTTATCATGTAAAATCCAGTGATGTACACAAAGCATATAAGTATATCATGACCAAGTGTGATTAAAACCAGAATTGCAAGTTGGCTTAACATTTGAAAATGAATCAGTGCAACTCACTACAGTAACAAATTTTAAAAAAACAAACCAAATGATTATCTCACTAGGTATAAAAAAGAGGCCATTCCTCCCTAAATTGTTTTACAGAATTAGTACAATCTCAATCAAAATTTCTACAGACTTCTTTTAGAAATCACTGGGCTTATCCTAAAATTTGTATGAAAAGCAAAAGACCTAGAACATTCAGAACAACTTGAAGAAGAGCCACAAATTCAGGGGACTAATGCGACCTACCTAAAACAAGGCCCAGGCCCTGTTATAAAGCTGTGGCGATCAAGACAGTGTGGTGTTAGCATCATGGTAGACAAACTGATCATAACCAAGAAGAGAGAGTACAGAAATATATAGAGCAACTGACCTTTTACAAAAGGTCAAGGGCTATTTAGTGGAGAAAGAAATTATATTGGAAAAGATAGATACCCAGATTTTTTTTAAATGGGCCCTGATCCATACCTCACACCATATCAAAAAATAAACTCAAGCCAGGCATGGTGGTGCATGCCTGTAACTGTAGTACTTGGGAGGCTTAGACAGGAGGAGCTCAGATTTGAGAACAGTTTTAGCAAGTGGTAAGACTCTCATCAACCCAGCCAGACCCTGTTTCACAATAAAAAAAATTTAAGAATAGGGGTGAGGATGTAAATCAGAGAGGTAGAATGTCCCTGGCTTCAATTCCCAGTACCACACACTAAAAAGTAAATTTAAAACAGATCACAGAGCTGGAGACATAGCTCAGTAGTTAAGTACTTGCCTAGTATATTCAAGGCCCTGGGTTCAATTCCTAGGGAAGGAAGGAAGGAAGGAAGGAAGGAAGGAAGGAAGGAAGGAAGGAAGGGAATCACAGACATAAATGTAAAACCTAAAACTTCTGTAAGAAAACATGCAAGAAAAAAATAATTTTTGTCTTGTGGTTAAGCAAATATTTCTTAGATATGAAGGCAAAACAAAATCCATAAAAGAAAAAATAATCAGTTGAACTTTATCAAAACTAAAGTATTAAAGGACACAATTCAGATAATGAAAAGATTAGATACATAATAAGAGAATATATTCCCAAGGTATGTGTTTAATTAAGGATTTGCATTATTTGAGTTAATAGCTTGTGTCATCTAAAATTCAATAATAAAATCCCATTTTGTTAAGTGGACAAGCAATTTGAAATGACATTTTACCAAAGAACATATATGAATGACAAGCACTAGTTTGTATGGAATGCAAATGATAACCACTATGAGACACTAGTATGCATGTAGGAGAATGATTGTAATTAAAAACTGACCACAGTGCCTCAGGAAGGTAGAGGGACTGGAGCCCAGACACTATGGGTGGTAATGAGAATGGCGAAACAAGCTGAGAGCTTCCTAAAGAGTCAAATAAACACTTTCCATGTGGTCCAGACATTTTTCTCTAAAAGAAGTAAAAGTATGCATCCTTCCAAAGACTCCTAAGGACTATATTGTCCAGGTGCCCTACATGGGGCTCCCTGAGGACTGCAGACGTTGAAGGCTCATCCAGGACAGTTCCAACAAGGTGCTCTGGTTGGCTGTATGCAGGACTTCCCAGAAGCTGACTCTGATTTGGTGAGTGGACACACTGTATCTAGCATTCTGTAGTGTGATTGTCTATTTTTATTTTTATGCTTGATTTTATAATCCATTTTCCTCCATAATAAATCATTCTTGTTTCTAACAAGTGAAGCCTTGCAAACTTATTCTTTCTTACAAATAGAACAACTATCTGACCCTTTCCAGAAATGGTTTGTCCCTGGTATAGAGTAATGTTTGATAGACAGTGGTGAGAATATTCCAGAACTGGTTAAGGATAGAAACCTATATAAATTCTGAGGTCACTGGATCCTGAGCAGAATGAATAGAACAGTGAACTTTGTATTAAAGGTGCTGAAAGCCCAAGACAGAGAAGGAGGCAGGAGGAAAAAGATAGTTTACCTTCAGGCAAGAGCACCCATGGGAGAGAGGACAGTGAGCTGGCACCAGCAAGGTCCTGAGAACCTGGCATCTGACCCCTCTGCAGGGCCACATTGTTGCTCTACCATGCACAGATCAGCCCAGCTCTTCACACCCTGAGCGAGGGTATGACTGTGGACTTGTTTAGACAGAAAGCATGCTGCAGTGAACACCAGGTCCCCTGAGAACCCTGCAGCCAGACCATGAAGACACCTGACTAGAAAGGAAATGGAGCGTCGCTGGCCACCCCACCCGCATGTGAGTGAGCAGGCTGTAGGGGGAGCCAGCCTGAGAAATAGCCAGCCAACCTACAGCGTGCTGAGAAATGCAAAGTGTTCTCACTTTAAGTCTCCAAGTTTGGACAGGTTTTCCATGGAGCAATGGATGACACCATGACAGGCAAAGCCATGACTACTGTGAAGCCAGGAGAGCAGGATGATGTTTTGCATGCACATAAAAAGAACATGTATTCTGAGGCTGTGGCTGTGAGGTAGATCTGTCTCCTGTACTTTGCTCTGTGCTTTATGTCATTTTGTCTCTCTGTGCTTCTGTCAGGATTTCCTTTCACTCATCTTCCATTTCATTAATTTTCTGTTCAACAGTGTCTTATCTTCTGTCAAACCTGTTCATTTAGCTCCTAAATTCAAGTTTGGTATTTTTTGGTTTTAGGATTTCCAAGGGTAGAGAGTATTTTCTTTCACTTTTCATTTTGTTTCCAATTCTCTGTGATTTTTCCATTCTTAATTTCAGTCCTTGATCATATTATGCACATATGCATTAAATTCCCTCCCATAGCTCCGTTGTTGGATCTCCTACTGTGCCAGTTCCTATTACCTATTATTATCGTTCTTACCTATTAGTTTTCTGTATGTCTTGTCTCCTCTTATGTTTAGCTATTTATGTCACATGTATTTTTAATTATAGAGATCATTTGAGGCTTTGACCTAGATTACTGCCCTCTGGAAAGAATAGCATTATTTTGTCCCTGGCAGGGGCTAGGACGGGTCACTAACAAGGACAGTCCTCCAGGACCTTCTCAGAGGCTGAGGCAACCACAGCTGTCTCTGTCGCCAGGAGCATGGTCATTTTCCAGCTGCTCTCCCCCTAAATGCATCTCCCTCTGGGTGTCCAGCCCAGATTCTGGATAATCAGCAGAATGCGCTTCCTTGGCAAGCTCTGGGCTCCAATATTTGTCCACCCCACATTATCAGACACCTCCAGGGAAAAATTGACAAGATTATGGTTCCCTTTGGGGGCTTTCCTGGTCTCTTGGGCCCTGGCCCTGTAGGACTCTGTTTGGCTAGCTCTGGAGGCCTTCAAGCACACGGGCTTCACTGGTGCTGTTGGGCCCTTCCAGATTTCTTAGAAGGAGGTTCACTCATGATTAACTGAAAGTGGGCCACGGGGGAGCTTTTAAGCTTTGCTTGTAATTCCATGCTTAATTGTGAAGGAGACCACCTAGGGCACAGCTCTAAGCACAGGGCAGAGAAGAATATGAGAGCTGGTGTAGGCACCAGCTCTCTCCTGCCTCCTGCGCACAGCATTGGCAGCCTGATCCCGGGCCTCACACACAAGCTGCCTGCCTATGGTCCAGGGTTCCAGCAATGGAGACAGCATCTCTCACTCACTGTTCTTTGTGTTGGGGCTCTAGACAGGTGAGGAAGCTAAGACAGGTCCCTCCACCCAGGCCCAGGAAGCTGTGGGAGAAACATTCTATTTAGGCAGAAGCAGGTAGGTGGACGTGAGCTCAAGCCTGACCCTGAGTCTCTCTGCAGAGTGGCTCTCATCTCTGTCCCACCAACCACAAGGCAGTGGCAGGTGTGGTCACCACAGCCACCATGCAGGTGGGCGTGAAGGAGCACTGTGTGTTTCCTCAGAGATGCCAAGCTGGCTGCCTCTGACCTCACCCAACACATCTTGGGACTTAAGCTCATGACATCCATTTCAAGTGGAACTCAGGGGAGGTGTGACCAGGGCGGAGACGACCCCAGGGCTCACCACCTGCATCTGGGACCTTGCAGGCACTGCTGGCCACTGGCAGGAGCAACTGTGGTCCTTCAGGTCAGTGCGAATGAAGAGTCTCCCACAGAAGACATCCTACTCCTGCAACCCAGGGCCAAGGGAGATCTGATTCATATCTGATTCATATCCAAATGGAGAACAAAGAACCTCAGTCCTCAGGAAAACAAAAACTAAACCATAACGTGATGCACACCCCAGCCCAGAATAGCTGAAATGGAGGCCGACAGTGGCAGGTGCTGGAGTGGGTACAGGACGCTCCTTCTCTCCTGGAGGGGCCTGGACAGTGGGACCATCTCTTTGGGCCACTGTTTACATTATCAACTGAAGCTGAATATATGTATACTGTGGCCAGCAATTGCTCTCTTAGGCATATGCCCGACAGAAAATGCACACACATTTTACCCAATCACAGAAGAACAATCAGTGTCTCATTATTTATAATGGTCAAAAGGGAAACAATGAACTGCCCCCACCATAGAGCAGATGAGGCACGGCCTCTTCTTGTAATGGACAGTCAGCAGCACGCCTCATGAGTGAGTCCCACTCTGCACCATGGGAAAGACTGCCAGGAGAGGGCAGGTGCCATGTAAAGATCAAAACAGGTAAGCCCAAGTTGGTGTCAGGTGGCCAGACCCTGGTCCTGGTGGGGAGTTCTGAGACAACAGGGCTCAACCACACCAGATTCTGGACAGAATGCTATTGTCATAGACTCATTCCACTATGGAAAGCCATCCATTGGCACTTTTCCAACTGTATGCTACACTTCATCAAAAGAAATTCATCTAATCCCCTTAAAACATAGGTGGACCAAGAATGCAGAAATGGCTGAGAGTCATGACACCGCAGAAAGTACTGAAGGCCCTTTTATGACTTGGTGACATCTAGTAAAGCCTGGCCTCCAAGCATATGGGCCTGCGCTTCAATCCTGTGAAGAACACAACAGACAGGGTGAGCTCTGATGCTGCTAAAGTCTGAGGAGGCAGCCAGCTCTTTGCAGATAAGTCCACAAAGACCAGGAGATGAGGTGACTGCCCTCCAGAAAGCCCTCCACCCACCTCCTGCAGGGCCCCTGCCCTGGGCTCCATTTGCTGAGGAGGAACCTCTCCAGAGGAAATCACCATTCTGCTCAAGATATTCCATCCCTCAGGAGCTCACAAGGCCTGACACATAATTGCTTGTCTGAAATTAATTAACTCCTCCAAGCTGAACTCCCTGGTGAATTTGAAGAAGTACTAATTGGGGAAGTCTTCACCGTCCACTAGGGGCCCTGGACCCTTCCCTAATGATCCAGAACCATTAAACTTCCTGACAGATGTGAACACAACCCTTCCAACCTTCTTTTTAATGGTGCCCCAGGGAAAGTCACACATGGTCCCTTGGCTCTTAGAAGAGCCAAGACTTTCTCTCGTGAAAGTAGTCTGGAATCTTGTAAACTGTAACTTTGATTGTGTACCAAGAGGTTTGTGCACAATTCCCAATGGCCAAAACACAAACTTTTTATCAGACAGAGGGCTCAGAATACAAAGCATCCCCTGTGCAGTGCTCCCAGCCCCGTGGGTGGACAGGTCAAGGGGAGGCAAAGGATTCCCCTGGGGCTGCGAGGGCTCTGATTGCATCACCCCAGTTTCCTGCATGTGACACTGCTGCCACCTGCTGCCTAGACACACATGCAGGAAGGCTGAGGTGCCAAGCAGGAGAAAGTCAAGCAGAGGTCAGGTATGGCAGAGACCCACAGCTAGCCAGGAGCAGTGTCCTCTTGGCAGGTGCCCCTATAAGGTGTGTCTCAATAGGTGTCCCTCACCAGGTACCTCTCTGTAATCAGATGCCCCTCACCAAGTGACTTCTCTCCAGACATCTCTCAATAGGTATATCTCAACAGATATGCCTCAACACATGTGCCTCAGCAGGGCTTCCCTCAGCAGGGCTCCCCTCAGCCAGTGTTCCCTCAACAGTGTCCCCTCAGCAAGTTTCCCTTGGCAGGTGTCCCCTTGGCAGTGTCCCCTCAGTAGGTCTTCCCTCAGCAAGTGTCCCCTCAGCAGGTGTCCCCTCAGCAAGTGTTCCCTCACCAGTTTTCCCTCGGCAGGTTTCCCCTCAGCAAGTGTCCCCTTGGCAGGTGTCCTCTTAGCAAGTGTCCTCTCAGCATTGACCCTCAGCAAGTGTCCCCTCAGCAAGTGTCCCCTTGGCAGGTGTCCTCTTAGCAAGTGTCCTCTCAGCATTGACCCTCAGCAAGTGTCCCCTCAGCAAGTGTCACTCGGCAGGTGTCCTCTTAGTAAGTGTCCTCTCAGCATTGTCCCCTCAGCAAGTGTCCCCTCAGCAGGTATCCCCTCAGCAGGTGTCCTCTCAGCAGGTGTCCCTCAGCAGGTGTCCTCTCAACAAGTGTCCTCTCAGCAAGTGTCACTCGGCAGGTGTCCTCTCAGCATTGTCCCCTCAGCAAGTGTCCCCTCAGCAGGCGTCCCCTCAGCAGGTGTCCCCTCAGCAGGTGTCCTCTCAGCAGGTGTCCCTCAGCAGGTGTCCTCTCAACAAGTGTCCCCTCAGCAAGTGTCACTCGGCAGGTGTCCTCTCAGCATTGTCCCCTCAGCAAGTGTCCCCTCAGCAGGTGTCCCTCAGCAGGTGTCCCTCAGCAGGTGTCCTCTCAACAAGTGTCCTCTCAGCAGATATCCCCTCAGCAGGTGTCCTCTCAGAAAGTGTCCCCTCAACAAGTATGCTCTCAGCAGGTGTCCCCTCAGCAGGTGTCCCTCAGCAGGTATCCCCTCAGCAATTGTCCTCTCAGCAGGTGTCCCCTCAACAAGTGTCTCCTCAGCATGTGTCCCCTCAGTAATTGTCCTCTCAGCAGGTGTCGCCTCAGCAGGTATCCCCTCAACAAGTGTCCTCTCAGTAGGTGTCCCCTCAGCAGGTGTCCTCTCAGTAGGTGTTCCCTCAGCAGGTGTCCTCTCAGCAGGTATCCCCTCCGCAAGTATCCTCTCAGCAGGTGTCCCCTCAAAAGGTGCCCCTCAGCAGGTGTCCCTTGAGCAAATCTTCTCAACAGGTGTTCCCTCAGCAGGCGTTCCTCATCAGATCTTTCTCAGCAAATATTCCTCAGTAGGTATTCCTCAACAGATGTCCCTAGGCAGATGTCCTTCGGCAGGTATCCCTCATCTACTGTCCCCACTAGGTATTTCCTCACCAGGTATACCCCTCCCAGGTATATCCCTTGGCAGCTACCTCTTTTGAGGTGCTTCTCCTCCCAGGACCCATTTGAGTTGGAAGCTATGCCCCAGCCCTGTACAGGCTAGTAAACTTCACCTCATGGAATGGGCAGCAGATGACCAAGTGAGGAGCCAAAGTGTGAGCCAGGGCCAGGACCCAGGAGCAACCAGCTGTGGCGACTGGTCTCCCCCACTCAGTTCTCAGCACCTGGAGCCCAAACATGTCATCTTTTCCAGCTCTATGAGGCTAGAAAACACAGCCAGAAGCCCCCTTGAGTCCACACTACCACTCCACATAGATCCTCGTCAGCCCTGCAGTGAGCCCCACGGCCCATCCACTGGGTCCCACACATCTCCAGTGCCCACATTCTAACTGAAACAAGCATCCCAAATCCTGAGGACAAGATGGCCCTTGTCTGTGGACCATGTTTGATTTTGAGTCAAAAGGCTCAACTGTTAAAAACAACTAGGAGGCCACAGAAATGTAAGTTGGGGTGATCTGTGAGATTAGGGCCACTGTTAATTTCAAATATGATAAAAACGTTTCAGATTGGGGCCTCAGCTCCTCCATTCTCTATGTGGATACAACTACATTATGTATTGAAGTTGCTTTGACCAGTAGGTAAGGGAAGAGAAGGTTAGAACAAGATGAATTAGGCATAGGCTCACAATTTATGGATGGTTTCAGGGGTTTGAAACTATTCTACTTCTATGTATGTTCAAGGACATCTAAAATGAATGTGTGCCCATGTGGCCCTCTCTGGTCAATCCCTGCTCCATCTCCTTGTCTCACAGTATCCAGCGGTCACCAGGCCTGCACCCACCTCGGCCACCCTGATTCAGCTGACAAGGGACCACTGACCCCGTTATTCTTCATCCTTCAAATCTCTACCGTAGCCAGGGTTCCACAACCCAACTCTGCTTGCGGTCCTTCCACAGTGCCAACACACACCGGCCAGAGCAAGCTAGACACGTGGCTGATTCAGACACCTCAGAAGCCCATCTAGGCCACCAAGAACACCTGTGGCTACTGTGAGTTCTCACAGTACTGGGAGACAGTGGCTCAGAGAAATATCAGTAAAAGAAACGGAGGGAAAATGAGGAAACTATTCTTTCTACTTCTATGTATGTTCAAGGACATCTAAAATGAATGTGTGTCCATGTGGCCCTCTCTGGTCAATCCCTGTTCCATCTCCTTGGAGAGAGAGCTGTACCCATAGCTCTGCCCATGACTCGGGACTGCACTTCAGAGAACCAGAGACTGAACTTTGAACCTGGTGCTCTCCCCTGAACACAGGAGTCTACCTGTCCAGGGAACACCTGGGAGCTTCTGCCCCGCACCTAGGAGTCCACCGGTCACCTGAGTCAGGCAGCACTGGTAACTAAGTTGTTTAATGTGAGAGTTTGGAGAAAAGTCCCATCAGACTAGAGAAAAGGACCCACAGGTCCTAAGTTCTGGTTTGAACCTAGAGGTCCCCCAAGTGCTCATGTGTTGAAGGCTTGGTCCCAGGGAAGCAGTGTGCAGAGGTAGCCTTTGGGAAGGATTGGCTCGCAGGGCTCTGGCCTCGCAGTGGGGTGGACCAGAGAAGGTGGTGGAGACTCTAAGAGGTGGGGGCTAGTCGAAGGAAGTGGGTCGCTGGAGTGTGGCCAGGGAGTCTAGTCTGGCCTGGCTTCTCCCTTGCCCCTCTCTGGCTGCCAGGAGGTGAGCAGCTCTACCCGCCAAACCAAGCCACGCCCCTCCACCACAATCCTGATTCACCCAGCCCAAAGCAATGGTGCCAGCTACCAGGGACTGAGACCAGGAGCCGAATCAATTTGCCTCTTTAAGTCGATTTCCTATCACTGCTTCCAGTAGCCTCCTTTGAAGACAATCAAAACAATTCTACTCCCAGCAAAGCTGCACCTGGATACTGGCCTCCTGATGATGTCATGTGGAGCGCCCACCCCCACCTCAGAGCTTGGCATATGGCCTGAATGCTGGGTGCCCAGCTCCATGTGTTCCAGCAGGTGAGTGTCCTGTGCTAAACACCAGGTATTATTTGCCTTTTGCCTGGAATTCCACATGTGCCTACCCTGGCCCTCTTGTGGATGATGATTATGAGCACATGAGTGTGTGAGCCAGGGAAACCTGATTTCCAGAGCAAACCCACCCATCCTTCAAGGGGCTGGCACTTATGTAAGCAGAAGCCAAGCAGGCACTCCCACAGTGCCACATGGGCACTGGGAACACTCTGAAGGTGGAGAAGCCCATCCTCAGCACCCAAATCCAGGGATCATTGCCGCCATGCCAGACACTGGACAACCAACTCCTGGAGTGGCCAGAGGGTAGGGTAGGGGAAGTGGTGCAGGCAGACCCAGATTCCTCCCAGGATCCAAGGTCCCAGCCTTTGGAAGTGAAGCAGAGTCGCAGAGTCTTGCACCCCAGAAACACTGGCATGGCTTCCACAAGTGGCTCTCATGGCAGAGGGTATGGCAGGGGTTACACTGAAGTTAGGCAGGGCCAGACCCCAGATATCCCAGGGTACCTCAGGCTGCAGCCAGGCCAGCTCCCTCAATTCTTTTTTTTTTTTTTTTTTTTTTGGTACTGGGGTTCCTGGAAGCCCTTCTACCTCTGGGCTACACTCCCAGACCTATTTTTTTTTTTTGTATTTTGGAAACAGGGTCTCTTAAGCCAGCATGGCTGGCTATGAACCTGCACAATCCTCCTGTCTCCGCCTCCCAAGCACGGAGATTACAAGTGTGCGCCACCACGCCCGGCTACTTGGAAACAGGGTCTCTTAAGCCAGCACCGCTGGCTTCGAACCTGCATGTGATCCTCCTGTCTCTGCCTCCCAAGCGCAGGGATTACAAGTGTGCACCACCACACCTGGCTCCCTCAATTCTTTTGTTAATGTTTTTGTTTTCTTTTCAGGGCTAGGGCTTGAAAAGACAATATGTGTTGATAATTATTGGTTCTAATAAATTAAACAAATATTTGGTAATATAACTCAGAGGAAAACACATAGCATGGACAAGTTCCTGGAGAGGCATCCAGGACAGATACCAGGACAGACAGTACCCAGACCCAGACAGCATGCCAGAGAGGAGCGGTGAGACCTTAGTCCCCTCTGGGTGTGAGACCATCTCTGAGAAGAGCCCAAGCTGCCATCCACTCCCCTCCTGCCTGTGGGAGCAAGGGCCCACCTGAAGCCTCCTTGCCATGGACAGCCTGGGGAGCCTCCTCACTTTCCTAGTACTCTACCCAGAGGGCCCTGGTGGAGGTCACCCAGGCCCCCAGGCCTCCTGTGGAGGAAGGCTACCCCAAGAGTGTGTCACTACTCACAGAGCAAGATCTTCCCTCACCTTATCCGAGGTCCAAGGCTTGTCTGCAATCACAGTCAGCCTGCTCAGATCAAGCCTGAGGAGGAGCCATAACCCTGCAACTCAAGAAACTTAATCTAAGACCCCAGAGCAAGGTGGGCCTGTCCAGTAATACAGGAGTCAGTTCTAACTAATCTACTAATTAAATCCTCATATCATCAAAAAGGAAGAAAGACATAGGAACTCAGATGGAAAAGTTAAGATTTAATAGGATTTCTGATCTGAAATATAGATATATTCCCTACTTCAATAGGAACAGAGGCTTATTTTCAAACTGGCTCATAAACCCAGATCCCAAACATCTTCAACTACACACAGAGAAATAGAGAAAAATCTTTCTGCTGAAGCAGACAGGAGTCCAGGGCCCAAACCACTGTTCATGTGATCAAAACACTAGCACAGGTGCCAAGAAATGCTTGTGGACTGACTGACTGGCTGAAGTTTTACAGAGCAACACCTCCACAAAAAATAGCAGGAGCAAAGCAGCTCCTAAGTGAAACTGGACTAGAACATACAGCTTCCACAGGCTCTAGAACTAGTGCATGTTCAAATCAGTCTCACATAGACCTTAGGAAAGAGGGTGACCCAAAGCCAACACCCATTAAACTATGAACTGATGAGAAATACCTGAAGTCAAGATGAGGAATATGGCACACTTGAAGGAAGAAGGTTCAGTGATACTGGAGTAGCAGACCTAGGAGCTTCTCACTCCCAGAGGCAGATGAGCAGCGGTCTGTAGAACCAAGGGAGAGACTCCCTGATGTCTGCCTCAGCCCTCAGGATGTTACTAAAACAGTCCAAAATCTCAAATATCTAACCATCAGTGGGATGGGTGGGTGGGTGGACACATGTATGGGTGTATTGGTGAGTGAACTGATGGATGAGTGGATGGGTGGATTTGTGTGTGGTTGTTGGCAGATAAATGAGTGGATGAAAACATGGGTGGATGGCTAAATAGATGGATGGATGGATGGATGGATGGATGGATGGATGGGCAAGTGGATGGTGGGTAGGTAGATAGATGGATGATGGATGGGTAGATGGATGGATATAGAATGAATGAATGAGTGGGTAGTGTCGGAGCCGGCCGGCAAAAGTATGGGTTCCAAAAAGAGGAGTGAGGATGAAAGAATTCAATTCTAAGAATTTAATTCAAAGAATTTTAATTCAAGCATGGAACGATCGCCAGTCCACTCCCGGGTCAATATCTCTACTAGCCAATCCCGGGTTTATCTCTCTTGTCCTATTTATACAGTTCCAGGTCAATCAATCCCTCGTGCCATCACCACTTGCGCTTTTCTCAGACCTTTTACTTTGAACTTTCCATGACCTGAAACCTTATTGACTCTGGGCAAAGAACAGTCAGAAATATTCTTTTAGGGGAAAACCTTAATGGCTCCCCACAATTTCCCCTCTTTTTTATTATATTCAAAGAAGACTGTGCTTGTCTTATGGTGTTTCCTTCCAGTATCAAGGATTACCCGTTTGGACAATACAGAGCTATAAATTGTATATCCTGTCTTAGGTTTCCTTGTCCCAAGGAAATATTACCTGTCATTGACTACCAGCCTCTTAAATGGGGATACTTTTTAAACGTAGATTGTGCACTTCTGCTGAATAAAAATGTTCTCACTTTGTCCGAGGACACACTTTGTCCCAAGTCTCTAATAAACAAGGTATAGGGAATATCATGAAAAATAGGTATTTCAGTAAGACATTTCCTCCAATTAACACTATGATTTCTACATGTTAAGTCAGTTTAACATGGTAAACAAGTTATTGGTGGGTTAACATTTTTATCTTCTTTCCCTGTGTAACCAGGGCCCCACAAGACTACACCGTTAATAGCACAATTACTATCAGTCTTTGTATTTGTCTTTAATACCACGGGTGTCAACTCCAGACATCCCATCTTCTTGATATTTTTAGAAAAACATTAGGGTGTACCAATTCTTTGTCCAGAATAATTAAAAGTTTCTGCAATGGGTGTAAAATTCAAAGCAAGAAGTCCCAGCAATAATGAGTTGTCACTGAAGACAGTGATCTCCCGTTGTTCCCAAACAGCTGGATGAAGTATGGGATGATCTGGAACATAAGCCCATGTTTCATTCATCATTGGAGCTGGGAGCATCATCAGCATTAATCCGAGGGTCTTCCACTTTTGCTTGATCCATATGTCGCACCAACTGCTCAGGTATCCACCGTGCATTACCTTCATCCTGTGAGAAAACACAAACATCCCCAATGAGGGCAGGGCACAGAGGGGTGGGCTGTGGAAGCAGCCCTGGGCCCGGCCTCTCCTGGCCACCCACCACCGCCTCTGTCTGGGAGGAAAGGCAGCTGTAGAGAAGACCAAGAACAGGGCCCTGGGGGTGGAATGACAGGAGGTAGGAATCCGTGGCCCTGCTGCCCCTGCTGCGGTGCCTTGAGACGCCACTCACAACTGGCTGGCCTCAGCAATGGAGGGCGGGGTTGCCCTCCCAGGCATGAGGCTGCTGCACAGCAGAGCTCCCTCCCTGCCACATGACGGGAACCATGCTAATGTGGGGCTTTATTGACTTACCCCATCCAGTTAGCAAAGACATGAGCCCATGACATCGGAGGCTCTTTAATTCACTTGGAAAGGATCTCCACAACAGCATGAAGACAACACAGTACCAGGAGCCACAGGTGGTAAAATAGATGCAGTTTGGAATCAGTGTGCCCTCCAGCCTGGGGCCCTGGAAGGAGCGGCCTCTAGGAAGCTCACAGAAGCGACAGCTCCTCCAGGCCCAGGCACCTGCGGCCCTGTCCTGTCCTAGGCACAGGGACTCTGCAGAGAGGCGAGGAGGAGCCCCACCCCACCCAAGCTGGAGGAGAGAGCAGAGGAAAAGCAAACAGGGGAGCACTCAGGCATTGGTTTAGACCAAGCAGGGGCCAGGAGGGTGGGAGGTAGGCCTGTAAAAACGAGTGGTCTATAACAAACCCCAGAAGTGGTGCTTGAGCTGATTCCAGAGAAGCCCCCTCAGCAGGCCCTGGCCTCACCAGCCCCTCCCCTGAGCTGCAGAGGTGGAGCAAGGGCTAGACCCTCTGCATATCAGCTCTGCTTCAGCCCACTGCCAGGCCAGGCAGGCTCAGCCACTCACACTCAGCCTGGACAAGATTATGGCCAGCCTGAGGCCCTGGGGCCTGTAGCCACAGCCCCAAGAGCTCAAGCTGCGAGGTCACTTGTTGCCACTAGGGCCTTGCCAAGTCCAGGCAGACACGCTCTCCCTCCCACCACAATGTCTGTCCCAGGCCAGCTAGAGAGGGGCCAGTTCTCTTGGAGGTTCCTGGTAGCAGGAAGACCACGAGGTAGAGGACACAGCCTCCATCAATTATTTAAGGTAAAATGAGGAAGATAATGGGCCAGTCTGTGCATAGTTCTGTCTCTTAAAATATGAAAATAATACTAAAAATAGCATTTCTGGAGCTCACTCCCAGGGTCTGTCCTGTGCACTTTGGACCCAGGCTCCACAAAGGTTGCAATCCACAATTATTTTTTTCAGGTCTGGGGATGGAACCCAGGGGTATTCGACCTCCAAGCTATGCTCCCTGCCATTTTTTTATTCTTTATTTTGAATCAGGGTCTCAGTGAGTTGCAGAAATCCCCCTGGCCAGATGGAGGTGACTTTGCCGGTAGCAGAGCCCCACGAGCAGGGTCTCAGTAAGTAGCTGAGGCTGTCCGCGAACCACGATCCTCTGGTCTCAGCCTCCCGAATGCTGGGATTACAAGCATGCACCACCACGCCCGGCTCCACAATTCTTACAGATAAAGCAACAGAGGTTCAGGATGGTACGTGATTTGCCCTGTCATGTGCTTAGCACCCATCCGCGCTGCTCCCCGAGTAAGCGAGGACAGGCTGGAGGGTCAGGCCAGGCGCACGCAGGCTCCTCTACTGAGCTGCACTGGCCCAGCCAGCCTGTGAGCCTGCCTGAACCTCTGCTCTCACAGTTCACACCTGAGGACTGCATGAGACCTGCGGGGTATGCTCCAGGCCCCCGACATGTGGCCGGCCACACTGATCCCAACAGCCTCCCTGAGAGAGGCTTCCAAAGTACATCCCTCTGCACTCTTGCCGCCATGGTTGACTGTACCAGCAAGGACCACAGATGGCCCAGGATGCTGTGCCCAACAAGCACCATGCAGGCGACTCCAAGAGTGAGGTGTAGAGTCTGGCGGGGATGGATATTGCCCTGAAACCCAGACCTAGTGGGGTTCGCAGCTGGTCAGTGCCCGTGCCTGGTGGGTTAGGGTGCAGCAGCTGCATGTCTTACCACAGACTCCCGCAGAAGCATCTCCTGGGGCCTCACATCTGTGTTTCTCTTCCAGAATCTGTTTGGAACTTGGGGCAGAATAACCCTAGGAAGGACCTGGGAGGAGCAGAAATCCCCCCTGGCCAGATGGGGGTGATTTTGCCAGTGGCAGAGCCCCACGAGCAGGTCCAGGTGGTGAGGGACACTGCTCCGGTACAGAGGGAGTTATGCGGAGAAGTGAGTCCAGCTACGGGAAAGTCCAGGGCCCAGCTCCCCATGGCCCGGGGCAGTGCGGGGGACAGCAGCCATGCCCCTCACTTGCCCCGGATGCTCCTCCACAGCGCCTCCTTCACGTCCTTGTTCCTCAGCGTGTAAATGAAGGGGTTCAGCACTGGCGTGACAATGGTGTTGAGCACTGTGACTGCCTTGGTCAGGTCCAGGGAGCTCTCCACAGAGGGCCTCACATGCAGGAAGATGGTCGAGCTATACCAGATAAGCACCACTGTGAGGTGGGAGGAGCAGATGGAGAAGGTGCACTGCCGGCCCTGGGCAGAGGGGATTCTGATGGTGGCGGCAATGATGTAGGCATAGGAGACCAGCGTGACGCCACAGGAGCCCAGGATGACCCAGAAGGCATGCCGAAGGACACCAGCTCCACTGCCTGCGTGTCGGTGCAGGACAGCACAATCCAGGGAGCTATGTCGCAGAAGTGGTTGATGACGTGGGAGCCACAGAAGGAGAGGCGCACGATGAGGGCCGTGGGCACCGTGATGGCGGAGAAGCCACACAGCCAGGAGCCCAGCGTGAGCCGGGCCACCCGGCCGGGGGTCATGAGGCTACCGTACCGCAGTGGCAGGCAGATGGCCAGGTAGCAGTTGTAGGCCATTACAGCCAGCAGTATAGCCCAGAGAGAAGACAAAGTACATCTGAGCAGCACAGCCAGCCAAGGAAATGGCTCCACCCTGGGAGACAAAGATGGCCAGTGTCTTGGGCACAAAGGCCGTGGTGAACCAGATCTCCAGGAAGGAGAGATTGCACAGGAAGAAGTACATGGGCGTCTGGAGGCGCCAGTGCGCCCCAACCAGGGAGATGATAGCCAGGTTTCCTGCCACCGTGAGCACGTACATGACCAGGAAGAGCAGGAAGAGCCCCACATGCAGGCTCTGGGGCCCCGGGAAGCCCAGCAGGATGAAGGGCCTCTGCACTGACAGGTTCTGGCCACGGCTCCAGACCATGAGGTTCTGTTGGGGCATAGAATACTGCACACCAGGAGGGTTCTCTGGAACCAGGGGCAGGCCCTTCACAGTTCTTTAGGGTCTATCACCTCATCCTACAACCAAGATGGCGGGCAGGCCCAGCATCCCTGTGGGAGCAAGAGAAGGGGTAGCATAAACCACACCTGTGCTGGCAGAAGAGACCTCAAGTGCTTGTGCACAGAGGCTCACACCTGTAATCCCAGTACTTGGGAGGCTGAGACAGGAGAATCACTGGTTTGAGGCCCTCTCTCCCTCCCTCTCCCTCTCTCTCTCTCCCTCTTCTCTCTCTCTCCCTCTCTCTCTTTCTCTCTCTCCCTCTTCTCTGTCTCTCTCTTCCTCTCTCTCCCTCTGTCTCCCCTCTCTCCTCCTTTCTCCCTCTCTCTCTCCCTCTCTTCTCTCTCTTTTTCTCTCTCCCTCTTCTGTCTCTCTCTCCTCTCTCCCTGTCTCCCCTCTCTTTCTCCTCCTTTCTCCCTCTCTTCTCTCTTTCTCTCTCCCTCTCTCTCTCTGTCTCTCCTCTCTTTTCCTTTTTCCCTCTCTCTCCCTCTCTCCTGTCTTTCTCTTCTTTTCTCTCTTCCTCTCTCCCTCCCTATCCCTCTCCCTCTCCCTCCCCCTCCCTCTCCCTCTTTCCCTCCCCCTCTTCTCTCTCTCCCTCTTCTCTGTCTCTCTCTTCCTCTCTCTCCCTCTGTCTCCCCTCTCTTTCTCCTCCTTTCTCCCTCTCTCTTCCTCTCTTCTCTCTCTCTTTTTCTTTTTTTCTCTCTCCCTCTTCTGTCTCTCTCTTCTCTCTCTCCCTCTGTCCCCCCTCTCTTTCTCCATCTCTCTCCCTCTCTTCTCTCTTTCTCTCTCCCTCTCTCTTCCTCTCTCTCTCCGTCTCTTCTCTCTTTTCCTTTCTCTCTCCCTCTCCCTCCCTCTCTCTCCCCTCTTCTCTCTCTTCTCCCTCTCTCTCTTTCTCTCCCTCTTCTCTGTCTCTCTCTCTTCCTCTCTCTCCCTCTGTCTCCTTCTCTCTCTCTCTCTCTCTCTCTCTCTCTCTCTCTCTCTCTCTCTCTCTCTCTCTTTCTCTCTTCAAGGCCATGCACATATCCACATGCCCCACACACCTGCACACTCTTTTGCGTGCACCTGGACGGCCCTCGAACCCTGGAGCACTTACCCTTCTCCCACTGTAGAACTAAGAGCATGCCGCCCTGGCAGACAGTCGGAAACTCAGGCTCTCAGGTGTAATGCATGCTGTACACACTTGTGTTGCCAAAAGGTTTTGATAGATGAAGGTGGTTTAAATTCATACTTTTCCACTAACTTAACCACTCTCCTGGCACAAGACCTGGAGGCCAGGAACGTGGCCCTGTGCCTGTTTTGAGCAGGCCTGGGCCTCCGTGGGCCTGACTTGCTATGGCGCCTAAGCAGACCCCCCCCCGACACCCCTCTCCATAAGATGGCACGGCGCTCTGTCCCAAACCTCGCCTCAAGGACCAATGCGAGGAGGAGGAGCAGATGCCGAGGGGTCTGACAGGAGGGGTGTTGTTCTTGTGACCAGACAGATGCTGTGTTGTGTGTGCACGCATGTGAATGTGTGCACACGTGTGCACATGCATGTGTGTGTGTCTGTGACAAAGTATTAGAACAAGGCTTGTCCTGACCCACTCCACCTAGATGCTAAGATAGCAAAAGTCAGACACCAAAATTGTACAAGTATTGGTTCATATTAATTATACATGTTAATTAACAGGTTCACTGTGACATTCCAGACGGGCATATACCATGTTTTAACCAAATCCACCTCCCTACCACCCTCTTGCCTCTCCCTGGTCCTCTGCCCTTTCCTGATAGCCCTCTTCTACTTTCAGGTTGTCTTTTTTCAGTTTCTGTATATGAGATAAAACATGAGATACTCATCTTTCTATGTCTAACTTATTTTCCTTAACATGATGACCTCCAGTCCCACTCATTTTTCTAGATGCAAAAAAAATTTTTTTGTGGTACTAGGGATGAACCCATGGGCATTCTACATCTGAGTCACTATTTTTTTATTCTTTATTTTTTTTAATTAATTTATTTTTTAAATTGGTGCATTGTAGTCATATATCAATCACATTGGAGTACAAGACTTGAGAGGATATACAAGCACACATCATCCAATTAGCCCTCCTCCAGCCCCCATCCCATTCCCTCCCCCTCCGTCCATCGCACACTTCTTTGGTGATTTACTTTGATACATTTGTTTATGTACCTCCTGCGTTTTAAAGAGGCTCTATCCTCCAGTGTTACATACCCTCTGAATGGTCACATTAGTTGCTTCACTATAGGGCCCTTTCTATAGCTCAACCTCTTCCTGTTGCCCTTTTCCTCCTAGTTATTGCTGATTAAGAGAAGCGTCTGATTTATATTTTCTGCGATATTTCTCTGTGCATGCTGCGTTGCAAGTCCCAATCCCACTCTTGATGGTCCCAGTAGTGGCCTGGCTACTCAGTGGACTGATCCAGACCTCGCTGGCTCAAGCAGCGGCCTTGCCTCATGGGAGGCCCCAGTTCTGGTCTCACTGGCCCCTGAACCGGTCTAACCCCTAAGCTGGCTTTGGTCCCGACCTTGGAGGCCGCAGGAGTGAACTTGCCTCACGCCAGGCTCCGATGCTGGCCATTGGCCCCTGCACCGGTCTAACCCCTTGGCAGGATTCCAATCCTGGCCTCGGAGGCCCCAGCACTGGCCTAGCCTCATGGCAGGCTCCAATGCCGGCCTCGTTGGGACCAGCACCAGCCTAACCCCTCGGCAGCCTCCGATCCCGGCCTCGGAGGCCCCAGCACTGGTCATGCCTCAAGGCAGGCTCCGATGCCGGCCTCGCTGGCCCCAGCACTGGCCTAACCCCTCGGCAGGCTCTTATCCTGGCCTCGAGGCCCCAGTACCGGCCTAACCCCTTGGCAGGCTTCGATCCTGGATTTGGAGGCCCCAGCACTGGTCATGCATCAAGGCAGGCTCCGATGCCGGCCTCGCTGGCCCCAGCACCGGCCTAACCCCTTGGCAGGCTCCGATCACGGATTTGGAGGCCCAAGTACTGGCCTTGCCTCAAGGCAGGCTCCAATGCCGGCCTCGCTGGCCCCAGCACCGGCCTAACCCCTCGGCAGGCTCTTATCCTGGCCTCAAGGCCCCAGTACCAGCCTAACCCCTTGGCAGGCTTCGATCCTGGATTTGGAGGCCCCAGCACTGGTCATTCATCAAGGCAGGCTCCGATGCCGGCCTCGCTGGCCCCAGCACCGGCCTAACCCCTCGGCAGGCTCTTGTCCTGGCCTCGGAGGCCCCAGTACCGGCCTTGCCTAACGGCAGACTCCGATGCCGGCCTTGCTGGCCCCAGCACCGGCCTAACCCCTCAGCAGGCTCTTATCCTGGCCTCGAGGCCCCAGTACTGGCCTTGCCTCAAGGCAGGCTCCGATGCCGGCCTCACTGGCCCCAGCACCAGCCTAACCCCTCGGCAGGCTCTTATCCTGGCCTCGGAGGCCCCAGTACCAGCCTTGCCTCAAGGCAGGCTCCGATGCCGGCCTCACTGGCCCCAGCACTGGCCTAACCCCTCGGTGGGCTCCGATCCCGGCCTCGGAGGCCCCAGCACTGGTCATGCCTCACGTCAGGCTCCGATGCCGGCCTCGCTGGCCCCAGCACCGGCCTAACCCCTCGGCAGGCTCTTATCCTGGCCTCGGAGGCCCCAGTACCGGCCTTGCCTCAAGGCAGGCTCCGATGCCGGCCTCACTGGCCCCAGCACCGGCCTAAGCCCTCGGCAGGCTCCGATCCCGGCCTCGGAGGCCCCAGCACTGGTCATGCCTCAAGGCAGGCTCCGATGCCGGCCTTGCTGGCCCCAGCACCGTCCTAACCCCTCGGCAGGCTCTTATCCTGGCCTCGGAGGCCCCAGTACCGGCCTTGCCTCACGGCAGGCTCCGATGCCGGCTCACTGGCCCCAGAACCGGCCTAACCCCTCGGCAGGCTCTTATCCTGGCCTCGAGGCCCCAGTACCGGCCTTGCCTCAAGGCAGGCTCCAATGCCGGCCTCACTGGCCCCAGCACCAGCCTAACCCCTCCGATCCCAGCCTCGGAGGCCCCAGCACTGGTCATGCCTCAAGGCAGGCTCCAATGCCGGCCTCGCTGGCCCCAGCACCGGCCTAACCCCTCGGCAGGCTCTTATCCTGGCCTCGAGGCCCCAGTACCGGCCTAACCCCTTGGAAGGCTTCGATCCTGGATTTGGAGGCCCCAGCACTGGTCATGCATCAAGGCAGGCTCCGATGCCGGCCTCGCTGGCCCCAGCACCGGCCTAACCCCTCAGCAGGCTCTTATCCTGGCCTTGGAGGCCCCAGTACCGGCCTTGCCTCACGGCAGGCTCCGATGCCGGCCTCGCTGGCCCCAGCACCAGCCTAACCCTTCAGCAGGCTCCGGTCCCGTCCTTGGGGGCCCCAACACTGGCCTTGCCTCACGGCAGGCTCCGATGCCGGCCTCGCTGACCCCAGCACCAGCCTAACCCCTCAGCAAGTTCTGGACCCGACCTCGGAGGCCCTAGCACAAGCCTTGCATCATGGCAGGCTCCAATGCCGGCCTCGCTGGCCCCAGCATCGGTCTAACCCCTCTGCAGGTTCCAATCCCGGCCACGGAGGCCTCAGTAGTGGCCTTGCCTCACAGCAAGCTCCAATGTCGGCCACTGGCCCCGGTGCCCGCCTAACCCCTCAGCAGGTTCCGATCACTGTCTCTGTGGTTATTATTTCAAAGTTTCCAGGTGTCATGTATCAGATCTCTGCCTCCCCCGAATATTGGCCACTGGCATTGCCACTGCCTCCACCGTTTCAAATCCTTCCCAGGCTCTTTTTCCACTCTGAATGTTGTCCAGTGTTCCTAAGCATGCGTGATGGTAGCATTCGACATTTGGTGTAATTTCTCCAAAAAAATAAAGTTGGTAAGATCCGGTTTCTGCTTCTCCTGAATACAAGTCTCCACCACCATCGCGGAGAACTCTTTCAACACCGCATTTCTCCTTGGTCTCCGCTAAACTCTCTCCTTATATGTGATGTCTGAGATTCTTAACAATATGGAGAAGTAGCAGTCCTCTTTCACGGCGAATTTTTCCATAAGATCCAGTGCGTTTAGATAAGTTTTGTCTGCATCTCCAGTGTCCTGGCATCCATAACGGCTTTCTTACCTCCTCTCCGATATTTTTCTTTATCTTTTTCTGTTCTGGGCCCGGTTTCTCCAGGGGTCTGGCGTGCTACTCGCAGTTCGGCCCGGGGCCCAGAGTCCCGCGACCCGGGCCCCAGCTGGCGTGCCCCGCGCGCGACCCCTGCCCAGAACCCAGCATCTTACTGGGCCTGGTTTCTCCAGGGGTCTGGCGTGCTACTTGCAGTTCTGCCTGGGGCCCAGAGTCCCGCGACCCGGGCCCCAGCTGGCGTGCCCAGCCCGCGATCCCTGCCCAGAACCCAGCGTCTTACTGGGTCTGGTTTCTCCAGGGGTCTGGCGTGCTATGCGCAGTTCGGCCGGGACCCAGAGTCCCACGACCCGGGCCCCAGCTGGCATGCCCTGTGCTCGACCCCCGCCCAGAACCCAGCGTCTTACTGGGCCTGGTTTCTCCAGGGGTCTGGCGTGCTACTCGCAGTTCGGCCTGGGGCCCAGAGTCCCGCGACCCGGGCCCCATCTGGCGTGCCCAGCCCGCGACCCCCGCCCAGAACCCAGCGTCTTACTGGGTCCGGTTTCTCCAGGGGTCTGGCGTGCTAAGCGCAATTCGGCCGGGGCCCAGAGTCCCGCGACCCGGGCCCCAGCTGGCGTGCCCCGCCCGCGACCCCCGCCCAGAACCCAGCGTCTTACTGGGCCTGGTTTCTCCAGGGGTCTGGCGTGCTACGCGCAGTTCGGCCCGGGGCCCAGGGTCTTATTCTTTATTTTGAAATAGGGTCTCACTAAATTGCAGAGGGCCTCACTAAGTAGCTGAGGCTGGCTGCAAACCTGTGATCCTCCTGTCTCAGCCTCCCAAGTACTGGAATGACAAGTGTGATTCACCATACCTGGCTTCTAAATGTAGATTTTTAAATGGTGTCAAGCACATGATCTATGAGCTGTGGGCCCCACCTGACTCAGGACTGGCCAGGTCAAGAGCAAGCCCCAGATAGGGTGTCAGGCAAAGCCTACTCTCCCTCTAGCCAAGGGCAGCTTTGGTGAGCTCCAGAGTGTGGCTACGGTGAGAGCCTGGGAAGCCTTGGCGTGGGGAGGAGAGTGGGATACACCCAGGCACCCCAGCTCACCAGAAAAGGGGGGGCAGAAGCTCCTCTAAGCCAAGGCCACCTGGAAACGGCAGGCTCTGAGAAATGCACCCCCACCTCTGAGGGGCACAGGGACACGGAAAGCCCAAAAAGGCAAGGAAAGCGCTCGAGAGGGCTTCCCCAGGCCCAGTGCAAAGCTGGTGGCCAGCAGCCGCCCCTAAGCTCCCTGCCAAGACAGGTGTCCTGGGCTGACTCAAAGGCCAGGCGGGACTGACTCCTCTTGAGACTCCGGGAGGGCTCATTTTCTGATGAGGGCCTAGGATCCAGCATATGTAAAGAGCTCTGAAAGTTTAACAAGAAAAAACAAACTACCCCTTCTAAAAAAAAAAAAAAAAACACGTGACACATGAAAAGGTGACATCGATGTCACTAATCATCAAGGGAACACATGAGATACCAGTTTAGGGGGTTTTGTTTGTTTGTTCGTGGTGCTGGAAACTGAAATCAGGGTCTTGTGCACACCAAGGAAGCACTCACCACTGAGCTGCACCCCCAGCCCCGAGATACCACTTGAGACCCACCGGGATGATAAGTGTTGGTGACATCACTGTGAAAAGCAGTTTGGCAATTCCTCAAAGAGTTAAACTCAGAGCTACCATTTGGCCCAGAAATTCCACTTCTAGGTAAATATCCAAGAGAAGTGAAAACAGGACTCACACAAATACTTGTCACAGATGTTCACAGCAATGCTACTCACAAAGCCAAAAGGTGGAGACAACCCTACTGCCTCTCGACAGATGAGAAGGCATGAGCAGAGTGTGGGATGTGCGCACTGTGGAGGGCTGGCCGTAAAGCAAGTGGGTCACTGAGACACCCTTCAGTGTGGATGAGCCTCGCGAGGTGCTCAGAAAGCCAGACACAAAAAGCCTCATTTTGTCTGATTCCATTTCTGTGAAGTATCCAGAATAAGAAAATCCATAGCAACAGAAGCAGCTTGGTTGCCAGGTGCTGGGAGTGGGGAGGGAGGTGTGGGCTGACAGATTGATGAGCACGGGGCTTTGTTTTGCAGTCCTGAGAATGTCCCAAAACCATGTAGTATACAGAGAGGTGGCTGCAAAATGTTGTCAATATACTAGATGCCACTGAATTGTGCCTTTGCTTGTGTGTGTGTGTGTGTGTGTGTGTGTGTGCGCGCGCGCGCGCGTGTACGCACACACAGGGAATTATACTCAGAAGCATTCTATTCAGAATTATACCTCTCACCCTTTTTTTATTTTTTTATTTTTTTTTACTTTTTAAAATACTATATTCAGAATAATACAAGTCCAGTTTAAAAATATTTAAGATTAACTTTCCATATTTAAAAAAGAGACCCAATTTATAACTGTAAATTACAGCACTCCGTAATGATGGTCATACAATTCAAAAAAATTTTTACATACAGAAATTCTATAGTATATTAAAACTATTTTCACATTTGGCTACTTTTTTTCTTTTTAAGTATAAACGATGCTTTATGGAAGGATAGCTTGAAGAGGCAATGGAGGAGATGTACTATGCATATAGGTATGAAAATAAAATCCTCGTATCCATTCATGTTTTCAGTTATAGAGAAACATTATTTCAAATGTGTTAATACTCCATCAAAAATAGTAGCAGGATATATTTAAATATCAGACAAAATACTTGGTTGAAAAACTTCAACGGATAACAAGTCAAATATTGCAACAATTGCAGGTTATTAGAAGGCTCCATGTGTCTATAAGTAGATGCTAATCTTATATCCTAATAGATGAACATGTTAAAATTGGGTATATGTAAATATTCAAAGTCTGGTTATATTCACTGTAACAAATAAAAGATACTCTTTAGAAGAGAAAGAGCTATTTACTAGAACTGCATTTAAACCCCAAATTTAAATTTAATGGTTTTGTGTTTGGGGGTATGTACATGGCATTAAAGGGAAGAGTTTGAATATTTTTCTCTTTTAAAGCCTTTTAAATAACAATATAATTAGAAACTAGGTTTCATCTCAAAGGAAAACCACAAGTGGCATTCCCATGCTTCAGGTTAAAAACTCTTAAAAGTCTAGGTTTGGTGCAATATTCCTAAAAATATGCTTTTGTTATTACAATAAACTTGACATTCACCCAGAAGAACTGAAAATATCTATTATTTCCTAAGTATACTTCCAAAACTTCTATAAGGAATTATATTGAATTAAACCAAACTACAATTTTGGAGAGATCAAACTCATAGAAGAGCATATAATATGAAAACTTACTCTCCCTTTCATCTGAGCCACACAGAGTCTCTATGGCTCAAACACTGTATGATTTAGTCTTGTAACTGACCTGCTTCTTTACACATGAATCTTCATAACCTGCCATACTGCCTTAATTTAACTTAAAATTGCAATACTGAAATTTGGTCACAGTAGTGTATGTCCAGTTTCCTTTTGCATTCGGAAGGAATGGCGTGCATATAGAGCTAGTTATATTTATGAATTACAACCTGGTTACAAAACAAATGAAAACAGACAACACCTTTACCCCCAAAGCCTAAAGCTCTCAAAATAAAAGAAATTCTTTAAATAAATCAAAATCAGAATACCAGGATTTCATATAAAAAAATCTCCTAATTTAAATGAAATTAGATAGAATGCAAATTTTAATCAGATATTGTGCTTCCAACAAATTTTTACCGTAACTTTTAAATTATGTCTAAGAAAATGTTTATTTTAGTTAACTTAAATTTTACAGTTAATAAAATGTTGTATTCCTACAACTAAACATAAAGTGTGCTAAAGGCATTTTTCTTTTAACTGGTTAAGGGCACACAGAGTTCAGACTGTCCACCCCAAACTTTGTCCTACATCTAAATAACTCATTCAGATAGCAGATGCATCACTCATTGTAAGAGGCTTATTCAAATTCTACATCCTCCTTGAAGACTTCCTGAATATTCCAGTAATTGCTTTCTGTTTTTTCCTATGTCTTTTTGTGTTTAAGATTCGCACTTCTATATGCCTTGGTATGGTTCACTCTGTACAGGTCCTCTGCTCTACTGCAGACTGCTGTGGATGAGTGGAATGCTGTCCATCCTCTGAGGTCTGGACGTGAGAACATCCACAGTCAGCCCTCAACACCTGTTGATCAGGTAGGGCAGGAGGTGGGAGTACAGAAACCAGCACTGGGTGCCCAAGTATTGTGTGGGTGTGATTCCCAAAGTTCACTGCAAAACAAAGAATGCTTAACTTTTAAATGCTCATAGATGAACATTAAAATATCGGTAAGTGGCCTGGTTTAAACACCCACTGAAAATTCTGGAGCAATATGCTCCTGAAAATGGTTAGAAGAAACAGGAAAAAAAAATCAACAACAAAAAAAGATGAGGAGACATTTAACATTTTTTTGTGTGTATGTGTATGTGTCAGAATGTCCCTCGGTTATTATAATCTAATAAGAAGTTTTCAAATACTAGTTAAAGTAGCTAAAATTTCACATATTAAACCACATAAATTTGGTGAGAAAAAAAGCCTTTCAGAGATTACTTAAAATAACGAGTTAACAGTGCAAATACCGAGTTGCTTCGTGAGAATCTTACCATGTGCTTTTCTTCCCCTTTCAAAGAAAAAAACATAAAGTCCTCCAGTTTTAACACAAACAAAAGATAAATACTTATGAAGGAAAACAAATCCCACAACACTCCATACAGATTTCCAAACAGTCTGAGGATTCACAACAGGCGTCCATGATGCCACAGTCCATGTCACAAGGGCAGTTGCAGTCGTCCCCCATCTCGTCTCCACAGCAGCAGCAGCAGGCTTCCGACGAGCAGATGCCACACGAAGCTTGTCCCAAGACAATATTGCAGAGGGTCAGAAATTCACAGAACAAGCAGGCCAGGATACAGTGGACACAGCAATCTTCAGGTGAAGAGCCTGTCTTTTGGGAAAAGACAGCATTTACTTTACTCTTCTTACTGATATCATTGTTTACAGACAAGCTGGACTGAATTTTTCTATGCATTTTTTGAGAAACAGGAGCTGAGAGTTTGCAAGTATCTGCAGAGGCATGTTTGGCCCCGTGGTGAATTCCATTTCCATTGCTCAGACTCTTGTGGCCTCCGCTCCTTATCTTGCCTGTTTCCTCTTCGCTGGGTTCCTGTGCTGAAGTCTGCAGCTGAGGCAAACGCTGAGGTTGAGTTCTGATGAGTTCGCCATCTGAAGGACTTCCCCAAATGGACTGGTCCTGCATCTCTCCATGTATGAAGCAGCTATTGGTAGCTGGAGTTATATCCTTTTCAATATTGTCTTTATTACATTTTTCTGGGGCCGGGGGCCCCCGCCGGCCGCCGCCCGCCTCGGCCGCGCTCTGCAGCCCCGGAGCCCGCGCCTCTCCAGACATGGGCCGCCGCGCCCCGCGGGCAGCAAGCCGGCTAGGTGTCCAGTGCCGGGACCTCGCTGCTTCTGCTCGGCATCCCCCTCCCCGGGCCCTTTTTTTATTTTTTATTTTGAAACACAGTCTTGCTAAGTTGCTGAAGGTCTCACCAAATTGCTAAGGCTGGCCTCAAACTGTGATCCTCCTGTCTCAGCCTCCCAAATACTGGGACTATGGGTGTACATCACCACCTGGCAAATTGTGTACTTTAAATCATTAATTTTGCAAGGAGTGGTGGTGTGTGCTTGTAATCCCAGTACTTGGGAGGCTGAGACAGGAAGATCACAAGTTTTCTGTCATCTTCAGGTACTTAGTGAGACCCTGTTTCAAAATAAAGGATAAAAAATAGGGGTGGAGGTGTGGCTCAGAGGTAGAGTGTCCCTGGGTTTAATCTCCAATAATGCAAAAATAAATAAGTCGTTTATTTTATGTTGTGTGAGTTGTATCTTAATAAAAAGAAGAAAAAAGAGAAAGCCAAAAGAGGAAAGCTTAAGACCCTCCATGAGCAGGACGGATGTCATTCTGACTGCAGAGTAGCCAAGCACAGCCTCAGGAAGAGTGTGGGTGATAAGAGACTGAAAATGCTGACTATGCAGCCGGGCGCGGTGGTGCACACCTGTAATCCCAGCGCTTGGGAGGCTGAGACAGGAGGATCACACAGGTTCAGAGCCAGCCTCAGCTACTGAGTGAGGCTCTCAGCAACCTAGTGAGACCCTGTTTCCAAATAAAGTATAAAATAGGTCTGGGAGTGTAGCCCAGAGGTAGAAAAGTTCCTGGGTTCTACCCCCAGGATCGCAGAAAAAAGAAAAAAGAAAATATTGGCTATGATAAAATTAATACCTTTGACTCCTCACTGAACATACTCAGGTAGAATTTTTTTTTTAAATGATGGCATGGCATGTGAATTTTTATGTTATGGTTTGGGTTGTATTTTACAACTGCTCCATTTTCATGCTGAAATTGTTCTAGCTTTGGCCATGGGGAGACCTCTTAATTTTTTCTTAGGTAACTGACATATCTCATCATTGATTTTATGTGGTTTTGTTTTTTACTTTTGGAGCATTTTCCAACATTCTGGCACTACAAGTTGTCCCTAGCTTGTCTCATGCGTTTTCTTCCCCAACCCTGGAATCAACCACTTCCCCCAAGTGTGCTGGGGCCTTTTCTTAGACTGATAGCAGAAATGAAGCTCCAACCCTGGGTTTGCTTGCTGCAGCTGGGTGGTGTTACATACACACATTCAGAGCATGGAGATGCATATGCATGGGCTACTCCATGTATGTGCACAGACTTATAAGCAACCTCCAAAGCACCTCCAAAGCAACCATTCCATACATATATTTTTCTAAGCCTGAGATCTCACCAATGTCCCCGACTCTGATCCCCTCCATGCAGATCACTCCAGCTTCTGCCCTCGCTCGTCTGTGAACTCCTTCCCAACAGTGAGGGCCCTGATTCCCACCACCCACCATACATCTGGCTTCATTATTCAGTTCTAGAGCACATGCATAGTGGTATCAGAATTGACAACCCGTACTGTTAGGAAAAACTTTAAGCAAAGTACCAGGAAGAAGAGAAGTGTGCAAAGAAGGACCTCTGTCTGGAGCTGGCGCAGTCCTCTTGGAGCCTTGGCTGAGTACCAAGCCATTGGTCCGTACGAGACTCCATGGCATAGACGGGATGATGACCAGAGATGAAACTTCTGCAAGCAACAGAGCAGTTGCTCAGAGCTGAAAGCCATCATTATAGACAGCATCTTGTCTCCAGGTAGCAAGAGCAAAGAGAACCTGGGCCTTCAGTGAGAACTGCAGGACACCTCAACCTGAAGCATCTGAAGAAAGCAAGTTGCCACAGAGATCTTAAAAAGAAGTCTTTAAAGGACAAAGGTTGTCCCCAAATAAGACAAAAAATCTGCATATTTAGTAACACTGAATCCATAATGCCTGCACCAAGCACAAGTTATTAGGCACACAAAGAGTGGGAATATGTGACCTCGACGCAGGAGGGAAATCTGTCCAGACAAATAACCCATTAGTGGCAGAGATTATGGAATTAGCCATCAAAGATCTTCAGGCTGCTATCACAAATGATAGCATAATTATGAGTTAAAGAAACACATTAAGCCAGTTTCCAAGAGAAATGTTTCAGCAGCGAGTGGGAGCTATGCCACCACAGAGCTGTTACAGGTCAGAGGCTGGCAATCCCAGTGTCTAAGCAAAGAATGAACCTGAGAGTGGAGACGGCACACAGGTGTCAGGTAAAACTGCACTGTCCAGAAGGTAAAAGGGAGAGATGGTAAGACGCCAGGCCTGGACGGCAGCAGAGCTCACCACCTGTCACAGAGCTTAGGCCAAGCACAACCAGGCCATGTGTCATGTACAACTAAAATGCTTTAAGCAGCAAGAAACCCCCAAAGGGAAGGCCAGAGGGCAAGTGAGGTCATTTGGTAGCACTGGCCTACCTCTTGTTGAGGATAGGTTTGTAAGTGTTCTTAATACCATCCCATAAATGGATGGATGGATGGATGGATGGATTGTATTAAAAACAAGTGAAAATCTTGGCATGTTGGTACACACTTGTAATCTCAGTACTTGGGAAGCTGAGACAGGGAGGTTGCAAGTTTGTGGCCAGCCTCAGCAAATTAGGAAGGCTCTCTGCAAGTTAGTGAGACCCTGTTTCAAAATAAAAGAATAAAATAGGCCTGGGGGTATAGCTCAGAGATAGAATACCCCTGGGTTCTATCCCCAGTACCATACACACACACACACAAAGAAAGGTGAAATGGATGGTGTGAAATCTATTGAAATCTAAAGGCCCTCCCCAGGATGGGCTTCCCCGGTGCCCAGAGAATGTGCTCCTGGGAGAGCCTCTCCCTGGTAAGCTGGAGGCACCTCATCACCAGCTCTCCCCCAAGGAGCTGTGCTGCCTCTATAAATTGCCCGGAGAGCAATTAGAGCTCTCCATACTGGGAACAGAAGAAGGGGTGGGGGGGGGGTTTGAGACCACAGAGGGGGCAGAGACGCCTGGGGCCAAGGGGCAGCCTGCTCCCTTCTCCCTCGAGGTGCAGAGAGGTGTGAAGCACCTCTTCCAGACCCTCGCTTGCTGGAGACATACAGAGAGCTGGCCAGGATGTTGGTCTTAGGGCAACACACCCAGGAAAAGCCTCAAGGCAGCACTTTCCCAGCACCCCCAGGTCCATCGCCTGGCTGATCCACCCTAGCTCTGAAGAGGTATGGGCCTCCCTGTCCCACGTGCTGCAGGAGGTCAGCTCCAGTCACCCATCCGTGAGCTGTCTGGGGTGTGCCTGAGAGGCCCGCGGGCCCCACACACCCTCACAGCCTGCACCCTTTCTGCTACCTGGTGACTGACCTCATTATCTGGTGCTGAGTCTCAAGTCCTCTGCCTGTAGCTCTCAGGCTCAGACCCGGCAACAGCGCTGAGCCTGGCCTCTCTCCCTCCCAGCTGGGAGGGAAACCAGGAAACCAGCAGGACACCTGTGGGAGTCAGGCGCAGCCTCAGCAAGTCCACGCGCAGGCCGGCGGTCAGCCTGGGGCAGCCATCCCAGCCTGACCCGGCCTGGGAGGAGAGCAGATCTTAGGGTGGCTGACCATGAAGAGGATTGCAGGGATCAAGGCCTGTCCCAAAACGGAGGGTGGGCCAATTGCAAGGGAGGGGCCGGATGTCAGGAGGAACTGCAGGGTCTGGGAGCCTGCCTTGCCAGGTGAGCCATACTCCACCTGTGTCCCAGGCCACCTGCTCCATGTGGTCAGCTTGTCTGCCCTCAGATGCCCAGCTGCAGGGGTGCCCTGACACAGAATTCCCCAATTGCACAGCCCATTTGCAGTTCACAGGGAACACCTCCTCCGGTTCCCTGACAGGGTCAGGAAGCAGAGGACAGACTACTGGGTGGCTCCAGGCCTGACCAATCAGGTGAGGAGGTATACAGGTGAGAGTGGCCCTCACCTCTACAACCCTTTCCTTACCCCTGCAGGGTGGCACTAAAGGGCTAGCCTCTTGCCCTGTCCTTCCTGAGGCATGATGGTCCCCTGACCACAGACAGCAGCATGAACCAGCCAGGGTGCCTGGGAGCCAGCAGGCAAGAGGACAGGAAAGTGCCCAGGGCACTCCACCCCGTGAGACACTTCAGGAAAATGGGTCCTCCTGGTGCTGTGTGCATGTGTTTCTGTGCACCTGTGTGTGTGCCCCTGAAGTCTGTGTGTGCATGCCCTGGAGTGTGCACCCACATATGCATATACACTTGGCAATGTACTTGTGCACGGAGGCAGGAAAGGTTATACACCTGGGTGCATCTAGTGAGTAAGAGGAGTGTATCTACTTACACTGTGTGCAGGCCCACACCTGCAGGCCAAGTGTTTGCTCTGGGTAAGTGTGCAAGTTGACTGAGAAGTGCTGCAGTGGGTCCTGAAGGCATGCAGTGGAGTGTCATCTTCTCCCAGTGGGTCCCTGCACCCGTGCAGCCACACAGGTGGGAAAGCCCTGCTTTCAAGCTCCCAAGGGGGCAGTGCTCCCAGTCACTCTCACCGGCGGAGCAGCAGGCCTGGCTCTGCCACACACCATGCCTGAGTGTCGCTGTTTCTCCTGCCCAGAAGTGACTGCCCCAGCCAAGAAGAGCCATGAGCAACTCCAACGACACCCTGGTGACAGAGTTCATCTTGCTGGGCTTCCCGGAGCTGTGCCACCTGCAAGGATTGCTCTTTGGGATATTCCTTACCATCTACGTGGTCACTGTCCTGGAGAACATGGTCATCATAGGAACCATTGGAGCCAGCCAGCAACTGCACACACCCATGTACTTCTTCTTGGCCAACTTGTCGGTGCTAGAAACTGTCTACACCACAGTAACGGTCCCCAAGCTGCTGGCCGGCCTCGTCACAGGGGTAAGAGCCATCTCCTTCTCGGGGTGCCTCACACAACTCTTCCTCTTCCTCTCGCTTGGCTCCTCTGAGTGCTTCCTTCTGGCCACCATGGCCTGTGACCGCTACCTGGCCATCTGCCGCCCACTGCACTACCCAGCCCTCATGGGCCAGAGGCCCTGCCTGCACCTGGCCCTCAGTGCCTGGCTTGGGGGCTTCCTGGCCTCCTTTGTGTCCACAGCTCTCATCTCCCACCTCAGATTCTGTGGCCCCAATGTCCTCAACCACTTCTTCTGTGACATCTCACCCATTCTGCAGCTCTCCTGCTCAGACACCACTGCCATTGAAACACTGGACTTTGTGGCAGCCCTGGCTGTGCTTGCGACCTCCCTGCTGGTGACCACAGTCTCGTATGCCCACATTCTGGCCACTGTGCTGAGGATGCCAGGGCGGGGAGGCCGCCGGAAGGCCTTCTCCACCTGCACTTCACATCTGCTAGTGGTTGTCATCTTCTACACCACCACCATCTTCATGTATGCTCGTCCTCGCGCCATCAGCTCCTTCAGTCTCAATAAGCTGGTGTCAGTGGTCTATTCAGTTGTGACTCCCCTGCTGAACCCTATAATCTACTGCCTGAGAAACCGTGACATCAGGGAGGCCCTGGCCAAAATTCTGCAGGGCCCCCGCCCCTCCTGAATACCAGCCGCAGGACCTCTGCCGGAACGGATTATCCCTCTGCTCTCCTTACAGACACCACTCGCCACCCAGGTAGCAGTTCCTCCCCGGTGTGGAGGCGGCCATGAGCTTAGAGTGGCCTCAAGGAGACATATGAATGAGCAGGAGAAGCAATCAGGACCTAAAGACCCTAGACCTGAGCTCATAGCATCACTCCCTCGAGCTCAGCACCAATCCAGATGGCATTCAGCTCCCATGGCCTCTCAGCGAGCTCAGCCCAGATCCAGGGCAGCTGCCCAGCTCCATGGCTTCTCCTAGCAAGTTCAGCACCAAATTGGGCACAGCGTCATAGGCCTCTCCCAGTGAACTCGGCCCAGATCCAGGGACAGCTCCCCAGCCAGCTCCTTGACCTCTCCCACCAAGCTCAGCAACAATCCGGGGTGGCTGCTTCCATGGCCTCTCCCAGCCTGAAGGAAGCCCCTGTCCCGTGCCACTCTCCTGACCACCTGGCCTCTGGACTGTCTGTGGTCTCCGCCCTGTATGTCCCATCTCTGAGCCTGTTGTGGCCTCCTTTCCATGAGGCCCCAGCTCCTCAGAGCAGACCCTGAGATCCTCGGCTAGCTTGAGTTGGGACCAAGGACCCCAAGGCAAGCAGAAGGTTCTGGCAGGCCCAGGAAGCACCTCAATGCACAGGCCCCTCTTTCCTCAGAAACACAAGCGGCATCTTCTTACATCTGCTTGCTTGAAGCTGACAGGTCCGACGATGACGTGCTGTGCTGGGTTTGCCCTTCTTTTTTTTCAGGATCATGAAACTTAATGAGCCAAGCACTTCTCTTCCCAGTGAGCTGTCACCGTGGGTCAAGGTGAGGTCTCCTCCCACTTGATCTCGTGAGCTTTTCACTCCAGCTCCATCTCCTTCATGACGGTCACCAGTGTGACATGTTCCGTGTATTGGGAAGCATATGTGTGACACGTGTACCACATGGCTTGTGTGGGAGAGTTCTCAAATCTATGTAAAGGGTTTGCGTTATCAATATCTGCTTTCTTCCTGTGTTGCTCTGTACATTTTAAGGTTATGTCAAAGTGTGTATACATAGGGTTGTTTTACTGTCTTGGTAAACTTGGCCCTTTATCATTAGGACTCTGACTCTACAGCACTCCTTGCCTAAGTTCTATTTTGACATTAATATGGCTATATCCTTTTAGCATCTGTATGAGACACATTCTTACCTGTGCTGACTATTAATCCATCCTATCTGAGCTCCTGCAGGCAGCTCTATGGCTGGGGAGGGATTGGCAAACCACATCTCTGCCAAACCAACTGCTCTTTTTGTTGAGAGCATAGCTTTGTCTTATTTTTACTCCTTTTATAGGCAACAGATCTCCTCTGATTCTGGAAGCTTTAAGATTTTCTTGTTTTGTTTTCCAACAGCCTTACCAGGATATGCATGCCTCTGTATTTGTTACTTCTGGAACTCCTGACTTGCAGCTCGTGTTAGATTCTGGAATGTATCAGCCATTATTTCCTTAATCACTGCATCTACTTCATTCTTTCTCCCCTCTTCCTTCATTTCCAAAATTACTTACATGTCCCTCTGCCTCCTCACATCCTGACCGCTACACTCTTTTTTCTGATATTTTCTTCTGATCTCCCAATAACCAATTCTCTAACTACATCTAATCTTCTGTGCTTTAAAAATGCATTTTTTTTACTTTTAGAATTTCTGTTTTTTCTTTTTTTAATTTTATAAGTAGAAAAAAACTCAGTTTCTCTGACTCACACTCAACACAGATTTCTGTGACCAAACTGGGGTGGGGGCACACCAAGGAAGCAAGCAGTTCTGTGGCAGGCGCCATTTAATGCAACTGAATCCTATATTATCCACCTGGAGGTAGTCCAGTCCCACGGGTCCCATGGGTCTCAGGCTCAGCCTCGGAAAGCCCTGCCCACCTGGATGCCAGTTCTAGCCAGGTATTTTACCTGCACTTCTGACCAGCTGGCTATTAATTGACATCGCACAACCCCCTCCTCAGCTTCAATTAGTTCGCTAGAGAAGCTCACAGGATGCAGGGGGATGTTTGTGCACAGTCCAGCCTATTCAAAGGACATCACAAGGACACAGATGGACAGATGGCAAGACAGGCAGGAGGAGGGCTCAGGTGCCCGCCTGTGCCCTGGTCCTCCTGTGTCACTCTACCTGTGCTCCCACTACTGCGTTCTCGCCATGGCGCTCCATGATGCCTTAGCATCCGGCACAGTGAGCTCCTCTGCTTTGACCTCTCCAAATATCCCTAAGTCATTCTAGGCCTATGTTTCATATTGATTTTAGAACCTCTTTGGGCTCTGTTTTGACTTGCAGAAGCACACACAGGTGACAAACCACAGAAACTTCTTTCCTCAGAACTCGGGAGCTGGCTCCCCAGGCCTCTCTCTAGTCTGTGGATGCCAGGTCTTCCCTATCCTCACATGGTGGTCCTCTATGTGTTCTCATCTTTTCTTAAGGCACCAGTCCTATTGGGTCAGGGCCAAACATTATGACTCCGCCCAATTGCTTTTTTGAAGGTCCTGTCTCCAAACAGAGCCACACTCTGAGGTGCTTGGGGTTAGGAGTCAGCATAGGAATTTTAGAGAGCCATCCCTCATCCTATAGCCAGTCCCCTGAATTTCCTGCTGGGGCTTCTCTTGGAGTGTCTTTGAACTCATGACTGGCCATGAAGAACCAACACTCCACAACCCTGAGCTGAGAGCTGAGATGCCCTTTTCACTCTTCCAACTTTGCAGGTCTTCTTTCATGTTCTTAATAAATATTTTTGTTCTCCATAGAGATTGTTTGCCTTGTAAAAGCTACTTAAACGGTTGGCTGCTACTTTGAATGACATTTATTTTTTTCTAGCTATTTCTTGTTCTAGTAGAGAAATGCTTCTACATTTTGTCAAGTCCAAGATATACATTCTGCTGCAAATCAAATAATATCAAGGTAGTACTTGTTTAAACAAACAGGGTCAGGAAGCCAGGTGTTTGACAGTATACAGGGGCGTGGTATGGAGCAGTTTCGCTGCACTGGGGACCCCAGATCTTGCCCCATTCACCACTTCAGGTAACTGTGGCAACACCACATACTAAGTCTAATCCAGGCAGAGAAAATGGAAAGGGCATTCAAGCTCCACACAGCCCCTCTTCACAGGGGAACAAAAGCCCTTACTGGAAGCACCCAAAGGAACATGGGTGTGGGTTCCTTGGGCCCTCCAGGGCTTGTGCCCCCACTGCAGGAACCAGGGGAAGCCAGTAACTATGGGCACTCACAAGATCCAGCCCACATCTGCAGAATGCATCCTCATCCTCTTGGCAGTTCCACTAACACTGGGCTAAATAGACTCCATGAAAGAAGGCTTTGTGTGTGTGTGTGTGTGTGTGTGTGTGTGTGTGTGTGTGTGTGTGTGTGTGTGTTCTGAGGACTGAACGCCAGGCCGTTCTACCTCTGAGCTATATCCCTAGCCCTATTTTTTTTTTTTTTTTGAAACAGGGTCTCACTAAGTTGCTAAGGCTGGCCACAGACCTGAAATTCTCCCATCTCAGCCTTCCAAGTACTGGGATTACAAGTGTGCACTGCCATGCCTGGCTTCTTGTTTATATTTTTAAAAGAACACATTTAAAGTCTCTCCACTAAGTATAATATTTGCTGTGGGTTTGAAACATAGAATTTATCAAGTAAAGAAAATTCACTTCCATGTTAAGCTTTCTTGGCATCCCCCCCACACACACACAAAATCAAATGTTTTGTCTTCTTTTGAAAAAATTATGACCATGTTTCTCCCTCTGTCTACTAAGGAGTAAGGTACGTGGGCATATTTTATGGCATGAACTACCCTGAGTCACTTGATCATGACAAGCTTTCCTATTTATTGGATTCCTCTTCATTAATAACAAAATTTTCACATCTATATTCAAACACAAAATAGTCTAAATGTTTTCCTTATTTCCTAAGACAAATCCTGTAGCCTTCAGGTGGAAGGGTTACAGTCCCCACACCTCTTACCATGTCACTGACCCTGTCAAAGCTAGAGCTGACCCAAGGTCAATGCCTTCCCTCCTATGCGCATTTCTTCTGCCAGAGAGATTTCATTAACTCCATGACTCTATCCCTTTGTTCTTTTTAGAGGTTTTGTTTTGCAACTTTTCTTTTAGATTCAGAAGTTCCTTTTTAGTCTCCTTATTCCTTTTTCACAGTACCTTGTTTTTATTTTATAAATATAATATTTGTCCTGGTCTTTCTGAACCTATGGGCTTAATGGGCTTAGAGGTAGGTGTATGCGTGTGTGTGTGTGTGTGTGTGTGTGTGTTACTGGGGATTGAGCCCAGTGGTATTCTACCTCCCAGTTATACTCATAGTCCTTTTTATTTTTTATTTGAAATAGGGTCTCACTAGATTGCTGAGTCTTGCTGCATTGCTGAGGCTGTCCTGAAACCAGCAATCCTCCTACCTCAGCCTCCCAAGTACTGGGATTACAAGTGTGTGCCACCATGCCTGGCTGGATTAGAGTACCTTTTAATGCTTGTTAAATTTCCCTCTGAGTCCTCAGACTTCTTGATCCATTTTTTCTATTTCTTTAACTTGCGTCATCTCTTGGGTATTGCAGGGGCCTTCTCATTGCAGGTGACAGAAAGACAGAAAGCCAAATCTAACTGGCTTCAATGTACAGAGCTCTGCCCTGGCCGGGAACTGCAGAGTCCAGGAGCTCAGGCTGGTCCTAGGGCACCTGGCTTCCTCTCCCCCACTGGCCCTTCCCTCCACAGAGCCTCATGCCAGGAGAATGGCAGCTCCCAGAACTCAGGCTGCAGACTGGGGCTGCACTGGAAAGCAGTGCCAGGCTATCTGGGGCAGGAAGACCACAGCCACAGACAGTGCTCCTGGGCAGACCTGGAGAGGGCTGGCTCCCCAAGGGAGCGCACCCAGAATTGGTCCTGTGAAGCAAGCAGAGGGCCCTGCAGGTTCTGAGCAGTGGCACCCCAGGGAACAGCAGGAGTCCTAGCCAGAGTAGGGTCACATCCCAGCACCCAGAGCCTTGGCACAGGGCTGGGGGACGCAGCAGTGTGGGGCCCTGGCCAGGCATGCCCTTGCGCCATGTGGCTGGGATGTCCACCTGGGTTAGGAAGAGGACATGGAAGGGGGAGGGCGGGGTGGGGCCGCACTGGGCAGATGGGAGGGGCGCGACTGGATTGTGCCCGTTGCGGGCCCCAGTATAGACAGGACAGGATGGTGCTGGGTGTCTGAGTGACTGGGCGGTGGGAACGTGGAGGAGAGCTGGGGCAGAAGAGAAAGGCGGGTTTGGAGGGCTGGGCGCTGGGAAGATGGGGCCGGGCAAAGAGCGGCCGCCCCTCCTCTGAGCCTGCCTAATCTCCTCCCTTCAGTCAGCTGGGGCTGAGCCTCCACCGCCCGCCCCCACTCTTCTGCAAAGGCCTGGGAAACATCTCGCTGTGCGCCGGGCTGGGCCTCGGTGGAGGGTCTCGGCCGCGCATCCTCCTGCGCCCCGGAGCAGCCTTGCGTCCTGGCTGGTAAGGCAGGGCAGAGGGCTGAGAACGGGAGGCTGGGGGGAGGGGCGCCCTCACAGTCCGGTGCGAGAAGGATGGAGACCTGCCCCCAACCGCCGGTCCAGGCAGATGCAGCTCAATCCATCCCGGTTCCCAGCCTAGGTTGCTAGGACCCGTGGCCCCGGAAGGGCGGAAGGCAAAGCAGGGGTGGAAAGAGACCTTCCAGGATGAGGGCCTGCCAGGGCGGAGCCGCTGCGAATCACCAAAGAGCTTCGGAGCCCAGCCCCAGTCCTGGCCCTGTGCTCAGAGGGTACCACCCCTGGCTTCTGGCCCCAAGAATCAGGAAAGGGCTCTCGGATGCCAAACCCAGTCACATGACCATCTCTTTTCCAAATGTTGATCTGGGTATTTGGGGGCCCTCCATACCAAGACAGCATCCTCCAAACACAGGGCCCAAGCCCAGCAAGACCCACCCTTCCAGCAAACCTTTTGTGCAGCCCAGGATATGGACTCCTTTCCCTAGGCCTGAGCACCCCATGGCTCCCAAGCAGGTGCTCACCACCGCCAGTCTGCACCCCACCCAGGCACCAGACAGCTTAGGTGTTTACCCCCCATACACACATATGCCCCTTTGCAGATACTGACTAGGACCCCAGGCCTAAGAACCAAACACCCTCCTCCCAGCCCATCCCTGCCTTGAGCCTCTGTCCATGATGCTGAGGGCTCCCTGAGAGGTGTTGACTCCCAGGTCCTCACAGAGCAGAAGCTCCATCTGCCCCAGGATCCTCCTCTCCAGGCAGGCCCTGAGCCCCCTCTCCCCAAACCTTGTTCCCCCTCTCACAGAAGCTTAAGTCCCTTCTGCCCTCTTCCCACAGGTTTTGCCCGCCAATATGAACTGGACAGCAATGACCTGCTGGGCTCTGCTGCTGGCCGCGGCCTTCCTCTGCGACAGCAGCACAGCCAAGGGTGGCCGTGGAGGGGCTCGGGGCAGCGCCCGTGGAGGGCTGCGTGGCGGCGTACGCGGGGCCTCGAGGGTGCGTGTGAGGCCGGCACCCCGGTATGGCTCCACTCTGCGCGTGGCTGCGGCAGGGGCAGCCGCAGGGGCAGCTGCAGGGGCTGCAGCAGGCCTGGCTGGGGGCTCTGGCTGGAGGAGGGCCGCAGGGCCAAGAGAGCATGGCCTGGAGGACGATGAGGATGGGGTGCCAGGCGGCAATGGGACTGGCCGAGGTGTCTACAGTTACTGGGCCTGGACTTCTGGCACAGAACCCATACTTGGCCCACACCTCTGCCTACTGCTGGGCAGTACCCTTGGCCCCCTGGGGCTGCTGTAGCACTAGGCTTGGCTGGGCTTGGGGTCCAAATGTGGCCCCCATCCTGCACCTTCCCAAGCCCCTCGGGAATCCCCAGAGGCCACTGGCACTGAGCGCCCCTTCCTTCTGCTATCCAGAAACCTCAGGGCCAGAGGGTCCTCCGACATGCTGCCTACCTTCCTGCCCAAGTCTGTCCCGACCTTCCCATCTCCAGCCCTACCAAGGAGCCAACAGACCCCAGCTCCAGGGTGCTGGGGTACCCTCAGCCAGAAAGGCAGTTGGCCTGTGGTTCCTACACCAGCCAACAGGCTACCCTTCACTCTCCAGAGCCACAACAGAGAGGTGTGAAGACCAAGCCACTCCTGCCCTTCCCACCTTGGACACGAGGGTGTGGACAATGCTGACCACCATGCAGAGGCCCTCTCAGGCAAGTCTCATTTACCACTGAGCTCCTGGGGACCAAGAACCTCTCATAGAAACAATAAGACAGACCAAAGGACTTCAAGATTTTGAGGAGAGGGACCCTGGCTGAGACTGCAGTGTAGGACACTTCAGGTGCTAACCACCTGCCCAGAGCAGGTGCTGTGGATTTCAGAGCCCAGCAACATTCTGAGCAGGAAAGCCTCCATCCCAGGAATGCCTGCCATGGTTCTCACGGCTCCCAGAACATGCCCTGCAAGACTGGAGCAGAACCCCACTCTTCCTAGCAGACTCCCCACAAGACCGTCTTCTAGGGAATGGTCACCCCACAGAGCCACTTGGCCTTAAGGATCACTAACTCATCTTGGGACCCATTTTGGGGAAACGTATTCAAGAGCATTCCATTCCCTTTGAACTTTAGGTTCACATCAGGGACCACTCAGTGACAGCAGCTGCCAACCCCCAAGAGAACCCTCAATGCACAGCTCAAGCCATGGGGTCCCAATGAGCAGCAGCATCTCTCAGCAGGTAGCCCCCTCCCTCAAAGTCAGGTGGACTGGGCGGAAGGTGAGGGCGTGGCACCACCTGCATGGCTACCCACATGGAGGGAGGCTGGCCAAATTGGCAGGCCAAGCCTCCGGCAGGCTCAGCCAGATGTGAGCAAGCTGGGCTTAAGACACTGTGGAGGGCTGTCTGACCATGTAAGGACCGAGGACAGGGCTGGAGGAGGTGCTGGGCAGTCCTTCCAAGGACTGGTCCTCTGCTCCAAACACCTCATGCACAGCCAGCCCTTGCCTCTCTGGGGCCCACCAGCAGTGCCACAAGCCCAGCATAGGGACTTTCATCTCTGTTCAGTTTTCTAGCTCTAACTGTCCAAGCACCCCAAGGTCAGGCAGGTTTTCCCAGGCCCTGGCCCCCGAGTGCTCATGAGACCCTCACATCTGAGTTGCCCCAAGGACATGTCCTCGCCACTGGACAGTGCAGCTCTGGACTCAGCCAGCAGACACAGCGCTGAGACCAGCACCTCCCCAGATGGCACATGGCCCTGGCTTGGATGTGGGTTTGGAGACTACCAGCAGGACCCTGGGCCAAACAATTTTCTTGAGCTGTAGGCCGCAGGACATCAGCCAGCTCCAACATCCCTCCACCCCATCCAGACCAGGCTGGTCGCCACTGAAGACCAGCAAGCCAAGGCCAAGCCCACCAAGCAGCCTTCACTGGAGCCCTCTCAGCTTTACAGATGCCCACCAGGATGGGCTGCACCAGACCAGCCCCTCACACCACATGGTATGTGAGAACCAGTGTTCCAGATGTGGTGGAAAGCCACTCTTTGATGCTTGTTTGACTTCACAAGTATGTTCAGCATTTGGCACAGCCACAACCTGGGAAAGCAGGGGCTTTCCCAGGGGCTCATGTTGGAGCAGGCAAATCACAGAGGGCAGGGACTGGCAGCCACTGCAGGAGGCACCAGTGGAAGAGAGCCATGAGGGGCTCCCTCAGCACATGTCAGCTGAGCACCAGAGCCATATCAACTGCTGTGGAAGGGCCAGGCCACCACCAGACTGTCAAGGCCAGAGCTACTGACCAGGTCTAACCCAGCAGCACTTCCTGTCTGCCCAACCTGACACCCCCTTTAGAATGCAGGTTGCTGGCAGCAATATTCCCTGGACTGCTCAGTGCATCAATAAGCCAGCCTTGGTACATCTTCAGCTCCTGAGGCACTGGACCACTGTCCCACGGGCTAGGTGGTGCTCTAGGTCTTCGGAAGCATAGGAAAACTGTCCCACGGGCTAGGCGGTGCTCTGGGTCCCCTGAAGCACAAGGACACTGTCCCATGGGCTAAGAGATGTTCTGGGTCCCCGGAAGCACAAGGCTACTGTCCCACGGGCTAAGCGGTGCTCTGGGTCCCCTGAAACACAGGGACACTGTCCCATGGGCTAGGCGGTACTCTGGGTCCCCTGAGGCACAGGAACACTGTCCCAGGGGCTAAGCGGTGTTCTGGGTCCCCTGAAGCACAAGGACACTTTCCCATGGGCTAGGCGGTACTCTGGGTCCCCTGAAGTACAGGGACACTGTCCCACAGGCTAGGCGGTGCTCTGGGTCCCCTGAAGCACAAGGACACTTTCCCATGGGCTAAGAGATGCTCTGGGTCCCTGGAAGCACAAGGCTACTGTCCCACGGGCTAGGCGGTGCTCTGGCTTCCCTGAGGTACAGGGACACTGTCCCATGGGCTAGGCGGTGCTCTGGGTTCCCTGAGGCACAGGGACACTGTCCCATAGTTTGGAGGTACTCTGGATCCTCTGAGGCACGGGGACACTGTCCCGTATCTTAGGCAGTGCTCTGAGTCCTCTGAGGCACAGGGACACTGTCCCGTATCTTAGGAGGCACTCTGAGTCCTCTGAGGCACAGGGACACTGACCCGTATCTTAGGAGGTGCTCTGAGTCCTCTGAGGCACAGGGACACTGACCCGTATCTTAGGAGGTGCTCTGAGTCCTCTGAGGCACAGGGACACTGTCCCGTATCTTAGGAGGTGCTCTGGGTCCCCGGAAGCACAAGGCTACTGTCCCACGGGCTAGGCGGTGCTCTGGGTTCCCTGAGGCACAGGGACACTGTCCCATAGTTTGGAGGCACTCTGGATCCTCTGAGGCACGGGGACACTGTCCCGTATCTTAGGAGGTGCTCTGAGTCCTCTGAGGCACAGGGACACTGTCCCGTATCTTAGGAGGCGCTCTGAGTCCTCTGAGGCACAGGGACACTGACCCGTATCTTAGGAGGTGCTCTGAGTCCTCTGAGGCACAGGGACACTGACCCGTATCTTAGGAGGTGCTCTGGGTCCCCGGAAGCACAAGGCCACTGCCCCACAGGCTAGGAGGGATTGCCTGCATCATGAAACTCTGGCAAAGCTGAGCTGCAAACAGGCAGCCTCTGCAGAAACAAGCCTCTGAGGGACTGAGGAGAGGCAGTCCTTGGGATCCACTACTCTGAACCTTTTGTCTGAACCTTTTGTCCGTTGTAATTAATAGTGAAGTTGACTAAAATAAACCTGTCTACCAGGAAGGAGACTCTTCCTCCCTCACCGCAGAGCTGCAGGGCACTTGAGAGCCCACCCCCAACGGCCCAGCACAGCTCTCACTGGCGAGCGAGCCTTCAGTACGTGGACCCACGTTACATGGGCGCACGATGAAGAGCAGTGCAACGGCCTTTACTGGAGAACTGTAACACCACACGTCTAGCTTAACTCCTCTGCGACAGGTCGAGTCTCTCCCTCAGAGACACGGAGAGGAGCCGCTTTACCAGGCGGCATGCAAGACTGCTCAAACAGGGCTGTCAGGCTACAGAGCAGAGCCTGCTCAGAAGGAACCAGCCTGATGCTCTGGAAGAGGGTGGGCAGCCCTGAGCCCCATGCTCTGTCCACAGAAGGTCAGGAGGCTGTGCACCGAAGCTGGCTCAGGGGTCCGTGTTAGCAGGGGGTCGGCCTCACAGGACATCACGGTCCAGCATCACTGGGCCCAGCAGTCCACTGCGGAAGGCCTGGAGGAAGTCACGGGCTGCTGCAGAGTAGTTGGGCTGGATGATGTTTACATTCCCTGGGGAGAGGAGGGTCTGGTGAGGAAGGCTCTGGACAGGACTGCCCAGCCCCAAGAGACCCCCAGTGGGATCAGTCGAACCTGGGCACAGGCACATTCAAGAACAGCACTGTGTCCATCCAGCCCTTCCCACCCACTGGAGCCTGGACTACAAGCACCTCCCTCTCTAGAAACTTTGATGGCCCCCTCCCCTGACCCCCAACCCCAGGACAGCCCCAGCATGCTCCCTCTACGTCTCCCTCCTCCCACACTCCTCCAGGGAAGATCAAGGGACCCACCAGGTGGAGGGTGGAGGGGCGAGGCCACGCTATGCAGCAAGGCCTCACTCACCTGAGCTCACCAGGTGGTAAGGGCCCCACAACATGCAGCAAGGCCTCACTCACCTGTGCCTGTAAGCGCCTTGACTTTCCGTGTCTTCCCCAGCCTCACGGCTATGCTCTTCAGCACACGCTCGATGTCATCACAGGCACCACCCAGGCCGTAGTGCTGCACATACCTACACACAGACCACACCCTACATCAGCCCAACGGGGATGCCCACTGGTCCAGAGCATTCAGCTACCCATTCCCACATACTCAGCATCCCAGGCCAAAGCTCAAGACTTCCTGCAGAAAGGTAGAGACCAATCACCCCACAAGGTAAGATTCAAAGTCTACACCCAGCCAAAACTGGCCAGGCCTGCAGAGTAGGACAGACCAAAATGAGTAGAAAACAACCAACTGGAGTGGGCCAGAAGGAGCAGATACCAGAATCCACAGGCACAGCTGCAGCAGCTGCCACAACTGCACCCCTCAGTTAAAGAGCTGGCTGGAACCAAACTTGCAGGAGTAAAATCTCCAAGGAACAATGGGATGGGGTGGACAGCAGACCAGACACTGCAGAGAAGTCAGTGGTAGGATCCAGACAGGGGACAGGCATCTGCAAAAGCAGTGCACAAGGCCAAGGTGCCTGGCAGCTGGAAACAACCCGAAGGAGCAGGGAGGAGCCAGAAGAAACACCAAAGAAGCAACACTCAAAGCTAGCCAAGCAAGGTGCAGACCACAGCACCCAGCAAGCCACCAGCACAGAAACGTGAGGACAACGCATCAGGAGCACAGCAACGCAGAGACCACCTGGGAGCAGCTGAGGAACACAAGAACAGGGGCCAAGGAGAGCTGGCCTTTCTCCAAGAAAAACTGGTGAGAACTGCAGAGAAGCAGAGCCACACCTTCTAGCGCTGAGCACCTTCGGCCCAGAAGCCTGCCCACAGGAAAGACACTTCCAAATAAAGGTGACAAGGGGGCATTTAGACAACCTGGAGCTGAAAGGGCCCATCACCAGCTGACCCGCACGACAGAAGGCATCAAGGCAGACCTACACCAACAGTAAACATTAAGGACCATCCTCTACCAGCAGTACCTTGAATGGTAATGTGCTGGGTAAATGTGTAAATTTTCTTCTTATACTTTGAGTCTTCTAAAAGATAGTGTACACACAACCAGTTGTGGTAGTACATGCCTGTAATTCCAGTTCTTAGGAGGCTGAGCCAAGAGGATCAGAGGTTCCTGACCAGCCTCGGCATCATTGTGAGACTGTCAGCAACCTAACAAGAGCCTGTTTCAAAACAAAAAAGGACTGGCAGCGTATCTTCAGGGTAGAATGCCCCTGGATTCAATCTCCAGTATGATTTAAAAAAAAAAGAAAAAAGAACTAGGGGCACAGCTCAGTGGTAGAGCATGTACACAGTACATACAAGGTCCTGCATTCAACCCCCAACACTGAAAAAAACAAGGGAAAAGAAACAACTGGATTGTTTAAAAATTAGAAAAAAGATTTCCTCAGATAAGACACATAGCCAAAAAGAGGCTTAACATCGACTGTCGCCAGGAAAACAGCACGACAGCTGTTACACGGCAGTGTCTTGGGAAGTGCAGAGATACATCTCCTCTGTGGCCCAGCATTTCTCTCCTAGTCATCTGCTCAAGAGAAATGAAAAAGCCCCTGTCATACCAAGACCTACACGTGAACACGCCCAGAGCTCCACGTGCAGTAGTCAAGAACCGCAGACAACCAACCCCAGTGCCAACCACAGGTGTGGCGTCTCCACCACGAGCCACATCCCAGCCTCAGAAGGGAGCCAGCAAGAAGCAGCCCGGCCCAGACGGACTCAAGCCAGATCAAAGAGTGCATCTTGTCCAATTCCATTTGTGTGAGATTTAAGAAAATTCAAACTCACCTAGTGACAGAGAGCAAGAGGCTGCCACTGGGGCAGTGGGGGAGTTGGGAGGGAAGGGGCACTACAAAGCACGAGAACCCGGTGAGGGATGCCCAGCTTTTGAGTGTGTGCAGGTCTCAGATGAATTCATGTCAAACGTGCCAAATTAAATTACACACCTTTAACAACACGCAGACTCTCACATGTCTAAAGTACCTTCACGCTGCGTTGCGAGCCACAACTGGCTGGGGTGAGCATGCAGAGGTGACCAAACCACACCCATCGTCACTCACCCCAACAGCTGGTGCCGGTTGAGGGTATACAGGAGGTAGTCGGCCATGGTCTCTTCCCCCACCAGGTGGTCCAACACAGTTCCTGGAAGACAGGCAGCAGAGGTGAGCATGCCAACAGCGGCTTCTGTGCCCCACCACACTTGTGCCCTCCCAGTCTTGAGCAAAGACAACCATGTTGCTCTAGAGGCTCCCCACAGGGCGGAGAGCAGCCACCGTCCTGGCCTTCCTCCTGCCTGACAGATGTCTCGCCTCCAGGCCCAACTTCTGCCCCATCTATCAAATGTAGGCGCAAGAGCCGCTCTTGTTTGGAGGTCAGCACCCTGCACATGGCACACTCTAGCTCTCGGGCTGAGCACCGAGAGCAGTTGGGGCAAGGATGGCAACAGCTCCACCTGCTGAGGGACCACGCCACGGTGGGGCGGCAGGGCACCGGCTCAGTAGCAGCTCACCACACAGCGCCAGCTTCAGGCCCGTCTCCACACTTTCAATCCGCGGAGCCAGCACCCCAGGGGTGTCCATGAGGAACATCAGCGGCCGCTCGCACACCTGCACAGGCAGAGGTCACAATCAGGCCCTGACCAGCCAGCCACCCAGTTGTTCCAGGCTTATGGTCTCTAGGAAGGCCCCTGGGACCAAAACCACCAGCAGGTTGTCATTTCCACCAAGTGTTAGGGCAGCCATAGAATTCAATCCCCCTTTACTTGGAGAGTAAGTAAAAGCTTCAGGTCCCACAGAGAACAAAAGAGAACGCATGGACAGCAGGCTCTGCTCAACTCCACCCTGACTGCTGATGGCCCGGCCAGTGCCAGCAAGACCACATCCCCAACAGGCTTGCGTAAGGACAGAGATGCCTGGCACAGGGCACGTGCTCAGTGGGAGTGCGCGTGGAGGGAAGGACAGTTAGAGGCGGGGCACCATCGTGGGCACCAGCAGCAACAGATGGACGTGGTGTGCTCTGAGCCTAGCCACCCAGGACCCACCTGAATTTTGGACATCACAGCTCTGGTGATCCCAGGCTCACCGCCCACCCTGGCAGCTTTTCCTGTAGGACAGAAAGGGGGCTATCAGTGCTCATCAACACAGCTACAAAACACCCATGGAAACATGAAAATACAGCTAACAAATCTGACCAGCAGAAAGGAACCTCAAAGGCCAACACGCTTCCCAGAGCTATAGTCACCCCATGTTCAGACCCTAACAGCTCAGAGTAGGGCACTTTTTAACAGCTAGGAGTGTGGGCCACGAGGTTCAAGAAACACCTCACTGGAGTCTGGGCGTGCGCTGGAAAGGCACGCCCGGACTGCAAGTCAGGCCATAGCTGCTCCTTCACCCAGTCTCCCTCCTGGGCTGGCTGCTGCGGGCACCACTCCCAGCAAGCCTAAGCAGCCTGGCAGTGAGGCCAGCATGGGCCAGCTCAGGGCATGCCCAGGGAGACTGCCCCACCCACTGCCAAACCAGCCAGGGGCCAAGGGAGACAGGCATCCCTCACAAAGGAGCAGATGAACAAGGTGTGGTATAGACACCCTCGGAGGAAGGAATCTAGACACACTGTAACACAGTGCACCTGAGTGGCATGCATCCACCACAGGACAGTGAGCTACAATTCCACTTACTGACAGTGGGCATTCAACCCAGAGGCAGACCATAGAACAGGGTTTCAGGGACTGTGGCAGGAATGGGGCTGCTGTCTCCATGCAGAGTTGTGATCAGTGGTAACAAGAGTCTGAGAGCAGGCAACGAGGACAGCTGCTCAACACTGTGAGCACTAAGGCCACCACCCCAAAGGAGCGCACGCGAAGGAGCAGTGGCACAGTGCCAGGCGGGGGCGGGTGGGCACCAATAAACTTCAGAACAGGTGATGTCACAACTCCCACCTGATGCCAAAGATACCCTTCATGAAATAAAGGTTTGGCGTAGCTTAAAGCTCTCAGCCTCACGGTGTGAGCAGGCTTGTTAATAAACATCACTAACATGACCCAGGGGCATTCTGCTTCTAAGCTTTTGTTTTGTGTTGTTTTTTCAGGTCTGGGGATGGAACCCAGGGGCATTCGACCTCCAAGTTATACCCCCTGACCTATTTTTTATTTTTTATTTTGAAACCAGGTCTCACTGAGTTGCAGAGGACCTCACTAAGTAGCTGAGGCTAACCGTGAACCACGATCCTCCTCAGGTCTCAGCCTCCCGAATGCTAGATTACAAGTGTGCGCCACCACGCCCGGGCTTAGGCTTTTGTTTTGAAAACAGTCTTGCTAGGTTGCTGAGAATCTCACTACTTACTTGCTGAGGCTGTCCTTGAACCAATAACCCTCCTGTCTCAGCCTCCCAAGTACTGGGATTATAGGCAAGCACCACCTCACCTAGGCTGGATTAAACATTTTGTTTTATTTATTATTTATTTATTTATTTATTTATTTATTTATTTATTTATTTATTTTTGTGGGTCTGGGGATGGAACCCAGGGGCATTCTTTCTCTGAGCTACACCCTTAGCTCTATTTTTTTTTTTTTTTTTTTTTTTTTGGTGTGTGTGGTACTGGGGTTCCTGGAAGCCCTCCTACCTCCAGGCTACACACCCAGACCTATTTTATATTTTTTTATTTGGAAACAGGGTCTCTTAAGCCAGCACGGCTGGTTTTGAACCTGCACGATCCTCCTGTCTCCGCCTCCCAAGTGCGGGGATTACAAGCGTGCACCACCATGCCCAGCGTCCTTAGGTCTATTTTTTATTCTTTATTTTGAAACAGGGTCTCACTGAGTTGCAAAAGGCTTCACTAAGTAGCTGAGGCTGTCCACAAACCCGGATCCTCCTGCCTCAGCCTCCCAAATGCTGGGATTACAAGTGTGCATCACCATGCCCAGCTTGGAATGAACTTTAAAATGCACAAATCAAGCCCTCTCTAGAACTGAACTGTTGGATTGGTGTGTCAGAAATCACTAAGTGAGCCAGGCGTGCATGCTTGTAATCCCAGCATTCGGGAGGCTGAGACCAGAGGACCCTGGTTCACAGACAGCCTCAGCTACTTAGCGAAGCCCTCTGCAACTCGTGAGACCTGGTTTCAAAATAAAGAATAAAAAATAGGGCAGGGGATGTAGCTCGGATGTTGAATGCCCCTGGGTTCCATCCCCAGACCCGCACAAATAAATAAATAAATAAATGTTTTAAAAATGCACAAATCAGGCATGCTGGCACATGCCTGTAATCCCAGTATTTAGGAGGTTGAGATGGGAGGTCACAGGTTCAAGGCCAATGCATGGTAACTTAGCAAGACCCTGTTTTGTTTGTTTTGTTTTGTTTTTGTGGTACTTGGAATGGAACCTATCTCTGAGCCATATCTCCAGCCCTATTTTTTATTCTTTATTCTGAAACAGGGTCTCGCTGAGTTGCAAAGGGCTTCACTAAGTAAATAAGGCTGGCTTTGAACCTGTGCGATCTTCCTGTCTCAGCCTCCCAAATGCTGGGATTACAAGTGTGTGCCACTTTAAGACCCTGTTTTAAAATAAAAAATAAAGTAGCTGGGTGTGGTGACACACATTAGTAATCCCAGTACTTGGGAGGCTGAGACAGGCAGATCACAGTTCAAAACCAGCCTCAGCAACTTAGCAAGGCCCCCTGCAACTTAATGAGATCCTGTTTTCAAAAAAGAAATAAAATCGGGTTGGGGTATAACTTGGAGGTAGAATGCCTCAAGGTTCAATCCCCAGTACCAAAAAGAGTAAATAAATATATAAACAAATAAATAAATAATAAAAAGGGCTGGGGTGTATCTCAGAGGTATAATACCCCTAGGTTCAATCCCCAATATTAAAAAAAATACCTAAGAGTCAAGGGCACTGTGAATGAGTGCTGTGGTCCTCACTTTGAAGCAAAACCTGAGGATAAGCAGATATCAGAGCACAGCCCTAGGACTCACAAAAGCAATTCCAAACAAGTTCAAAAAGTCTGGGATGAGAACACACAGCTTCCCTGTCCCTCTGGAGGGAAGGCACTGTTCAAACCACTCACATGGAAACCACCCCCTTGCCTGGAAACTGCCTATTCTACAGCATGTGTGATTCTCTGACCAAAGACATTTAAATGAATTTTTATAAAAACATGAAGTTTAGAAAAACTATCCCCACATTAAAGATTTTAGCAGAGAAGACAAAATGAGCGTAAAATGTATGGTGAGTGACTGTCCACCACGCAGCCCTGTCACACCATCACCGTCATTTTGGTGGACGAACATGTGGGATGTGCAAGGGTCACCATGACCCAGCAGGACACCATTCCCTCTGGAAAGGCGGCGGTAAGCGCGTGCAGGCACACCTGTCCGGAGGTGCTGTCTCCTCAGGGAGTTGATGAGGGAGGACTTGCCCACGTTGGGGACTCCAATCACCAAGATGCAGTAATCCAGGTTCTGTGGAGGCAAGAGAAGAACCTCAAACCCACCTGACCAGGGCAAGGGACCACAGCCCAGGAGGCAGAGGTCGGCAGTGGTCCTTCCCGCTGAAGAGACAGAGTACGAAGAGGGGCCTCCTAGCCAGGCCTAACCACACAGGGCTCTGCGCTGCAGCAGCCTCAGAGGGATCAGGCACCCACTGCACTCCAGGCCCCCAACCAACCTCGGCTCGGTGATAGCGGTAGCTGCTCCCAACCAGTTCGATGACCTTGGGGATGACCTGCAACAAACAAGCCTGGCATTTCAGTCTGCTGTCCCCTGACTGGCCACCCACTTTCTGCCACCTCCATATACCAGAATCAAGGACTCTATCTCCTTTTCCTCTCATGAGTTAAGAGCAGAAATCCACATGGCAGCTGATTACAGAAGTATGGCTCCTCCTGAATGTCTGAATGCAGTACACTCAAGTGTCCAGATCAGACATCTGACCAAGAAGCAGGAGCTGAGGTCACCCGTCCCCATCCCCCAACCATGAAGGAGCAGGCCACTCCCCAGGGGGCCTTCTGTGACAGCTGTGACTCTAACAACCTTCCAAAGAAGGCGGAGACACTGTACTCCTGGACAACAGAACCCAAGTCCAGGATCTTCTACAAAACTCTGCTTCTTAAAAATCAGTGTACTGAAGCAGAAACATCATGTGTAAACAGAAAGGGCTACCTGCTTGATGTTTTCATCCTTTACGCAATTGGTAAAAATGACATGTTTCAGACCTTGTTCTTCTAAGTGCTGCATGATTTTCTGAAAGAGACAGTACCATTTTAAAGACTAACTGAATTACAGGTGGTATGACACAGCTGGTATAAAACTCAAGGATCTAACTTGAAGGGACTCTTGCCAGCAGCACCCACCTGCTCAGGACCACCAGAGCCTCCAGAGGCTGGGCAGCACAGAGAAGAGCCAGCAGAGCCGATGGGGAGCCCTGACGGTGCCGGGCAAGGGCTCAAGTGGAGGCCTGGCCTATCGCTGGCCCAAGGGAGGGCGGGAGGGAAGAGCCTCAGGGCAGGCACGGACCATCGCTGTGCACCCTAGTCTCTGCCAGTGAGGGCTGGGGACACGGTGCCTGAGTGACACAAGTCAGCAGGCCATCCTGAAGCCACTCCAGCTCTAAGCCTGCACGAGCCTGATCCTGGTTGAACCATCTCACTGCTCTTGTGCATTTTGACTACCACTCAAACACTGGGCTCATTTTAGGCGATAGCGGCACTGACCCTAATCTGACTATAGGAATATCTAACACTAAAAGCCCAAAAGTGAACTAAGGCTGATGTCTCATCATGACATGACCCCTGTCATATCTTATTAACACTCATATCTACACACACTAACAGAGAGGGCTCCTACCTCTGCTCTGCAGGTGCAGAGCTAGGAATGACACCAGGAAGTGAAAGGACCAGGTGGCTTTGGTATTAAACTTCTCCTGGAACCTGCAAAAAAGTCTTGTGCTTGGGTACAAATCAGCTAAGAAACCTGAAGGCATAAGCTGGGCGTGGTGGCGCACACTTGTAATCCCAGTTCTTGGGAGGCTGAGACAGGAGGATCACAGGTTCCCAGCCAGCCTCAGTTATGTGTGATGCCCTCCGCAACTTAGTGATACCCTGTTTCAAATTAAAGGACAAAAAAAAAAATAGGGCTGGGGGGTGTAGCTCAAGGTAGAATGTCCCTGGGTTCCATCCCCAGTATTGAAAAAAAAAAAAAAAAAGAGGCCTGAAAGCATTATTGCTGCTGTAGCAGAGGGACAATTTCTGAAGCATTTAACAACTTTAAAATATTTATATTGAATTCAAAAGACCCAACACCTTACAAAGGTCTGGACAACCAAGCAAGAAAATCAAAGACAAGTCCTCAAATAACATCTCTAGTGTCCACATTTCTTTACCCCTGGGCCATATGAAATATATGCCCAATTCTGCCACCTATACCCAATTCTGCTGGGCTTTGGAGAAACCTGTTAGCTATTTTGAGCCTCTCCCACCCCCCACACCACCCTACTCTTGACCCTTCTAGCTTCCAGATCATAAAGTGTGAGAGAAGGTACCAGCAGCAAAAAAAAAAAAAAAAAAAAAAAAAAAGAAACCTGGGTCAGGCTAGCAAGCATGGACCCCTGGAGGCCCTGCAGCTTGAGAAGCTGTAGGAGGTCAATGCCTGCAGCCCTAGAGGTCTCCTGTGTCGGCTGCAGTGCCTCACACAAAATGTGAAAGCCAGTTTCCCAGCTGAGGTGGCCATGTGTGCCAGAGGCCGCCACATGGGACAGAGTGAACAGAGCATCCATCATCTTGGGACCCCTGGACAGCACAGTGCAGTGGTCACTTGGGCTCCAATGACTCAACAGCCACTTCCCATGGGAAGTGTGTCCATTATGAGCACTTAGGTCCTCGTTTACTATCTGAAGGGACATGCCATGTTGGACAGTGCTGGTTTGTAGGAAGGTCTCCTGCGATGGCCACAGTGCCCCCAGGGGTCCACACTCACAAGCCTGACCTCAGGTTTCCTGCAGCTGGCACTTCTGCACACTCTATAACTCAAGGTAGAAGGGCTAGAGAAGTGGGGGGGTCAAGTAGCTGACAGGTCTCTCCAAAGCCCAGCAGAACTAGACACAGGTGACCAGGGGCAGGGCGTTTTCTGCATGACCCAGGGATAAAAGAAACATGGAGACTCGAGGTGTTTTGGGGTGTGTGTTGGGGTCGTGGGGACTGAACCCAGGAGCTTCTACCTCTAAGCTGTACCCCAGCCTTTCATCTTTCATTTTTAAGTACGATCTCGCTAAAACTGCGGAGGGTGTCACTAGCTCAGCTTTCCAAGGGTTGGAGTTATAGACACCACACCCAGCTCGGAAATATTTGAGGAGCTGTCTCTGTTGTCCTAAGGCCTTCCTGGGGCTGCCTGCTTTCGAGCCTACGTGAGCAGCTCTTCTGTCGGGCTGCTGGGACCTCCATGGGGAGGCCTCACCTGCTCCTCTGCGAGATCTGCCAAGTCCATCTTGTTGAGGACAAGCAAGTGAGGCTTCAGTCCAAGTGTGTCCTGAAACAGAGGGTTGCGTCCTGAAAGTGGGATGTGACAATGTTAAGGCAAAACCCCTTTGGGTTTATTTTGTGTGTGTATATATACACACTAGACGATGAACTTACTTTATGTTACTCAATCAGAAGGGAATGATGGCAGAGACAAAGCCTCATCTCTAAGCAGACACAGCCAGCCCAAAAGCTGTAAAGCCAACCCTGATCCTGGCCTCCCACCTGGGGCAACAGTGCATCCTGCCACAGCCAGAGCATGCAGTCAGGTAGGACACCGGCTGTCCCATGGCTCTCCAATTGAGAATGAAGATAGCAAGAAGAAACCAAAGCTAGAGAGAGGGTTTATATCTAAACCAATGTTTAGCTGCCAAGGTACCTAAGTTTAAAACACATGCTCTACGCCGGGCATGGTGGCACACGCTTGTAATCCCTGCGCTTGGGAGGTGGAGACAGGAGGATCATGCTGGTTGCGCTGGTTCGAAGCCAGCCTTGCTGGCTTAAGAAACCCTGTTTCCAAATAAAAATATATTTTAAAAAATAGGTCTGGGAGTGGAGCCTGGAGGCCAAAGGGTTTCCAGGAACCCCAGTACTACCAAAAAAAAGAAGAAAAAAACCCAAACATATGCTCTGACCACTCCAAAAGAGTGTCTCCCAAGCTGGGCGTGGTGGTGCACACTTGTACTCCCATTTGGGAGGCTGAGACAGAAGGATCAAGGTTCAAGGACAGCCTCAGCTACTACTTAGTGAGGCCCTTTGCAACTCAGTGAGACCCTATTACAAAATAAAAAATTAAATTTAAGGCTAGAGGTGTAGCTTGGAGGTAGAATACCGCTGGGTTCCATCCCCAGTACCACACACACACAAAAAAAGTGTCTCCATAAAGTTCTAGCTAGAGTATCTCAAAGTACACCCTGCCTTCTTGGTGGCTACCAAGAACTTTCAGATGTCTGCCACTGGCCAGCAGCTGCAGAGGGGGCAGGTCCCTTCTCCCCCTGGGAACAGTACTTCTTTTTTTTTTTTTTTTTTGCAGTACTGGGGGTTGAATCTAGGGGCATTCTACCTCCAAGCAATACCCTATGTCCTATTTTTTATTCTTTATTTTGAAACAGGGTCTCACTAAATTGCAGAGGGCCTCACTAAGTGGCTGAGGCTGACCGTGAACCTGCAATCCTCTTGTCTCAGCCTCCCAAGTACTGAGATTACAAGAATGTAGGGGATGTTATCTCTTACTGCTACCCTCAGTCAGGGACGCTGGGCATGGGTGTGAGGTTCCACCTTGTAAAACACTAACATAGGCAGGCAAAGGCTTCTTTTCTTCACCTCCTAAGCCCTTGGTCTTCCTGGTACTTTCTCTCTCCCAGGGGGTCTAGTTTTAAGAGTCCTGAGGCCTCAGGTGTGCCTTATCCAGACATCCAGTTAAGTGACATCTGCCACCCTAAAATGATCTTCCCTCAGAGGTGACTAACCCTGTGCTCACTCAGAAACCCACAAGCCTCCAGACTCCTCTCCCAGGATATAAAAGGCCACTCTCCAGTACAAGCTTCTTGCTATTCCTGAAGAAGCTAGAATGTTCCAGATACCAAAGGAGAAAAGTCTTATCACACACTCTATGTGAATAACTATAGATATATAGATGATATTATTATTATTATTACCATCATCATCATCATTATCATCATCATCATCATCACTGGGGATTGAACCTGGAAGCATTCTGCCTTTGAGCTGTACCCTCAGCCCTATTTTAGCTTTTGTTTGGAAACAGTATCTTATTAGGTTGCTGAAGCTGGCCTTGAATCTGATCCTTCTGTCTCAGCCTCCCAAGTACTAGGATTACAGGCATGTGCCATCACGCCCACTGACTTTATTTTTTTCAAAATCATATAATTGGCAATAAACATCTTTGAGCAGCATAAGATGTGGGTGAATTGATATATATTTACAGCCTACAACAAAGTAACTTAATGATTTGTTGCTAAAGCACTGAGACTTTGAACCCTGAAATGATCCTTACTCCTCCACTACTATTCCCAGAGGCTCTCAGCAGTGGCCAGCCATACACCTGCAACTGGCTGCCCATGGAAGGCACTGCTGAGGGGATTAGGCCTGGTGATCTAGCCTCCCCAGGCTCTTCAGGGTAGACCAGGTAGGAGGTAACAACTCACAAATCAAAACCTTCAAGGAGAGCCTCAACATAGCTCAAAAGTGACAAAACAGGGTTGAAAAACACACATCAGTAAAGATCACTAGGTCTTGCCAATTCATCACCCAAAAACAGCAGAAAGCCCTGGTTGATAGGAACATTTGAACTCAGATTTCATATCCTACTTTGAGAATTCTACTGCTCGCCCACCCTGTAAAGCCTTGGTATACCAGGCAGAAGCCAAGATAAGCCATGCAGAGGTGGGCAGTTTCTAAACACATATGGCTAGGGCCTCACACCAGAAACGCTGGTCTGAAAAACAGCCTAGCAACCGGTGTGTTTTAAAGTCTCCCATAATTCTAATATGTAACAAGGGTTGAGAATCACTACTTTAAATGTCAACAAAGACAAGCAAGGTTACTGGCTGACTGGACTTGGGCCAGGCCAAACAGAGGTAGACTGAGAAAAGGAATGCTTCGGGCCACATTATGCAGTCTGGCTGAGGAACGGGGCCCCTCCTACACTGTGAAAGGATATTCGGGCATCATGGACCTCGATGACACAGTCCACCAGCTTCAAACTGCTCTGCATCTTCTTCAGTCCTGGAAAACAGAAGGGCACTAAGGGACACCTTTCAGAGGGCAGATTTAAGTGGTGTCACATAAGCAACCTAAAAGAATACACTCTGCCCAGCGACAAGGGAGGCAGCATGTTCAGCAAGTGGTGTTGAGAGGGTCCAGGGAGACTCTGGATAGAACCCTTAATGTCAATGAACCTTGGGTCTTTGGGCTACAGAATAGATGAGTTACTTGGTACTGTGTGGACACTGGAACAAGTACCGATCTTTCCTTCACCTGAAACAAGGCACAACAGCAGCAGAGCTGTAGCTCCAGAGCTGCCTGGCGCCCCTCGTGTGCTCCAACCTGGTCCCAAGGCTCCTCTCCCTCCCCAAGCGGCTGGCGCAACTCCATGCCCAAGGCCGCACCTCCCAGAGGTCATCTTGGGGTCAAATATGTTGCATAATCAATAAGAAACCTCTAAAGACGCTGAGGCAGGAGAAAAATGTGACTGGTAAAGTCCAAAGGCGCTGCCAGCAGCAGCTGGGACCCTGCGACTTGAGGGCACCTCCCCTTTTCCCACCAGTCCGAGCGGTGCCGAGTGCATTTCCTAAGGGACGGGGCTGGGGACGCGGGTAGTGGGCGTCCGGAGCTCCGGAGGTCGGGACCGGACCGTGCCTCCCGCCCGACCTCACCCTTGGCCATGTGGCCCGGGAACCAGCGCGCCACATCTCGGCCATGCAAGGGGAAGGATTCGCGCCAGACCGCCCCAGCAGCACAAAGCGCGCGCAATGACAGCCGCATGGCGCCGGGTCCCGGAAGCGCTCTGCCGGGAACAGCCTCCGCCAGGCCAGGACCCACACTCGCGGTTCCGGCGCGCCAGGGTTCCGGGCGCGTCTGCGCGTGCCCTTTAGGGGGCGAGTCCAGGTGGGCGGGGCCCTGGAGGGGGCGGGGCTACGCGCGGGCGGACCCAAGCAGCAGGCTTTGCAGGCCAGGGATGTCGGGCACCTCTTTGTGGGATTTTTTTGGGGGGTGGGGGGGTGGTACTGGGGTTTCTGGAAACCCTTCTACCTCCGGGCTACACTCCCAGACCTATTTTATATATTTTTTAATTTGGAAACAGGGTCCCTGCGTGATCCTACTGTCTCCGCCTCCCAAGCGCAGGGATTACAAGCATGCACCACGTTGTAGGATTTTTTAAAAGCCATTCCGAGAACCAGGCGTGGTGGCACACCTTGTAATACCAGCATTTGGGAGGCTGAGACTGGTGGATCGCGGTTGGCGGACAGCCTCACTTACTTAGGCCCTCCACAATTTAGTGAGACCCTGTTTCAAAATAAAGAATAAAAAAATAGGACAGGGGATGTAGCTTGGAGGTCAAATGCCCCTGGGTTCCATCCCCACACCCACAAAAAAAAAAAAAAAAAGCTATTCCGAGATATATTAACATTTGTTAAATTTAAAAGATTCCAGGCTGGGGGTGGTGGCACATGCTTGTAATCCCAGCATTGTTCTCAGATAGCCTCAGCTACAGTGAGGCCCTTTGCAACAAAAATAAAGAATAAAAAATAGGGCTGGGGGTGAGGGGGAAGAGGCCACCAAATACAGATTAAATGTTTAACATTTACTTTCAATAAAAATAATTTTTTTAAAAATAGGGCTGGGGGGTAGTTCGAAGGTAGAATGCCCTTGGGTTCCATCCCCAGTAGGGGGAGGGAGAAGGGGAGGGAGAGGAGAGAGAGATAAAGAGATAAAGAGATAGAGAGAGAGAGAGAGAGAGAGAGAGAGAGAGAGAGAGAGTGTGTGTGTGTGTGTGTGTGTGTGTGTTAGTTAGTTAGTTCCAGGGCAGAGTGGTGTGGTGGCCAAGCCTGTAGTCCTATTAGCAAACCCTCAGTAACTTAGACCTCATTCTAAAAAGGGCTTGCGGGGTGTGGCTCAGAGCTAGAATGCCCCTGGGTTCAACTGGGTTCAACCCCCCAGTTCCATGCCTGGGCACACGCACGCACGCACACACAGGCACAGGGCTGAGGATGCAGCTCAGAGAGGTGTGGTACTTGCACACTGTGTGCAAGGCTGTGGTTCTGGTTCTCCCTTAAACAAATTCTAAGTGTATATGTAACAAAAGCTAGCCATCCCCTATCAATGCTTGGTCCCTTCTTACAAACTTGGTTATAAACTTTCACATACTTAAAATGTACCTTATCAATATAACAACTTTGTTTTCTTTTTCAAGTACTCCAGGTCTTAAATTAAAAAAAAAAAAATCCCTTTCCAAATACTGTAGTTCTGCTAAAATAAGTCCATTCATAGACCGCATGACTTCGGGAGAAAATTGTGTGTGTGACCAGGAAGCACCTCCTAAAACACTACACATGCTCAGACCATGGTTCTGACGCTTAACCTCTAGCACTTAGCTTTAAGTTTCTGGATTGAGGAGATGTGGACATCAGACACCCCCATGAGGTTCAAAGCCTGCCAGCTTCCCCTCCTTCCTACCTGTCCCCCAAAAAAGGACAGTCTCTTTGGAAATAGAAGTGCCTTCCAAAAGCACATGACCTGATGTAACCCTAAATGTCATCAATAAAGGTTTTTGACCTTGAAGGAAACTAGAACCATAAACTACCAATAGCCCTGTTGGGTTTCTGATTTTTCCCACAGCTATCTGAACGACAGGTATCCGTCTGCTGCAGGACCAGTCTGGTTGATACAAGGCAGTAGCCTGCAGAGCTCGAGGGCATCACAAGCCACCAGGAGAGACTGGGCAGTCGGCAGGGTGGGGACTTAACCCTACACCAGAAGGGTGGGAAGGAGGAGCCATGCAGAGAGCTGGGCTGGACTCTGAGGCCAACAGTGAGGGATATGCATGCCCAGGTGGAGCCAAGCAGGAGGCTTCAGCACTCAGGCCCTTCCTTCTAACTCCTGGGACCAGAGTGGAGCCCAGCACCATAGGACACAGGACAGACCACTCTGAAGTGCTGAGTCCCGCAAGCTCCCTGCAGAAGCCCTCCAGCAGCCCCAGATACGTGGGTGGGAAGCAGGCATCTGTGGTTAGCACGTCTCTGCAGTGCCACCTCCCAGCCACACCTGCCTCCCCTCCAGCATCAGCGCTCGAGGGAAGAGACCCAAGCACTCATGGCAGCTGTAGGGATGATCAGTTGGGGCTAGGGTAGGCTAGGTAGAAAGGACCAAAAATCCAGATTCAAAGTCACTTGTACATACGCTCATCACAGCAGCACATTAAATCAACTATTAGACCTTATCTGTGGGTCATCTGATTACTTCAACCTTGAGTGATACCTTCTATTAAACCTTCAATGTTACATCAGTGTAGTACTATTGTTCACAAAACATCAAAACACCCTGACGGGGAAATTATCAGATATTTTTCAAGAATGAAAAAAATACCTAGCAGACAATTAGATATCTAGTGTCCAACACAAAGAATCCTCTTGGGTCGTATCCTGTGGACTTGACATGTACAGATCAACCTAGGTATAGTAGTGCCTTGCTCTACCCTGTCCCTCAGTACTTCTTTCTTTCTCTCGATAAAATCAATCTGTGCTTCACTGCCGGTCCTGAACTTCCCTTTTGTGATGACGTCAAGGACCCTCGCAGCCTAAACGCCAGTCCACCTCCCTTTGGGGACCTCCTCAGTGTCCTTGCCTGGCAACAGTCTGAACATTCTGTCTGCTCTGCTGCGAGTTGGGAACAGCTACAGTAAGACCAGAAGGGGAGCTCAGCAGGCCACCCCAGCTCCACCCACTCCCCAAGCCCTCCCAGGCCTGCCCACTGCCTGGCCAGCCTGCTTCCCCGCGTGCCACCTCCTCTAGAAAGCCTCAAGCCCCCGGCCAGGTGGGGTGCCCCATACTTCATCCACCCCCAGCTCTCCTCCCTCACTCAGCCCCTATGCAGGGAGGGATACCTGAAGCACTGTCTGTTGATGAGCAAGGGGGGTTTTTTGGCTACACTGGAACTTGGGGGGACACTTGAAGAACCAAAGACAAGGAGCAACCACAGGGCTTGGGAGTCCAGGGAACCTGGAGAGAGAGCCATGCATGGGGCACGAGGGGTCAGAGACAGGGCCCGGCCTGGCCCAGGGCAGGACAAGGACAAGGTGGCAGATGCTGCAGTCCCAGGAATGAGGACCACACTGGACAGGAAACGGTGTTGCTACTTTATGTGCACAGCATCATGGTGAATGGCAGCATCCCGTGACTTCCGGATCTGGGAACCCTGACTGAGTTCCAGGGACAGACAGCAAATGAGGTGATCAGCTGTCCAAAAAGGACTGTCAATAAAGTTGCAGCATCTCAAGCCAGACTGGAAGACGTCCACTGGAGGGAAGGAGGGCCCTCACCTCTGCACAGAGTAGCAGAGCAGGTGGGAGCAGAGCTCAGAGCCTGGGCCGGGGCTGTGGAGTCTGCAGGTCCCACAGGTGGATGAGGCGGTCAGCCTCTCTCCAGCCAGACAGCAGGGCCCCGTGCGTCGTGGAGTAAAACGTCCGATGCGTGGCTTCTCCAGCAAACAGTACCTGGAGCTACAGAAAAAGGCCAGGGTTAAATGTGATTGAGATGGCCGGCAGAGAAACACTGGAAAGTGGAGCCCCACTCGCCACTCCCTCGCATCCTCCAATGGGCAGGAAGACTCACTGCCCCAAGGATGCAGGAGAGTGCCACCAAAAGAGACTGAGGTCCTGGGGCACTCAACAGTGACCTCACCACGATCACCAGGCCCACCAGGAGGGTGGAAGAGGCCTGTGGGGTGGGTGGGGAAGCTGAAGAGAGTGAGAGCTCATGTGCTGTGGCAGAAACAGGTCAACAGTGTCTAAGCCTGAAAATTCAAGAAGCAACGTGGCAAATAGTCAAGCCAAAGAAGAGAACACTCATCCAGATGACGCTGAGGAGTTAATCTTGTCTTAATGGGGATATGGGACAGTTACATATCTTACCGCTTTCTCACGTGTGTGGTGCTGGAGATGAACTCAGGGCCTTGTGCATGCCAAGAGATGCTCTACGGCCGAGCCACATGCCAGCCCATATCTGCATGTGACTGTGTTCAGGAACAACAAGCCAGTCAACAAGAAGCCCGCTGAGGGCAGCGTGAGCACCTACTGCACCCACCTGCTTCGGTACACATTTGATGTTTTCCACAAATTTTCTTAAATGTGGCAGGGTGCTTGCCTAGCATGCCTGGGGCCCTGGGGTCCATCCCCAGCACAAGAAAAAATAAAAAAGAAAGTTCCCTGAGGAGAAGATAGGTTTCCCCAGATTTTGCTTTGTTTTGTTAGCATTGTAGAATTCTCCAACTCTTCATGTATAATTCTGACATAAATAATACATTTTTAATTCTTTTTTGGTACTAGGAATTGAACCCAGGGGTATTCTACCTCTGAGATACACTCCCAGTCCCATTTTATCTTTTATGTTGAACAGGGTCTCACTAACTTGCTGAGGGCCTTACTAAGTTGTTAAGGCTGACCTCAAACCTATGATTCTCTTGTCTCAGCCTCCTAAGTACTGGGATTATAGGCATGTACCACCACACTGGCTGAAATTCTTTTTTTTACTTTTTTTTTTTAATTTTTTATCAAACTGGGGGTTGAATCCAGGTGCATTTGACCTCTGAGATATACCCCCAGCTCTATTTTTTATTCTCTATTTTTGAAATAGTGTCTCACTAAGTTATGGAAGGCCTCACTAAGTAGCTGAGGCTGGCTGCAAACTCGAGATCCTCCTGTCTCAGCCTCCCAAGTACTGGGATTACAAGCTCGTGCCATCATGCCTGGGTGAAATTATTTTTAATTTTGAAAAGAAAATGGTTTCCGAGTCTGGGGGCTCAGCACCACCCACCACCCACTCCAGCACCTCTGCCTTTCCAGGAACCTCCACAGCAGCACCCCTGGTGCCCCACCCAGGGCTGCCATCATACCTGGGCACCGGCACTCTCTGCAGGGAGGGGCTGAGCCAGGCGGTCTATGTCGTCCCCAGTGCTGCCCACAGCCACGTAGCTGTAGGAGCCCCGCGTGTATGGGTCACTGTGCCAGCGAGACCGCAGCACACTCTTGGGCGCAGGCAGCTGTGGGTTCCCTGAGCCATAGAGACACAGCATGTTAACCTAGCACTCTCACCCACATGTCTGCAATCAGTTTTCATGTTAAAGACTGAGCAATTCAGCCAGGTGGGGTGGTGAACACATGTGACCCCAGTACTTAGGAAGCTGAGACAGAAGGATCCCAGGTGTGAGGACAGCCTCAGAAAACAGTGAGACTCGCAGCACCCAGAGAAACCCTACCTCTTTTCTCTTCTCCCCACCCCTCACCGAGTGAACCCAGAGGCATTCTACCTCTAAGCTATGCTCCTAACCCTATTTTGTTCTTTATTTGAAAACAGAGTCTCCCTAAGTTGCTGAGGCTGGCTTTGAACTTGCAATCTCCTATCTCAGCCTCCCAAGTACTGAGATTACAGAACTGTAATACCACGCCTGGCTTCAGTGAAACCCCGTTTCAAAAGCAAAAAACAAATGGGGAAGGGGTGTGGCTCAGAGGTAGAATGTCCCTGGGCTTAATCTCCATTACCAAACCCCCCAAAAAAAATTTTTTTTGAGCAATTTAAAATGAAAGATGGCTGGGCGTGGTGGCGCACGCTTGTAATCCCAGCATTCGGGAGGATCGTGGTTTGCAGACAGCCTCAGCTACTTAGTGAGGTCCTCTGCAACTCAGTAAGACCCGGTTTCGAAATAAAACAATAAAAATTAGGGCAGGGGGTGTAGCTCAGAGGTCAAATGCCCCTGGGTTCCATCCCCAGACCTGCAAAAAAACAAATAAATAAAATAAAAATAAATTAAAAATAAATAAAATGAAAGATACAGCAGGGCATGGTGACACACTGGGTATTTGGAAGGCTGAGACAGGAGGGTTACAAGTTCAAGACCAGCCTGGGAAATTCACTGAGGCCCTGTTTCAAAATTAAAAAGGGTAGAGGAGCAGTGTAGTTTGGTCCAGCACGTCTGGGTTCAATCTCCTGTGTTGGAGTTGGGGGAATCCACCAAACCACCAAGTACCTTCCTTAGAGGCTCTTCCTGGCCCAGGCCCTGCTCAACGCTGCACAGGGGATCAGACACCAACAAGCAGCTCCCCTGAGCCCAGGGCTCTCCCACCCCGAGACCCTGTCTGCCAGGGCAGCTTTTACGAGCTTCCACTTCCTCATAAGAAAGAGCCTAGCAGGGCCTGGTGGTGTACGCTTGTAACCCCAGGACTTGGGAGGCAAAGACAGGAAGGTTGCAGGCTCAAGGATAGCCTCAGCAAGCAGTGAAATTTGCATCAACCTAGCAAGACTCTGTTTCCAAATAAAAATAAAATAAGGCCGGGGAAGAATGCCCCTGAGATCAACCCCCAGTGTCACACACATACAAGAAAAAGAAAGTGTCTGATTAAGGACGACTGCACTTATTTTGGTGGCAAATTTTAGGAGGAAAAAAAAAAAAAAGAAGTAGAAAAGCCAGGTATGGTGGAACATGCTTGTAATCCCAGCATTCAGGAGGCTGAGACAGGAGAATCGCAGCTCAAAAAACAGCCTCAGCTACTTCGTGAGGCCCACGCTTATAATCCTCGAACTAGGGAGGCTGAGACAGGAGGATCACACAGGTTCAAAACCAGCTTCAGCTACTTAGTGAGGCTCTCAGCAACTTAGTGAGACCAAATAAAATATAAAATAGGTCTGGGAGTATAGCCCAGAGGTAGAAAGCCTCTGGGTTCCACCCCCAGTACCACCACCACCAAAATAATAATAATAATTAATAATAATAATAATAATAATAATAATAATAAATAAATTAAAATAAAAAATAAGGCTAGGGTTGTAGCTCAAAGGTGGAATGCCCCTGGCTTCCATCCCCAGTATGCAAAAAAAAAAAAAAAAAGTAGAATGTTTGCAAAGTCAATTCAATTCCACAGCAGTAACAATGTTACTGAGTCTACCAATATGAGCAAAGGCTTTCCCAGAAATGTACACAGCATAACTCTGTTCTTCTCTGCTTAAAAAAGGTTACTTTCTGCTTAGAGATCAGCCTGTTTAGAGACACAGAAAGTAACTCTACCATAGGAGGTCAGTACCTGTCACTTTCCGGAGCACTTGGGTTAGGGAAAAAAGCACTTCTTCATCAGACAGAGTCTCCATAAACTCAGATTCAAGACCAGCGATGAAGCCACAGAGCACATGCACAGACCTGTGTGGAGAGAAAGACCAGCCGAGCTCTGCCCTCCTCCATCAGCAAGGACCCAGACCCACACTGTGCAGGGCGCCACACACCCACACAGCAGCGCTCTGCCAGAGCGTCTGCCTAACACCGCGCGTTTCACAAAGATGGCATCCGCTGTTCCCAGCACTCATGTGCACAAGCAGAGGCAGTAAACTATCCCCTGCAGCAGAGACAAGGACACAAGGGCCTCGAGCAGGCTCTGTGTGGTCCCCACCAGTCACTGTGGGGAAAAATGCTTCTCCACCTGAGCAGGTTCTTGATGAAACAGCGAGTTACTGATTTTACTAACTCTTGACCCTAAAGTACATCTTTTCAATAATCTATGTGAAGAAATGGGAAGTAGGCACCAAGCTCTTCTGCCACATGTGGTGGTGACAATCCTGGCAGGAGGCTCCACTGCCAGCTGAGCTAGCAAACACTATTTCCACCTGAACAAACATGACAGATCATGATATTCGGCTGATATTTCCTCAAAGAGAACAAAGTATGTTTGTCATAGGAAAAAACTGGCAAACAATACTTATTGATGATAAAATTTAAGCCCTCTCGCAAAAATCGTAACTTTAAAAAATCTGTATTTGCCACCAACAGTGCAAGATTTTCTGAGATTGGTAGCAGTAGCGGTAACTTTAACTTTTATATAACAAAACGTGCCAACAATTGGAAGACTATATGGTCAATATTTTCTGAATAGCCCAAATCACAGATAGGTAAAAGATCCATTCAAAAGTGCCAGACAGCGCTTGCTTTGGCAGCACACATACTAAAATCGGAACAATGCAGAGAAGATTAGCATGGCCCCTGCGCAAGGATGACACGCAAATTCATGAAGCGTTCCATATTTTTAGACGCCAGGAAAAAAAAAAGTGCCAGACAAACAAATGGACTGTGATGGAAGGAGGTTACACAGCCCCTCCGCTCAGCCTCGGACTCCTGAGGCCGCCTCTAAGAGCTCAATGTAATCTCTAAGAATCACCACCACCACCAGAAAGCTGCCTGTTGCTCCCTCCTCCAGCTGCATTATCTGTGGAGACCTGGACTTTTCATCTTTCCACCAAAGTAAAGCAGAACAGAAAGAATGCAGAAGCAACTGAGAACCCAGCGCCTTCTAAGGCCAGAACCATACTGCTACCTTGTCTTTCAATTTGAGGAATGTGTTTCCATTTCAAATATGTTACTTATGCTAATGTGCAAGAGGTTTATTACTGTCATCCGAAATATGTAATATTTGTAAACTTCTCAGTTTTAGTTTCTCATGCGGTAAATACAGACATAATTCCTATTTAAAAAAAAAAAAAAAGCTCTTGGGCTCCTAACCATTTTAGAAAAGAATCCAGAGCCAGGCGTGGTGGCGCACGCTTTTAATTCTAGTACTTGGAGTCTGAGACAGGAGGATCGCAGGCTCGTGGACAGCCTCAGCTACTTAGTGAGGCCATCTGCAACTTAGTGAGACCCTGTTTCAAAATAAAAAATAAAAATAGGGCTGGGGGTATAGCTCAGAGGTAGAATGTCCCTAAGTTCAACCCCTAGTACTGCAAAAAGAAAAAAAAAAAGAATTCGGGACCACTTCCCACCCACAACCCCAGCCCATTTCCAAACTCCTGGAAAGTCCACTTCTCCTCAGTAGAAAGAGACAGATGCTACTCTCAGAGGCTGCGAGCTCTGGCTCCCTTGCCCCATCTCTAGTCTTTCAAGCTAAGAACATGGTCTCCTCTGCACCACGTGTCTGAGCAAAGTCCCCCATCAGGCACTGCAAGGTTTCCTGGAATGGCGCCAGCCACATATGCCACCTTGCAGACAGCTGGGCCACACAGCCAGCCCTTCTCCTGCAGTCTCTGGCTCCAGTGCTCCTGAGTACCTTTTGCTCAGTTACCGCATTCCATTTAAGTACAGTCTCCTCAGATTCGGACAGAACTATGTTTCAAATTTCTTTGTATCTCCAAATCCTAGCTTCCTACAGAACTCCAGGAAGTACTTTCTCACGTATTAAACATTCCTTCAGTCCAGCAGCGCACTGTGGCTGATGCAAACCTGCACGCAGTTGGCCTCCACTGCTCCTGTGGGGCTGGGCCCAAAGTGTCAAGAGTCAGCAGCCTGGGGGCTCTGGGACAACCACCTGCTAAACCCTCAGAAATGCCTGGTAGAGAACTACATGAACTGTAGTCTCAAGCAAACCGAGACCCAGTGAGTTGGCCAGGTTTGCTCAGAGCCCTCAGGATACATACTCAAAGGGAGGCAGGACCAGGAAGCCGATGAGCTTCTTGAACCAGGCGTCCTGCAGCGGTGGCGCAGTGTCTTTCAAGGGCGACGTGTCCTCCCACACCACCTGAATAAGCTGGCAGTCTGGCTCCCAGAAGGGCTCCTCGAACTCCAGGAAGACTTTGTTGTTGGTCCCAAAGCCTATTTTCCTGATTGCTTCTGCTTTCTCGGCAGGCACTGGTGGCTCAAAGAAAGTATCCTGGTGTTCTTTGAGAAAACCTAGAATTGAGAATTAGATATAGCATGTCACACGTCCTCTTACCAGAAGCCACATCCACAGGAACCCACCCTGATGTCACTGTGAGGAATCAGAAACAAACTTTTAAACATGCTACCACTCACTCAGGCCCCTGGGGATGCAGAGACAAGGCCCTGGCCGTCAGGAAACATGGACATGAGCCCACGGACCCTGCTGGTCGTCAGGGACAGTGAGCATGACCAACCCCACACAGGCGCTCTCCACACCGCAAGCCGTGCAGTTCGGGTCAGTTGAGGGCATGCCAGCCTTTCCAGTTACCTCCCCACAAGCAAAACTGCACGGACTTGCATGTTCTCTTAACTGTGAAATTCTTAACCCCAAAGCATGCAATTGCTACAAGCATGACAGAGTCGTTCCTGCCAGCTACCTGAAGTTACTAGAATGAAGACGTGAGCTCAGCAGCAGAGCACGTGTCCCAGGACCAGCTAGGTCTGGGTGAGCCAGAGGCTGGGCTGGGGATGGGAGTGGCACCCAGGCGAGGAAGCAAAGCAAGCAGGCCCTACCTAAGGGGGTGGTGACAATGACGTGATGGGCTGGGAGACAACTGCCATCTTCACACTCCACCAGCACGGGAAAGGTCTCCCCGGGAAGCGCGGCCTCCTGGAAGGACCCATTCCAGTGAATGGTCTTCACAGCCTTGTTGAAGACCATTACATCCTTGGGCAAGGAAGCCATGATGTGGTTTGTGAGTCCTTGATAGCCCCTAGGAAAGATGGAGGTTGATATTGCTTAGAAAACCAACCCCAGAAAGGTAGGGCTGGAGGAAACAGCCCTTCAGACTCCAGAGACTCAAAGGGACTATCACTGGGGCCAGGGAGGAGTCTGCCTAAAAGAGGGCAAATCCTGTGCTTATCTGCTTACAAACACACGATGTGAACACCTGCCACCTTGAGCTGATCAACGTAAAGTTGTCCAGGATGTCACGTGAGAACCAGGGCTCCCTCCTTACCCACACAGAGCTCTGGGAGTCGCAGATGCCCACTCCCTGGGCAGGAGCCTAGGGGTTAACACCCGGAGAGTCCAGAGGGGCAGCCCTACTTGCTTGTGCCTGGCAGGGGGCAGCTGCAACTACGCTCTTTGAATGGGGACAGAAAATGCCCCCACTGCCTCCCAAAGCCTACGGAGGAGCCCAGCCAGCCTGTGGCCCTGGGGTGCATGTGGGGCTCCCCAGGCAGGTGGGGCACACCCCATACCCAGAGAAGGTACAGTCCAGCCCTGGCAGCACGGTGTACTCCCCAAAGGGTGCGAGGGCCACCATGTCCATGCTATGAGTGCCGCTCACGCAGCACTCCACGTTGAAGAAGCTGTTCAGAATGGCCAGCTTAAGCTTCTTAGTCTCTTCGTTCTCTGTCCAGCGGGCCACCTGCTGGCGTATCTGCTTCTTAAGGAACTCCCCAACGCTCGGCACTGGGGTCTCGGCTGCGTTCAGGAACTCTCGGGTCTGGTCTATCAGCCCATAGAATAGACTGGCCATCTCTGCCACCAGCTCCATGCTCACGCTAGCTCCGGAACTGGTACGGCACAGGGAAGGCAGACCCACGTGCCCCCCTGTCTCCACCAGCTGGTTCTCCTCTGACAGTTCCTTCTCCCCCAGGAGCCCGAACTCTGCAGCCAGCTGGAAGACGGGATTGGCCTGGGAGGGCCCGTGGATCCAGTGGGCGCCCACCTCCACCACGCCACCTGGGAGGGCACAGGAGAAGTCATTGGGTTGTCCCCTTCCCAGAAAGGTCACCCCAGCCCTGCCCTACCCACACATGCTCAAAAGACCAGCTTGAAGGCCACGCAGCGCTTGAAGATCTCAGGTCCTGCCCCCGAGGGCCGGGCGGTTGGGAAAGGCAGTGCCCTGTCAGACCTGGCTTGGGGAGGGGGTGCTGGCCTACACTGCCTTGGGAGGGCAGGAAGAGGCGTACCTGGTCTGAGCCGGGCAACTGTGCGGGGGGCCTAGGCGGCCTGCCCCGGCCGGCGCTCTCTCTTTGGCCCAGTGAACCTTAGGCTCATTTAAGTGGGCCGGCTCCACTCGCAGGGCAGGGTAAGGCTTCCGGGGTAAGGGGCCCGTCAGGCTCCGGGGCGGGGTTCGGGAAGGGGCCCCGCGAAGGGGTCCGCGGGCGGTTACCGAAGCTGGGCTCCGAGTGGATGCGGCCCCCGGCGCGGGCCGTGGCCTCCAGGACCCGCAAGTGCGGAGCAGCCGGGTGGCGGCAGAGCCTCTGCGCCGCGCCCAGCCCGGCGATGCCGCCACCCACCACCAGCACCCGCCGGGCGCCAGGGGCCTGCGAGCCGTAGTCGCCGGACGCCATGGCGCAGAGCGCGGGTCAGCCGCGAGGCCCGCACCGACAGCCGAGGCCACGAGGTGGGGCGGGGGCCGCAGTGGGAGGGGAGGACTGAAGCCGGCCCGGGTGGACTGGGGACCCGGCCGGAGATGAGACCCGAGGAAGGCCAGATGGGCGGGGAAAGTAGAGGCGGGGCCTGGGCACAGGGCGGGGCGAGGGGCCTGATGGGCGGGGACAGAGGGGCGGGGCGGGGTTAGGGAGGACGGAGACGAAAGGGTCTGCCACGGCGTGGGGGCGGGGAGGGTGGGCGGGGCCGAGGGGCGGGGCGAGGGAGGGCGGAGTCGGGCCTGGGCACGGGGCGGGGCGAGGGGCTGGAGGGACGGGCCTAGGGGCAGGACGTGAGGGAGGGGGCGGGGCCGAGTGGGGCCTGGACGTGGAGCGGGGCGAAGGGCGTGGGGCGGGGCCTGATGGGCGGGGCGATGGAGGGCGGGGCCGAGCCTGAAGGGACCGGGGATTGGTCTGGATGGAGGCTGGGGGCAACCGGAACCTGGGACTGGGAGCTGCGAGTGGCTGGAGAGTAATGTATTCTTTCCCACTCCCAGCCCGAGAAAACATCAAAATTTGCAATATGGTTTCTAATTGCTTTTGCCTCATTGTAAAATCTAAAAATGGTAAGGTGAACCATGTTAAATTGGGGATCTCTTGAACGTCATATGTCAGCACATTCCACCTATGGGCACAAAGTTTTGTGCTTCGGCCTCCGAGAGCCCTTTGCAGGTGACGTTGCTCACGTACCTAAACCAAATCAGGTTTGTTCATTTTAAAAACATAGCTATATTATGTAAGATTTATATGCCATACACTCTGCCCACCTAAAACATGCGATTCAGAGCTTTTAGTATACAGAGTACTGAAACATCGCCAAAATCAAGTTTAGGACACTTAGACCCACAGTGCCAGATACAGGTAAAGTGCAGAGTTCAAGATAAGTGCCGAGCACGTGGAGAGGCCTCTCAGGTCCCCTCCTCTGGCAGGTCCCCCTCCGCCAGGGCTCCCTGCAGAGCAGCCTGGTCAAACTCAGGCAGGCCTGCAGCCCTGCAGGTCCTCTGGTCCGGGGACTGTTCTCCACCGCCTCAGAGGCAGTGGGGCCTCCCTGAGCACCTGCGGCACTCCCTTCCAGCGACCTGGATGCAGCTTCCTTAGCCGTGTCTGCTGGCTTCAGGTTAAGCTTCCCCTCCCTTCTTCATGCTTTCCCTGATTCACTCTGGCATCTTGGTGGACTCCATTCTTCCTGCCCCCACACATACACTCCAGAAAAGGCTTCCAGAAGATAGCAGCTTCTGTGTGTTGTGACCCTTATATGAATTTGAGCTGTGCGGGTGCTATGTATGGATTTTATTTTACTTTATTTTTATTTGTAACAATTTGAGAAAACTCACATAAGAACCAAAACAAAATTTAAGAAAAAATATTTTGTCATAAATTATGGAGATTTAAGCCTGTATTGACTGTTAATAAGAGCTGTATTAATTGCTAATAAGAACAAGTTTTTATACTTAGGCAAAACAATAAAATCCTTTTCTCTGTCTCTAAGCTGTCCGCCAAAGGCTGCAGTCAGGGTTGATCTTGGTCAGCTCAAAGTTGGCTGTTAGCCCAGCTGAACACTGACTGTTAAAACACAGGCCCCTACACTTAGAAAAAGATTTGTATAGACTCTCACAGCAGTTTAGACTAAAGTCTAAAGTTAAAGGGGAAAAAGCAAGCTATATTAACCCAATATTAATGACTAATTACACAAAATAGTTATAGCCCAAAACCTCCATACTTTAAAAGACTATATTCCTGCGTTTTTCTTTTCTTTATTATAAAACAAGTTTCCAACACAATAAGTAACTTCTGCCCGAGATAGGGAAAGGCTGAGAACTCACCAAGGACACAGGCAGACAATACATGCCTTAAACTTCAAAATGGGCATATACCATGTAACCCCTGACCTTGCTAGCTAAATAACACATTTTGATCAGTGATCTAATGGAAAAGGCTCACACAGCAGAGGTAACTGACAGGCCTGCACCCGCTTTTGATGAGAAAAGACGACTATGGTCTAAGCAGGATAGGAGGAGGGAGATAATGAATTCTTACCAAAAAAATGTCATGTGTTCGGAGACCCCAGTGTCTGACTTTCAAGGCCCCACTGCATCCCTCTGACATAGTGCTTGGCTTGCTCTGTCCCTTCTTTCTACCTTTGTAATAATAAAATTTTGATTAAGCTTGCAGCAGTACAGTTCTGGCTATTTTTTTTTTAAACAAGCTAAGAACAAGACCCATGGTAACATCTCAAACCGTTACAATAAAGGCATAAAATATATCTATATGATGAATTATTTTACCATAAAATATACACAAATTTTTTTGTGTGTGGCACTGAAGATTGAACCCAGAGGCATTTTACCTCTGAGCTAAACTCCCAGCCCTATTTTTTATTATTTATTTTTGAAACAGCGTCTTACTAAGTTGCAAGGGCCTTGCTAAATTGTGGAGGCTGGCTTTGAACCTGTGATCCTCCAGTCTCAGCCTCCCAAGTACTGGGATTACAAGAATGTGCCAACACCCCAACCCACAAATCTATTTTTAAAAGTTAAAATGTATCAAAATTTACAAAACACAGATCATACTTGATACCATTTGCAGTCCAAAGAAATGTAAACATGCAGAGATGCAGTTAAATCATAACTGCCTAAAATTAATATAGTACACACTGTACTTCTATAACAATTTTGTAGTCACCTTGTCACTGTGTGAGCTCCCGTGTTGCCAGGATCCATATTTGCTTAAAAGGCAGGGACCTAAACTGGGTATGGTGTTGCACACTTGTAATCCCAGTACGTAGGAGGCTGGGACAGGAGGATTGCAGGTTCATGGACAGCCTCAGCTGCTTTGTGAGGCCCTCTGCAACTTAGTGAGACCCTTTTTCAAAAAATAAAATATAATATATAGGGCTGGAGGGTGTAGCAGGGGTAGAATCCCCCTGGATGCAATCCTTAGTACTGAAAAAAAAAAAAAGGGCAGGGACCTCAATGCCTTGGCTGAGTGTTTGATCTCTCCAATAAATTCAATAAAAAGTGATATCTTGTGCCGGGAGTGGTGGCGCACGCTTGTAATCCCCGCGCTTGGGAGGCAGAGACAGGAGGATCGCGCAGGTTCGAAGCCAGCCGCGCACGCTGGCTTAGGAGACCCTGTTTCCAAATAAAAATGTAAAAATAGGTCTGGGAGTGTAGCCCGGAGGTAGAAGGGCTTCCAGGAACCCCAGTACCACCAAAAAAAAAAAAAAGTGATATCTTGTGATTCTTGCATACATTTTATCTTATATGTGTATGTGTATAAAATGTATTAACATTTTTATTATCAAAAGAACACCTTGGACCCAAAGAAGGGATTGTAACCATTTGAGATGTCACTGTGGGTTCTTATTCTTAACTAATTTAGAAAAATAGCCAGAACTATACTGCTGCAAGCTTAAGCAAAGTTTTATTACAGTGGTAGAACAAAGGGACAGAACAATCAAAGCACACATCAGAAGGATGCAGTGGAGTGCTCGGGAAGTAAGACACTGAAGTTTTTGAACACATATATTTTTTAAATTTATTTCTATTGGTGCATTGTAATCATACATCACATTGGAATACAAGACTTGAGAGGATATACAAACACACATCATCCAATTAGCCCTCATCCAGTCCCCATTTCATTCCCTCCCCCTCCCTCCATCCCATGCTTGTTTGGTGATTAACTTTGATACATATGTTTATGTACCTCCTGCATTTTAAAGAGGCTCCATCCTCCCCTATTCCATACCCTCTAATTGGTCACCTTAATTGATTCACTATAGGGCCCTTTCTATAGCTCGACCACTTCCTGTTGCCCCTTTCCTCCTATTTATTGCTGATTAGGGGAAGCATCTGGTTTTAATTTTCTGTGATATTTCTCTGTGCATGCCACGTTGAAAATACCGATCCCACTCTTGACGGCCCCAGTTGTAGCCTGGCTATCCGGTGGACTGATCCAGACCTCGCTGGCTCAAGCAGCGGCCTTGCCTCATGGGAGACCCCGATTCTGGTCTCGCTGGCCCTGACACTGGCCTAACCCCTCAGCTGGCTCCAATCCCGGCCTCGGAGGCCCCAGCACCAGCCTTCCTCCTGGCAGGCTTCGATGCTAGCCGATGGCCCCAGCATCGGCCTAACCCCTCGGCAGGCTCTGATCCAGGCCTCGGAGGCCTCAGTAGCGGCCTTGCTTCACGGAAGGCTCCGATGCCAGCTGCTGGCCCCGGCACTGGCCTAACCCCTCAGCAGGCTCCCACATATATTTTTTATAAGAATTCATTAGCTCCTCTCTCCCCTCCTGCTTAGCGAATAGTTTTTCTTTTCCCTCATATGCAAGTGCAGGCCTGACAATTATTTTGCAGTGTAAGCCTCTTGTGTCAGATTAATGATGAAGATGTGTTACTCGGTTAGCAGAGTCAGGGGCACCTGGTTTGAAGTTTAGGGCATATACCTGTATCCTTGGGGAGGTTTTAGCCTTTTTCTATCTCTATCTGCTAGAAGTTATTTATTGTGTTGAAAACTTGTTTTATGATGAATAGAAGAGAAAAATACAGGGATATAGTCCTTTAAAGCATGGAGGCTTTGGGCTATGACTCTTTTGTGTAATTAGTAATTAATACAAGGTTCTTTTAATTTTACTGTGAGGATCTAGTTTTTCTTTGTGTTTTAATGTTCTGTGTTTAGCTGGGCTAACAACCAACTTTTAGCTGACCAAGGTCAATATTGGCTACAGCTCTTGGCTGACAGCTTAGAAGCAGAGAAAAGGATTTTATTGTTTTGCCCAAGTACGAAAGCTTATTCTTATTTGCAATTAATACAGCTCTTATAACAATCAATACAGGCTCAATCCCCATCAGGGATGGCCCGCACTCTTCTTCTATCCTAGATGTAGTATCACAGCTTGCACCAGAAAGCAGCAGCCAACATTCTGACCTCTAGCTATAGTCAGCCAGCCCTCGTCCTCTGAAGCAGCTCACTGGTTAGCATCCCACTGGCCTAAGGCCACCAGCTCCAGCCACAAGGCTTCCTGTTTCCACCAAGAGGCACAAAGTTCTGTGTTTCTCCACCTTGGTGCTGCCCTCACAGGTGGGTGGCATTACCCATGTTCCTCCCTCCACCCAGTGCTTCCTCCACCACTTTATTTTTATTCAATGTCCTCTAATTACACCTGAGGTTACTACCAGCCCCTGGAAGGTTCAGCATCCCCCAGGTGCAGTATCCCTGGGTTTGGGAATCTATGTTAGACTATCCCATGGGGGCCGAGGGTGTGGCAGAGGGGTAGAGCACTCAAGGCCCTGAGTTGATCCCAACACCAACAAAGGAACACATGATGGAATGTCATTTAGGATGGAGCAATGCAGCGCTGAAACCTGCTAACCATGAACCGAAGCCAGGCACAAGGGCCTGCTACTGTGTGACCTTGTTCACAGCAAACATTCAGAATAAACGCACCCATAGAGATGGGAAGTATATTAGTGGTTGCCGGGGGTGGCAGGGGTGACTGTGAATATGGGAGATTATTTGGGGCTCTAAACATTCTAAACTTATTATGGTGATGGTTTCAAGACTCTGCATATATACTGAAAACCCCTGAACTGCACATTTTAAGTGGGCAACATGTATGATACATAAGTCTAATATTAATTAATCTATTTTTATTTGCAGTACTAGGGATGGAACCCAGGGGCATTCTGTCTCCGAGCTACACCCCTAGCCCTATTTTTTTTCTTTATTTTGAAACAGGGTCTCACTGAGTTGAGAAGGGCCTCCCTAAGTAACTGAGGCTGTCCCTAAACTGTGATCCTCTGGTCTCTGCCTACCCAGTGCTGGGATTACAAGCATGTGCCACCCGCCCAACAATAAAGCTATTTTTTAAAGAATGAACAAGTCTCATTTATAGCTCTCTCTTGTTACAGTTTTGTCCCTAAATTCCTTTATAGGTCAGTAGCCACCTGACCTCTACACCAGCACTGGGTTGTTAGAAAAGAATCAATTTAGTGTTGAGATTTCACTTGGGGTCTATCTGACATAGTAGCTTGACATATACTAACACAGAGGTCCCTTTAGTTAAAGGTTTGTTGGTGTCCTGCTTCTGATAATATAAAAATCTTGGAGTTTTGTTTTTTATTATTTATTGGCAGTTCTGGGGATAGAACCCAGAGGATTCTGCCTCTGGGTTATCTTCCCAGACCTCTTTATTTAGAAACAGGATCTTGCTAAGTTGTTGAGGCTGGCCTCATACCTGCAATACTCCTGTCTCAGTCTCCCATGTACTGGGATTAAAGGAGTGGACCACGACAATGGCTTATGAAGTTTTTGTGTTACCTAAATCTTGAAATAAAAGGTTCTGGGCATTCCATTCTGGTTTTAATTAATTAATTAATTTATTGTGGTACTGGGGATGGAACCCAGGGGCTTTCTATTTCTGGGTTACACCTAGTTCTATTTTATGTTTTATTTAAAAGTAGGGTCTTACTAAGCTGCTGAGAGCCTCACTAAGTAGCTGAGGCTGACTTCGAACCTGCGCCATCCTCCTGTCTCAGCCTCCCAAGTACTGGGATTATAAGCGTGCACTACCACGCTGGGCTCCGTTTGAATTTAATTTTTTTTTTTTGTGGTATTAGGAGTGGAACCTAGGGGCTTTCTACCTCTGGGCTATACTCCCAGACCTATTTTATATTTTTATTTGGAAATGGTCTAAGTTGCTGAGAGCCTCACTAAGTAGCTGAGGCTGGCTTCGAATCTATGCAATCCTTTTGTCTCAGCCTCCCAAGTGCAGGGATTACAAGTATGCACTACCATGCCCGACCAAATTTAATTCTTTTCTTGAAAATATCAGTTTTGCCCCATTATGATGTATGAATATAATGCACCAATAAAAATTTTTAAAAAAGAAAATATCAGTTTTGCTTTATCATTTGTGGGTGATGTCATAGCCTCTCCGCCTTAGCATTGGCAGAGTGTGGGCAAGAACACAAATGGAGGCCTCATAATCTAAGTACTTAAAAGTTTTAATTTACTTAATTAATTGATTTATTGCGGTACTGGGCATGGAATCCAGGGGCATTCTACCTCCAAGCTACACCCCCAGTCCTATTTTTTGATTCTTTATTTTGAAACAGGGTCTCATTGAGTTGCAAAGGGCTTCACTAAGTAGCTGAGGCTGTCTGTGAACGCTGGGATTACAAGCGTGGACTTGTACTTAATGTTTCAATTTACTTAAATCTTATTTATGTAAAACCTTGACTCCTAATCTGGTGTTCAGAATCTCTGTGGTTGCCACGAAAAGCAGCAGTCTCGCGCCCGGTGTGCCATGAGGGCTGTGTCTGGACCTGTCATTTAAAACCCGTATCCAGCCAGGCGTGGTGGCACACGCTTGTAATCCCAGAATTCGGGAGGTTGAGACAGGAGGATCCCGGTTAGCAGACAGCCTCAGCTACTTAGTGAAACCCTCTGCAACTCAGTGAGACCCTGAATCAAAATAAAGAATAAAAAAAGGACAAGGGGTGTAGCTCGTAGGCTGAATGCCCCTGGGTTCCATCCCCAGACCTGCAAAGAAAAATAAATAAATAAAAGATAAAAAAGATAAAATGCAGTCTCCCCGGGCCAAGAAGGGCGGAGCGGGGTGCCCGCAGGCGCCGGCCAAGGCCACGCCCCTTTTACCACGCCTCTCGGCCGCACCCCCTGTCCGCGCCCCCAGGCCAGAGGTCGCGCCCCGCCCCTTCCGCTTCCGGGCGCGTCCCGACTCCGCCTGGGGCGGGGCGACTCAGCGGACGGGAGACGTCCGGCCATGGCCTCTCTGCGCGCTCTCCTTCTCGGCCTGCGCGGCCCGCTGCGGCCCCTGGCCCTGCGCCCCACGCCGCGGCCCTTCGCCTCGGGTGAGTGCGGGCCTGCACGAGGACGCAGCACCCCACGTGCCCAGCCTAGGCGAACCCCCAGCCTGCACCCTCCACCGGGCCCCATCTGGCCCCAGGCCCTCACCCCACACTCGGTTTTGAGTCGCTCCAGTCCCCTCATCCTGCTTGACTCTGGGCCGCTGGCCCGACGCAGACCCGGACCCGAACCCCTCTACACACGGTACTCAGATACCTGACCTGACCCAGCCCTCATGCTCCAGCCTGCCCACAGCCTTCAACTTGATCCTGAGCCCCCCAGTCGCCATGACCTTGGACCCACATTTCCCCCCAGCTTCACATGAGCCTAGCACCCCCCCCCCCAGTTCTTGACCCCATCTACGCCGTCCAGTCCCCGCCTGACCCTGGTGCCTGCAGAAGACCATGTCCAGGAGGACCTCCGTCTGGTCGGTCACTGCCACTTCTCCACTCCAGTGCTGGACCAAGTGCCAGGACCTCTGACCTGCTGGACACTTGGATGTTGGCTGTGAAACTCCATGTGTGTTTAGGTGGCTCTATGGTGATGGGCACTTCTGTTGAGCAAGCAGCCTAGGGATTGTGAACGCAGGCACTATTTGTCTGTGGTGCTCCTGTCCAGGCCCACCCCGTGTTCACTGCCTCTCCCTAGGCCTGTCCTTCAGACCATCTGGTCAGCAGTGCCATGCTCACACCCACTCTCCTCCCACAGCCGCCAGCTGACAGTCCTTTTCTCCCTTCCCTCCTGTCCCAGCCCACTTTCAGAGATTTTTCTTGTAGATACCACCCACTTCAGTATTGCAAAGGGTTCTTCCCAGACATGCCCCAGGGCTAGGCTTCTTCCTGCACCCTGTACTTCCAGCCAGCTAGTCAGTGGTGTTGGCTTCATCCCCAGTTCTTGGCTGACTTCTGCACCTCAACCTGGAACCAGCCATCAGTCTTTTCCTGGGTCTTGTATATAGCTGACATGCTGCTGCTCAGCACTCCACATGTGAGGGCTGGGGTTGTAGCTCAGTGGCAGAGCATATGTGAGGCTCTGGGTTCAATACCCAGGGCCAAAATCAAAGGGGAAGGCAACACTCAACCCCAACAAGCCCTCCGAACAGGCACTATTAGTTCTGGGAACTAACTGCCCAACATGTGATACCTGTTGTCTCTTGGGCTCACCTTCTTCCATACCAGTCCACTGCTTCCCCACTTCCAAGCTAGCGACCCCTCCCTCCTTTGCCTCTGTCTCCCTCCCACCAGGCTGTCCCCCAGCAAGGCCAGAGCTCTGTCCTCTCTCGCCTCGAGATGTTTGTTGCGAGAAGGCAATTCCCTGTCCCTGCACGTATTTGGAAAGCAGCTGTGTTCCATGGTGGAGGTTTTCTTTGCCTTAAGGAAACATTCAAGGAGATGCAAAAGAGGAGAGTGGTTGTGGGAGCTGCAGGGACAGGCAGCGCCCCTCGGTATCCGTACATTGACACCTGTGCGATGGAGATCTCCATTTGTCCACTTGCCCTAGGGGCCAACTTTGAGTACATCATCACCGAAAAAAAGGGAAAGAATAACAGTGTGGGGCTGATCCGATTGAACCGCCCCAAAGCACTCAACGCGCTCTGCAATGGCCTGATAGAGGAGCTCAATCGAGCGCTGGAGGCCTTTGAGGAGGACCCGGCCGTGGGAGCCATTGTGCTCACTGGAGGGGACAAGGCATTTGCAGGTATGCTGGGCAGCAGGAGTGGCGGGTATGGGAAGGGGTAAGACAGACTGTCCCTCTGTGGCGGGGTGCATGGCGGGTATGGAGGGGTAAGACAGACTGTCCCTCTGTGGCGGGGTGCATGGCGGGTATGGAGGGGTAAGACAGACTGTCCCTCTGTGGCGGGGTGCATCTCAGGATTTACTCAAGTGTAAAATGACTGGCCTGGATGAGCAGCTCTGGGTTGGACACTCCAGTGCACTTCACCAGCAGAACACCACGTATCCAGAGTGACCCAGGGCCGTCCAGGTTAGATGCCTGATGAGTCGTCCTGGCACCTGTCACCTTCCTTGGCCCCTGTGTTTCCTTGTCATAACAGGCACCCATGCTGGCCCTTCCCTGCCACCCCAGGCCTGCCCATGGTTCCTGCTCAGCTGCCTGTGGTTTAGGAGGTACAGGTCTGGTGGGGCCTCTGGTAACTGGAGCCTTGTTTCTGCCCATAGCTGGAGCTGATATTAAGGAAATGCAGAACCGGACATTCCAGGACTGTTACTCCAGCAAGTTCTTGAGCCATTGGGACCACCTGACGCAAATCAAGAAGCCAGTCATTGCTGCCGTCAATGGCTATGCTGTGAGTGTCCACATCGGGGTTGGCACGTGGGTAACTAGAGGGCCAGGTTCGTGGGGAGGGAACATGGTGGGTTGGCATGTGGCTTCCAGTAACTTCCACTGAGGGAGGAGGAAGAATCTTCTGGTGTCTGCTTTGTTTGTTGATGCTCAGTTGCTGGTCTCCCCAAGAGGCTGGTGGGCTTTGCTGTTGATTTACTGTCCTTTGACCTACACTGCACCTATGAAAGCAGCGCATCTTCCAGACCCATCAGCATGGACTGTGGAAAGCCACACAGCCATTCCACATGGTGGTCATTTAACGAAGCCCCTGTAGCCAGGGGTCAGCCAGACCCATTCCTGGGCACATGCTTGGTGGCTGCTCTTGAGCCACCACAGTAGAGCTGTGTGTTCACATCAGAGCCAAGAATGCTTACTGTCTGTCCTTTGCAGAAGAGCCTCTTCATTGCTAAGCAGTGCCAACCATTTGTAGGTCATTTATCCCAGTGCTTAACTTTGTGCCACTAGATTAATCTTTGCCAGGCCCTTTATGAAAAAGGCCAGTAAGCAAACAGAATGATTTCCTGCCTGTACCGTGCTGCAGAGCTCACCTGTGCAGTTGTTTTCTTGTAGCTTGGTGGGGGCTGTGAGCTTGCCATGATGTGTGACATCATCTACGCTGGTGAAAAAGCCCAGTTTGGACAGCCGGAAATACTGCTGGGGACGATCCCAGGTGAGAACACATCAACTTTAGCAGGCAGTTCTTCAAGGCCGCCCATGCCTCGGGGCCACGCCTGCATTCAGCCAGAGGTCCAAAATAATAGCCCCTTGTCTGGTCATGCTCGCTATGTGGACCTGATCGGAGGGCAGAGCAGACCTAACTGGCCTGGGATTCTAGCCCAACCCCATGTCTGGTAGCATCAGGCAGCATTACACTGACTCATAGCCACAGTGATTTTTTTTCCTGCTCCTGATCCATACCCTAGGCAGGTCCCCTGAAGGGCAAAAGCTTGGGAGCCAGAACAGTGACCTGGGGCTGGCACTAAGAGCTCTGCCTCATGTGACCCTGGCCTGTTCACTTCCATGCCTCTGGCCACACAGGTCACACTGCCTTCCCAAGCTCAGCACAGCAGGGAATCAGGACCTCCCCATCCCCGACCCCGAAGGGGCCTGGAATATTAGGCAAAGAGTAGCACCATCCACCTGCAGAGATCAGGCCAGGGTCCGAGACTGTGCTGTGAGTTCAGAGCATTTGTTCAGTGTCTGTTCCAGGAGAGGACAGCTGCACATGGAGTCAGGGAACTGTGGCAGGCTCTAGCATATTGGTGGAAGAACCTGAGGAGAACCCCTGGTGCTCCTAGATCAAGAGGCCTGCCCTGAGGTTTTTGGCGCTCTGCAGTCTGTCCCACCTGTTGGCTACTTGGTTCTACTGGATTTTGTTTTTGGCCTCGCCTTCATGCCCTATGAACTGGCTAGTAGAACACCTGTGGCTTCTCTTTTTTCCTTTTGTGGTGCTGGCAGTGGAACTCAGGACCTTGTGCATGTTAAGCATGTGCTCTGTCGGGGAGCCATGGCCCCAGCTCCTGTGGTTTCTTCTTGGCCTCACTCACTGCATAACCAGCTATGATCCGTGGCCCCTCTCCCTGCAGGTGCGGGGGGCACCCAGAGACTCACCCGTGCGGTCGGCAAGTCCCTGGCGATGGAGATGGTTCTCACTGGTGACCGTATCTCAGCCCAGGATGCCAAGCAAGCAGGTGGGACTGGTCTGCCCTCAGAGGCCGGGTAGGGACATGGCTCTGTTAGGTGTCCTTGGGGTAACTGGCACTAAAGCCACTGGGTCCCGAGGGCCCAGGAGGCTGACCACCTTTGGATTTTATAGCTTGAAGTATTTACCAGAGATGGGTATTCAGGTTGAAGAGTTGTAATGGAAGCTGGGTGTGAGACAGGAGGGTCACAGGCCAGCCTCAGCAACTGAGCGACACCCTCAGCATTTAGTGAGGCCCTATTTCAAAGTGAGAAGAAAGAGCCCGGCCTGGTGGCGCACGCTTGTAATCCCTGCATTTGGGAGACAGGAGGATCGTGGTTCGCGGCCAGCCTCAGCTACTTAGTGAGGCCCTTTGCAACTCAGTGAGACCCTGATTAAAAATAAAGAATAAAAAATAGGGCTGGGGGTTTAGCTTGGAGGTAGAATGCCCCTGGGTTCTACCCCCAGAACCAAAAAAAAGAAGAAATAAAATAGTGCTGGGGTTATAGCTCAGAGATAGAATAAATACTCTGGGTTCAATCCTGAATACTAAAAAAAAAAGAGTTATAGTAGAACATCCATTTCCTGTGGCCCAGCATAAGCAATGGGAGCTATAGGACCTTTCCAGCCAGACCTTTCCCTGGCCTGTTGGTGCCCATCATCCTTGTTCCTCCTGCTTCTGCCATCTAATGATGAGGACAGCCTGGTCTGAGCATCTGAGAGCGCAGTGACCTGACTGCGGAGGGGAGGGGCCAGCCCCTCTTCCAGGGAAGTGTCTCTGTTTAGCTCCCAGCAGTCACTGGAACTCCAAAGGAAATGGAATTTGTGCTCTTCCTAAATGTTATTCACCACCTTTTTTGAGTTCTAGGTCTTGTAAGCAAGATTTTTCCTGTTGAAACATTGGTTGACGAAGCCATTCAATGTGCAGAAAAAATTGCCAGCAATTCCAAAATTGTAGCAGCCATGGCCAAAGAATCCGTGAATGCAGGTAGGGGGCCACTGGAAAGAGCAAGTTGGGAGGCTTCCCCAGGACTTCATAGAAGGAATGTGAAGCTCTGGAAGACTACACCTGGCTCATCCTGGGCAGAAATGGAAGAATATTCAAAATTGTGATTTTGTTACTAGCGTTCCAGTTCAGTCCCTCCCAGATTGCATTGCTATACTTTGAGTGTCCCTTCGTACAGACCTGGGAGGTGACCGCATGTGTCACTGTGGAGGGACAAGGTAGGAAACAGCTGCAGACCCTGAAGTCAGGCTGGCCTCTAGCTCGTGGGAGAGCCCATTTTCCCTCCTGGGATCTGAGGCAGCCTGGCTCCCTGAAGATGTCCATGAGCCTGGGCGGTTGGTCTTGGTACTTCTGGTTCCCCTGCTGGCCATGCCCACCTGACCTCCCTCCTCAGAACAGTTACCGTGCGTCTTAAGGTAGCAGTTCATCTCAGCACTCGAAAGGCACTTGTGCTGGCCCAGTGTCTCCAGGCCTATGTTAGCACCTCCAGAGAGGATACAGCCTCTCCAAGGTTGCTGCTGGTCTCAGGCAGGTGAGCTTTTGTTGGGGAGCCAGCACACGGCGAGGCCATGGGGGAGCTGCTCAGTGTTGGGGCACGGTCGCAGTTGAAGGCTCACACTGCTCAGCCCACGCCCAGGCACCGCACTCTCTTCTGACTGCATCCTTAATTATCCTCTATGCCTCTGAGCTCCTAATTGGGCAGGTTTTGTCCTTCCGCCTTTTGTCCCAGCCCTCTGACCACCGATGAACATTCCGTAGGCCTGGGAGGGACAGACAGTTCACATGGCACCTCATCTTGGGCTGTGGGCTCACAGAGGGAGGTGCCCTGAGCCACAGAGAGCCGTGCAGACCTGGGCCTGAGTCGGTTTCTGTTGGGGCAGCGGACACCACGCAGGATGCTCTGCAGCCCAATGCAGCATCTCAGGTCATGACTGCGGGGTTTCTTTTCCAGCCTTTGAAATGACATTAACAGAAGGAAATAAGTTAGAGAAGAAACTCTTCTATTCAACCTTTGCGACCGTGAGTAAAGAGAGTGCTTGAGAATCAAGTGTGTTCTGGTTATGGGACTGCTGGGAACTATTCAGATTTTATCATTTAATGCCATTTCTTTCTAATCAGAACTGTTAGCTTCCCTCTTACTGGATCAGACTTGTTCTATCAGTGGGCCTTGCTTTTAGCAAAAAACAAAAAAAACAAAAAAACAGTATGTGGAGGTTAGAATGAAAAACTGTCTAGGGTTACTTCCTATTACAAAATGTCCTATAAACTACACCCTTTACAGCAGCTCCTTCATTTAAAATGCAGCTTATAGCTGGATTCATCAGTGGTGAAACCTGCAGTCCCAGCCACTCTTGAGTCTATGGAGTTATAGACCAGACTGGTAACATAGCAAGACCCTGTCTCAAAAATAAGTAAATTAAAAAAGCCGAGCATGATGGTGCATGCTTGTAATCCCAGTACTTGGGAGGCTGAGATAGGAGGATTGTAGATCGCAGGTTTATAGCCAGCCTCAGCTACTTAGTGAAGCCCTCAGCTATTTTAGTGAGACCCTGTTTCAAAATAAAAAATAGGGTTGGGGTATAGCTTGGAGGTAGAATGCCCCTGGGTTCAATCCTCAGTACTGCAAAAAAAAAAAAAAAAAAGTGGAAATGCATTTTATTTTATTCATATTTTTTCTAGGTTATTCCTCTTATTTGGGATATTTCAAATGTGTGATCATAACTATGATCTGATGCTTTAGAGCAGTATTTCCTAGGATTCTTACAAGTAATTTAAAAGAAATCATCTTTTTGTGTGTGTGTGTGTGTGGTACTGGGAATGGAACCCAGGGGCTTTCTACCTCTGGCCTACACCCCAGACCTATTTTACATTTTATTTGGAAACAGGGTCTTACTAAGTTGCTGAGAGCCTCACTAAGTAGCTGAGGCTGGCTTCGAACCTGTGTGATCCTCCTGTCTCAGCCTCCCAAGTACTGGGCTTACAAGTGTGTGCCACCATGCCTGGCAGAAATCTTCTGACATTATAATCCACCTCCTTTATTACCAGAAAGTCACATCTAGGTGTTTCATAAAAGATTAAAAATGGTTTGGACTCTAAAGGAAGAAATGGAGGGGTGTGTGTGTGTGTGTGTGTGTGTGTGTGTGTGTGTGTGTCCATCCTGTCTCTGCTTCTGTGGGTGCTGCTGAAACAGACCCTGCTGACCCAGGGGACGAGGTGACCAGAGGTTTCCTTGAGGCTCTCTGAGAAATGGCTGGAGTCGACACCTGCATGGGTCACTCCCGAGTGACTGTCACCTGAGTGTGTGGACCCCTGCCCTTCCCAAGGCCAGCCCTATTGGTCGGAATCCCATCCTCCTGCCTGCAAGTGGGCCTGCTGCAGATCGCCCTCCCTGCCCCATGAGCAGGGAGAGTGGGCCTGGGGGAAGCAGTGCAGGCAGGTGGTGGCAGGGCTCAGCGGGAAGAGGAGAATGTCACCTCTGTTTTCTCCCCTCCTTCCAGGATGACCGGAGAGAAGGCATGGCTGCATTTGTGGAGAAGAGAAAGGCCAACTTCAAAGACCACTGAGAACCTGCCTGGGCCTTGCACCTCTCCCTGAGAGGGAAACAGCTCTCAATTGAGAGGCAAATAAATCATCCTTCTGAGAGTGCCATGCGGTTTCTTGCCAGTGGCTGTGGACTGTGGCCTCCGCTCGAGTGCTCACGTGCCCGGCCGCGCTCTCTCAGCCCTTGGAGAGTCAGTCACATTGCCTTCCGAACAGAGCGCTTTCTTCTGCATCAAAGATTCTTCTGAGGCGCCTTCAGCGTGTTTAATTTTTTACTTCACTTCAGAAACTGAGGTGCTCACTCTGTAGCTGTCCCTCTGCGCACATTCCTCTGCACGTACCGCGTTCAGATGGAAAGCAGGCACCTGCCTGCCCAGGCCTGTGCTCCCAGCCGACAGATGTGGCTGCTCAGGGGAACACACTCCTGTGTGCTGATTTTGAACAGAATAATGCTGATTAAAGTGATTACTTCAAGTTAGTTATGCTTTTAGTCATCTCTTAGAGGACAAATAAATTAGTTGTCTTTTTTTATTATCGTGAGTGATAGCATTCAAATAAAACGGAAGCCCTTAAAGGCATCCCCACATCACACCCCAGGGTAACTAACCACTGTGAATGGCTGGTTTTGCAGCCTGCTTGGATTCCTCCGTCCACATGTCCACAGGGGCTTAAATGCAGTTTGGCTTCAAACGTGGGTTCCTTTCACATTTCTGCATAGTCTCTGTGCAAACGCACCTGGTTTCCTTTCTACATGTGTTGTGTAGGTGTGTCTCTCTCAGTGCCATTCCTCTCAGTTGTGGTATTACACAGGACATACACTTTACCCTCTTACCCGTGTCTAAGTGTGTGGCCATTCCATCAAGCACATTTACACTGTGCAGACATCACCGCCATCCACTCCTAGAACCTTATCTTCTTAAACTGAAACTGTCTCCACCAAACACTGACTCCCTGGCCCATAGCATCACCATTCAAATTTGTGAATGTTATACCCCTGGTACCTCATGTAAGTCAACTCACACAGTATTTATTTGTCTGTTTGTGTCTAGACTATTCCACTTAAACAATGCAGTGAATTAAGTGCTTGTACCCCCCATCCTGTGTTGGACTCCTAACCCCCAAGGTAATGGTATCGGGAGGTGAGGCCTTGTGGTTGGAGGTGGCGTGCTTACGAGAGGGCGTGCTCTCCCCCACACAACGCTATGGAAAGGCACTATGCATGAAGCTGTGTTAGCTTTTTGTCACTGACCAAGATGCCAGACAAGAACAGCTTAGGGAAGGAGATGCAGTTCACAGTTGACCAGCTCCCCAGGCAGAAACATCACGGCAAAGGAAAGCTGCTCGGCACCTGGCAGACGAGAAGCAAAGCAAGAAGAGAGCCAAGGAGAAGATATAGCCTTGCAAGGCACGCCCACCCAAAGCGGTCTGATGCCTATAACTAGGTCCCACTCAGCCACCAACTGATTAGTCACCAAATGGATGCACCTGTGATGACATCAGAGCCTTCATGACCCAGTCTTTGCCTCGGAGGACAGTCCAGAGTCACATCATACATAGCCCAGGCCCTCACCAGAATGACTGCCTTGCTCGACTCCAGCCTCCTACCATGAGGGATCAGTGTCATCTGCAGACCACCCGGTCCATGGCACCATCATAGCAGCCCAAGCACGGACAGCATGGTGTTCTCTGGATCATCGGTACTGAGTCATGCGTCAGAATCTCGCTTCTTTTCATTGCTGAGGAATAACCCCTGCTTGCGTTGCTGTAGTGGCCTCAAATCGTATGCTGTAGATGTGTCATTTCTATGGTGGTAGACATTTATTTTTGAAACTGGGTTGCTGTCTTGCCAGGCTGGTCTCCAACCCCTGGGAGGAATTGCTCCTGCTTCAGTCTCTGAGTAGCTGGGAGGACAGGTGTGCACCACCCAGTAGATGATGAGTCTTTAAAGCACCGGTTTCTTGCTGTTGGGACTGCCACAGATAACATGACAGTGACCCCTCTAACCACCCCTGTGTTTCAGTGGGACGTGCCGGGCTCTGGAGAAGGGCCTGCTGTGCACAGGGTTACCGGTGTGAGAGCCTGGTGGCCGGCAGGCTCATCAGGAGGGTGGCAGGCCTCTTCTGGGCACTCAGCACTTCCTGTGAGTGTGAGTGCTGCTTGCAACTGAACCCTTGAGACATTTGCTTAAAATGCATGTTCTCAGAGATGGACCAGAACCCAAGGGAGCCACTGGCATCCTGGGTCCTCACAGCCCCTGCTGGTTTCTGAGGCATAGAGAAGCAGAGTAAGGAGTGTGAATCAGAAGCATGCAGTGGCTGTCAGCCTCAGTGCCAGCTGCCACATGGGGTTTGGGGACCTAGCACACAGAAACCGAGTACCCTGTTGGAACCTGGTGGACATGTCACCGCCAAGGCTCTCTGGTGGCTCCAGGCTTCAGGAGGGCTGGCCTCATGCTTGGACCCTTGAGCAACATCAGGCACCTGGCAGGGCTCAGGGAAGCTGGGTGGTCAGTGAACCTGGCCAGAGAAAACCACCTCCCCTGTCACCAAATGTCTGCTGTTTATTCTCAAAATGCTAAACCTCTATTTCAATCTCTGTTTGCAAGAACATATTGGTGAGAGTGGAAGTCCTGAGTCTATATGGTGTCCCATGTCCTATGGTCTGGGGCCTCACAGGCAACCTGGGTCAGGGCTCCCAAGCCTCAGGTCAGCCTCACACCTGCTAAGGAGAGGCTGTGAAATCTGCATCAGAACAGAGACAGCAGCAAGTCCTCTGAGCCAGGGCTAGCCTGAGCCGCCGCCCGGACTCCATCAGTGGGGCTCGCCCTTCAGGCCTGAGCTGTGCTGGATGCAAACCAGGGCAGGGCTTGGCCCAGCTGGGCTTCAGGGTAAGACGTGTTCACACTGTAGGGAACATTCGTGGTTCGTCATGTGGCCAGTGCACAGCCAGGCTATGCTCTGCAGCTAGGCCAAAGCAAATGATGCCTCCCCTGCCTGGGGTCTGGGGTCAGGCGCCTTCCCACAGCATCGTGTGCAGTGCTGCCCCTGCCCACAGCCTGCACAGTGCAGTCATGGCCTGGGGCTGGCATGGACCAGGAGCCTGTGAGTCGTTGCCTGGAGGACTGGAGCTGGATGAGTAGAGGGTCACTTACTCGGAGAAAGGACTGAGCTGACTGTCACACACCTGGCTTTGCACATCTCAGATGATAGTTCACATTCAGCCACACAGATGCAGGCCTGTAATCTCAGTACTTGGAAAGCTAAAGAGAACTGCAGGTTTGAGGCCAGCTTCAGCAACTTAGCAAGACAGCAATTTAACAAGACCCGGTGTAGCTCAGGGGCAGCATGCTTTTGGGCTCAATCCTAACACCACATACATACACACAGAACAACCTTCTTGGTAGATAAGTCTCAGGGTCTTGTCTGTCTGGCACACTTATTTATGAACAGACACAAGGTCTCCCAGAGGACAGGAGCCAGGAGGTTAGACCCTGGTGGCTCCAGCTACGGACATGATCGTCTATTAAAGCTGAAGCCACGTGGAGGTTTGCGCTGGTGACACCATCAACCCTAGAGTCCAGAATAAACACGCACAGGAGGCATCAGTTTTAAGTGTACAAGGCAGGAAACAAAATGGAGAAAACCCATTGACTGGTGTGTTACCTTTCTATTGCTGTGGCAAAATGCCTGAGAGCAAGCTGGGCATGGTGGTGCACACCTCGAATCCCAGTCCTTGAGAGGCTGATTCACAGCCAGCCTCAGCAACTTAATGAGATCTTGTTTCAAAATAACAAGTGAAGTGGGGGGGGGGGTAGAACTTGGAGGTAGAATCCCTGGGTTCAATCCCCAGTACCACAAAAAAGCAAAACAAAAGCCTGAGGAACTCATAACAACTCATGAGGAGGAAGCTTATTTTGGCTCACTGTTCCTGAGGGTTCGGTCCCTGGTCACCTGGCCTGTTGCTTTGGGCCTTTGGCCAAGCAGCACATCATGGGGGGCACGTGGTAGAGAAAATCGCCCACCTCATGACAGCTGGAAGGCACATGTGAGGAGGGGAAGGGGCCAGCCTTGCAGTAAGCCTTCAAGGGCGCACCAGAGTGACCTAGCTCCCTTACACTGCCCCCCCCAGTGTTTCCACCACCTGCCAATAGCTTCAAGGCCAGACCAATAAGCCTCCAATGTATAGACTTCAGGGGAAACCCCAAATCCACACTTTAACAATTTGTTTAAATCTTCATATGCATTGAGCATCTGTCTCCATAATTTTATTTTTAGCAATGGAACCCCAGTTGCTTTTTGTTTTTTTCAGTGCCGGGGATTAAGCCCAGAGCCTCATACAAGCTAGGCTAGGCAAGTGCTCTACTGTGTCAACACCCTCTCTTCTTAATTTTCTCACAGACCAGCCTCAAGCTCCCTAGCTCAAGCAACCCTCCTGCCGCAGCCTCTCCAGAAGCTGGGACTTCAGGTTCTTCCTTCTGTGCTCAGCTTACCCCAGGGTTTGAGATGCCTGTTGGAGACTCCTTTTCATACTGCCTCAGCCAGGATCCTGCTAGAAGCAAGGAAGGGCTCAACTTTGCACCTGTGGAGAGTGCTCGTCGGACTGGGCACACTCCATTAGCTGGGTTCCACTTGGCAGAGACAGGAGCCCACACCTAGCCCTGAGTACTTCTGGCTGGTCCCAGGCCAGGATCCAGGAAATCCTGCACAGTGAGCTATCAGAAAACGCCCTAGGGCTCATACTCCAGCACACCTCCTACCTGTGGTGCTCTGACAGGCCTCACAGGCTTGGGGCTCTGTTTGCCCTTGATGCTGACAACCTTCCTTCTCGCCTGCCCTGTTAGTGGCCTCTGGCACTTTAACACAGGACAAGGGGGTGGGGTGGGCGGTAAGCCTCCTGGCTGGAGCAGGAACTGCTCTGTCCCACAGGACGAACTTCCAGAGCTCTCCCCCAGCTGCCACCGCCTGGGCCAGGCCCGCCCACCTTGGCCCCGCCCAGTCCTGAGACTCGGCCATGGTGGTGCTCAAGGGTGTCCCCGCGCTGCTGTCCCCTGAGCTGCTGTACGCGCTGGCGCGAATGGGGCATGGAGACGAGATTGGTGAGCAAGCGAGGCGGCTGCAGAAACCCTGGGCAGGAGTCCAGCCACGCTGGTGCCCTGTGCCCTCAGCAGGGAGGCAGGGAGAGGACGTGCCCAGTGCTGCCCTTCGGAGAGGAAGACCCAGGGCCCTCCCCCTAGGCCAACAAGCCCAGACAGTCACCAGGTGGGGGTGGACCTTGGCTCAGGCAGGGCTTTCTCCAGCCCAGTGTTCCCAGCCAGGGGTTCCCAGGCTGGATGCCGGCTCACCAGATTCTTCCTTCCGGCCTCCTAAACCCTGCCCAGGCCTACTGAGGGACTGAGGGCCCTGGGCCAAGGCTTAGTGGCTGGAGGCAGGACACACTGTACCTCTTCTCCCCCAAGACAGGGATTTGACCCTCCCAACCCTTGTCTTTATACTTCCCCTACTCTGAAGGGGTATGGGGTGAACCACCTTCGTGCCCACTGACCAGAGAGGACGGGCTGGCTGACCATGGTGGGTGCTGTGGCCTTCTAGGAGGGTGCATACTGACCAGGGTCTGTCTTCAAAGTTCTTGCAGACTTGAACTTCCCTACCTCCTCCATCTGCCAGTGTGGGCCCACGGAGATCCGGGCAGACGGTGAGGGAGGCAGGGACTGTGGGTGGGCAGTGGTCCTGGCACGTGGCTGCTCTTCTGTCCTGGGCCCCCAGCCATCCTTACTAGCGGCTCACTGGGGCCCAGGAGTGAGTTGGAGGGAGATCCAGGGCATGGGCAGAAGAAGTCTAAGACCCCCCAATCCTAGGACTGGGCATCCCGCAGCTCCTGGAGGCTGTGCTGAAGCTCCTGCCCCTGGACACCTACGTGGAGAGCCCGGTGAGAGCCACAGGCCATGCTGCTATTCTGGGCTGAACCCTCACCAGTGGGGGAGTCCTGGAGGTGCCCAGGGCTCAGAGCTGACCCCTGTCCCCAGGCTGCTGTCATGGAGCTGGTGCCCAGCGACAAGGAGAGGGGCATGCCGACCCCAGTGTGGAAAGAGTACGAGTCCCTCCTGCTCGAGGCTGGCTGCGGGGTGAGCCTGGGCCTGGGAAGGGGCAGAGGCGCTGCCTCCGGGGTCCAATGTCCTCCAACAGCCCTCACCACAGCTATGGGGCACCCGGCACACCAGGCTCCCAGTGCTGGCTGCACCTGGGCCATGTGGTGTCTCCCTCTGCTTCCTGGCTCCCACCGCCTTCTCACATCCTGACCTGTCTGCCGGAGGTCGTCTCAATGGCCCTGTGGGAGGGGGTGTCTGCCCTTGCTGACCTCTGCAGGTGTGCTCCCAAGTCTCCCTCTTTGCCACAGTTCATGTGCCTGCCCGGTGAGGGCATCTGCCCGCTTCCTGGTTAACCCTTGGCAGGTCTTGGGCTGGTCTACCTGGGCAGGACTCCTGGGGCCACTCAGAGATGCAGAAGCCTGCAAGCAGCCCCAGGCCAGAGGACGCCACCTCCGGCTCACCTACAGCCCTGGACAGACGCAAGAGAAGCCCACTGTTCCCACTGTTCTTGGAGTCAGAGGCTGAGCGCTCTTGGGCCCTCTGCCCCAGGAGAACCAGAGAAATGGAGCCCAAAGGGCCCTGCCTCCTGGTGTCCCTGCCTTCTGCACAGAACTCAGCTGGGTCCCTCCAACTGTGTGGTTTTGTCTTCCAGAAAGCCCTGGTGAAGATAGAGAGGTTTGAATTTTATGAACGAGCCAAAAAGGCCTTTGCTGTTGTTGCAACTGGGTGGGTTCCAGGTGGGGTGTGCCCGCCCCAGTTCCCTGGGAAGACCCCCTTCCTCTGTTGGGCTCCCATCCAGCAGGCTCAGGGTCCAATGCAAAGAGGGAGGGACTGGGGCAGGCAGGGTCCCTGCTTGCCCAAGGTAGCTGGTGTTTGGACTTTGTCCAGCAGGTGGGATGGAAGCAGATGGGATCCTCATGTCCCTAGAAGACAGAGCCGGGGCCTTGGCCCTGGCCCCCATGCAGCTCAGCTTGGCCCTTCTGCAGGGAGACGGCCCTCTATGGGAACATCATCCTCAAGAAAGGGACGCTTGACCTTGGCTCCTGATGCTCGGTCAGTGAAGACTGTTCCAGGCCATGAAGAGTCGACAGTGCCCTGAGCCCAGCCAACATGCCCCGGCGCACTGGACTGGGCCCAGCAAGGGGAGGGAACCTGTTGGCCCTGGGGCTAGGGACAGGCCACTGACTAGGCCTAGGCTCCCCACTTCTGAGAATGATGGGAAAATGCAGTGGTTGTCAACCTTCAGTCTAAAGGCTCTGTTCTTCGTGGGCCTGTTTGATGCTGAGCACTTTGATGCTGAGCTGCTGCCCCCAAAGGACACCCCCTGGAATCCTCAAGGGGGACTCCACCTGCAAGGGGAGGCCCAGGGCTCCAGGGTGCCTGGCAGAAGCCCAGAGGTGGGTGCAGTGGCTGCCTGGTGGTTTGGGTGAGGTGGGGCTTCTGCACCAGCCCCTCAGTCTGCACACACAAGGTGGCTCTTGACCAGGGCCTCTCCCTCCAACCCAAACTCATGGGCAGGGCTGGCCTGGGTACTTTAGAAGAAAGAACTGAGGCTCTCAAGGCCTCAGGTGCCAGTAGGGATGGCACGGGCAGAGAGGCCTGGGTGTGGTCTGGCCAGGCCTGTACACAGTAGGTCCAGTGCCCACTGCATGTGCATGAGGGAACTCTTCAAGAGGGAACTCTTGAAGCCTCAGTTGCCCTGTTAGGTAAAGACCAAAGTCACTTGGTTCCCAGAGCTGGACAGAGGGCAGACAGGGCTGGACTAAAGGAACACCTGGGAGATTCAGCAGGGGCTTCTCCACATGATGCTGGGGCTGGGTCTCAAGCCACTATCCAGATCTGGGAGTCTCTCCCCAGGACCCTCTCCCTGCCCCCCAGATTTTTCAGCCATATGAGTGCAGGAGGAGGGTGACCAGGGGCTTCCTCAGGGGCCCGGGGGTAGGTCACGGGCACCCAGGCCTGCACTCTAAGACCACAGAGAGAAGGGCAGGCCCATCCAGGTGGGGATTTGGGGCTGAGCCTGAAGAAGGAGCCCTGTCTGGGGTTTGCCACAGACCTTGGGGTCTATACTGTCTGCTCCTCCACCACGGCCCTTCCAGCTTCCCCATGGGCTGGGCGGCAGTCCTCTCCACAGGGCCTTTGATCCCACAGCCATGACTAGCCACATCAGGGTGTGTGTGTGTGTGTGTGTGTGTGTGTGTGTGTGTGTGTGTGTGTTATTAGGGATTGAACTCAGGGGCATCTACCCCTGAGCTACACTCCCAGCCCTATGCTTAAGTCTTTATTTTGAAACAGGGTCTCACTGAGTTGCAGAGGGCCTCACTAAGTAGCTAAGGCTGGATGCAAACCTGGGATTCTCGCACATCAGCCTCCAAAGTACTGGAATTACAAGCATGTGCCACCATGCCCAACTACAAGGGTGTTTCTTTTTTTTTTTTTTTTTTTTTGGTGGTGGTACTGGGGTTCCTGGAAGCCCTTCTACCTCTGGGCTACACTCCCAGACCTATTTTTACATTTTTATTTAGAAACAGGGTCTCCTAAGCCAGCGCCCGCGGCTGGCTTCGAACCTGCGCGATCCTCCTGTCTCCGCCTCCCAAGCGCGGGGATGATAAGCGTGCGCCACCACGCCCGGCTACAAGGGTGTTTCTGTAAACCACTTTGTAGAGGTTTGAAATTATGGTTTACATCTGGCGGGTCTCCCAAAGGCTGGTGTGTTGAAGGTTTGGCCCTCAGTGCGGCAGTGTCCAGAGGTGGGGCCTTTGGGGATGAATGGCTCATGGGGGCTTTGTCCCACTGATAGACTTGTAATGGTGACGTGAAGAGCTATTGGGGTGGAACCATAAGAGATGAGGCCCAGTTGGAGGGGCTGGTCACTGGGGGTGTGCCCCGGAAGGGTGTGTCTTGTCCCCAGCCCCTGCCTGGCTCACTCTCTCTTTCTCTCTCTGCCTTCTGGCCACTATGAGGTAAGCAGGTTTCCTCCACCCACCATGCACTTATGCCCTGATGCTCTTCCTCACCCCAAAGGAATGGAGCCAACCAATCCCAGACTGAAACTCTCTGAAACTGAGCGAAAATAACTTTCCTCCTACAGGGTGTTTTTCTCAGGTATTTTGCCATGGCAATGATTAGCTGACTTAGACACTTGCATATAATAAACTGGGCCCACTCTGCCCTGTGAGGGCAGCACCTGGAAGGTCACTGTCCGGACCTCGGCCAGCACATCTGTGATGTGTGGGGACTGGCTTGAGGAGTGGAGTTGGAGGCCAGGGTGTACATGAGTCCTCAGCCTGCCATTTATTTTGGAGAATGGGGATGTGCCAGGGACACTGAGCACAGGGGCACAGGAGGTGGTCACCTGGGCAAGCACTTGTGGATGGAGGAGAGCTGGCTCTGTTCTGTCAGCCATGGGAGCCAGGGTCCCCGGTGTGTCTACAGAGTTAGAGACCACTGAGTGGCCTGTGCCTGTGCTAAGGCACTGTTCTGCTGGGTGACACTCCGCAGAAGGACTGGTACTCCAGATAGCTGCCCAGAAAATCAGGCCAGGAAGCCAGTGTCTCCCCTGAGCCCCTGTGGACCTGTACACCTATGTATCTATGTGCCTGTGCCCCTGGCTGTGGTCTGGGAGGCTCTGCATGTGCCACAGGTGGGGCAGGTGCAGTCCTCTCCTCCCGGATGAGCAGGCCTGCACTAGGATTGTGGGTCTTAAGTGCAAGGTACTCTCCACATCTGTTTGCAGGTGTTTATTCCTCTAGCTGAGGAGGGTCAGCAGACTGAAAGCCTGGGGCTCGAGGCAGGGCAGCAGGGTGGTCAGGGCCCTCAGGAGTCCTCCACAGGGTGGTGGATGTGGTCTAGGTCTTCCTCTGGCCCCTGGAGCACCTGGCGAGGCGGCATTATAAACAACCTGGGTGTGTCCTCATGCTGGTCCTCTTCCTCTGAGGGGTGGTACAGGCTGTCAAGGTCGGGCTCAGGACCCCGCTGAGGCTTCCGAAAACGCGCCAGGATGTCTTCAGTCTCCACCCAGTCACTGATACCTGGGAACAAGCAGATGGAGGTGTGGCCTCAGTTTCCCTTCCAAGATCCCCCCACCCCGCTCTTCCTCCAACTCAACCCCACTGGGCAGACCCCTTGCTGAGACCTGGCCCTGCCTGACCTGGCGGCTTCTCCTCGGAGGCTGCGGGCTTCAGCTTCAGCATGGGGAGCAGCCCCACCAACTGGTCATCTTTCTCTGGAGGGTCCACCTGGATGCCCCAGGCCCTGCACACACAGGTCCATGTGCAAGGAGGACAGACAACACAGCTGCCCTCGCCAGGGAGGTCTGCTGCCCAGGAAGCCCAGCCAGCCACCCGCCAACAGCCTGGGAGCCCCTGTAAAGCTCCCTGCCCCTGGTGGCAGGAGCAGGGCCTGGGAGAGTCAGCGCTGCCTCGGGCAGGGGCCTCACAGGCATAGGGTGGGAAAGCCTCCTGGTCCAAGGCTGGGCTCATCAGAAGGCAGCAGGCAGCTAAGTGGGGGGAGATGGCCCAGGCCCCAGGCTGCTCTCCCGCCCTCATGGAGTTCACTCCTGAGGAGGCCCAAGCATCTCCCCCTCCCAGAGATGCTTGACAGAGCTTCTCTCTGCCTGCCCAGTACACCACAAGCCCAAGAAAGCACAGAGGGATATACTGAAGCTTCAGGGAGCGGGGCAGGGGCCGTCCGGGGCACGCACTTCTCTGTATCCTGCTCAAGGACCCAGTGTTTGCCTTCTGTCTTGACAGCGACCTGAGAGAATGAGTCACAGATGTGGGTTCTGCCAGTCGAGGCTGAAGGACAGACATGCGGGGAGGGGCTACTCCATCCCCTCCCGGGGCTACAGGTTGAGCTGGCCAGCTCAGCAAACCTGTGGGCGTCTTTAAGGGTTATGGAACAAAGTACAGCTATCTCAGGTCTCAGGGTTACTTGCCAGGGAAGTGAGGCCACCAGCCGCCTCCAAAGAACCAGCCTATGGGAACCCTGGCCAGGCCCGGGGAGGTCAGCCCTCCAGGCAGGGATGTGAATTGCACCCCTGCCCCTGCCTCCCTCATTGCCCAGCCCTGGGCACTGGCTGCTTTCTGTAGAGACTAGTGAGGGTTCACCTGCCTCTGCCTTCCCTGGCTAGTGGCCTTCAGAAGGGTCAAGCCCCTCTGAACCCAGAACCCCATGGGCAAGGTGAAAAGAGGGAGGCAGAGCAAAGGGGGCCCAGGGTGGCAACCAGCTCCAGGCAGCGGTGGGTGGCTGGGTACAGGCTGAGTGGGCCCATGACAGCCCCAGCCCAGGCACCATTATCATCACAAATAGTATAGCTCAGCCACCTGCCAGGTGAGTACCAAGAGGGCCTTACTAGGGGCCACTAAGGCCCAGGCCCCACCTGGACAGGGTGTCTCAGAGCCCAGCGGAAGTGGCCTGACCTTCATCCGGAGGCCCTGCCACAAAGCACCTGCACACGTCTCAGTGCCAGGCCAGCTTGGGGGCGGGGAAGCATTCCCAAGCCCCCTGGCTGGGGCAGAGGACCAGCCAGGTGTGGGGGCCAAGCAGAGGGACCCATGCCTACCTGGGGAACTAGGTTTGCACTGGCCTTCTGAAGCAGCACAGCCACCAGGCAGGAGACCAGGAGGAGCCTGGGTGGGGGCAGGGAGAGGTGTGAGGATGATGAGGGCTGCCCCTGCCCTTCAGCAGCCCCCACCTGCAGGCCCCAGTGAGCACCTGCTGTAGCTGAAGGCCTGTGCTGACAGCAAGGCCCGGGGTGGGTTCCTGAGGGGCCACAGGTAATTGATTACCTCCATCTCACAGAAAAGGGCTCGTCCTGCCCAGAGGTGCCATGCCAAGGTACACGTCTGCATCCATGTCCCCAGACCCTCATCCTTACCTCTGCACTCTCCCAACAGGCTGATGCAGTCCTGCAGGGGCCTGCCTGCCTAAAACTCCACCTCAGCCCCAGCTAACCTCCCCAGGCACCTGCTGGCTTTTGTCTTCTGAACCCCATCCCTTTCTTTGGGCCATCACAACCTGATACCTCTCCTCCCAAAGGTTTTCAATGACTTCCCACTGGGTCGGAGCACTCTGGTACACACCTGGGGCACTGGGCTGCCCTCAGAAGTGGTCCCTGGATGTAGAGACCAGAAGGACAAAGAGCCTCTGGTCCTTGTCTGTCTGGTCTCTACATCCAGGGACCACTTTGTCTGTCTGGTCTCTACATCTTGTGGGGGACTCTGCCTATCCCTGTCCACAGGCCAAACATGGTCTACCCCCATGGTCTGTGGACAGAGGGCCACTCCCTCCCATAGCGTCCCTGGGAGTTAGGCCCCAGGTGGGGACAAGGAGCCCTCTGGGACAGTCTCTAAGCTGGAGCTCCAGGACTTGTGGCCAGGTAACCATGACCGCATAGCAGGGTCTGCCCTGGCCAATGGCAAGCCACCAGGGTTAGGTGGGGGGAGTTGAGTGCAGGGGCAGGATCACCTCCTCATGGCTGGGTCCCCTTCTCCGTGTCAAGGTACTCCAGGGAGCAGTGGTCGCAGATACAGGCGTCCAGGTACTTGGCTCCATTCTTCCTGCCCAGGCTTCTCAGGGTTTTATTGCCCCACATGGGTGTGTCTGGCCAGAGGTCAGGAGCCAGTCATCCTGTGGACCCAGGGGCTGGGCCCATGCATTCCTAACCCTACTCCAACCTGGCACCAAGCCCAGACACCTGAGCTACTCTGAGGGACACCCCCATCTGAGGGACCTCCTGGCGGCCCATCCAGCCACTCCCTCTGCCACTTCACCAGGACCACCCACTTCAGCACCAGCCTCCCCTGCACTCCTGCGTGGGGTCCTCACCTGCTCCTGCCTCCCCTCAGGCCACACCAACGAGGGTCCTGCATTGACAGGGGTGGGCCACTGGCCGAAGGCCTCAGCCCACACTCTCCAGTCTGAGGGCCAGCCAGTCCCACCCTCCAGTCGCCTCTCTCAGGCCCTTCGAGCACAGCACTCCTCCTGCACGGACTTCACACGCCAAGAGGGGTGAAGACTCAGGATCTGGAACTTGACCCATGGCAAACAAGCTAATGAGAAACAGTCAGTCCAAGAAGTGGCAGGTGGGCATCATGCCCCATGGACGGCCAAGAAGCTCATGGCTTAGGAGCCAGGGTCCCATGGTGCAACAAGCAATGACTCCAGACCAGCCAGAGCTTCAACAGAGGGACCAGAAAGGAGGAGGCCACAAGGACCTGGCACCCCACGACCAGGCTGCCTGTGAGAGAGGCCAAGGTCTCCCCGTCTCTGATTACAGCAGGAGGGAGAGGGAGATGGCACAGGAAGAGGAGCCCACATGGGTGTGCCCAGCCAGCTGCAGTGAGATGTGAGCCTCTGACCAGCACAGGCAGAGGATGGTGGGAGGGAGCTGGCTGAAAATGGAGACCACTAGGAGAGGTCTCAGTCCTATGAACCATGAGGCAGACAGTCCAGATTTGTCCCAGGGAAATTGCTAACCCAGCAGGCAAAAGCAGCAATGGGGCGGGGTGGGGGTATCTAAAATACTTAGTTTTAGCTGGGCGTGGTGGTGCAGGCTTGTAATCCCAGCACTTGGGAGGCAGAGATGAGAGGATCACACAGGTTCGAAGCCAGCCTCAGCTACTTAGTGAGGCTCTCAGCAGCTTAGTGAGACCCTGCTTCCAAATAAAGTATAAAATAGGTCTGGGAGTGTAGCCCAGAGCTAGAAGGCCCCTGGGTTCCATTCCCAGTACCAAAATAAAATAAAATAAAAATAACTTAGTTTTAAAAACACAATAGACTTCATTTTGAGTGATTTTAAGTCTGGAGAAGGTGAGCAGAGTGTGGAGCCCCACGTGCCCTCTGCCTCTCATCCAGCTCCTCCATTGCTCCCACTTTGGCCACCACCAGTGAACCTATTAAAAAGCAGGCAAAGAACAGGAAGGGTGTGGTCAGACCTCAGGGAAGGAAACGGGCACTAGACACTACCTCCAGGGGACCCAGGTGTTACACGTAGCAGATGAAAAAAGTAATGGAAATCACGTTTAAAATGTAAAGAAGAGCCAAGCATGGTGGCACACGCTGTAATCACAGTACTTGGGAGGCTGAGACAGGAGATCACAGGTTCCTGACTGGCCTCAGGTATTTAGTGAGGCTCTCTACAACTTAGTGAGACCCTGTTTCAAAATAAAGAATAAAAAATAGGGCTGGGGGTATAGCTTGGAGACAGAATGCCCCTGGGTTCCAGGTTCCATCCCTAGAACTACACACACACACCAAAAAAAAGAAAAAAATCTAAATTCAGCAGCACATGAAAAGGATTTTATTTCCAGAATGTAGTCAATCTAATATTTTAAAAAATCAATTAATGTACTACATTATAAAGATCTCCCATTTTAATACACATAGAAAAAGCATCTAACAAAATCCAATGCCCATTTATGCTAAAAAAAAAAACTTTTAAAAAACTAGGACTAAAGCCAGGTGTGGTGGCACACACTTGTAATCCCAGCTTTCAGGAGGCTGAGGCCGGAGGATCTCAGTTTGAGGACACCCTCAGCTACTTAGCAAGGCTCTTTGCAACTCAGTGAGACCCTGTTTCAAAAATAAAAGACTAAAAAATAGGGCTGGGGGTGTAGTTCAGAGTTTGAATGCCCCTGGTTCCATCCCCAGTACTGCAAAAATGAATAAATAAATTAATTAATTAACTAAAATACTAGGACTAGGCCCAGCATAAAGGGGGGAACCCCCCAGAATGGAAAGGAATTTTCTAAACTTAGTTAAAGGGCATCATGAACTCTGTGGCAAGCATCAGATTAATGGTTAAATACTGCCAGATATCTCCTTAAGAAATGAGGAATAAGACACACATGTTTATAGCAGCACAGTTCACAATGGCTGAACGAAATGCTGTACATAAGCAGAATGGAGCTTTGCTCAGCCATTAAGAAAAGCAAAATTATGCCATATGTAGGAAAATGGATGGACCCATAAGATACTATGCTAAGTGAGGTCAGCCAACCCAGAGAGGCAAGAGTTGTATGTGTTCTCGTATATTTGGAAGCTACAATGAAAACAGGGGACAGAAGGGACTTCAGCTACGCCAGGAGGGAAACCAGCAGAGGGGAGGAGGGGCAGTGGGAGGCAGAGTGAGGGCTGGAGAAGGGGACAGTCCAACAAGGTCTACCCATACAAGAAGGGCTCACCAACACATACGGGCGGGGAGGGAAGACCAGGAGGGACGCAGAGGCAAATGCACCAAGTGCAGTGTGTGTGTAGGTTTGAATCATTTTGAATTTCACTATGACATATAACTACAATGCACCAATAAAAGTAATATATATTTTTAAAAAGATCAGAATCAAGATGCACTCTCCACTTCCATTCGCCACTGTGCTGAGTGGATGGCTGAGCAAAACAACACAGACACAAGAAGACAAATGCTGTATGAGTTCACGTATATGTGGAATCTGAAAACAATGACCTCAGAAGCAGAGAACAGAAGGGCTACCAGGGCAGTGCGGTGGGGAGGTGGGGCATAGCTGTCACCAGAAAGGGATCGGAGAGACCCCCAGAAGGGAGAAGGAGACCTCAAATGGGTCCTGGCTTGTTCTTGACATGTTCCAGGAAGAAATTCTAGGATGCATGAGAAGAAGCATAAGGATTTATTTAGGGAAGCAAGAGGCTTGTCAGGAAATCAGGCAACAGAGAGGGTGCACACAAGGGGAGGAGTGGGGGCGCTCAGAGTGAGGTGCGGTCGACGTGGGGGTCCAGACTTCCTTCAAGGAAGCTTTGTGGGCAGTGAGCATGAGGGGCGGGGGAGGCGATGTCAGCCTGTGAGCTTGCCTCTCTGCATTATGGAGCACAGGGGGGGCCACTGTGGTCTGGCCCCTGGAGGGTCTCTAGGTTGGTGTCATCCAGTCAGTAGATAATGTCTGGAGTACGCCCATATCATAAGTCTCTAATTTATTTTACCTTGGCTTTATTTAGTCTAAAAAATGAATTAATGTACTACATTAATTGTGTAATAGTGTAAGCCAGCCATGTATGTAGGCATTAATCTCTAGACTCACAGCACTCTAAGATCCATGGCCTTTTAGAAATTTAATTCTAGAGGAACACAGGCCTGGGAATACAAATGAGGGTGTTCACAGAGATTCTTAGATCTAAAAGTTCAGTCCTTCCCAGTTGGTCTCCTCTCTACCTATCCTTGTTTTTTCTTGCCTACGTTATAGTCGCAGGGCACAATGGCAAGAGATAACATGAGCAAGCTCTGGGGTCAATGTGCAGCATGGGTGGTGGTAGGTGTGCAAACTAACTTGGTTGTGATCATTACATGGTGTATTTGTGTCGAGTCACAGTACACACTTTGCCTATGTGCAATCTTTGTCAATTATTCTCATTCTTTCTCTCTCTCTCTCTCTCTCTCTCTCTCTCTCTCTCTCTCTCTCTCCTTTCCTTTCCTTTCCTTCTTTCCAGATCTGGGGATGGAACCCAGGGGCATTTGACCTCCAAGCCACATCCCCTGCCCTATTTTTATTCTTTATTTTGAAAGAGGGTCTCATTAATTTGTGGAGGGCCTCACTAAGTAGCTGAGGCTTTCCACGAACCACGATCCTCCGGTTTCAGCCTCCCGAATGCTGGGATTACAAGCGTGCGCCACCACGCCTGGCAATTATTTTAAAATAAAGAAAAGGACTCATGTACAGAATACATAAAAACTCTTACAACTCAAGAAAATGAATAACCTGATTGAAAAGTGTTCAGGACAGCTAAACAGACATTCCAGCGCAGGTGTGCAGATGGCCTAGAGAGCCACCCAGAGATGCTCAGCATCATTCTCTGTTAGGTGGTGCTGATGCAGACCATAATGACGTTCGGCCTGCCTCTGCTTAAAGGCGCTGGGCGGGTGTCCCCTACATCCTACTGAAGCTCTAACCCCTCATATTATGACTGCATTTGGACAGGGAATCTTTAAAGAGACCACTAAGTTAAAATAAGGTTGTGAGGGTGGGTTCTAACCCAATGTGACTGGCGAGCACTCTCCTTTTTTTTTTTTTTTTTTTTTTTTCCTTGCAGTACTGGGGATGGAACCCAGGGGCATTCTACATACGAGCTACACCCCAGACCTAATTTTTAGTCTTTTTTATTTTTGAAACAGGGTCTCACTGAGTTGCAAAGGGCCTCACTAAGTGGTTGAGGCTGTCTGCAAATTGTGATCCTCCAGTCTCAACCTCTCGAATGCTGGGATTACAAGCATGCACCACCACCATGCCCAGCTTTTTTTTTTTTTTCTTTTGAACTAGGGTCTAAATTGTTGAGGTTAGCCATGAACCTGAAATGCTCCTGTTTCCGACTCCCAAATATGGGATTACAGACATGTGCTGCCACACCAGGCTGTGACTAGTGTTCTGATTAGGTACAGACACACAAAGGAGCTACCACGTGAAGGTTTAGAGAGAGAGGGGACACCATCTGGAGCCAAGGAGGAAGACCTCAGGAGGAACCAGCCCTGTGACACCTGACCTCAGACTTTCAGCCTCCAGAAGAGTGAGAAAATGAGTCTGTTGGCGAGCCACTCCCCTGCAGCAATTCTCCTGAGCTCCCTAATACAGATGACAAACAGCAAAACCAGTCAAGGATCAACACTGGTGAAACAGGAGAAACTGAATCCCTCCCATTCCGCTGATGGGAATGAAAAGTAGGGCAGTGCTGGTGCCAACATTTCAGCATTTTCTTAAAAAGTTAAATGCAAATTTATCCTTCTAATCCCCTCTGTGACATCTATATACTTAAGAGAAATAAAGCAAATGCCTACCAAAAACTTGACCACGAGCATTCAACAAGATGATAAATACAACTGAGAACAGTCCAGATGCCCAGTGAATGATGAACATGGTACAGGCATGTGGCGGGCTCTGGCAACAACACGGGAATGAGCCACACATGCACACAGCTGCCACTGTGAGCCGCCACTGTGAGCCCAGGCCCCGAGCGCCATGTCTGCAGCAGACGCCCTGTGTGAAGCCTGGCCTGCCTCACTCCACCAAACACTGCCTTCTGTGTGGAGGCACCATGCACATGAGTCACTGCAGTAACCAGGAAAGATGGGCCTGGCCCAGGAAAGCTTACAGCCCAGGGAGTCAGCCAATGACACCTGAAGGCTATCCTCTGGGTGAGGGGCCAAACTCACCACGCCTGCCCCAGCTGCCCCAGGGGTGGGAAGCAGGGGTGGATGGGGCAGTCCGAATGTCCAGCCAAGGGGACTGAGACTCCCAGGGCTCAGCTGTGGGGGTCTGGTCCCTGCAGCGAGGTGGTGTGAATGTCTGGAGAGCAGGCAGTGGCATGTGTCTGCTGGGGTGTGTGTCATGTGCCCGGTGTGTGAGGCGTGCTGTGAAGGCGGAGGCCCGGCAGAGCTCTGACGTGGGGTGCTGCGGGCAGCCAGGCTGCGGTCCCTCCTCCAGCCTGCGTCTCCATGGCAACCACAGCCTCGGTCTCGCGCTCCAGCCCCTCGCCCGCTCCGCCCCCCGCTGCGAAGCGTCTGGAACTGCATCCTCCGCATCCACATCTCGCCTCCCGCGACCGCTTCCTGCAGCAGCTGCCGCTGAAGCCGCCTGTGAGCCATTTCCACGTTTCTCCTTGTGGTGGGGGCGAGGGGGCCCGAGTGTGTGCGGGAGTGTGCAAGGACATGAGAGGTGTAAATATGCGCGCCCAAGGGCGTGCAGTGTGCAGGGGCGTGCGCAGTTACTGCGCTGGCGAGCATAGCGGGAGCACTTCTGCAGCTCAGAGGGCGTCAGGCATCTCTGCCTGCCCCAGGCCGGGCTGGCCCTGATCACCAGAGGTGGGGATAGCTCTCAGGCCTCTCGGACCGTGGGGGTGGGGGGCGCTTTGCTGGCTGGAGGCGGTGGTCCCCAGGCCTCTGCCACGGCAAGTAGTCCCAGGGGTCCAGTCACAGGAAGGCCATGGCGGCCAGCCTGCACATCCCTGCCCTGGGCCGATGGGACCTTGGAGGAGGGTCTCTCGTGACTGCAGCCCTTTGCCTGTGAGCTGGCTCCACCCCTGCAGGTCTGAGAGAGCCAGTGGGAGTCCTCATGCAACCCCAGCTCCTGTTCAGTTCTGGGGGGGGGGGGACTGGAGGGTGGGGGAAGAGGAGCCGCGCCGCGTGGAGAGCAAGGGGAGCGCTGTGCTGGGGCGGTGGCCTGACCCGCAGGAGGTGGGAAGGTGGGGGTCTCCAGAACCACCTGCCACAGCTCCTGCTGCGCAGCCACAGGTGGCTGTGCCTCCCGGCACCGACTCATGTCCCCTTCGCTGAGCCCCAGCAGCTCTGCAGCGCTTGAACCAAGATCCACTGCAGCGCAGGGCTCAGCGACTGGGGAGGTGACGGCCCCCAGGGATCCGCAGTCCTGCGCACGGACGAGGAGAACGCGCGTGCCCGGCATCCACGAGCCCGAGTGACGCAGCACTGGGTGGGAGCGCGCCCCAACCTCTGGAGGGGCTGCCATCTCTCTGTCCATCAACATTCTGGGCACTGCCCAACATGCGCAGGAGCAAACAGCAGTGCAGGCTGGGGTGGGGGTGGGGGTGGAGAGTGGAGGGTGGAGGGGAGCCTGTGGCAGGAGTGGGCCCCCCAGATTGACAGAGCCATCTGCTGCGTGGATGCGCCCAGTCTGCCTTTCCAGCTGGCTCGGTGACTCAGAGAAAGAAAGGAATGTTGGGGGGAATGACCCCACAGGGAGCCCCTCCCCAGCGTTCTGCCCAGGCAGGGGCCTGGAACCAGATGCGAAAGGTCCAGCGGGCCCCTTCAAGAAGACATGTCTTTTCCTTCAGAAAGATAGGGGGGAGTTCTGCACCATTGCCATGGAAACCCATGATGAAGTAAAATGGCCCTCGGGCCTCCCTGGGGAGCTGAACTTCATGTTTGAATCAACGAGGACCCTAGGCAGATTCCCCACCAAGGGCTGGGGCCCCTGCACCCCATCTGTGATGAGGCTGGCGTGCCTTGCAGTGAGCCCCATGAAGGCCCACGGGGGCACCTTCATTTCCTGTCCCCCTCCTTCCTTCCCCGGCCTCCCCTTAAAGGGCCTGACCAGGCATGGGGAAACCTGCCATACACCTGCAATCATGCAACCATGCCCTGCTTTTTAATTTTTACTTTGAAACAGGGTCTCAGTAGGTTGCTGAGGCTGGCCTCCAACATATGGTCCTCTGTAAATGATAACAGTGCTAACTAAATTGTGTTTGCCTAACCTCGGTCTTGTGCTTTGCACTGTGCGACCGCATTGCTGAGACATCCAGCATCAAGTCTCATAAAACTGACCTAGTCAAGGTCACTCACCTCCTTCCTGGGCCCCAGTGCAAGAAGATGCCAGTAAGCTTGCTTCATACAGGGTTTCTGTGGCAAACTTTTATCAAGTTAAGGAATATTTCTTCTGCACCTCGTGTGTAATAGACTTTTAAAATGGTAAGTGAACACTGAGTCTTATCAGGTCCCTTCTCAGCCCCATGAAATGGAGCAGATGATTGTTCATGTCCAGAATGCACCAGCCTCCGGGGATGTGCTTTTCCCATGTCTTGCTTGAATTTCACTCGGAGTCTGCCCTGATGTCTTCTCTCGCCCATGGTGCCGCTAGGCTGGGAGGTCCAGGTGATGCTCCTCAGGAGCTGACGAGCTCCTGGTTCTCTTCTCTGCACCAGTTCTGTATGACACATGCATAGATCAGCAGAGACACTGTCTGGGAAGAGTTTTCTGTGAGAGGATTTTAATGGCAGGTTCCGTTTCCTGGTGGCCGTAGGACCTCTCTCCTCTTGATGGAGTGTGTTGGTCCTCCTCTTCTCCTCTGTTGGCTTGGAGGTTGTCACATTTCCTTTCCTCAGAGGTTGAAGTACGCTCCTTTGATCCACCAGTGTTAGTGGGGCTTTACCCTGCTGCCAGACACGTGCTCCTGTCCTGAGGTTTCAGCTTTGCACCATGAGGAGGGGTTCTGCACAATAGCAGTAGCTCACTCTTACTTCCTGTGTCTCTCGCGGGGCTGCCAGATGAAACACCCAGACATTTGAAGTTTAGTTTGACAGTGAATGACATTTTGGTATGAGTATGTCCCATATTGTATATTGCATGAGTTATACTAAAAGAGTGTCCATTGACTAACTGAAATTCATATTTAGCTGTGCCTCTTATATTTTAAGTCTGGCAATCCAACTCACTAGACTGCTCTCTGGATCTTTTCCTGTCAGCAGAATACTGCCCTCAGAATGTCCTCAGAATGTTACCAGAACTCATAAAATATGTATCAATGAGTAGGCTAGTTAAATATCATTCTATTAACATTTTGGCTCCTGTTATGAAAGGTACTTTTAAAAGAAGGGATTCAGCAATTCCAAAGTAGACTCTGGGAAAGTGGTTAAGAAAGAGCTGCTACAACATTCAGGTCTTATGGTTGGCATCTGATCACCAACAGTAATGGAACTGCACATCTGAGAAATGTTTAAGATTTTACAAAGGCTTTTGCTGTACTTGTATTCTGATGTCCAGTAATCTCCATTACTCTTTTCCAGTTTATAGCCACTGATATAAAAGGAAGAGATTAAAGAAAGGAAATAAATTATTCTTCAGCTGTCCTTTTTTTAACTATCAGGGAAAGAACACAATCAAAGGTGGGGGAACATAGAACTAGGAGTGTACATACCTCTTTATTTTCCTTTCCTCTTCAATTTCTGTCTCCAGTGCTTTGTTTCTGGCTGTCAGATGGTTCTTCTCCAGAAGCAGGCTCTCTTTCTGCCCTTGCAGGCCTGTCAAGCCAGCCAGTGGGCAACTCCCCAGTGTGTCTAGGCAGGCTCAGGCCAGAGGCACCATCCCCTGCACTGATGAGGTCTGGGGGGTCAAGAGGGGACTAGAAGCTTTTGTCTGGCCTCATCTGGCTTGCCCCAAGGTTTTCCAAACAGCCCACTGCACATCCCAGTGCTGGTGTGAGGAAGCCTGAGACCAGCCAGCATGGCTGCCCACATGATGGCCCGTGGGCAATGACCCTGTCTGTGTTTGGAGCAGGACAAGAATACCATTCACCATGGTGAAGCTGGGCTATAGCTTCTCGGGGAAGCCGAGCAAAGACCCTGGGGACCAGGATGGGTCTGCTACAGACAGTGTCCCTCTGATCAGCCCCCTGGATGTCAGCCGGCTCCAGCCACCATTCACTGACCAGGTGAGCAGCCTGGGCCAGCACAGAGGCAACTTCTCCAGTTTGCCTGGGAACAACAGAGTGTGGTGAGGTTTATGTAGATGTGGCTTCCTCCAAAACACTGAGGAGCAAGGGTCAGGCTGGGCCAAAGCCCCAGCCAAACATAGGCAAAGTGACCTCCTGGTCAGCTCCCTCACATTCACACCCCTTCCCTATCTGAAAATGGAGAGTGCCAGAGGACACCTGAGCATGTGAGCACCCAGCAGGATGCACTCCAGCGGGGACCTGCAAGTACAGTTCCCACCCTTCTCCTGCTTGGCACAGTCCCCAATCAGGCCTGAAATGGGGTCCTTGGGCAAGTGACCAACATAAGGTGGACCTTCAGCAGACCACAGTGGGAAGCCAAACAGCAAGCAGCTGAAGCCTAGCTCAGACTCAGCCCCAGGAGCTCCAAGCCTGCAGGACAGAAGCAGCCACCCCAGATAAAAACCAGGGGCCCCGCTATTGGTGGGGGGCTTCAGCGTGGGGCCTCCCAGCACCACCCACCCATGCTGTCCTAGGGGCTGAGAGCAGCTCTCCAGCAGGCTGAGTAGGCTTTCATCCACGCCTACTATAGCAGTGGACGCTCCAAGCAGGCCCAGCCTTTGTCTCTTGGGCACACACAGAGCTTAGAGCTGCCCCTGCCTGCACTCTCTGTCAGAGGGACCTCCGGGTTGTGAGAGCTGGCAGGGAAGTCAGGACAGACTTCCTGGAGGAGGGGCCAAGCTGTAAAGCCACCAAAGGGGAAGCTGTGCCTCTTAAATTTAAATCTGGCAATCCGACTCACCAAACTGCTCTCTGGATCTTTTCCTCCCAGCACCCTCAGGGTACCAGCTTGGTCAGGGGCCTGGCCAGGCCCCAGGCTACCATGGCCCCCAGCAGACTTGCAGCACCCACCATGCTTGGCTTGAGCTCAGCTGCCTGGCCCAGTGTCCACTCTACAGCCACACCGTAGGCCCTGGCTCCCAGCCCCCTCAGTTTAGGACTGTCTGAGTCCTTACCCAGCTGCCCCATAAGCCTGTGACCATCTCTTTCCTCAGGTGGTCATCAAGACGCAGACAGAGTACCAATTGTCCTCTGTGGACCAGCTGAAGACATTCTCAGACCTGGAAGGACAAAAGCTGGCCTGCAACCACCCTGAAGAAGGGCGAAGGGTAACCAAACCCCCATTGCTGTGGGGAATTGGGACAGGGAGCAGTAGAGGGACGAGGCTGCAGTTGCCTGGCTCTGGCAGGACCGAGTCCCCTTGCGTCCACTCAGGAGGAGAGCTAGGCAGGGGTCATCCCAGGAAGAGGCTGGCCCACAGCCATATACCAGCCTTCCTCCAAGGCTGCCGGAGAGCACTGCTCCTGAGCCCCCAGCCAGTTCTTTTCCAGAGAAGCAACAGCTCCCCAGGGGCCACAGTTTTTTATTTAGACTTTCAGGATTTCTGTGTAATAAAGACATTAACTTTTCTGCAGCACATCTGGCAAACATTTCTCATTTTCATTTTTTTTTTTGTACTAAGGATTGAACCCAGAGGCATTCTACCTCTGAGCTAAATTCCCAGCCCTATTTTATTTTTTTATTTTGAAACAGGGCCTCACTAAGTTGCTGAGGCTGGCTGAGAACCTGTGATCCTCCTCTCTCAGCCTCCCAAATACAGGGATTACAGGTGTGCGCCACCACACCTGGCTTCTCATTTTCTTCTAATCTTAACTTTTACTAATGATGGCTTTAGTAATACTTTTTAGTGGACTATTCCTAAAGCCTTTTATTTTTCAGAAGTAGCATCTGTTCCTTCTCTGCTAACCCTGTTTCTTTAATGAAAGTGCCCCCACAGATGCACTGAGGCTGGGCCACACCTCCCACAAGTGCCTAGGCTGTATGAGGTCATTCTTACTGTACCTAGAGATGGTCCTAAGAGCATCCAACAGTTGGCTATCTGGCCACTAGCCTCTATGGGCACCATGTTGACAGGAAAGCTGCTGGACAAGTTCCTACAAGCCCCTGCTGGGTCAAAGGCCACATGCGCTATATCTGGTGCACAATCCCAGGGGAGGGCCTCCAGCAACACCCAGACCCGAGAAGTGGCTCCTGGACACCTGGCCCTAGGACTCACCTATGGGGAAAGCACCAAGACTTAGGCTGGCAGTCCTGTGCACAGCCCCAGCCCCTATGGGGCTTCCCCTAGGAGGCTGGCTGGGCTAGTTCCCTGCCTGGCACCAACAGTGGGTGCTTCTCTCCCTCTGCAGCTGCCCACGGCCAGGATGATCGCCTTCGTCATGGCACTCCTGGGCTGCGTGCTGATAATGTACAAGGCCATCTGGTATGACCAGTTCTCTTGCCCGGATGGCTTCCTACTGCGGGTAAGGCTGTGGGCCGGGGTCGGGCCAGGCAGGGGACAGTGGAGACAGAGCACTCTGGTGCTCCCGCAGCCTCCAGGCACTCCAGCTGATGCCCCTCACTGGGAACCCCTTCCCCTTCACCGGCCCTGGGGCTCTCCATGAAGCCTCACCTGGAGGCTGGCCTTTGTCAGCAATACCCCCTTCCCCGTACTGGCTTCCTTCCACAGCACAAGATCTGCACTCCACTGACCCTGGAGATGTACTACACTGAAATGGACCCCGAGCGCCACCGTGGCATCCTGGCGGCCATTGGGGCCTACCCGATGACCCGCAAGCACAGCACGGAGATGCCTATGCCCTGGGAAGACAACTACCGCACCAAGGAGGTGCGCAAGGGGTTCACCCAGGCGGCCGCGGCAGCCACAGCGACTGTGGAGCCAACAGGAAAGCCCACGGCTGAGGGAGAGGAGGAGGCACACAAGGCTGCGGTCAGTGCAGTGCCCTCAGCCCCCCAGTGAGGACCGCGCTCCGCCCCTTGCGGGTAGGTGTGTCAGCTGCTCTTAGGCACTGGCCAGCTCCACTGCCTCCCGCCCCTCCTCAGAGCCCGGGACCCCCCTCCTTGCCCCTCTCTCCCCACCGCTTACCATGCCCCCCCAGCCCCAACCGAGCACTTGTGGGGATGCAGGGAAGCGGGGCAGAGTGGCCGCACATAACAGGGGACAGGACACAGGGGCAGGGTCCGGGGCAGAGGACACTGGGAAGAGGGTCCCCTTGGCCCCGTCTTCCTGCCCCTTCTACTGAGCCTCACACCCTGTCTTTGCAGCGTCCCTGCTCCACTGCCAGCTCCTGTGACCAGCGCATCGCCCCAAGCTTTCTTACCCGGTGTTTGTGCCCCTACCCCCAAGCACTCCTTTGAAGCCCCCGCCCTGGCAGGACCCTGGCTCTGTCGCTTTTCTGTAAGTAAAGATTCATGTCTACCTGGGTCTCGTGTGTCTCCTGCAAGTCCTTACACGCTGGACTTTCTCCTGAGCCCAGCCTATGTGGGCAGGTGCCGTCATCGTGTTCCTGGGCCCGGTGGGACCTCTGAAGGATCTTGCTCGTGGGGCTGAGTAACTGGAGAGGCAGGACGCTGATGAACGAGGAAGCCCATGGCCCTCCAGCCTTCCTGCAAGGCTGGAGGCTTCCATGGGGCTGTAGCCCTGCTTGTGCGCTCATGTCCTGATCAAGCCATCCCAGCCAGCCACAATGGGAGGAGCTCACATCCACCCACAGGGTCTTGAAGTCTTGGGTTGATTCTGACTGTTGCTCAGACCCATCTGCCAGGTGCTGAGGCTGGTCCCATAGTCTCCCCATTGCAGGAAGCTGGGGCTCCTCTGGGTTGGTCCTGGAAGCATCCGCACTGGGTTCCTCCCTCAGACAAATCACCTGCTGGCATGAATCACTGGTGAAGAAGTGAGTGGGTGCTTAGTGGGGCCTGCTGACCTTGTGGGGCCTAGGACCGCTCAGGGCTTGAGCTCTGCCCTCCGGCCAGGAAGCTCCCTTCTCCAGCACCTGAGTTCTGGAACTAGACAAGAGGTGGGCTGTCTGGGGGACTGCGTAGAGCCCCTCACACCCAGCCCCTTCTAGCACAGCCTGCAGCTCTGCCAATCCCCAGCCCTGTCCCCAACCTGGCTGGCTGGGTCCGTGGCCTCCATCCCATACATCTGAGTACCTGTTCTCAGATGCTTCCATCTTGGGCCCAGACATCCTACCTGGCTGGAGATGAGCTCAGGCCGGGGGCCACTGGGGAGTTAGGGGCCATGACAGAGCCTGGACTGCTCTGGGGCCAGGGGAAGCAGAAGTGGCCGGCATGTCCTGAGTGGAGAGTAGGCCCCAGCATGGGGGAGGGCCAGTGGATGTCTCGGGAGGCCCTCTATCTGTATGAAGCAGATGATTTGGATGAGAATGAACCCAAGCCGAAAATGTGCGCTTGCGCGGGAGCGCCCTCTCCCTCCCCGCGCCCCACACGCACTTGTGTCTCTGTGGGCACACAGGCACACACATATGTAAAAATCTTGGCGTTCATGTGACACTTGCAATTCATTGCAGAACCTCAGGGTTTATTCGTCTTCCCCCATAATTCCCTTCATTTGCTCAGTCCTAAGATACATTGAAATCAGTAAGCCAAACCACACAGAAGCAGCCTCCAGGCTAGTCTGGCATCTGCTGAGAGCCCTTTCACTCTTTATCTGAGGGCACAGAGTTTAAGTGTGCGCTCAAAGGTCACTTGGGTCAGTTGTTTTCTCCACATCAGTGAGATTACATGATTAATTTGAAATACAGTGACAGGTTTATTACTGATTGCACTCCATTTTAGGGCCCCTCCCTACTTACTAATTATAATCTTATTTTAAGTATGTAATACTTTGACATAGTTCCAAAAGGCAAAACTATACAAAAGGTGACTCCGATAAGATATCCCCTCCCCCCCATCCCCACCTTCTCCCTGAAAGAAATTAATATTATTAGTTTCTGGCTTAACTTTCCTATGTTTATTTCCAAAAATAAATACATGTGCTTTTCTTATTTCTCCTTCTTACATTTAATTGGAGGGCTCTTTTCCAACAATAGCTAATTCTCTGACAGCAGCTGGAGTCCTGTCCCTCTGCCACTGACTTCCCGGAGCCAGTGCAGCCCCACAGGTCACCGGCTGGCCCCACAATACGCCCCTTTTCACACCAGCACGAGCCTAGGATCCCCAGCCACCTGCTCTTCAGTCCATCTTGGCTACAAATTCAGGCACTCCTACAACCCCTTAGGCTTGGTAATTCTCTAGAATGAATACTAGCACTCAGGAAAGCACTTTACATATGTCAAGAGACAAAATTACATCAAATTTAGCTAAAGATCTTAATTGGCTTTATTTGCCTTTCCAGAATCCAGCAGCACTTGACTCTAAGCCAGGAATGTTCCAGTGGGTCAGGCAGAGAGGCCTTGGCGCTACAGACAGAGGGCAGGAGAAAGCAAAACCAATGGAACCGGCATTTCAGTCACTGTCCTTGTAGGTAGGGGCAGCACAGAGGAAAACAGCGGATTAGCTCCTTCAGGTTACCTTAGTGTAAGGTTAAAGCAGAGGGAAAGCCCCTGCCCTGCAGACTGAAGTGGGCCTGTCTGGGAAGTTGGCCTGCCATCTCTTCTGGCTTCTGGGCAGGTCAGACAACAGCTTCCTTTGGGTTGGGCATGTGATGCTTTAGAGTGGGTGGCTCCATTCTGATTTAGCAGGCCTGTAGGAGCTCAGTACAAAACAATGACCCCTGTCATTTTATCTTAGGCTTATTGTTTCTGGTTTATTTTAAAGGCTACACCTTGGGGGTACCACATTGAGGAGCCTATGGGGCTGGGTGGGGGTAGGCAGGGCCCAGTTCTTCCAGCACCTGTCCTGCAGGGTGGAGGGCAGGCTCAGCTCTCACTCTCTGGTCTCCTTGGTGAGCATCCCCCTCCTGAAGCTGTCGAGGGGCCAGCCCACATCACCTCACCAGCACAAGTTCAGGCCTAGTGGTATGGTCCAAAGGACTGTCACTAAAAGTCAAAGATACTCCTAATATAAAGGGAACTCCAGGGCCTTAGGGGCTACCAATCAGGAACAAAACCCAAATGTTTTTCTTGTGCCACATTCAAGAACAGATGCTGGGCCGAGCATGGCTCTCACACTTGTAATCCCAGTATGTGGGAAGCTGAAATAGGAAGACTGCAGGTTCCCAGCCAGCCTCAGCTTGAGGCCCTCTGCAACTTAGTGAGACCCTGTTTCAAAATAAAGAATAAAAAGTAAAGCTGAGAATACAGCTCAGAGGTAGACTGTCCCTGGGTTTAATCCCTGGTGCCAATAAATAAATAAATAAATAAGTAAATAAATAGGGCTGGGAGTGCAGCTCAGAGGTAGGATGTCCTCAGGTTTAATCCCCAGTACCAAACAAACAAACAAACAAACAAAACAACAACAAGAACAGATGCTTGGGCGTCACTACATCCAGGCTCAGACCTTGTCTGCTTCTCATGGCGCAGCAGTGCATTGCTAGTGATCTCCCCTGGGCTCCTCAAACCTTGACAGCACGGACCTAGTCTACCCAGGGAAGGCTGCACAAGTGCCCATATACCACACACCATCACCGAGACTGCCAGAGTCACAGAGGTAGTCAGACAATCTCAAATTCTTTCACGCATCTAAAAATGAAATTCACAGCCGGGCGTGGTGGCGCACGCTTGTACTCCGAGCCTTCGGGAGGCTGAGACAGGAGGACCATGGTCCACAGACAACCTCAGCTACTTAGTAAGGCCCTCCGCAACTTAGTGAGACCCTGTTTCAAAATAAAGAATAAAAAATAGGGCAGGGGGTGTGGCTCAGAGGTAGAATGCCCCTGGGTTCCATCCCTAGACCTGCAAAAACAACAACAAAAAAAATCAAATTCACAGGTGTATGAAATAAAGCTTTTCAGGTTGGAGCAAGTCGAGCCTTCTACGTCCAACTAGCAGCTTTACTGTTTTCAGTAGTAAACAGCATGGGCTGGTGGCACTTGCTCTAACCCTAACACCAGACACCAGGAGCCGAGCGTGCTGGCCTCGCCTCTCTAGCAGCCCAGTGCTTGCCCACCTCAGGGAGCAGAGGCACAGGAGGACCCTGGGTCAGGGCAGGGACCCCAGCCCCTGGCCTCTGCCACAGACCACCCTTTGCCAGAGCAGGCCCTGTGTTGAGGTATCCGGATGCCACCCAGCCCTCCCAGCTACACAAACCCAGGACGCCTCGCATCCCCTGGTAACTATAAGTCTTGTTCTTGCCCAATTTTTCTGAAACCTCTGGCACACACTCTCACAAGTAGAATGCCTGATGTAGTGGGACTCTGGCAGCTTTGTCCAGTGGGACATTGATTTATTATGTGTGTGTGTTACTGGGGATTTAACCCAGGGGCATCTACCTCTGAGCTACACCCCCGGCCTATTATTTATTTATTGTGATACTGGGGATGGAACCCAGGGACATTTCTACCTCTGAGCTACACCCTCAGCCCTATTTCTTACTCTTTATTTTGAAACAGGGTCTCACTGAGTTGCAAAGGGCCTAAGTAGCTGAGGCTGGCTGTGAACCACAATCCTGTCTCAGCCTCCCAAAGGCTGGCATTACAAGCGTGCGCCACCACGCCCGGCTTCCTATTTTATTTTTTATTTTAAAACAAGGTCTCACTAAGTTACTGAGGGTCTTGCTGAATTGCTGAGGCTGGTCTCTAGTATGTGATCTCCTGTCTCAGCCTCCAAGGCCTGGGATTGCAGGCCTGCACCACTGTGCCTGGCTCGGGTGGGCCACTTTGGAGAGCAGTGTAGCCTGAGGCAACATCGATGAAGGCCCCTTGCAGGACAAAGCTGGAGGCTCCACTGTCTCACCCACCCCCTGCGTGGATAGTCAGCTGGCACTGGTATGGGGCCTCCTGGGGCTGGAGAGTCTGAGGTGACCCCATGGTGACCGTGGACACGACCCCGTGGTGCTGTGGTTTTTGGGCGATGATGGAAATCGAGAGCTGGGACCTACTCTTCTCCTGAGGCCTGTGGCATGGCCTCCTCTTCCTGCACACCCAGGTTCTCCTGGGAGAACTGGAGACCCTTTGGGGGACAAGCAGTGGTTGCAGCAGTCCCCAGGGTGTCTGAGAGCGCCTCCAATGGCTGGAGCCAGCCTGCCTGACTCAATCCCAGCCCCATAAAGAAATTTTAAATTGCCAGGCTTGGTGGCGCATGCTTGTATACCCAGCATTCGGAAGGCTGACACAGGAAAATTGGGGTTCGAAGCCAGCCTCAGCTACTTAGTGAGGCCCTTTGCAACTCAGTGAGACCCTGTTTCAAAATTAAGAATAAAAAATAAGGCTGAGAGCCGGGCGTGGTGGCGCACACTTGTCATCCCAGCATTCTGGAGGCTGAGACTGGAGGATCGCGGTTCACAGCCAGCCTCAGCGACTTAGTGAGGCCTCCGCAACTCAGTGAGACCCAGTTTCAAAGTAAAGAATAAAAAAATAGGGCAGGGGTATAGCTCAGAGGTAGAATGCCCCTGACCCACACACACACAAAAAGGGCTGAGGATATAGCTCGAAGGTAGAATGTCCCTGCGTTCCATCCCTAGTAACACAAATAAATAAAAAATTAAAAAATAATTTTTACATTTTCTGGCTAGGTTGCGAGAATCTCACTAAGTTGCTGAGGCTGGTCTCTAACTTGGAATCCTCCTGCCTCAGCCTCCTGAGTAGTTGGGACTACAGGCATATGCCATCTTGCCTGGCATTGTTTTTAAAGAATTACTGTGAACTTATGTATTTATATAGATTGAAGTGCTTCACTTAATTGAGGTTATTATTTTTACTAATGTTCAAGCTATTTAAGTTGCCTCCTGAGACCAACCCTAGCATTCCTTAATAACTTCCTTGGTTCTTAAAAAACCACCAGGATTTTCAGCAAAGCTGCAGCAAGTGTGAGGCGTGTGTCTGCAGTGACATGTCTTGCTCAGCCTCAGGATTAGAGGATTTTCATTAGCTTCCTTGATCCACATCTTCTTCCCATGCCCAAATCAGCTCTCAACACCCAGGCTGTTTAGAACTGGAGACATTTGAGCTGCTTTAAGTCTTATTCTTTTATTTTTTATTTTTGGCAGTACTGGAGATGAATGGAAACCCAGGGGCATCTACCTCCAAGCTACTCCCCCAGCCCTATTTTTTTATTCTTTTTTTGAAACACAGTCTCACTGAGTTGCGGAGGGCCTCACTAAGTAAGTAGCTGAGGCTGACCAAGAACCGTGATCCTCCTGTCTCAGCCTCCTGAATGCTGGGATTACAAGTGTGCGTCACCACACCCGGCTCCAGTCTTAGTTACTAAAAAACTGCACTGCAGTAAATTGCCTTTTGAGTGGATCTTCTGAATTTTCACTAATGTGTATTCAGGAGAAGCCCCAGAAGCAGGAGGCAGGACTGGGGTGAGAGGGATTGCAGAAGTAAGTAATTCTGTGAGCTGCAGTGACCCTCCCTCTGAGGGCTCCCCACCAGTGCTCCAGACAGGTCTGAGTCACCTGCCCCATAGCCCCACTGTGGAGTAAGCCCTGAGCCTCTGGGCTTGGGTCAAGATGTAACCAAATTCTTCCTTCACCAGGCCCTATTCCTTGTGGTCTCATCTGGGGTGCCAGATGTGCAAAGTTTCTCCTCTTGTTGGGTCCTTGGCCTGTAAAATTAAAGAATAAAGTCGACAGACTATAGGATTGGTACAGGAATATAAAGATTTTAAGTCTTGGAAGACAGAAGACAAAAAGCTCTCCTCATACAGAAGGGAGGGGCCCCAAAAAGAGTAACTATTGATGGTCTTGGGAGATAAGCTCTTAGCCCTCCTCAAGGCTCCCTATTTGCTCTTTTGTGATTGGTCAGAATTGGATTTTGGAGATCCAATGTCTTTGCCCAGTTTCAGTCCTTAAATAGTTATCCCAAAGCCCTGTGGGCTCCTGTAATCTACTGGCGCCACCTGTCTGCTCCCTCCTCCTTTCCCCTTTGATCACTCTTGGGCTGAAGCTTTTTTTTTTTTTGGTATTGGGGATGGAACCCAGGGGCCATCTACCTCCAAGCTATCCCTCTAGCCCTATTTTATATTTTATTTGGAAACAGGGTCTCACTAAGTTGCTAAGAGCCTCACTAAGCTGCTGAGGCTAGCTTTGAACCTGCGACCCTCCCATCTCAGCCTCCCAAGTACTGGGATTACAAGTGTGCACCACCATGCCTGGCTGGAGCCGAAGTTTTGTATTAACTTGCACTGTCATTCCTGTATCTATCAACTCTCCTATCTCCATTCTTTATATAGATAACCTCTTCTAGCCCTTCTGTTCCTACATCTTCTGCTCTGCCTCAGTAGGAAGGTTTACAAAAGGGTCTCATTTTCTTTCCTCCCTCCTTCCCTTGCTCTCTTCCTGTACTGGGGATTGAACCCAGGGGTGTGCTACCTCTGAGCTACACACTCTCAGCTCCCTTTTATATTTCTATCTTGAAATACAGGTCTTATTTTAAAGTAATTAAAATCTCCACTGCCTTCATGGAAAAGAGCAAAATTAAACTCACACCCAGTATTTCACTGAAAAGCGTGGTGGCGCATGCTCATATCCCACTACTTGGGAGGCTGAGACAGGAGGACTGTGCAGAATTGAAACCAGCCTCAGGTACTTAGTGAGGCTCTCTGCAACTCAGTGAGATCCTCTTTATTCAAAATAAAGAATACAAATAGGGCAGGGGCTGTAGTTCGGAGGTTGAATGCCCCTGGGTTCCATCTCCAGAGCCCCCCCCCCAAAAAAAATAAAGAATGGCTACTGGTAGGCGCCCACAGGAGAGTTGCAATAGCTCACAAAAATTATCCTGCAATCCTACTTCCTACTGATGAACAAAATTACAAAAATCCAGCAATTTAGGTAGAAAACATGGAACTACATAACTGAGCCAGACATGGAAGCACATGCTTATAATCCCAATACTTGGGAGGTTGAGACAGGAAGATCACAGGTTCAAGACCAGCCTCAGCAACTAAGTTACACCCTCAACGACTGAGACCCTGTCTCAAAATAAAAAATAAAAAGGGCTTGGAGTTTACTTGGGGGTACAATTCCCCTGGATTCAATTCTCAGTACCAAACAAACAAATGAAGAAACTAAGGGCCTGAGAAGTAGGAAGAAATGTTCAACAAGGACAGACAACTCTGGGCTAGTCACAGAGCACAGCAGACAGGAGTCGGAAGAAGATCTGGAGCTGAGCACACCGCCATCATGGTATCCGAGATGTGACAGGCAAGGTTGAGTAGTCTACAGCCCCTGCCTTGTTGGGAGAAAGGATATGGGGATTGTTCTTAGATCTGAAAAAGTACTTATGTTAAGGTTTTAGAACAACTACCAGAATAATAGCCAGAAGGTGCCTAGCTCCCCCAAATAACAGGGTGAGGAAGGCCCACTCCATCCAAAGAAAGGCACAAAATGGGAGAAGAGAAAGGAGACTTGAGACACCCAGGGAGATGGCTGCGCAACAGATCCGAGAGGAGCCCTGGGGAGTGTTTCCCTGTAAGCAATGCTGCCACTGTGCCCTGTTAGCAGTTAGTGTGTCTGAGGACTGCATACACCAACCAGAAGGTCATCCAGTACAAAGGGGCTCCCAGACAAAAAAACAGGAGTATCAGCCAGGCGTGGTAATCCCAGTACTTGGGAAGGTGAAACAGGAGGATTGCAGGTTTGAGACCAACCCAAACAATTTAGCAAGACACTACTTTTTGTTTGTGGTACAAGGGATTGAGCCCAGGGGCATTCTATCTTTGAGCTACACCTCCAGGCCTTTTATTTTGTTTTGAAACAATCTTGCTAGGTTACTAAGAGTCTCCTTACATTGCTGAGGCTGTCCTTGAACCTGTGATCCTCCTGCCTCAGACTCAGTACTGGGATTACAGGCATGCACCACCATAACTGGCACAGACCCAGTTTTAAAGCAAAAAATGAAATAGGGCTGGGGGTATAGCTCAGAGTAGAATGCCCCTCCCTGGGTTCAATCCCTAGTACCAAAGCCAAAAATCACACAAATAGCTCATGTAAACGGAAGCATGGTGACCCTACTTTCCACCACAATGTAGGAATGCAATCTCTCCTGAAGTCTGGCATGCTTGCATCTGCATATGACCTGCAGCCCACACCAGATCCTGCCAGAGACGTGAGCATCTCCCGAGAGACTGAAGCAGCCCATCTAGAATTACTTACGCTGCTGGATTCCTTCTACTTCAGTAGCATGTGCAATATCAATTTTGCATTCCATCTGTCAGGAGAAAAATAGAGACAGAAAAAGTAAAGAGCTTTTTAGGGAGCAGTCTAGGACTGGATCCTAGGACAGACAGTTTGAGGACAGCCTCAGCTACTTAGTGAGTCCTTTTGAACTCAGTGAGACCTTGTTTCAAAATAAATAATAATAAAAAAAAATAGGGCTGAAAGTATAGCTCGTGGTAGAATGCCCCTTGGTTCCACCCCCAGTACTGCAAAAAAAGAAAAAAAAAGAAAAAAGAAAAGGGCTCGTCCAGCCACACTGAGAGCTTGCTGGGGCTGCACTATCTTGTGCAAGGAGGACAAGCAGGAATCAGAGGCAGGAGCTGCTAGGCCGAGGCCTGCGGGACAGAGGTGCCCTGTGCATCTCCTGGCGGTGCAGTTCTCGAGGCCACACCCATCCCCACCCCCAATCTTCGCCTACCCCAGGACTGTACTTGCGGCTATTTTCTCTTGATCGCTGGACATCCTGCTTTAGTTTTCAGCACAGCCAGGGGATGTTTCCTCTGAATCTGAGGTCATCTTGGAGGCCCCTCAGCAGGCTTCGAGGGTGGCCTCACCTGTGTCTGGAGTCACCAGCGATGCCACCTGTTTGGACCCAAAGTCCAGGAACACAACAAGTGGTGAGGTAATGCAGGAAGGGGTACACTGGAAACACCCAGACACCCGATGGTGGGGACAGGCCTCTGCCCAGCTAACCCAGAGCCCCGGTTTTACCAAAACAAAGCTGCACACACCTACCCCGACATCCTAACTTGCTTCTTGTGTGCTCTCCTAACAGGAGGCCTCAGACCTGCTGGCCAGGCCTGTGCCCTTCTGCCAGCCTGTCTTCCTGCAGCACCCCTTCCCCAGCACTGTACCCCAGTGGAAGTTGTAGGCTGGGGGCTTAAGGTCCATCCAAGGATGTTCTCAAAACCATGCAGGTCAAGGACTCAGCCTGGGCTATACCTGACCCATACTCTGCCTCTACGGCACTCTGAGACCTTTTACGTCTCCCTGAAAACTCATGGTTGGTCATTTCTCATCCACATTCAACAACACAGAAGCAAGACTAGAGACCTTTGGTGAAAAATGTTTATTTCAACTGTTTAAAAAGAGTGGGCCCTGCAAAAGAGGTGGGTATCTCCCCCCACGCCTCGCTGTGTGTCTGGGGTCCGCAGGTCACTAGCTGCTTCTGGTAACAGCTGCTGAGTTGCTCACAGAAGGACGGAGACACTGAGGGTAGCAAAGGCCTAGTGCAGGTAACGGCAACAGAAGCAGAAGGCCATGGACAGCGCCCCGTGGAGGCCCCGGCCCTCGCCGGGCTGCTCAGGTGACCGGCCCCTTCTCTCTCCCTGTCAGATCTGTCAGTGGTGTTTGTTCCTTTTCTTGGTGCTTTTAAAGCCTCGGGATGCACCCTGGCCAAAACAGATGGTAGCAGGTATTCTGGAATGGAAAGGTTCATATTAATGACAGGATTTTCTTTGCCAGCAAGAAACTCAACACATAATAGCAGCTTTGTGTGTTCCCTTCTTGTTCTGGAATGGTCTTTCTCTTTCACCCTGTGGAACATTCAGGAAGTACAGTCTGCCCTCCGGGGCCAGGGGCAGCACCCTGTGAGCGAGCCTACCAGGACCAGCACTTGCTCAGCCACAGGAGTGAGGTCAGCTCTGCCTGGCCTCCCGGGTGCTGATCCCGTTACCTCCTGGGTACCCAGCACAGTTCAGGCAGCCACCAAGAAGCAGCAGGGAACAGAGCTTCCTGGCAGTTCAGTTTCTTGGTGACTTTTTCTCATTATTCAACATTTTCCCCAAAACTAGATTTCAAGTCAACTTTACCTCAATACTAGAAAGTCTGCTGGGTAATGACCAAAGCAATCGCAAACAAAGGTGTCCCTGCTGGGTCTGGGCGCTCCTGGGCTTCAGGGTCCCAAACGCACTACCACAGCCAGGCCTCGGCTCCGTGAAGCCGATCTTCTCACCCAGTGTGGCCTTCTCAGAAGGATCACAGGCCCAGGTCAGCACATGCAGAAGTCGTCTCAGGACAATTCCCACACTCACCTGTGACTGTAGGTCCGCCTTTCACCCACAGGTTCTGCACGTGGCGTCATGGATTCTGAGCAGACTTCCATATCTCCCTCATCCCCCAGGGCTCCAGTCGACAGGTCTGCACCAGTCACACCAGCGCCTGGGCTGTGAAGGACAGAGCATGAGCAGCGACTGCAAGCCCCTGTGCCCGGGCTTCCTCTGGAAGTGAACTTTCGAGGACTCTCTTTTTTTCTTGCAAAGACATTTTCTTTTTGTTTTGTTTAGTTATTTTACATGGTACTGGAGGTGGAACCCAAGGGCATTCTACCTCCAAGCTATACCCCAGCCCTATTTTTTATTCTTTATTTGGAAAAAGAATCTCATTGAGTTGGAAAGGGCCTCACTAAATAGTTGAGGCTGGCTTCGAACCTGTGCGATCCTCCTGTCTCAGCCTAGGATTACAAGCATGTGCCACACGCCCAGCTTAGCATAGTCTAAATTTAGAACATAATTTTCAAGAAACCAGAGAAAGCTTTGGCAAGATCATTTTTTATGTAACAAACCTAGTATTTTGTAAACTCAAATATAATGATAACATGTGTTTTGGAAATCGTTGGCTTGGCGTGGGAGGCTGAGACAGGAAGATTGAGGCCAGCAAAGACCTTTTCAGCAACTTAGTGAGACCCTTTTAGCTGGGCTTGGTGGTGCACGCTTGCAATCCCCACGTAGGGAGGGGAGACAGGAGGATCGCGCAGATTCGAAGCCAGCCTCTCTGGCTTAAGAGACCCTGTTTCCAAATAAAAATATAAAAATGGGTCTGGGAGTGTAGCCCGGAGGTAGAAGGGTTTCCAGGAACCCCATTACCACCAATAAATAAATAAGAAAGAAAGAAAGAAAGAAAGAAAGAAAGAAAGACTCCAATAGAAATGAAACACACTTCAAGCATTACTGTTGGAGGTATTCCCCGCAGTACACCCTCAGCAGCCACATGTCAACATACAGCTTTGTAATCAAGTTCTTGAACATGGGCGATCAGAAAAGACAAAAAGCCAGAGGGCCCCCAGGATGGGAGAGGGAGGGGCTCAAGCCTGGGCTACACCTCAAAGGCCCTGCCAGCAGCTTCTGCTTCTGAAGACTTGATGAGCTGGGAAAGGTGGGGTGCGGCCAGGCCTGAGGCCGGGAAAGCGGTGCCTACTACTTCCACATGCTCCTCTGCTGTCCACCTGAAAGCCCTCACCTGTGTCTCTTCTGTGGGGAAGCCACCCCATACGCAAAGCCCCTGGGTACTGACCCCCATGGTCAGGGTCCAGCTACCTGCAAGTAAACATCACTTCAGGCTGATTATGGACCCTATGCATTCAGCTGCTCCAAGGCTTTTCCAAGATCAAGGGCACCAACAGCCACCTTACATACCCTCTGCTTGCCTTGGGCTTATCAAACCGGAAATCCGCAGGGTACAGGTGCAGCCTCACCATGTGATCCTTCCGGTCTTGGCTGGTCCTGAACTTCTCCGGGCAGCCTTCAACCAAGCACTGGTACTGAAAAGGATGAGGTGTCACCTCCCCGACCCCGTGCCCACAGCACATGTGCCGGGGCAGGCCAGCAGTCACCCACCATGTCCTGCCTCTCTGCCAGGACCTGAAAGAGCGAGTCATGCCACTCCAGGATGTGGGCATCCAGCAGGTGTCCAGAAGGGAAGGAGCGGCTGCAGAAGGAGCAGGCATTCCCGTGGAGCATGTGGTAGTGGTGCTGGTAGTCTTCCAGGGTAGCGAACTCCTGGCGGCAGCCAGCCACCTGACAGGTGAACTCGGGCACCCTGGGAACCAACGCCAGTCACACGGGGGACACTTCCACTGACGGCAGGAACCCAAGCGCCCAGAGTCCCATTAGGAAGCCTGATAAGGCTCCAAAAGCTTCCTTTGTAATCACAATTTAATCACAATTAAGTTCCCACAAACACGCTGGGTGGGCGCCAGCCAAATCATGCACGTGCGGGGCGTGGGCAGCAGGCTGGGCGGTGCCGAGCTTGCACCTGGGGGCCTCCACCCGTGGCCGAAGCCCTCGGCTGCACGCGGCAGGCGGGAGGGCAGAGGGGCAGCGCCAGGGACGAAGCGCGAGTGACGCCGCTCACCTGGACCTCTCTGGAGCTTCGGCCACTTGCGTGAGCACGTCCTGCAGGTAGAGGTGCCGCAGCACGTCCCCGTCCTGCGGGGACCAAGCGCCGCGGCCGGGGTGGAGCCTGGCCCCGCAGCTCCTTCCCCAGCAAGCCCCGCCCCCGGCTCGGCCCCGCCCCCGGCCACCACCCAGCTTGCCCACACGTACTCACCTCGAAGAATTCGTGCTCCCGCGGGAAGCGCACCGGGCGCGCCGCGAAGCGAAAGGGCGCCGCCCCGGCCGCGGGGTCCCGCTCCACGGGCAGCGCCTCGGCCGCCCGAGGCTCCCCGGCCAGGCGGGCGCGCAGCGCGGCGGGCAGCAACATCGCCCTAGACGTCGGCGCCGCAGCCTGCCGGCCACCGTCCGCGGAGGCAGGGCCGGACGTGACGTAGCAACTTCCGGTGGCGGGCGGCGTCCGAGGCCGGACGTGGCGTCGTGCACTTCCGGCGGCGGGCGCGGGGTAGCGGCGGCACGGTGAGCCCCGGCGCCTTCCTCGGTGGGGGACCCGGTGGGCCGGCGCAGGCGGGGCGGCGGGGTCGCTGCGCCCGCACCGCTGGATGCGGCCGCCTTCGGCCTGTCCTGTCCTGTCCCGACCGTAGTGCAGCAGGATCCAGCGGCTTGGGGAAGTTCGCGGGTCACAAGACTATTTCGGAAAGTCCGCATACACAGACGGCTGTGCTTGACCTCCGAGGGTTCTTCTGTTTCTTGTGGGCTCGATTAAGAACCCTCATGTAGAACTGGGCGTCGTGGCACACTCCTGTAATCCCAGCACTTAAGAGGCGGAAACAGGAAAAATCATAGATTTGAAGCCATTCTCAGCAATTTTGTGAAACCTTGTTTCACAATAAAAAATAGGATAGAACTGAGGATGTAGCTTGGAGGTAGAATGCCCCCGGGCTCGATCTCCAGTACCAAGAAATAATAGGAGGCCTGTATAGGGACAGTAAAATGTTTATGAGAGGCTCATATAGTTTGCTAGGGGATTTTAATCTACAGTTAGTATGTTTGTCTTAATGCTTCTTAAGCCCAATCATCCCTGGGAGAGTGGGAGACCCTGTGTGGTCAGCTACTGCCGATCAGGAATTTGGAATAGAAGTCCTCATGTCGTCAGCTGCTGTCCACTGGACAAAAGTATTCTAGTGCCTGTGCTATCTGCTGCTTTTCCCCAAGCACACTCTATGATTTTGATCTCAGGCTTTGTGTTCAGTGACAAGACCCCACTGCAGATGGCACACTGAGCTGTCGTGGAGCCTCCAGCTCAGTGCCTGGGAAATGCATAGAAGTCTTCCCCAAGTAGCTTTGTACATTGCCAGGCCTGGTCCAGAAAAGGAAATATGCAGGTTACCGAGTGCAGAAGGAATGCAAAGCCGGAGGTGTGGATGGAGCTGCTTCCAAACAGTTCAGGGATTAAGAACTGCATATAGTCTCATGAAAGGGCCTGGGTTTTAATATCTTTGCAGGACAGGGCAATGGCTTAGGCCTCTACAAGCTCCCTGCATACGTCCTGGACCTTCTAAAGGCAGGGGCATTGGGTCTGCCCAGCTGGGGAAAAGCTCCATCTCCTAGCAGGGAAGAGCAGCATGACTACTTCTGATTTGCCCAGGGCTGTATATGCAGTCACCTGGAAAGGAGAGCCAGGCTGGGGGACCCATTCTTATAGCCCAGGTGTGCCCCCTGGGTGGGGTGAGTCAGAAGCTGGAGGAGAAGCCAGCAGTTGTGAACCTGTAGAGGGATGTGGCACTGGTGCATGCAGTGAGGAGAGCTGGCTCTTTGCAGCAGCCCTGGAGGGCGGAGGTGGGCAGAGCAGACAGTACAGGACAGTGGGAAGGAAGATAAAGTATGGGTTAGGGGAGTAGTGTGGTTTGTCAAAGGCCTGAAACTGGCCCAGGTTGTCTTTTCTAGGGTTTTAAGTTCATAATCAGCTTTTCTCTTATTTTTAGGAGACTATCTTGAGACATTGATGTCTCAGAGCTGAAACCATGAGTGAATTTCGGATTCACCATGATGTCAACGAGCTGCTCAGCTTGCTGCGTGTCCACAGTGGGGATGGAGCTGAGATCTATATTGATCTGCTACAGAAAAACCGGACCCCATACGTCACAACCACTGTCTCTGCTCACAGTGCCAAGGTAGGCACCTGTCCCTGGAGGATGGTCTGCAGGGTGGGCACCTGGTCCTGGTGCAGGGACTCTGGGTGCAAGGGTACAGGGTGAGTGCCACAGCAGGGCACAGACGGCCGCTGGCACTTGCTGCACATTTCCTGTGGTGAGGTACAGACTCCGCTTGGTGATTTTCCTGACTACTAGTAGCCGCTCCTTTCACTCACCCCATTGTACAAATAAGTCATAGGTCAAGAGAGCTGGTTGGCCTGATTTATGCACTGCCTGCTGTGTCAGCAAGGAGGGGCACAAAGACACTCAGATATCCTCAGGGGTAGAAAGCTACTGGTGTTAAACACACTGAAGTCCTTTGAAGTGGTTTTTTTTCCACATAATTTAAAATGATAAGTCTTAATCCCAGTGCTTGGGAGGCTGAGACAGGAGGAGGATCGCAGATTTGAGGCCAGCCTCAGCTACTTAGTGAGGCTCTCAGCAACTTAGACCCTGTTTCCAAATAAAGTATAAAAATAGGTTTGGGAGTATACCCGGAAGGTAGAAAAGTCCCTGGGTTCTACCCCCCAGTACCACAAAAAAAAAAAAAAAAATTCTAGGTCTTCAATAAAAGGTTCAAATTTGGAATTATTTCTTTTTCTTTTTTCTTTTCGGTGGTACTGGGGTTTCTGGAAACCCTTCTACCTCCAGGCTACACTCCCAGACCTATTTTTATACTTTTTTTTTTTTTTTTTTGGAAACAGGGTCTCTTAAGCCAGTGCAGCTGGCTTCGAACCTGAGCGATCCTCCTGTCTCCGCCTCCCAAGCGCCGGGATTACAAGCGTGCGCCGCCACGCCCGGCTAAATTTGGAATTATTTCTGAAACACATCGTGAAGCTTCACTTATCTAATAGCAGATGATCGCACCAGGTCAGTTAGCCAAGTGAAATGAGTGGAGTAGAGTCCAGGACACACACACTTAGCCATTGTCGAGCTGCCGGAGAGACATTTCCCCAAGTTGGCGCACGCGATAGGCCCTGGAGCAGAGTTGAAGGTGTGAAGCGAGAACGCGAACCCCTAGAAGAGGTGACTGCGGACCCACTCCGGCCGGATCATAAAGAGAAGGGAAGCCTGGAAGTGTGGGTAGTCTATTTTAGAGCTGACATTACTTAGCCCCCTTAATTCAGCTTTTTTTTTTTTTTTTTATGGTACTGGGGTTCCTGGAAGCCCTTCTACCTCCGGGCTACACTCCCAGACCGATTTTATATTTTATTTGGAAACAGGGTTTCTTAAGCCAGCGCGACTGGCTTCGAACCTGCGCGATGCTCCTGTCTCCGCCTCCCAAGCATGGGGATTACAAGTGTGCACCACCATGCCCAGGTTATTTTTTATTTTGAAATAAGGTCTCATAGATTGATGAGACTCTCACTACTTTTTATTTTATTTTACTTTTTTCGCGGTACTTGGGGTGGAACCCAGGGGCATTCTACTTCCGAACTCTACCCCCAGCCCTATTTTTATTCTTTATTTTGAAACAGGGTCTTACTGAGTTGCAAAGGGCCTTAACTAAGTAGCTGAAGCTGTCCTCGAACCAGGATCCTCCTGTCTCAGCCTCCTGATTGCTGGGATTATAAGCGTGCGTCGCCACACTCTGCAGAGAGTCTCACTACTTTCTGAGGCTGTGCTGAACCTGCGATCCTCCTGGCTCAGCCTCCCAAGTACTGGGATTACAGGCACGTGCCACTGTGCCAGTGCAAGATCTGTTAAGTGCTGCTTAGTTATTGTTATTAAATCACTCATATTTGTGTTTTGAGGTAAAAATTGCAGAATTTTCTCGTACTCCCGAAGACTTTCTAAAGAAATACGATGAACTGAAGTCTAAGAATGCGAGGAACCTTGACCCACTGGTCTACCTGCTGTCAAAGCTCACAGAGGACAAGGAGGTAAGCGTCCTGGTCACACTGCACTGCACCCGCCGGCATGTCTGGAGCATCTCCCAGAGCCTTGGAAGAGTGGAATGTGCCGGGCCCTTGCACAGAGGGCTGGCTGCGGGTGTGGCTTCATACGTGTTCATGCCTCCTATGTACCCTGGTCCGGCTCATAGCTCCTCCCATCTTGTGCCAGTAGCACTCCAAGGGCATGTGGGTTTTATGTGGTGAGTCGGTGAGTAAGGACTCACGATGGGCGTAGGCCTGAGAGCCGCTGGCCCTAGAGGCCGTGGTGCTGTGCTCCTGTCATGGGCGCTCTTGCTTCCCACTGTGTCCATGCTGGGCCCTCCCGTCACCTGTCTCACTTTGGGTGTGAAGGAGCAGTGAGTGCCACGGTAGGTCCCTACTCCCCTCACAGGTGGTGTTGTGTCTAGGAATGGAGAGTGCCAGTGCCACAGTGGACAGAAGTGCCAGAGCCAGCCGGCAAGAGTACAGGTTCTGAAGAGAGGCTTGAGGATGAAAGAGTTCAATTCTAAGAATTTGATTCAAAGACTATTTAATTCTAGCATGGAAGGATCGCCAGTCCACTCCCGGGTCGATATCTCTACTGGCCGATCCCGGGTTTATCTCTCTCATCCTAGTTACACAGTTCCAGGTCAATCAATCCCTCGTGCCATCACCACCTGTGCACACAACGGTCAGGTCAATCAGTCCCTAGTGCCATCACCACCTGTGACACAACGGTCAGGTCAATCAATCCCTCGTGCCATCACCACCTGTGACACACGGTCAGGTCAATCAATCCCTCGTGCCATCACCACCTGTGCACACAACGGTCAGGTCAATCAATCCCTCGTGCCGTCACCACCTGTGACACACGGTCAGGTCAATCAATCCCTCGTGCCGTCACCACCTGAGCTTCTCTCAGACCTTTTACTTTGAACACTCCATGATCCCAAACCTTACTGACTCTGGGCAAAGGACAGTCAGAAGTATTCTTTTAGGGGAAAACCTTAATGGCTTCCCACACAAGTAGTCCCTGCAGCCCTGGAACCATAGGTGGAGTGTAGAGGGAACCTTGTCCTTGGTGATGAAGTGAGGGATCGACTTTAAAAGAGGCTGTAGGATTTTCTTTCCCTGGTGTGTTGGAGACATAGAAAGTTGTACCAAGCAGCAGGAGCCTCTGGAGACAAGACTAGCTGAATGTCCCGGGGGACCCTCACTTCCCATGAGTGAGTGTTTAAGTTAGAAAGGTGGAAGAAGGGTTTGCTTTGCCAGGGAAGGTATGCAGATGCTGGCCCAGTGTGAATGCATAGTTTTGTATGTTTTCAGACTCTGCAGTTTTTGCAACAGAATGCGAAAGAAAGAGCTGAGCTTGCAGCCACTGCTGCCACCAGCAGCAGCACCAGCTTTGGCGTCTCTGCCACAGCATCCAAGATGTCCATGCAGGAGCTCGAGGAGCTGAGGAAGCAGCTTGGCAGTGTGACCACGGGCTCCACGCTGCAGCAGGTACTGTGTCCACCCCAGTCTACAGGTGCTGTGATCTCAGCACTGCTGGGTTCTAGCTGGGCAGGTGTGTGTTGTCTATTAGAAATGAGTCTGCCTTTACAGAGGCTGAGGCTGGTCATGTCCTTTCGTCGGGAATTCTGGACCACAAAGTAAACAACAGTTGTGCGGTTTTGGTGAGGGCCACTTCTGGCAGGTGGTTCTGTGAGCCTGAGTCATGACTCTCCATTGCCCTGCTGCAGTTGCAGTTGGTGATGATTTCTGACACTATAGCACTCTAGAGTTCATCAGTGTGTCCTCCCCCCCCTTTGTGTGTGTGTGTGTGTGTGTGTGTGTGTGTGTGTGCGCGCGCTACTGGGGATTGAACCCAGGACATTCTACCTCTGAGCTACACCCCCAACCCAATTTTATTTTCTATTTGTTTTTGAGGATTGAACCCACAGGCATTCTACCTCCAAGCTATACCCCCAGAACTATTTTTTATTCTTATTCTTTATTTTTGAAACAGGGTCTCATGAAGTTGTGGAGGGCCTCACTAAGTAGTTGAGGCTGGCTGCAAACCTGCAATCTCCTCTCTCAGCCTCCCAAGTACTGGGATTACAAATATGTGCCACCACACCTGACCTATTTATTTATTTATTTTATTTTTATTTTTATTTTTTTGGTGGTACTGGGGGTGGAACCCAGAGGCTTTCTACCTCTGGGTTATACTCCCAGACCCATTTTATATTTTATTTGGAAACGGTCTCACTGAGTTGCTGAGAGCCTCAGTAAGTAGCTGAGGCTGGCTTCGAACCTGTGCGATCTTCCTGTCTCAGCCTCCCAAGCACAGGGATTACAAGCGTGCGCCACCACGCCCGGCTCATATTTTTTACTTTGAAACAGAGTTTCACTAGGTTGCAGGCTTGGTGGCACATGCTCTAATCCCAGTACTTGGGAGAATGAGACAGGAGGATTGCAGGTTTGAGGACACCCTCAGCAAGTACTGAGACTCCCAGCAACCTAGTGAAATTCTATTTTCAAATAAAACTAAAATAGGGTGAGGGTGTAGCCTGGAGGTAGAATGCCCCTGGGTTCAATCCCCAGGGACGCACACACGTACACACACACGCGCGCGTGTACACACACAATCTCATCACTAGGTTGATGAAAATCTCACTCCTTGCTGGGGTCATCCTCGAACCTGGGATTTTCCTGTTTCCGCCTCCCAGGTGCGGGGATTACAGCATGTGCCACTGCACCAGCTCTCCCTGGTTTTCGGTGTGAGTCTTCAGTGTCTTCCTGCTGCAGGCCTGCCACAGGGGCCCTCAGATGCTGCATCAGAGCCATTCTCTGCCACGTACCGTTGCCTAGCACACGTACCGAGGCAGCAAATCTCGCAGGGTACAGCTGAGCTGGGCTCTGCCAGCTGAGTGCTGAGGCTGTCCACCTCTCATGTGATCCTTACCCCGCTGAGCCTGTGTGGCATGTGAGGACTCAGGCCTCCTGTCATGAAGAGAGTCTGCACCTGCCCCTTGAACACTTGAGTCGGTGCTTCTGAAAGCTGGCTGGCCCAACCAGACCTGGTCAGGCTCTGGCAGCCCATTCCCAAGGAGGGCCAGTGCTCACACGTGCCAGAGGCCAGCCTTCTTGGCATGCCTTCTTGATCCATCCCAAGGCCTCGGTACATGGGGTGTAGTGCACGTACGCTCTAGAACTCTTACAGAGTGTAGGTGTGCGTCAGTTGTTGAGGACTCCCTGTCCAGCAAGTAATGTTGGACTCACTCACTCACCACCAGGAAAAGGCAGTTGAGGTTCTTCCTGTGAAGAGCCTGGTCTGAAACCTGAGCTCTGCTGAGGCGCACTCTGTCCTCTGTGCCTCCATTGCTGGTGCTCCTGACTTCCTGCGGGCCCTGCTGGGCAGACCCTGAGAAGAGGGACTGAGCTCTCCACCTCTCTTGCTCTCCAGTCCCTTGCATTGTGACGGGCAGGTGGAAATATGTCTCCTTGTGATGCAGTTGAGACTCAGGTTGTTAAGTGATGAACTTTTTCTTGTCGGAGATGTGTTAATTTCTGTAGATATCTTTGTTTTAATTGCACTAATGTATGTCTTTTCTGTTTTTGTCTTCACAAATGTGCTGGCTAGTCTTTGGAACTTACAAGAAAGATGCTTCGAGACAAGCAGAACAAAAAGAATTCAGGCCAGCACCTCCCTGTCTTCCCAGCATGGGTATACGAGAGACCTACGCTGGTCGGGGATTTTCTGATTGGCTCAGGTTTAGGCTCAGATGTGGCTTTACCTATAGGTATGTGATGGGTTTATTTCTAATACCTGGAAATTTCGTGACGTTTGCTCGCATGATGACGTGGGCAGGCAGGGCAGGAGACTTGGGTGAGGCCTGCTCAGTGCCAAGTATTTCTCTGTGCATAGGAGGTTTTCCTTTGCATGGCTCCAGAAGGTTGTGGTGTGCAGAACCGCCTGCTGGAGTCCAGCCGCATGTCCTGCCACCTCTGACCTTAGATTTTCTGCCTGTGGTTCTGCAGTTTGACCCATCAGAGCTGAGGATGTCGGTTTCCTTCTTCTGTCCATCAGTATTTGAGAAGTTAGAGCAAGAGTATGACTGTGGTGAGAGGGGAGGCCCGGATGTGGGGAGCCTGAGCCCATCCTCGTCTGTTCCCTGTAGGCACACTGCCGCTGGCCTCCCAGGAGCTGGCGATGGTAGAGGACCTGCTCTATGTGCTGGTAGGTGTGGATGGCAGGTATATCACTGCCCAGCCCCTGGCCGGGAGACAGAGCCGCACCTTCCTTGTGGACCCTAACCTGGACTTGTCCATCCGAGAGCTGGTGAACAGAATTCTTCCTGTGGCAGCCAGCTACTCCACTGTGACCAGGTGGGCCCAGGCTCAACTGACTTCCTGATACCCAATGCCAGAGCTCACACTGGAGGGAGCTCAGGCCTCATCCCTTTCTGAAGCCAGCCCTTCCTTGGCTTGCCACTCTGCCTTTGCTCCTGATGTGTTTTGAAAGGCATGTGAAGCCGGGCATTGTGCTGCGTGCCTGTAATCCCAGTACTGGGGAGGCTGAAACATGAGGATCTTAATTCAGGGACAGCCTCAGCAACCTAGCAAAACTATGTTTCAAAAGAAAAATGGAAAGGGCCAAAGGTATAGAGAACTAGTGAACTTGAAGATAATGAAAGCTTTCTAAAATAAAATACAGAATAAAAAGAAAAAAAATTGTAATGAGAAGAAACCAGATGTAGTGACACATTCCTATAATCCTAGTACTTGGGAGACTGAGACAGGAGCTCACAGATTTGAGACCAGCCTCAGAAGCTAAGTGAGCAACCTAGCAAGACCTTGTTTCAAAAAAAAGGTTGGGAGGGAAACTGGACGTAGTTGGAGGTAGAACGCCCTGGGCTCCATTCCCAGTACCACACACAAAAGAATGAGGTATAGTGGCACATCTGTAATTCCAGTACTTGGGAGGCTGAGACAGGAGCATCATAGGTTAGAGACCAGTCTCAGCAACTTAGACCCTGCTTTAAAATAAAAGGGTTTTGGGGGGGCATGTGGCTTGGAGGTAGAAAGCCTAGGGATCAATCCTCAGTACCACACACAAAAGGAAGGCTTGTGAGCCACTAACCCTTTCCTGACACCACCCTCCTGGCAGCACCTCTCCCTCAAGGGCTCAAGTGAATCACGTGTTCCCCGAGTGAGGAGGGATCAGGAGTGCCTGAGCTTTTATCTGAAAATGTAGTTATTGCCTCTTTAAAGTTTTTTTTTTCCTTGCAGTTCTGATGATGGACTCTAGGGGCATTCTACCTCCGAGCTACACCACCCTCAGCCCTATTTTTCATTCTGTGTGTGTGTGTGTGTGTGTGTGTGTGTGTGTGTGTGTGTGTGTGTGTTTTACTGGGGATGGAACCCTTCTACCTCTGGGCTATACTCCCAAGCCCATTTTTTTTTATATTTTATTTAGAAACAGGGTATCTTTTTTTTTTTTTTTTTTTTTTTTGGTACTGGGAATGGAACCCATGGGCCTTCTACCTCCGGGCTATACTCCCAGACCTATTTTATATTTTATTTAGAAACAGGGTCTCTTAAGCCATCTGAGGCTGGCTTCAAACCTGCGCGATCCTCCTGTCTCAGCCTTCCAAGCGCAGGGATTACAAGCATGCACCACCATGTCTGGCTTTCATTCTTTATTTTGAAAGAGTGTCTCACTGAGTTGCAAAGGGCCTCACTAAGTAGCTGAGGCTGTCCATGAACCGCGATCCTCCTGTCTCAGCTTCCCAAATGCTGGGATTACAAGCGTGGGCCACCACACCCAGCTCTCTTTAAAGATATTTGATCCATCTCTCCTATAGGTTTATTGAAGAGAAATCCTCCTTCGAGTATGGGCAGGTAAACCATGCTTTGGCTGCTGCCATGAGAACCCTAGTAAAGGAGTATCTGATCCTGGTCACACAGCTGGAGCAGCTGCACAAGCAAGGCCTCCTGTCACTGCAGAAGCTCTGGTTCTACATCCAGCCTGCCATGCGCACCATGGACATTCTGGCCTCCCTTGGTATGCACCTGCCTGGAGGAGGGCGACAGGTGGCAGGGTTCCAGACAGCAGGGCATGGCGGGACAGCCAGGTGGGGCTGGCCAACTGGTGTTGGACTTTCTAGAACAGGGTGGTGGGAAATGCCCATCACTCCCTGTGTTAGTGGTCTGCAGGGGGAGGCTGTGCAAGCCCGCTTGGTGAGCTTTAGCTAGCAGCTACAACTTTGCAGTCTGCTTCCCCAGAAGAAGCATCTGTCCAGTGAGAAGGCCGGGGGAGCCGCGGGCACATCCTGTGTGGTGAGCCTTCCTCTCCTCCCACAGCCACCTCAGTGGATAGAGGCGAGTGTGTGGGCGGGTCAACGCTGAGCCTTCTCCATGACAGGAGCGTCAACTACACGGGGGACAGCCAGGCACAAGAGCTGTGCCTCTACCTGACCAAGGCAGCCAGCGCCCCCTACTTTGAGGTCCTGGAGAAGTGGATCTACAGGGGCATCATACATGACCCGTACAGGTAGGCTCCATGCGGTGCCTGTATGCCGGTGCCCACTCTCCTAAAGAATGCTGGCCGTAGGCTGGGCGGGTGGCGCACGCTTGTAATCCCAGTACTTGGGAGGCTGAGACAGGGTTGTGGTTTGCAGCTAACCTCAGCTACTTGGGCCCCTGCAACTCAGTGAGACCCTGTTTCAAAATAAAGAATAAAAAATGGCGCTGGGGGTGTGGTTCGGAGGTGGAGTGCCCTGGGTTCCACCCCTAATACCACAAGAAAAAAGAAAAAATGGACCGGCTTCAAGCTACACTCCTAGTCCTTATTATTTTTGGTTTTGACACAAGGCCTTGGGTTGCTGAGAGTCTCACTAAGTTACAGAGGCTGGCCTCAAACTTGTGATACTCCTTTCTCAGCCTCCAACTACTGGGATTACAGACATGTATCACTGTGCCTTGCTGGAATTCTATTATGATATTTGATACCATATTTTTAAAAATATATTGGTGGTATAGAAATGTGCATTTTTTTCTTTTGGTGCTGGAGATGAAACCCAGGGTTTCAAATATATTAAGCACATATTTGACCACAGAACTGTACCCCCAGCCTCTGTATTTCTTTTCTTTTTTTTTTTTTTTTTTGCGGGTCTGGGGATGGAACCCAGGGGCATTTGACCTCCAAGCTACACCCCAGCCCTAATTTTTATTCTTTATTTTAAACCGGGTCTTACGGAGTTGCAGAGGGCCTCACTAAGTAGCTGAGGCTGTCCGCGAACCGCGATCCTCCAGTCTCAGCCTCCCGAACGCTGGGATGACAAGCGTGGGCCACCACGCCCGGCTGTATTTCTTTTCTAATGGGCCACATAACAGGGTTGGGTGTGGGTCTAGCAGGGAATACCAGAGCTGCTAGCTCACTGTGTGTAAATGACAGTCGACACTCCATGGGAAGGAGCCTGGCTCCTGTTGGTGACATCACAGCTCCTGGGGTGAGTCGTTTCATGACGTGTTAACTGAAGGCAGGGATTCGTTAGCGTGCCATAACACCTCTAAAGTGCGGATTCGTAAGTCACAGCTAGGAAGTGATGATAGCAGGCGGGGGAGGCTGTTTGTGGGAGCAGGTGTCCTGGAAAAGCACCCTGCTGCCTTACTGGCAGCCGAGCTGGCATCCCAGTGCCCTGAGCAGCTGTCTGACTTCCAGTGAGTTCATGGTTGAGGAGCATGAGCTACGGAAGGAGAAGATCCAGGAGGACTACAACGACAAGTATTGGGACCAGCGCTACACTGTGGTGCAGCAGCAGATCCCCTCCTTCCTGCAGAAGATGGCCGGCAAGATCCTGAGCACAGGTGCTCCTTGGTGCCATGCTCGTCCAGGGTCCTCCGCCAGCACCGTGGTGCGGCCCCTGCCTGTGGGAGGGCTAGCCCAGGCAGTCCCCAGGTGTCCACGGGTCCCTTGTGTCTGCTGACCAGGAACCTGCCTCCCAGATGCCATCTTTCCATCTTCCCTTTTGAGCTTCCCAAAGTGTTAGCATGACAGGAAAACTGTTGGGAATGCCTGCTGGGCTGGCTGCGGGTTTGTTGTCCTTTTTTTTTTTATGGTACTGAGGATTGAATTCAGGAGTATTCTCTGAGCCACACCCCCCAATGCTATTTTTTTTTTTTTTTTGCTTGTTTGCTTATTTATTTATTTATTTATTAGTGGTACTGGGGGTTGGGCCTAGGGGCATTCTACCTCTGAGTTAGCCCTATTTTTTTATTTTTTATTTATGAAAACGGGGTCTCATTAAGTTATGGAGTGCCTCAGTGAGTAGCTGAGGCTGAACTTGTAACCTTCCCATCTTGGCCTCCCAAGTACTGGGATTGTAAGCATGCTTCACCATGCCCTGTCTTTTTTAATTTTTTAAATTTTATTTATTTGTTTGTTTGTTTGTTTTGTGGGTCTGGAGATGGAACCCAGGGGCATTCAGCCTTCTAGCTATACCCCCTGCCCTATTTTTTTATTCTTTATTTTGAAACAGGGTCTTACTAAGTTGCAGAGGGTTTCCGTGAACTGCAATCCTATGGTCTCAGCCTCCCAAATACTGGAATTACGAGCATGTGCCACCATGCCCAGCTGTTAAATTTAATTAATTAATTTATTTATTTTAGTGTATTGGGGATTAAACCCATTCTGCCTCCGAGCTATGCCCCCAGCTCTTTTTTTTTTTATTTTATTTTTTTGAAGAGATACTTGAGATGATTCTTACCTTTTAATACTATTAAGGTTAATATGATGTACTAATTTTTTAAATACATTTAAAAGGATTAGTTATTAAATTGATTTTATTTTTGTGGTACTGAGGATGGAACCCAGGGGCATTCTACCTCCAAGCTGTAACCCCAGCCCTATTTTTCATTCTTTATTTTGAAACAGGGTCTTGCTGAGTTGCAGAGGGCCTCATTAAGTAACTGAAGCTGGCCTGAACCTGCGATCCTCCTGTCTCATCCTCCCAAATGCTGGAATTACAAGCGTGCGCCCCCACGCCCGGCAAGTTATTAATTTTAATGCAGAGGAAAAGAACACTTGGCTTGACTCTAGCACAGTCAAGCCAAGGGAGCCAGGAAGCACACTTGGGTGTTCTCTGTGCATTTGGCTGCATTTTTAATGGACTTGAATTAGGGTCTGATTTAGTCACTATACAAGTACCTGGGGCCACTTATTTCTATGCTCTTGGTTAGAAAATTTCCGATATAAAGAGCCATCACAGATCCCGGCAGTTGATCTTCCCCTTGGGATAGAGCGTAGGCTGGCATGCACAGTGTGTCCGACCCTGTGTTCAGTGGGGATGGCGAGGCTCCATACCTGAGACTCATGTGCAGTGACACCTCAAATCCACCTTCCTCTTCCTCTTTCCAGGAAAATACCTAAATGTGGTCAGAGAGTGTGGGCATGATGTTACCTGTCCAGTGGCCAAGGAGATCATCTATACGCTCAAAGAGCGGGCATACGTGGAGCAAATCGAGAAGGCGTTCAAGTATGCAAGCAAGGTGCTGCTGGACTTCCTGCTGGAGGAGAAGGAGCTGGTGGCCCACCTGAGGTTGTCCTTGGCTCTGCACCTGTGGACGCTGCTCGCCCCTTAGTAGAGCGCATGAGGCTCGCAGGATGTGGGACTGAGATTGGAGTGTTCCTTTTAACAGTCTTCATTGGTCTTGATGAGAGTGGGCAGGCTGTCAGGCTGTCTGCAGCTGTGCCATCCCACTGGGATGTGGGTGGCAGTGTCTGGTGTGTGTCTGTGTGTCCCAGGGGCCCTGGCTTCCCCTGCCCAGCCACCTGGCCCCTCAGCTCCTTGGTAGCAGCGCCTCCTTTGCCCAGCCTGTGTGGCCCCGCGCCCACTTGTCTTGGGTGTTATTGAAGTGCTGGCAGGCATGGACAGTGTGCTCAGCACCTCCTCCCTACACAGGTCCATCAAACGCTACTTCCTGATGGACCAGGGGGACTTCTTCGTGCACTTCATGGACCTCACTGAGGAGGAGCTCAGGAAGCCGGTGGAGGACATCACGCCCCCGCGCCTGGAGGCGCTGCTGGAGCTGGCCCTGCGCATGAGCACCGCGAACACCGACCCCTTCAAAGACGACCTCAAGGTGAGTGTGGGGCTCCTGCGGTGACTCCCCACCTCCGTGGCCCTGGGATGAGGGCATCGCAGGTCCGGGGTTTTCTGTGTCAGCCAAGGTGGCCGTGGGTGTCTTCTTCCTCTGTTGCACACTGGCTTGTGGTGTCTTTGGGGGTTTCTGCATCTGCACTCACAGGGGGAAGGGGGCTCCTCGTTTTTTTGGGTACCCTGTTCTGTTTCTTTTCAGATTATAATGGCCTCACAGCATGTGTGTGGACATGTCCCTCTTTGTGTTCTTGGAAGAGTTCAGGGAGTGGTGTAGATTCTTGGAGGGTTAGTGGGTTGGGCGGATGCTGGTTTCTTTGTCAGGAGGCTCTGATCCCAACCCAGTCCCTGGTAGTTAGGGTCTATTCACACCTCCTACCTCTGGAGTCAGTATTGGCTGCCTGTGTTAGGGATTGAACTCGGGAGCATTCTGCCCTGAGCTACAACCCCAGCCCTATTTCATTTCTTAATTTGAAGAGTTGCCGAGGGCCTCACTGAGTTTCTGAAGCTGGTCTAGAATCTGATTTTCCTGCCGCAGCCTCCCAGGTGTTGGGCTCACACACTTATCAGCGTTGCAGCTCTGCCTGTGTGTCTCTGTTGCCGACTTGCCTGGGCATAGGTGCAGAGGGCTCTTCCAGTCTGTGAGGACTGGGACTGACTCCACTTTCCTTTCTAGGTTCAGGATTTGAATCCTCATTCTTTTCTTCTTCAGTGTAGTTAAAAAAGTTTGCAGCCCAGCGTGGTGGCACACACTTGTAATTCCAGCATTTGAGAGGCTGAGATAGGAGAATTGCAGTTCACGGCTAGCCTCAGCTAGTGAGACCCTGTTTCAAAGTAAAGAATAAAAAATAGGAGTGGGGGCATAGCTCGGAGGTAGAATGCCCCTGGGTTCCATCCCCCGTACTGGGGGGAAAAAAAAAGCTTGCCATTTCCTTGATATTTTTAGAAAACCCATTGTAGGTTTCTGGTCTTCTCTGTTTCTTCTCTGTTTCCTTTAGCTCTTTGTTACTTTCTTCTGCTAGCTTTGGGTTAGGCATGGTGGTGCATGCTTGTAATCCTAGTAATTGGGAGGCTAAGACAGGAGGATAGCCTCAGCAGTGGACAGGTAGTGAGACTGTCATCAACCTAGTGAGACCCTGTTTCAAAGTAAAACTAAAAAATAGGGCAGGGGCATAGCTTAGAGGTAGACGGCCCATGGGTTCAATCCCAGTACCACCACCAAAGAAAAGAAAAGGAAAAAAACTTGAAACAAAGACACACAGCATATAGCATACCAAACTCAGAGGAGGCAGTGGAAACAGTGCTCAGAGGACTTCCACAGCTGTGCACAACATGGCCACCCAAGAAAGAAGCGAAGAAGACCAAGGAGCCTGAAGCGCTGCTGCCCTGCCAGGGCCAGCGCGCCACCCATGCCCGTCCTCCATCCCGCACTGAGGGGCTCCTGGGCTCCCCCTCTGAACTTCTCCCCTCTTCTTGTGATTTAGGTTTCTTTTTAAGTTCAGAGTGACCTTATGAGGTAAATTCCTCGTCGTGAATTACTGGATCCAAGCATATGGTCCTGTACACTTAGGCCAGCCTCCTGGGCTGTGTCTCAGGCCCAAGGAAGCTGAGCCAGCCTGCCTGCCTGCCTGCCTCACGTCACCACCTGTGCTCCTGATGGCAGGATGTGTCCTGAACTTTTCTCTGTCAGGCAGTAGTGAACATTTCATCTGCTCCGCAGCTGTTCTGCTTCTTCCCTTGCTCGTGTTGTCCTGTGTATTTTCTTGTCTCATTCTTTTTTTTTTTTTTTTTTGTGTGTGTGTGTGTGTGTGTGTGTGTGTGTGTGTGTGTGTGGTACTGGGGATGGAACCCAGGGCATTCTACCTCTGAGCCACACCCTCAACCCTATTTTTTATTCTTTATTTTGAAACAGGGTCTTACTGAGTTGCAAAGGGCCTCACTAAATAGTTGAGGCTAGCCATGAACTGTGATCCTCCTATCTCAGCCTCCCAGTTAATGTTGTAAGCAGTACTATTTGTTTGCAATTACTATTTTAAAAAATCTTTTGAGCCAGGCGTGGTGGCGCACACTTGTAATCTCAGCATTTGGGAGGCTGAGACCAGAGGATCACGGTTTGTGGACAGCCTCAGCTACTTAGTGAGGCCTTTTGCAACTCAGTGAGACCCTGTTTCAAAATAAAGAATAAAAAAATAGGGCTGGGGCTTTAGCTCAGAGGTAGAATGACCCTGGGTTCCATCTCCAGTACTGGGGGAAAATTTTTTTGATTTGGGAAGCTGAGATGGGAGGATCATGGTTCACAGACAGCCTCGGCTGCTTAGTGAGGTTCTTTGCAACTCAGTGAGACCCTGTTTCAAAAGTAAAAGAATAAAAAATAGGGCAGGGGTGTGTAGCTCGGATGAAGAATACCCCTGGGTTCCATCCCTAGTGCCACCAAAAAAAAAAAACTTGGGAGGCTGAGACAGGAGGATCTGGGTTCTTGGAGCTACATCCCCAGCCTCAGCTACTTAGTGAGGCTCTCCCCAACTTAGTGAGACCTTGTTTCACAAAGAATAAGGGCCGGGTGTGGTGGCAAACACTTGTAATCCCAGCATTTGGGAGGCTGAAACCAGAGGATTATGGTTCACAGACAGTCTCAGCTACTTAGGCCCTCCGCAACATAGTGAGACCCTCTTTTAAAGTAAAGAATAAAAAATAGGGCAAGGGTGCAGCTCAGAGGTTGAATGCCCCTGGGTTCCATCCCCAGACCCACAAAAAAAAAAAAAAAAAAAATCTTTTGAGGGTTTCTTGGCAGTGCTGGGAATAGAGCTAAGGGCCTTTTATATGCTAGGACGCCATTGCCGATCTACACCCCAGTCTAAATTACTGTCACGTCTCTCACCAATTGTGCTTTATCCTTCAACCTTAGGCTTTGTACTTCTTGTGGAAAAGAGGTTTCAGTCTTAATGGATTCAGTTCCTCTGATTTTCCTAGTGGTTTATCTCTCTATCTCTCTCTCTCTCTCTCTCTCTCTCTCTCTCTCTCTCTCTCTCTCTCTCGGTGGTACTGGGGTTCCTGGAAACCCTTCTACCTCTTTTATATTTAATTTGGAAACAGAGTCTCTTAAGCCAGCCCGGCTGGCTTCAAACCTGCGCAACCCTTCTGTCTCCACCTCCCAGTCATGGGGATTACAAGTATGCGCCACCACGCCCAGCTGTATGGTTTCTCATTTAACAAGTAATTAATCTACTTTAATGGAAGGTGGCTCCCACCCCCCACCCCTTGGGCCTCACACTTAACTTGGCTCTTTTACTAAGCTCTACCCCAGACCAGCTTTTGACTTAGCATTATCAGTAGGTGACTAGCATTTTAAGCCATCCTCCAGCATTTAGAATCAGTATTTAGGAAGCTCAGTCATGATACAGGGAGGGTTGGTCAGGAATGACTGGCCTTTTTCTCTAAAAATTGTATGCTTCATTTTATTGCTTCTCTTCCAAGATCGACCTGATGCCCCATGACCTCATCACTCAGCTCTTGCGGGTTCTGGCCATCGAAACCAAGCAGGAGAAGGCGATGACCCATGCTGACCCCACTGAGCTCACGCTGAGTGGGCTGGAAGCCTTCTCCTTTGACTATATTGTAAAGTGGCCTCTCTCGCTGATCATCAACAGGTGAGGATCTGGCAGCTCCAAGGTAGAATCTGGATCTGTGCTCAGTTTTGCAGGACGAGAGCTGCCCCAGGGGCCACCTCAGCCTGCAGGGTAGCAGGCAGCAGCTGCTGGCCAGCTTCCTGTAGGTCTGTGGGCCAGGCTGCTGTGCCGTCAGGGCATCTGCACCCTTCTTACAGGAAGGCGCTTACCCGCTACCAGATGCTCTTCCGGCACATGTTCTACTGCAAGCACGTGGAGCGGCAGCTTTGCAACGTCTGGATCAGCAACAAGACTGCCAAGCAGTGTGCGTTGCACTCTGCCAAGTGGTAAGTCCTGGTGTAGCCTTCCAAGAAGGCTGGCTCTGCTCCTCAGACCTTTAGGAAAGCACGGAGTCATGTTTGTAGCTTTTCCGTGATGCACCAGCTTCCACGACTCAGACGGCCACTGGTTGGCTCACTGCCCTCCTCAGCCATGGTACTGGCATGGTGCCAGCGGTCTGGATCTAGCTGCAGAGCACTAGCCCTTCCTATGGGTGGTCCTGTTCCTCCTCAGAGCCTATTCTCCCAGGCTGGGGTACCAGGTGGTATTTAAAGAGATGGTTGATGGGTTGGCATGGTGACAGACACCTGTAATCCCAGTTCTAGGGAGGCTGAGACAGGAGAATTGCAAGTTCAAGGATACCTCAGCAACTTAGCAAGACTCTGTTTCAAAATAAAAAATAAAGAGGGCTGGGACTGTAGCTTGGAGGTAGAATGTCCCTGGCTTCAGTCTCCAGTACAAATAAATAAGAATTTGCCTCGGTAAGCACAGGACATGGAGTCAGCATGGCGGCTCTTCCAGTGTTGGCCATTTATCAGCTCTGGTAGCTGAGTTAGCCAGGAGCCTGTTCTGTGTCTCTGTGGAACATGTTCTGCTGCAAGCTCGAGGAGCAGCAGCTTTGCATCTAGATGGACAAGACTGCCGTTACAAGACCACTGTTAGCGCCATCCCTGCAGAGTGCAGAGATGAGCATGCGCTGAGCAGGATACCTGCTGCCAGCCTGACTCAGCAGAGGTGGGAGCGGGTCTCTCCAGGCCCCAGTGCTGTGGCAGCCTTGTTGGGTGGTTCAGTCTTGGCACACAGGTGAGGGCTGCTGTGCCAGGAGGCGTGTGCGCTGCAGTCTGCATCAGTCCTGTGAGTGTCCTTTGCACACGCAGGTTTGCTGGCGCCTTTACTCTGCGGCAGCGGATGCACAACTTTGTTCAGAACATTCAGTACTACATGATGTTTGAAGTGATGGAACCAACCTGGCACATCCTTGAGAAAAACCTGAAGTCTGTGAGTTTCTTCTCTATTGACAGCAGCATTTGAAAGGCTCTTTCCTAGCCACAGTGTGTTTCGTAGCATGGTCTCCAGAGCCATGTGCTGGCCAGGTTTTGGGGGCTACCATGAACATGTCCACAGCCTAGTGTCCCCTCCTCCTGTTCCCAAGTGCAGGCAGCAGCTTCCCTTGAACATGATGAATGTGAGGGAGACAGCAAGAGGGGATGGAGACTGTTTTTCCCCAAGAGACCACAGGCCCACAAAGGTGGGAACATACGGCACGGAAGTGAAGGCCACAAGCCTGTGCCGGGCCTCCTGCAGCATGTGGTGTGTTTCCACTTCAGGTCCTCTGAGCCTCTGAGCTGCCATCTTGTCTCAGCACCTTCTCAATCTGAGACATGGGGCTCGGTGCTGCTCTCAATACTGTGTCCCCTTCTTTCTTCCAGGCCTCCAACATCGACGATGTCCTCAGCCACCACACCAGCTTCCTGGACACCTGCCTGAAGGACTGTATGCTGACCAACCCTGAGCTGCTGAAGGTCTTCTCCAAGCTCATGTCCGTGTGCGTCATGTTCACCAACTGCATGCAGGTGAGGCGGCCTGGGCGGGTCTAGATGTCCCAGCCATCACTTCACTCGGCCCTGCCCATACCGCCTTCTGCCCTCAAGGAGCCCTGGGTCTCCGCCAGCGTGCCCTCTCCTGAAAGCGGGCTTCCTGGGAGCGCTGTCCCACAGGACCTGTGTGCCGCGGCTGTGCCCCCCACTCTCCCCCAGACTTAGGTCTCTGGGATGTCTATGCATTCTTCAGTTAGACCTTGAGTTACTCTATTTAAATGACCATTTGGACATTTGACTCAAATGGTTGCCTAAAAATGATGGTGCAGAAAAGTGTAGCAGAAGGGCGGGCTGGAGGGGTGCTGGGCAGAAGGGCGGGCTGGAGGGTGCTGGGCAGAAGGGCGGCCTGGAGGGGTGCTGGACTTGGGTTTGGGGCTGAGGAGTGCTCTACAGGCAGTGCCTCATGCAGTCAAGACCTGGGAGGTGAGAGACCTCACACGGGGCAGGCTACAAGAGGACGAATGTTGACCCCATTTCTTAAATGCTTGGTAGGCACTGAGTCCCCAAACAGGGAAGCACTGCGAAGAATATATTCTTAGGAAGCTCAGCTGGCGATCACTGGGAGTCGTGGCACATCTAACCTCCCACTCGCAGCTTTCCCCAGAGTTTCTGTAGCACAGGGTCTGCACCTGCAGGGACTTGATGTTTTCTGCAGAGTATTGTGTTTGGAGCTAACAGAAGCATTTTCTCCTAACTGGTGCTAGAAGTTTACACAGAGCATGAAAATGGACGGTGAGCTGGGCCGGCTGGCACTGGAGCAGGGCACTGTGCTGGGGCTGCCCTCAGAGGCCGAGCAAGCAGAGGAGCGCCACCGAAAGGAGCCCCCTAAAAAGGTGCACACCCTCAAGGTTCATACGGAAAGACTTCTGGTCAGCTTGACGCAGCGCTAGCACAGCAGCACTTGGGGAAACCGACCTCCTACCACCCTTTCCTCCTTTCCTCGTCCCTTTAAGGTGGACACTTGAAGTTTGGCTCCTAATGCAGCCACAAAAATCTCCTCCTCCCTTCTCAAGTATCTGGTCTCTACCTGAGCTTACTGGGCCCCAGGGTGTGGCCAGTCACATCCTGTGGGTGAGCTGGACAGCAGCACTGATGAGAGCCCGTTCCTCGTTATAATTCAGGTGGCTGTGCAGGTGCTGACTAGCTGAGAGGGGGCACGATGTCCCAGAGACGAGGCAGGGGCCAGGTTCTCATGCTGGAGCTGGAAGGAGGAGACAGGGCAGTATATGGGGGCCTGAAGCCAGAAACCGTAGGAGACACAGTCCCCCTTGCCAAGAAGTGGCCAGGAGAAAATGGCTGGGCATGAATATCCGACCTAGAGAGAAACCCTTAGGTGAATCACATTTGGGTCTTAGTCTCCCCAAGCTGCAGAAGCCCTAGTATGGTGAGTGCTGGTTGTTGCAGGGGCCCTTGACTTCCTGTTTCATACTGCATGAAAGTGTCCTAGAAGTCATCCCCTGATTTAAGAAAGAGGCCAGGAAAAGGGGCAGGCGCCTGTGGGCACAGCAGGGCTGAGGCACCCCCAGCAGCTGGCCTTGCTCACCCTGGCCTTGTTTCCAGTACCCGGCTGAGCGTGTGGATGCCTCTCAGCTGGTCTCTGGCTTTGAGGCCACCATCAACAACTTCGATAAGAACTTCTCGACCCATCTGCTTGACCTGCTGGCTCGCCTGAGCGTCTACAGCACCAGTGACTGTGAGCACGGCATGGCCAGCGTCATTTCCAGGTGTGTGAGTGCCCGCCTCCTGAGGCCACCCTGGTCCTTCCCAGCTGTGAGGCCTGCCTACCCACCACCCTTCAGCACCCTTGCTCCCTCAGCACTGGTGGTCAGGTTTTCCATGCTGTTGGCAGGTAGGAGGCAGAGGGTCTGACTGGTGGCTCCTCGAGTGAGGCAGTGGGTTTGCTTCCGTGAAGAAGGGGTGCTCATTTGTACACTGGGAGCACTGGGGTGGTGCCTGCGCCTCCACCAGTGTCCTGGCTTCCTGAGTCGGGGCTTCTGAGGTCCCTGCCCTGAGAACTGCTGCCAGGTCTTCCAGGCCCAAGCTACCCTCCAGCCCTATTGCCAGCCAGCAGTCCCAGTGTCTCTGGCTAGGAGAGGACCTCAAATCGACATCTGCCCCAGCAGCCATGTCTCCTGGAGATGGTCCTGCTGGGACACTCCTGGGCAGTGCCATTGGCACTTGGTTCATATGTCCTGGTCTCCAGGCAGGGAATGCTGTGTGGGCTGAGTCTGCTTGCACAGGAAGGTGGAAAGCGGCCCCCTCACCCTTACCCTGGAGGAGGCTGTGGGAGAAGCGGGCGGCCAGCACAGGGGCTGTGCTGCCCTCTCCAGGTGGACCCTCAGCCCTGCTTTCCCTACCCATCCAGGTTGGACTTCAACGGCTTCTACACAGAGCGGCTGGAGCGCCTGTCTGCAGAGAGAAGCCAGAAGGTGGCGCCCCAGGTTCCTGTCCCTCGAGGGCTCCCAGCGCCAGCGCCCAGGGTGGCAGTTGCTGCACAGTGAGCCCTGGCCACGGCTTGGAGGAAGGGCTGGAGCCAGCTAGTGCTCCCATCAAACGAGCTCAGAATATTCAATCAGATCTTCCTGGAGCATGTGTGTTGTGTGTGTTATTACTGCTTATGTATAATCTGGGTTGTATTGCCATCTTGACTCAGCACTTCTTTCTCAAGGTATTGGGTTTTACTTTGTGAAAGCTGCGCAGACCAGGGTCAGGTCTTCCCAAACTTGTCTGTTAGCTTTTAAACCCAACTGTCATCTTCTTGGGTGCTCATGGCATCAAAGAAGTGGCTTGAGACCAGGGCTGGATTCCCTGTAGGGGGCAGCATCATACTTTACTGTGAGGGCCTGCTCCAGGCAGCCATAGGCTCAGTCCTCTGCTCCGCCAGACCTCCTCCTGAGGTACACCACTGGGGAGTGGCCTCCAGGCCAGGGACAAGCTTCTCTGGCAGCTGGGATACCCCGCTCCTGTACCCCCAGGCTGGACTCCGGATTCCATCAGGCCCTGGCCTTATATAGAAATCATTCAGCAGACTAGCTGGCAGGTTGTTCTGCGCCAACTAGGTCTCCCTCAATGTCTGTCCGCCCCAGTCCTGCAGTGGACAGAACAGCCAGCCCTAGTGTGCTACTGCATGGCCAGAGTGGCTAGCTAGCTCTGGTCTTACTCCAGGAAGCTGCCCCCTTCCTGCTGAATTTCACGTGTACCATTTGAAAAATTCATTTCTAAACACCTGTTCCAGATGGACTCAGGTAGTGAGGAAGGATCTGAGAGGAGTGGGAGCTGGAGGAGGGGGCTGGCCCGGACAGAGGTGGTCTTTCAAGGGGGTACCCGAGTGGCCAGCTCAGCCACTGGCTGCCTTGCAGAGGCACACCATGGAGCTGGGGTTGCTGGGTTCTCTAGCCACAAACTGCTGCTTCTAATCTGCACTGTGCACAGACTTGACTGATAAGCAGGCCCCACCAACCCACTTGCCCTAGTATAAATGCCAGGCTTTGAGCAGAGGAGCTAAGCCACAGGGGCTCAAACCCTGTGTCCTGGGCCTTCCCGCTGGACCTCTAGGCTCCCAGGTGGCTGTGGGGGCGGGTGGGGAGGGGAGAGCCCCAGGAGGGTGGCATTGGATTCCCAGCCCCTCCTGGTGGTGAGAGGAGTCAGGTCTAGCCTATGAAATGGGTGGGCATCCATCGCTGAGGGAGGGTGCTGCTGCATGGAGCCAGGCTGGCTCCCGAGTATGAATCCCTGTTGGATTAGCTTCAGCTGCGCTGCTGTGGGTGTTTGGGCGTACCGCGTGATGATGCACTCTGGCAGTGCGTTTGCTTTTCTTCCGATGTGACTGGTGATGCTGTGCCTTCAACTCCCACTGTCATGTTGCATACAGCACAGCAGCATGGAGGAGAAGGAAACTGCAGAGGTGGGTTAGAGTGGGGATCACAAGCAGGTGCCAGCCCTGACCAGGGGCTGCTGGCCCTCCCTGTGTCTGGTCTCAGGGCGCTACCAGCATTGGCAGCTGGGCTGACTCCTCAGTCCATCTCCTGAGTCCAGGCAGCGGAACGAAGGTGCTGCCACTACTGCATTTCCAACCTTGCCTCAGGTTGGGGGCAATGGTGGCACACTTCCCCATTTTAGACCCTGCAGTGCATCCCCAGGACGGAGTCCAAGGCCAAAAACCCCTGCAGGTCCCTGGCCCAGGGGGTCAGCTCTGCCACTCCTCCCTCCCAGACTCCCTCCAGTGGCTCCCTTGCCCCATAGCTTGCTTCTATCCTGAGTGGGTCTGGAGAGGCTGAGGTTGGACCGAGCCTGCGCCCCAGCAGGGGTGTGGCCATGAAGGTCAAGCAGGCCCCAATAATCTTGGGCTCCCTGGTTGACAGGTTCCCACCTGAAGAAGCTGGGAGCCATGCCACAGTGTTGGTGCCACAGGCTCTGGGTTTGGGGCAGCCCCACCCTGCAGGGCAAGGAGGGCCGGAACCAGAGGCACAGGGGAACTTGGCCATTCAGCACCCCACAGCGGGGTTGAGGACAGCTCCATAGAGGCAGTCCAGGCAGCTTCACACCTGGGCCATGAGCCCACCTGTCTGGCTTTCCTCACTCTGAGCAAGGCCTCAAAGGCTGGTGGAGCAAGGCATAGGGTTTGGTGGGTGTTGTCTCCCCAGGGCCAGTCCTGTGCCCACTTCTTGTCCCTTTGTGAGCTTTCCCCCCAGGAAGTCAGAGAGTCTCCCCACACAAGTCACTTCCCCTCCAGTCGTCATCCCTGTAGCTGCACTAGCATCACAGCTCTGTCTGATGGGAAGGCAGGGCCTTGGTTTCCTCACTAATATGGGAGGAAACAGAGTTGTCTGGAGCTATCCAGGTTCCCTCCAGCTCCCCCGTCCCATTAGTTTGGTCTACAGTTACAGGGAACCAGAGAGTATCCGGAAAAGATAACAGGAAGCCACAGGGGAGGGACACTGGGGCCAGGCTGCCCTGGGGGCCATCCCCAGGTGCGTGTGTCCCGCCCCTCCTCTGTGTGATTGGCCAGGCTGGTCCCTGGGCGGGGCATAAGGCAAGAACCCAGAAGACCCGCCTGGGAGGAGACTCCAGATGCCTTCAGACCTGACACCCACCATGCTCAGCCTCAGGCTCTGGCTGCTCAGCGTGCTGTGGCCACAGGGTGAGTAGGGTGCCACCGGTCCCGGGGAGCCCCATCAGGGACATGGGGTGGGGGCCCTCAGGCTGGTCCACAGAGAGGCCAGGCTACCACAAAGGCCAGGTGGAGGAACTTAAAGGGGGAACCGTTAAGAGAAGTTGGTAGCCGGGTGTGGTAGCACACATTTGTAATCCCAGTACTTGGGAGGCTGAGATAGGAGGATTGCATGTTCGTGGCCAGCCTCAGCTACTTAGTGAGGCCTTCCACAACTCCATGAGACTTGTGAGACCTGTGAGACCTGTTTTAAAAATAGAGTAAAAAATAGTGCTGGGAGTGTAGCTTGGAGGTATAATGCCCCTGGGTTCAATACCTAGTACAACAACAACAACAAAAAGAGAAGTTGGTGCCTGGGGCGTTGCCCCGAGCTCCTGGTCAGTGCATCAGGTGGTTCCTGGCTGCTGGAGGGGCCTGGAGTCCCTGGCTGGGGGTGGGGTGCGGCTCCCTGAGGCTCCGGAGGGCCCAACAGCCAGCGCTGGGAAGCCAGCCTTGTTACCTCTCACACCTGGAGGTTTGCAACTGGTTTTCAAAGGGGGCAAAGTTCTTTCAAGTATGTAGTCTTCCAAACTGTGCCTCCCGGCTGAGGGCCAGGTCCTTGGTCCCTTGAGATACCGGGGAGTTCCCAGTTCTGGGGAACAGAGCAGCTTGGGGTGGGAGTGGTTGCTTTGTTCCTTAATAAGATACAGTTGATTGTGAGAGTAGGGAGATGAAGACACCAACCCTGATCACTGGCCTGTGTGCCTCCTCCTTTGGGGAAGGGACGTCCAGGCGGGCGCTGACCAGGCCAGTCTCCAGGCCTGTGCAGTGTGGCAGGGTGGGCTCAGCTGGCCATGGGGTCTAGGTCCTCTAGTTGCTGGTCCCTGAGCCATCTGGGATTCCCTCAGAGGGATGGACCTGGGGAGCTGCCCAGAGCAGGAAGGCTGACCCCTGCTGGCCCTCTGTCCTGCAGCACTTGTGCTGGGCACACACTTACCCCCCACGGAGCAGTACGAGGTGGTGTGGCCCCGGCGCCTGCCTGGACCCCGCACCCGCCGAGCCCTACCCTCCCACTGGGTAAGTCTCTGCTGCCCACTAGGCCAGTCCTCTTCTGTGACGGGGCAGGTGGACCTGTGGGGCTTGTGGGCGGACCCTGAGGGGCTTACGGCTCATTGGGCCTGTCCGTGCTGCTGCTTGACCCAGGTTTCTTTCCTCCTGCCCCACGCTGGGTCAGAGCTTGGGGTCTCCAAGTGGGCACTGGGGCTCATGGCCCCTCCTTCAGCAGCCGGGCCTGGAGGGCCCCTCAGACCCCAGGAAAGGGGTGGGACAGTTTGTGCTGGCCCAGGCCACGCCCGGTTTCACTAGGCAGCGGCTAATCAGCCAAATTCCTCCTGAGTAGCAGAAGGGCTCCCTGCCTCTGCAGGCTGACGCATGTGCATGACATACTTTCTAAGCCTCTGGGCTGGGCTGGGAACTGAGAGTGGCTCTGTGGGCTGCCTGAAGTTTTCTGAAGCTCTGTGGAGAGTGTGCTTGGGGTGCACATGGATGTGTGTTTCCAGGAAGGGGCCCTGCCTGCCCTGCCCTTGTCTCTATGCCCAGGGAATCTGCTGTGGAGCCCCCGAGCCTGGCTGCTGCCCCAGGCTCTCACCCCCATGGACACACATGGACTGTCCAGAGGCTGTCAGGCTTGAGCATGCCAGTGTGGGGCAGAGTGATGAAGTGACAGGAGGTGTCCCCAGGCACCACCAGGCACCAGGGCCAGTGGGAGGAGTCTGTGTACCCACCCTGCCCTCACCTTTACTGTCCTGGCAGTAGGCGCTGCCTGGGGCCTGCCACCTCCTCTCTGCCACCCTTGCTTTCTCTAAGAAAGAGTGTCCTTGTCCTTTATCTTTGTGTGGAAAGATGGAGAAACAGAGGCCTGAAGGTCTGAGGAGCCCTGTCTTTCTGGCCTCCATCTGCCCCTCCAGAATAGCCCATCCATCCGACCACCTTCTGACCTGCCCGAGGCTGTTGGGCTGAGGGTCCCTTGGAGGCTCTCAGTCTACTCAGAGGCCTAGCCTGGGGCTGGAGTCCACTCACCCAGGCCATATCCATCCAGGACCTGTACCCAGAGAGTGTGAGCTACATCCTTGGGGCTAGAGGACATACCTTCACCTTGCATCTGCGGAAGAACAGGTGACAGGGTTTGGTTCCAGTTTGGTGTCCCTGGCTGAGCTGGCAGTATAGGCTCTGGCTTCTGCACCCTGGGTTCCTGGTTCCTGGCTCTGCCCCCACAAGGGAGGCCCAGGGGACTCCAACAGTTCTCTTTCAGGGACCTGCTGGGTGCTGGATACACTGAGACCTATTTAGCTGCCAATGGCTCCAAGGTGACAGAGCAGCACACTGGACAGGTATGGGCTGGGCAGCCCACCTGGGGCCAGTGAGGTCACAGGAACTGGACCTGTGACCCCTCTCGTGTCTTCTACAGGACCACTGCCTCTACCAGGGCCACGTGGAGGGCCACCAGGGCTCTGCTGCCAGCCTCAGCACCTGCGCTGGCCTCAGGTGAGTCCTCAGACCCTGGCAGGATGTCTCATTCCACAGAAGGGCAAACTAAAGCAGAAAGAAGTAGGCTTGGAAGTACTCTTGAAGAAGGGCTCCCTTACACATGTGTCTAGACTGTGCGAAGGAATTTGCTCAGGCCCTGCTGGAAGTCACCAGTCTCTTCAGTCCCACAGGGCAGGCCCACCCAGCATGCCCTCCTGCCTCCTGTAGCCTGGTTTGGCCATGGGGTGGGTGTCACTGGCCTTAGTGCAGGTTGGAGTCCTGCATCCATGATGGGAAGGAGGGCTGGGCAGGCAAAGCCTGCTTGCTTACCCGGCCCCCCTTCAGGGGCTTCTTCCGGGTGGGCTCTGCTGTCCACCTGATTGAGCCTCTGGATGGGGCTGGTGAGGAGGGGCGGCACGCTGTGTACCAGGCAGAGCACCTGCCGCATAAGGCCGGGACCTGTGGCGTCAGTGACACCAGCCTGGACGATCTCTTGGGGCCTCGGGCTTTATCAGCCTTCAGACCTCAACCCTGGGTGAGCAGCCTCATCCCTTGCCTGGCCATGAGCAGGCACATACCCTGGGTTGGGCCTAGGCACAGCCCTGGAGCTCCGGGGCTGCTGGTGCCCTGGTGGGTGGACTCGGCCCTCTGCCTGATGGTGCCTCCCAACACTGGGTGGTGGTGACTGGGCGCTGGGGCAGGCTGTGACTGGGAAGACTGACTGGCTCCTTCCCCAGAATGGGCCACTATCCCGAAAGACCCGCTACGTGGAGCTGTACGTGGTCACTGACAGCAGAGAGGTCTGTGCTGGCTGTGTGGGTGAAGGGGTATGTTGGGGTGAGGCGGGGTGGAGTGCCGGGCCCAGCCTGAAGGTCTTGTGTTCTAGCTCCAGCAGCAGGGGAGCAGGGAGGCTGTGCATCATCGAGTGCTAGAGGTGGTGAACCACGTGGACAAGGTGAGCTACGTGCCGGCATCCAGGCCTCCCAGCAGCAGAGGCAGCACACTGGCTGCTGAGGTGCTCGGGCACCTGGACAGAGAGGCAGCGAGTGGGGTGGAAGGGGCAGGGCAGGCAGGAGAGGGGCTGGCTGAGAGCTCAGCGTGCTGCACTGCCGAGCTCCAATCCAGCAGATAGAGTAGGGCCTTCCCTGGCTGGCCGCCACCACCCTGGCCCCGCCTGAGGATACCCATCCTCTGCAGCTGTATCAGGAACTCAACTTCCGGGTGGTCCTGGTGGGCTTGGAGATCTGGAGCAGGGACGAGGTCCTCATCAGCCCCCATGCCAACATCACACTGGACAACTTCCTGTCCTGGCGGGCACAGGACCTGGTGAAGCGGCATGCCCACGACAACGTGCAGCTCATCACGTGAGTGCAGGCCTGTGCCCGCAGGGCAGGACAGAGCCATGCCCCGGCCTCCAGGGCGGGGTGCCGGGTGCTGGGTAGAGCCATGGCATGAGGAGGGTTTGGGGGCCATGTTCAGGCCATCCATGTCCTGCTTATTTCTAGGGGGGTCGACTTCACAGGGACCACTGTGGGACTGGCTCGGGTATCTGCTATGTGCTCCCAGGCCTCAGGGGCTGTGAACCAGGTAAAGGAACCCCTGCCCAGGCTTGCCCGAGCCACCTGGTGCATCCACAGTGGGCAGGGCCTGAGTTGGGCATGTGAGGGGCTTCAGCCCAGGTCCTGGCACACACCTGAGCAGCCACCTGCCTGGAGGACAGGCTTGCTGCTTGTTTTCAAGTTGGCAGAAAGCAATGCCAGCCCCGGGGCTGAGGGCAGTAGGAGCAGGTGGACGGGCCAGGGACTGCCCCGGTGAGCACTGCCCCCTCCACAGGATCACAGCCAGAACCCCGTTGGCGTGGCATCCACCATGGCCCATGAGATGGGGCACAACCTGGGCATGAACCATGACGAGAACATCCAGGGCTGCTACTGCCCTGTGCCACGGGAGGGTGGCGGCTGCATCATGGCTGCCAGCTTCGGGTGAGGCCAGTGGGACAAAGCGATGGGAGGGACAGGGAGACACGTGGCCCCTGTGTCATCCCGTGACACCCCTGCCCTCAGCTCCAAGTTCCCCAGGAAGTTCAGTGGGTGCAGCCGGGCTGACCTGGAGACGTTTGTGGAGAGGCCCCAGAAAGACTGCCTGGCCAACGCCCCCAACCCCGACCGGCTGTTTGGGGGTCCTGTGTGTGGGAACCTGTTTGTGGAGCGTGGGGAGCAGTGTGACTGCGGTGCCCCCCAGGTATGTCCGCCCCTCTCCTGCCCGCAGTCCCTGCGCCTAAGCATGACTGGCTTTGAGTACAGAAGCTGCTTTGTTCTCCGCCTGTACGGGAGCCTGAGGTAGAGTGGTGTGCCCTGCACCCACTGGAGTTGTCCGTCTGTCACCCAGGACTGCCAGGATCGCTGCTGCAATGCCACGACCTGCCAGCTGGCCAAGGGGGCGAAGTGCGCCCAAGGCACCTGCTGCCACCAGTGCAGGGTAAGTGGTGCTGGCCCCCCGCTGGCTGGGGGAGCGGGGTGCTGGGGAGTGGGGTGCTGGGGGAGCAGGGTGCTGGGGAGCAGGGTGCTGGCCCGCTGCTGGCTGGGGGAGCAGGGTGCTGGGGGAGTGGGGTGCTGAGGGAGCGGGGTGCTGGGGGAGCAGGGTACTAGCCCGCCACTGAATGGGGGAGTGAGGTGTTGGGGGAGCCGGGTGCTGGGGGAGCAGGGTGTTGGGGAGCGGGGTGCTGGGGGAGTGGGGTGCTGGGGAACCAGGGAGGCTGGGCCTGTCCCGTGCAAGTGAGCTTTTCTGGGGGCCAGGTGAAGCCAGCTGGCGAGCTGTGCCGACCCCGGAAGGATGAGTGTGATCTGGAGGAATTCTGTGATGGTCAGCAGCCAGAGTGCCCCGAGGATGCCTTCCAGGAGAACGGCTCGCCCTGCACAGGGGGCTACTGCTTCAATGGAAACTGCCCCACACTGGCTGGGCGGTGCCGGGAGCTGTGGGGGCCAGGTGAGCTGGCGTGCGTGTGGGAGAGGAGCTGGCCTGTGCTGCCATGGCCTTGGCCAGACTAACCTCTCCTGACCCCCAGGTGCACAGGCTGCTGCAGACACCTGCTTCACCTTCAGCATCTCCTCAGGCTGCAGGGGCAGGATCAACCCTAACACTGGCAGGTCATCATCAGGCCGGGCTGCCCTGGGCCCAGGATGTGGGGCTGGCCGGGGGTCCTCGTCCAGCTTTGTGAGGCTGGTGGCTCTCCAGGGGCCTGCCCTGCCCAACTTGAGCACATCATCTTCATGGAAGGGAAGGAGGGTCCTGGGCCTCCAACCTGTTCCACCTGGAGCCCAAGCATGTGCTCAGTATAGCTGGGACAGTGTCCTATTCTCTGTCCACAGGAGCAACAGATGTGGCATCCTGTACTGCACAGGGGGACAGAAGCTCCAGGAGCGTTTGTCCTGCAGGCTCAGCTCCTATGCGGGCACTTGCAACGCCCTCAGCATTGATGGCAACGACGCTGTGTATGAGCCAGTGCCTGAGGGCACCATGTGTGAGCCGGGGAAGGTGAGCTGGGCAGCTGCTGCAGGGTCATCCAGGCCTGAGCCCAGGCCTGCCCAGAAGGGCATCCCTAACAGGTCTCCCATAGGCCTCCACAGACACATTTCCAAGATGGTGTCTGCTGGTGGAGGTGCGTAGACAGAGAAGCTGAGAGGGTGGACAGGGGAGGCAGAGAGGCCTATTCCTCATCAACAGCCTGGAGACCACTGCAAGGCGGCAACCAGGGCCTCTGCGGATGGGCCTCCAGGTGTGGTCGGTAGCCCAGGGCCTCCCTTGTGGCTGAGGCCTGCCAGAAGATGGCTCCTGGCATTTTGGGTGTGGCAACCACATCTGGCCTCCTCTAGGCTTACCTTGGGGCTTTGAGAAAAGGGGAGGGGGACCAGACTAGCTGCCTAGGAGATGCCTTCTTCTGCCCTCCAGATTTGCTGGGAAGGGCGCTGCCAGGACCTCCAAGTCTACAGATCCAAGAACTGCTCTGCCCAGTGTAACAACCATGGGGTATGTGTGGCTTTGAGGGACGGCATGCCCCTGCCTGGTGCCCAGAGCTGAGGCTACTGCCACCAGCTGTGTGCCTGATGGTGTGGTGGCAGAGGCAGCTCTGGGGATGGGAGTGGGGGCTCAGACAGTCCATGCCCAGCAGCGGGTGTCTCAGTGCCACGGCTGGGATGGGGAGCTCTGAAGTGAGGCCTCTGGTCACTGGGGAGCCCCTGGGGAGCCCAGGGTTGGTGTGTGGCCCCATGTGTCGGGCTGGCCCAGGCCTTGTGCTACAGGCAAGCCCACTCCCCACAAGGTGTTCTCCCTGAGGTCTTGCCCTCTGTGCCTCCACAGGTGTGCAACCACAAGCAGGAGTGCCACTGCCACGTGGGCTGGTCCCCACCCCGCTGCGCCACGAAGCTGCTGACGGATATGCACACAGGTGGGCTGCTCTGCTGGAGCACTGGGCCACGGCAGGGCCAGGTCCAAGCCCAGAGCTGCAGCCAGGCCCCAGGAGGGGACGTTCTGCAGCCCCACACCCAACCCTAGAGTGACTAGAAGGAGCCTGTGTCCCCTCTCCTAGAGGTGACCAAGGGCAGTGCCCAGCTCAGGGTGAGGCTGCTGTCACCAGCCCAGAAGCCAGGCCACCCCCTCCACACACACATACAGTACAGTTCCTGCCTCTCTAGTGGCCACTGAGCATGCGGCTGTCCACAGCACCAGCCAGGCATGCACAGAGCACCATGGGCAAGGGCCCCCATTGCTGTGCCTCCTGGCCTGTTGCCAAGAGCCAGCATTGCTGGCATAACATACAGGATCCTCAGCCAGCTCCTCAGCCTTGAGCATGTCAGGTGTGACTGGAACCTGGGCACAGGCCAAAGGGCGCTAAGAAGACCCCAAGGGCCGCCCACCCCGGCTCACAAGTGTCCAGCTGATGTGCAATCATGTACCCACAGCATCCGGGAGCTTCCCAGTCGGTGTGATGGAGGCGCTGGTGCCCCTGGCAGTCGTGGTGGTCACCTTGGCTGGTGTCCTCATCTCCTGCAAGGCCCGGAGCCATGTCCAGAAGAGGTGAGGACGTGCTGTGTGCCATGCCTGCAATGTAGGGCACGCACTTCCCTGACTGCTGTTGAGGTTGAGTCCACTGCCTCACACCAAGGCTAGAGAGGAGGGGATGCGGAGGAGGCGGCCAGGGCTGGAAGCCCAGGAGGCTTGGGACTGCTCCGGGCTTGTCTTCTCACAGAGGCTCAGCAGGGACAGTGTGGATGACAGCTAGGGTGTGGTAAATCCAGAGGTGAGAATGAGTCCCAGCCTCTGAGCGCCTCCCTATTGTCTAGGACACCCCAACACTGCAGGCTCAGAGGCCTGTGCCTGCACATCTTGCAGCTGTGAGCACACACTGTACAGACTGTGGGGTCTGCCAGCAGACGGACCCCAGCCAGACTGTGTGGGCTCGCTCAGGAGTCCCCAGGGCCCTGGCTAGGACACTGACTGTGCCATTGTCTCCTCTTCTTCCTCCCTAGGAGTGTGGCACCGCAGACCACCATGGGGCTCTCCAACCCTCTGTTCCGTGAGGGAGGCAACAGTGTCCCCACCAAGGGCAGGGCTCTGGACACTCCAGACCTAGCCTCCACCACCCAGCCCAGCCAGTCCCCTAGACCCACAATGACCCCGAAGATGCTGCCCCCTGCTGTAAGCACCATGCCTGGATACAGGGCTGAAACAAGGTGGCCCCAGCCTTCCATCCCAGGATGTGCCCCACAGGATGGCAAAGCCCTTTTGCATCACAAGTTAACTTGTGATCCTGCAGTGCCCTGGGGCCAGGAGCTGTGCTGGGGTCACCCTGGGGTGCAGGGACTGGGAGTTAAAGGCTGCCTTCAAAGCTGCTTGCATTTGGAGTTTGAATGTGAGCCTGTGGCTCTCAGGGATCTCAGCCTCAGGTTCTGAGAGAAGATGCCCTTGCTGGCCCCAACCCAGAACATGTGCCATGCAGGTAAGGGAAAGGGCAGCCATGGAGCTGGCTCAGGCCCTGCCAAGATGGAGTCTGGGGAGACTTCCCAGCCACACAAAGATGGGCTTCCTTTGCCTTCTGTATGTGGGAGCTGCAGTGAACTCAGGTCCCGGAGCAGGGGCTCGACAGGCACTAGGTGGGGTTCAGCCCCAAGCCCAGGCTCATCTCTGTCCCTGCAGCCTCCGGCCATGTCCAGTCCACTCGTCCGGGTCCCTGTCTATACCCAGCAGGCACCAGACCAGGTAAGCAGCATTGGTTGTGGCAGCCAAATGTTCTGCAGATGTCTAAGCCACCTAGGAGGTGGGGCCCTGGTGGCTGGATCTGTGGGCGAAAGCACAGAGAAGAGCTTGCTGCACAGGGGTGTGGGTTGGCCTATGCTCTCGAGGCCCTTAGCTGACTGTAGGCTCAGGGGGCGGTGGAGGCCAAGGCATAGTCTAGCCCTTAAGATTTTGGTCAGGGCTGCTCAATGAGGTCCTGACTTCTCCTTCCCCACCAGCTCAGACCTGCTCCACCCACCAAGCCTCTCCCAAAGCTGAAACCGAAGCAGGTAAGACTCAGACTCTGAGGGGACCCTCCCCTCCTGCAGGCTATAGCCCCTCACTCAGGCACTCAGCCTTGTCATGACACTTTCCTTGGGGATGAGGCTTTGGGGTTTTGAAAAGATCTCTCATGATGTGATTCACTGGAGCCTTGAGGCAGAATGGGGACAAGGTGGGCGAACAATTTCTCACTGTGGACAAGGAAAAACCAGGTGAAGAGGAAGGCCCCGCAGTTTGTAGCCAAATTGTGTCTGGCAGGAAATGCTCTGCAGTCTTCCAGTGTTGCTGAAATCTACCAATGCTTGGCCCACCCAGGAGCCCCTTCCCAAGACATGTGCAGCCCGTGAGCCCCCAGCTCTGTCTGCTCGCCTTCCTCAGCCTCCCTGCCCTGGGAAAACCACATTCAAAGAAATGCATTTAGTAGTTAATCATTGGCTTTTGAGCTTCCAAAGATGACCTACAGTCTGGCAATGAAAAGCCTTCCAGGGTAATGGGAGGACAATGGGCTAGGACAGAGTGCTGCCTGGTTTTATCCTTCAGTGGGGTGGCCCTGGCAGGGTTTTCTGCAGAGAGCTCAGGGAAGACAGAAGGCTGCAGCTGGGCAGGAGCAGAGTAGAGGCCTTGGGGAGTAGAAGCGGGGACAGGGCCTGGCACACGTGGGTGGAAACTCCATTGCCATCTGCTCCCTCCCAGACTGTCAAGCCAACCTCCGCACCCCCCATGCCACCAGTCAAGCCCAGGGCTGGAGGAGCCATGCCTGGAACGACTCAGGTGAGCCCCCTCCCCGCACAGGGTGGACCCACTTGTGCCAAGGCAGCAGAGCTGTCCTGTGTGCACCATTGTGCTGACTGCACTGCCTGGGGAGGGTGCGTGGGGATCTCTTTAAATAGTTGACTCTTATACTTTAGTGATTAACTGGGGAAAAAAGGGACTGACTCATCAGCTCTAGACTCAATGTCTGCTTATAACCTGAGGACTTTTCAGCGATTGCTGCTTCTACTGCTGGTCAATTTTTGTGTGTATGTGGGTGGGTCTGGGGATGGAACCCACAGGCATTCGACCTCCAAGCTACACCCCCAGCCCTATTTTATATTCTTTATTTTGAAACAGGGTCTCTCTAAGTTGCAAAGGGCCTCACTAAGTAGCTGAGGCTGTCCACGAACCGCGATCCTCCTGTCTCAGCCTCCGAAATGCTGGTATTACAAAAGTGCACCACCATGCGGGGCTCTGGTGGTCAATTTTGCCTTTTATCTCTACTAAAATAAGAAAATCCTCTAGAATTGTGGCCGTCATAGCTGTCATCATCGTGTGGACAGGGACATCGTTCTGTTGGATGAACTAAGCATCTAAACTTTAACCAATGTAAAGGGGAATATTCCGGCACGCCTTTGTAGTAAATGGTTTTTTAACATCGGTTCTCTTTCCCTCTTTCAAGGGGGCTGATGGCCCAAAGCTTGCGCTGAAGCCCCCCATCCTGAGGAGGTGACAGGCAGGCACACAGAGCCATCTTTGTGCCTGTGGACATTTGGAGCCTCCACGGGGGACAGCTGGGCCCTGTAGCTACCTCCTGCGCATCCCAGGGTCATTCTGAACTTTTGGTTCTGGCTGGCTGGGCCCTGGGCCACAATCTGACCTGGAAGCGCATCCTGAGAGACGCTGCTACTCAGGGCCAGTCTGAGCCCTGCAGCCCCTCCTCACCATCAGTGGCTCCAGCACTGAGTCCTGCAGCTGCCTCCCTGGGGCATCCGCCCGCCCATCTGACTGCCTTCCCAAGCCCAAACCCTGGGGGCCCTGAGCGGGGGTGTCCCAGGGAGGGCATTCACAGCTGAAGACCACTTCTTAAGGGAAGAGTGTGTGCATTACCAATAAATTATTGCCCGAGTTCTAAAAGGTGGGAAGTTTTAATTACCTCAGGTTGAGTGTGTGTGTGTGTGTGTGTGTGTGTGTGTGTGTGTGTGTGTGTGTTTACTGGGGATTGAACCCAGGGGCAGCCTACCTCTGAGCTACACCCCAGCCCTATTTTATTATTTTTTTTTATTTTTGTGTTACTGAGGATGGAACCCAGGGACATTCTACCTTCGAGCTACACCCCAGCCCTATTTTATTTTTATTTTGAAACGGATCTTTTTTGGTTGTTGAAAGTCTTACTACTTACTAAGGCTGTCCTTGAACCTGAGATCCTGTCTCTGCCTCTCAAGTACTGGGATTACAGGTGTTCGCTGACACCACACCTGGCTTTTTCTCCCCGGATTTTTTTTTTTTTTTTTTTCCCGGTACTGGGGATTGAATCCAGGAGCATTCTACCTTTGAGCTACACCCCCGCCCCAATTTTTTTTTTTTTTTTCGAAACAGGGTCTAAGTTGCGGAAATCCTTACTAAGCAGCTGAGGCTGTCGGTAAACCGCGATCCTCCTGTTTCAGCCTATCAAATACTGGGGTTACAAGCATACGCCACCACGCCGGCTTTCTTCTTGGATTTTAATCATAAGCCCTGCCCACCAGTCCACTGACAATCAGGACGACCAATCTTACCCTAGAACACACCAGAAATGCGTTGTCACCTGGTAACTACCCCAAACACGGCCCGGGCTCCGCCCCTTCCTGCCCCGTCTCCTGGCAACGGTCCCACGCCTTCCGCCATGCCTGGCGCCCACAGGCCGAGCCCCGCTGCCCTCCGCAGCCTCTGCGCCTGGCTGGACCAACTCCCGCTCAGCCGCCCCAAGCGTCACTTGGCCCGGGACTTCAGCGACGGCGGTGCGGGCAGACCGCCGGGCAGGGCTCGCTGGAAGGGGAGGTCCCGTGGCTTGAGACGCTGTGGGGTGGCAGCGAAAGGGGTTTGGGTGTCCCTGCGTCCAGTCCCGCGCGCCCTGCTGTGTGGTGTGTGTGTGTGTGTGTGTGCATGTGCGTGGATGCGGGCTTCCGGCGGGTCTTCTAGCCTTCTCTGGGCGTGTGCTGTGCAAGCTCCCCTCAAGTCGCCCAGGGTCCGGCAGAGCCTGTGTCTGGAGAACAGACCAGTGCCTGCACACACCTCAGGAGGACAGGAGGAGGGTGGACAGAGGCAGCCAGGGCCTTAGCTGCCCGAAGGCTCACCCTCCCCCCCCACCCCCCCAGTGCTGGTGGCTGAGATCGTGAAGCACTTCCACCCCAGGCTCGTGGACCTACACAGCTACGTCCCTGCCTGCAGTACAGACCAGAAGCTCAGCAACTGGAGCCTCCTCAACAGGCAAGGGCTGGCCCGGGCTGGGGCAACTCACCCCAGGACAGGGTCCCAGCCGCAGCCTCCCTGCCCTCTCAAGGACCAATCCTGTCCACAGAGAGCCAGTCAGTGTGGGCGGTCCACATCCCCTACTCATTAACAGAGGGATTCAGGCTCTGCTGCAGCACCACAGACTCCCACGCCAGGGCCCTGCCTTCCTGGAGCATGGGTCTCACGGCTAGCAGGTGAATAACAGACTTAATCGAGTGTCAGGTGTGATAGCAAGAGGGGCAGCCAGGGTGGGGCAGACGTGTCCGAGATGAGGGAACCAGGGGCCCTGCAGTGGTGGGGGACATGTGAGCTCGCAGGGAAGGCACAGAGCCCTCAGGGCTGGCTTCAGGATCCTGGAGGCCGCTATAAGACCTGGGCCTTCAGCTGAGGTTTGAAGGCCCGGGCACATTCTGATGGCACTTGCATGGCGGAGAGCTAGGGGAGATGAGGGCAGCTGTGTGACCAGAGTGGAGAAGGTGGCTGTAGTCAGCTTGGGTTTGACTGTAGTGAGAAATATCAAGTTCTGGGTACTTTGGGGGTGGAAGACTTCTCACCCAGCAAAGGGCGGGTGTCAGGCAGGAAGATGAGGACTATCAGGGAGAATCCCCGAGACTCCTGGCCTGGTGGGATGGGGCATTGAACGTTCTGTGATCCCCGGGTGGGAAGCAGATCCATTAATGCCAGGAAAGAGATGGCCAGGGCCTTGGGGATGCAGGACAAGACACAGCCGGTCAGCCTACCTCTCCCGGGAAAGCAGGCCCGTCCTGTGGCCCCAGGATGGGGCCCAGTGCTGGAGGAGTGGATGGGAGAGCTGCTCTGAAGAAGCAGCCTACTTCCTTTGCAGGAAAGTCTTTCACAAGCTGCACTTCTGCGTCTTGGAGGAGGATATCCGCAAGGTGGTAGCCAACTCCCCTGGGGCCATCGAGCCCATCCTGTGTGCTCTGAGGGAGAGGATGCAAGCCAGTGTGGTCCACACAGGCTCACCGGGCACAGCTGTACGTGTCTACTAGTCGGTTCGCCCACCAACCTGCTGCAAGTGTTTCCACTAGCATGTGATAGGATAATGTACGAGAGAATAAAACCCATAAACAAGGGGTGCTGAAGCCCCTGCGCCCTGCATCCCTGTGGAGATGGAGCCCAGCCCCTGTGAGGCTGCAGTCCCCATCTGGCTCGCTTCCCCTGAGGCCACAGCCCTGCCTGCACCAGCCCAGGCCCTCTCCCCTCCCTCCCTTCAGTTTGTTTGCTGAACCCCACCAAGAGGGGTGACTGGAACCACAGGCAGGTATGTGTCCTACATTCCACTTCTCAACCTTTCAAATCTGCAGGATCGGGCATTCTCCAGCACGGATGCTGTCCAGCCTTGGGCGGGGCTCACCACCCAGTCACAGGCCGGTAGGATCAAACCCCTGGTGCGGGCAAGTTCAGCCTGTCAGAACCCCTCTGGGTCTCCTGTGAGGTGTCCTACCACATTCCCATACACTGCAAAAGAGGGCAGGTATTCACAGGGGCCTCGCCAGGCTCTGAGCTCAGCCCCTCCTGGTGATCCCTGAGTCCACTCATCCCCGTGGCCAAACCACGAGTGCTGCTGCCCGGGGTGCTTCGGCAGCGGGGTCCTAGCTGATGGTATCTTCTGCCCTTCAGTCCCGTCGAGTCCCCCAGCTCCCTCCAGCATGAAGACCTTTCAGAATCAGAGGGCTCTGGAGAAGACCGGCTGCTGTGCTTGTGGATGGTGGGCCATGTCTCTCAAGCCTTCTCCCTGCCCGCCGTTTCCCTCCTCCCCTGTGTTCCCCAACCTCGCCAGCTGGATTACAGATCAGTGTCTGTCTTTCAGTCGGGACCCAGCAGAAGGGGCCTGGGAGCACCTGGCCAGAGTCCAGCAGCTGCTGGAGGACAAGGAGCAGGCACTGGCTATCCTACGGGAGGCAGTCCAGGTACCGCCTGTCCAGCCGCCCTGGGCCTGGGGGCCTTGGGGCCTAAGTTTAAGACTGGGAGACAGAGAGAAAACTGCCTTTGCTTTCAGCAACTGCAGACCACTCCTTGGCTGAGTTCTTGCCACTGGCTTTGAGCCAGTTTGAGGTTTGGTGATGGTTAGGGCAGACAGGACCCTGACCAGAAACAGCCCACATTTAATTGATTATTAAAAGAACAGTCTTTGAGCCAGGTGTGGTGGTACATGCTTGTAATTCCAGTACTTGGGAGGCTGAGACAGAAGGAATACAGGTCTGCAGCCAGACTCAGCTAATTAGTGAGGCCCTGTTTCAAAATAAAAAGTAAAATAAGTCTGGGGGGAGTAGCTCAGAGGTAGAATGCCCAGGATTCAACCCCCAGCACCAAAAAGAGAAAAAAAGAAAACAGTTTTTGGAATATTCTAGCCATACCCCAAAGCAGAGGAAAAAGTATGGTAACACCCTTCCCACCAGCTTCACTGGCTTATCCGCCCTGGCCCTGCAGGTTAGTTACAGGTAGATACCATCTCAAATACTTGGTGCTGAGCTGGGTGAGCACCTGGCAGTGCAGAGTGCTGGCCAAAGTCTCCTGCCTGCTCCCACACCGGGGCCTGGCCTTGTCCTCCCCATCTCTGCAGGCAGGGGGCCTCAAGTCTCAGGGCCCCAACAATCCTGGGATCCTGTTTTTGGGGTGACGGGTCCATATCTAAACTCAGAAACTTAAAATCCTTGGCTAAAGTGATGGAAAAGAATTTCAGCATGTGCCAGTCAGAGACATATTATTTAGGAAAGTAGAAATTTCAAGGAAGAATGTAAGCTATTGAGAGAGACAGACAGAGACAGAGAGAGAAACAGAGAAACAGAAAGAGATTGATTTGGGGCAGTACAGGGTTCTTTTTTATAGGGAATATTATGAGGGGTGAGCTAAAGGACTAGGTGAGGATGATCTCACCCTCTGTCTCCTCTACCTCCTATCTGTCTCCTCTCTACCTACTCATTTCTTCTGTCCTCCATTGCTGTCCCTGAGGCAATTGATGGTGGTCAGGTACTCTGGTCGGTTTTAGGGAGGAGGATCTCAGTCCGGTAATCCGGAGGCAGTTTATAGTTGTCTGGTGGTCTGGTCAACTTCAGGGTCCTCAGGCTAATTGAGATCTTCATTATCTGATTAACTGGGTAGTGTCCTAAAATTATAGGATTCTCAAGATAGTGTACCTGTCTTATTAACAATGCATAGGAAAATTATAGTCTTTTCCAGTAAACTCTAGAATCTACAGATTTCCCAGAAATTTGGGAGAAGCAGGACTGGTCTGGGGAGCAAAGGCTGAAGCACTTCAGCCGCCCTAAGCGCCACCTCGCCTGGGGCTTTTTATTTTTTTTGTGTGTGGTACTGGGGATGAAACCCAGGGGGCATTCTACCTCTGAGCTACACCCCCAGCCCTATTTTTTTATTATTCTTTATTTTGAAACTGAGTCTCACTGAGTTGCAAAGGGCCTCACTAAGTAGTAGCTGAGGCTGTTTGCAAACTGCGATCCTCCTATCTCAGCCTCCCAAATGCCGGGATTATAAGCATGTGCCACCACACCCTGCAGGACTTCTTATGTTAAAGTTATATTTTGCTTTTCCTTCCTATCTGTCTCCTCTCTACCTACTTATTTCTTCTGTCCTCCATTGCTGTGAGCACTTAGATCTGTGGTGCTCCCGGGGCTCTGCAGTGTCCATCTGTCTCCTTGGAACACACCCAGTTCTGCAGGCACACACCTGTTTCCCCTCACTCGCCAGGCCCTCCAGTGTTCCTGCTCCCAACCTTGACAGCACAAGGCCCATGACAGGGCAGGGGCAGGCTACCCGATAGTCCTCAGGGTCAGAGGTTGTTGGAAGTTGCGATGGCATGACACTTCCCAACTGGGTACCCGAATTTTGATGAGTTGTTTTCTTGAGAAAACAGGAAAGTGATGTCATCCTGTGGATTTGGATTTGCCACATGACAGCAGAGAGGAAGCAGTAGGGGACACAAAGTGGCCGCCCCTGATGGTCACCCGCAGCCCTGCGGTCCACTGTGCCTCTGGCCCCTGTGGTGACCAAGTGAATTGGAGCCATTTCACTTTATAAGACCCGGAGAGGAAACAGCTCAGCCTTCCATTTTTGGGTTGATTCAGCTGAGTGCTATTTGCAAAATGGTTGCTGAGTGAGCTACACATTTGGGGTCAAAGGGATGTCCATAGGATTCCTGGGCAGTTTTGTGGCCTGGGCCAGAGCCCTGGCTGCACAGCCCTTGCTCAGGTGCTAGCTGGCCACCCTGCCCTTGCACACTGTCACTGAGCCGGGTGGCCAGGACAGGGCCCAGGTGGATGGCCACGTATGCAGGGGACTTGCTGCCTTGGGCTCAGAAAGGACCTTGCTTCACTTGGCCCACAGAGGGCTGACCCCTGCCTTACCTGGTGACCTTGGTGTGGACACATGGCTGGGGCAGGCCAGCTCCCCTAATCCTGCTCTTCCCACTCCTGGCTGCCAGCCAGGGTGGGGGCTGTGCTTCCAGGAGGGAGGTTTGGGAGGTGGTTACCCTTGAAGCAGACTTCTGCGCTCTGCTGTGCCGGGGCAGGATGTGGCGGGTGCCGGCCGAGGAGTCTCAGGAAGGCCTTTCTGGGCCTGCGTTCTTCCCACATGGTTTTCTTGGGTTGCCAGCATTTAGAAGTAAACATTGGATAGACTGCTGTCAGCAGTGCGTTCATTCAGCCGACAGTCCATCCAGCCCTGTGCCCTGACCCTCCTGCAGGAGCAGGGGGCAGACTAGGGTGGGAGGAGAGGAGGGAACCCTGGGCTCGTGGCTGACAGGATTCCCTATGGGGTGGGGTCCCTGTGAGAGGGCCTTTGCAGCAAGGTGTCTGATTGCCACCCTAGAGGCTGCAGCTGCCCCCTGGCCTGACTCTGGCAATGTAGGGGCCTCAGAATGTGCTTCAGCTGCTTCAGACCCGTGTGTTTTCTGAAGATTTTGCAGATGAAGGTGATGAGGCTGGAGCATCTGGTACAGCTGAAGGACCGGCGGATCAGGGAGCTGCTGAGACCTGGACCTGAGGAGTGCCATCGGTCCCTGGGGGCCAACCGTCCCGAGTCGGCCAGACCCTGACCTGGAGGCCCTGGTGACAGCTTCTTCCCTGCCCTGAACTGTCAGATAGACCCTAGCAGGATGTCTGAGTGAGGCTCAGGTGGAGGCCAGGTGCCCTGGGCTGCTCATCCCAGGGGCTCCAGGGGTCACCTGGGGCTGGGCACACAAGGCAGGTGTGGACATAGGCTTGGGTCTGGTTTCCTCGAGCCTGAAACATCTCATCACGCCGTGTTTGTGAACATGTGCAGTGTCTGTGCCTTACTGACCGCTATGCCCTCATAGTCAGCCTCAGGGTTCTGGCAACAGACAGACCAGGGCCTGCGGGAGAGCCCTGCCAAAGCCTGGAAAGAGTGAACCCTCTGCCTGCTGGACAGCCTGTGGAGAGGGTGGTGGCGAGGCCTCTCAGAGTCCTCCGACCTGGGCCCCACTGCAGCAGGCCTATACTTGGCAGACCTGGCTGCTGCCCTCTGACTTCTGGGGCAGCTCCTGGGTCAGGAGTTGGCATGGTCAAGGTGCCAGACCCCGAGGAGGGCTGGGCTCAGCCACCCTGTGCCTGCATCCACAGTGGAACCAGTCTGGGGTGGATGGGCACTCCATTGCCACAGGCCAGTTTCCCGGTGCCCCTGGGTTGCGGCCCATGGGTGACCTCAGGAAGTAGCTTCCGAAGCTATAGACTTGCCAGGCATAGTGGATTATGCCTGTAACCCCAGTACTTGGGAGACTGAGACAGGAGAGTGCAGATTCAAGGCCAGCCTTGGCAACTTAGTGAGACCCTGTCTAAAAATAAAAAATTAAAAGGGGCCAGGGATGTAGCTTGGTGGTAGAATGCCCCTGGGTCCAATCTCCAACACGACACACACACATACACGCGAAGAAGCCACAGACTTGGCTTGGGATGGGGTTCCAGAGCTGGCTCCAGAGGTCCAGAAAGCCCATTTCCTGCCTGAGTCAGAAAGAGTGTCCTGCCCTGCCACCTACCACACCCTGAGTCACTGTGCACATCAGTCAGGGAGGTGCTTCTTTTTTGTGTGTGGTGCTGGGGATGGAACCCAGGGGCATTCTACCTCCGAGCTACACCCTCTGCCCTAATTTTATTGGGTCGCACTGAGTTGCAGAGGACCTCACTAAGTAGCTGAGGCTGTCCGCAAACCAAGATCCTCTAGGTCTCAGCCTCCCAAATGCTGGGATTACAAGTGTGCACCACCACGCCCGGCTCCGATTTTTTATTCTTTATTTTGAAACAGGTTCTCACTGAGTTGCGGAGGCCTCACTAAGTACTGAGGCTGCCCATGAACTGCGATCCTCAGCCTTCCAAGCACCGGGATTAAGCCCGGCCGGAAGGTAGCTGCTTGATGAGCTGCCCTGTGAGCCCTGGGCACCTGGCTGGGCCGATGGTGCCCGAGTAGGCACTGCCTCCAGAACAGCAGCCAGGAGGACAGGGACGGCTGGCTGATGTGGCACCAGGAGCTCCTGGTGTCAGGAGCTGGGAAGTCTTTTCCTGAATACTGCAGAGACCGCCCCGTGGAAACAGGAGCTCCCAGAGTGCCAGGCGTACGCTGTCCTTGCCACTGGGGGCAGGGCAGGAACTACCTGAGCAAGGCCTGGCTAAGCCTCCACACAGGCTCAGGTGGCCTGGACCAACCCCTGCCCACCCTGGACGGGGACAGCACTGGACCAGCTGCTGGATTCCAGGTGCCCCAACATGCCCGCGCAGTGCCCATGCATGCACAGCACGTGTACAAAGAGCAGTTGGGAATGCATGTGTGTGAGGCTGGCTCCTTGTCAAGGGAGGGCAGCTGGCCTAGAGGGAAGCAGAGATTGCTGTGTGTGTGTCCACATAGAGCATGGTGTATGTGGATAATGTGCATGGTTGTGCATGTGTGACCTGCCATGTGTGACTGTGGTGCTGTGTGTGTGCACATGTGTGGCTCCTGGTGCTAAAGGACATGTGGGCGTACCCTGGGCCACTACTCCCCTTGGTCCACACCCTGGCAAGGCATGTGCCAGTGTAGCTCAGAAAGTAGGAGACAAGGCCAGGATGACAGTGCTGCTCTGGGAGGGCCTGCTCTAGCTGGAGCATGTGCCAAGTGGGACGGAGCCACACAGGTGGTTCCTGCGTATCTGGTGCCAGAGGTAGGCAGCTGTGCCCCAGCTCCCCAGTGCAGGCCCTGGCCGACCTGCCCGCCCAAAGCCAGGCCCCAGGAGGCCCTGACCCAGGAGCTAACCAGGGGCCCAGAAAGCATGGAGTGATGGCACCTGGGGGGGCTGCACTGCACCCTGCAGTAGTCCGGAGCCTGGGGTCCGCCCAGCAGTGGAGCTGGAAGGCCCTTCACCTAGCGATGACCTGGGGAAAGCCCCTCAACCACTGCCAGCCCCCAGCCCCACGCTGTCTGCCTGGTACCCATCCTGACGAGGCACGTTGGGTCACTATGCGTGGAGAGCCTTTCCCAACGTGGGGTGCGCTGGAGGGGGCTGCTTCTCTCCCCTCTTGCCTAGCCCTGCCCTAGACCATCAGAAACCCCAGGGCTGCGAACATGACCTAGGGCTCCCCACACTCACGGCTCCAGGGCCTCTGCTGTGCCTGGGTGGCACTTGACCTCTCCAAGCCCATGTCCTGTGTCCTCTCGGGAGAATGAGTGGTTCTGCCATGTCCGAGGGCTTCCACGTGGGACTCTTAAGCCTTGGGACTGGGGACTGCCTGAAGAGGAGGCTGCTTGCTCCCTTGGCCCTCCTAGAGAGAGCACCAGCCCTGCTAGAGCTACCTGGGGCTCCTCTGGGGCACCATGCATCCTGAGGGCCAACCTGGAAGAAGCCACTGGGAACAGGTATGTGCTGGGCTGCAGAGCCGGGGTGAGGGCTGCTCCTGGACCTTCATAGAGTGGAGGACAACTCCCACCCAGGCTGCGGGGCCGCTCAGGACCCAGCCTTCTGGGTCCACCTAACCCTGGCTCTCAGGGTCCCCGTGAATGGCTGTGGTCCACGTGCTTCTGGGCCCAGGTTAGGGGGTCTTGGGAGATGGCCAAGGGCCCATGACCTCCCAGGCGCAGGGTAGAGGAGGCTGCTTTCCTCAGATCTTGGCAGAAGTTGGTAAGATGAAAGGCAGAGGCTGGGAGTCACTAGTGGCCTGGTTTCTAAACTCCCAGGAAATGACTGAAGTGCAGGTTTCACCACAGCGCACACATGGTTCACGGAAATAGGCGGTTTCAGCCACAGTTGAGAAACTGTGTTCAGGCAAGGAGCAAGATGGTGGGGACTCGCCCACCAGGACATGCGTGCCGCCTCCTGGTGGGTGCGTGTGTGCAGGACGCACCAGCTGGTGCACACAGGCTGCAGAGCGACCTGGTAGTCCAGGGCCTCACCTTCCGCCTGGCCTTTCAGCCCTGACACACTCAAGGACCCGGCCTTACTCACTGTTCTGACTGCTTTACGTGGTTACTCCTGCTCTGGGATGAAGCCACCAGAGCAAACCAGGCGCCTGTGAGGCGGGATTCGTTTCTCCAGAAGCGCGGTGTGGGCGAGCCTGGAGTGAGAGTGGGCAGGGACAGCGACCCGACCGCCAAGACCCAGCTCCCTGCCCCCTTGCTGGCCAGTGAGGTGTTTGCTAAGATTCCAGTGCGTTCTGGATGAGCCTAGATGCCGCCCTGCGGCCCGGCCAGTGGGTAAGGATCGTCTCAGGTTGGGTGGAAGTGGGGTACTGCACCTTAAAAGCAGGCTTTCTGTGCGTGCCTTGTGTCTCCTAAGATCTTAAACACGCACCTCGGGATCTCACAGTAAAGTGAGCCACGGTTCGAGATTCGGCAGGCCTGGGCAGCATCTGCAGAAACCCCCGCCCCAGCTACACGGACTTCCTCGTTCACAAGAGGATGACAGCGACAGGGCAGCTCTGGGGAGCCACAGGGCTCCAGCCCCAGAGGCGCCCTCCGGCCAAGGCCAGCCTTTGGGTCCAGGGCGACCCCAGGGCCGTCTGGCCCCTCTCTCCCTGTGGTGAAGTCTGGCGCACTGAGGATGCCGCTGGCTAAGGCAGCCCTCGGGGTCAGCAGGAGCGGCCAGTCCTCCTCCTCTCACTTTTTCAAATTCCCTCCTCCCCTTGTCCAGAAAGGACCTGGGGACCTTGGACAAACACCCGCATCACCTGAGGTTGCCCCGGATGGAAGCCCCTTGGGGTGCTGGGTGCCCAGGGAGACTCCACTGGGATAGTGGGGGTGAGCCAGGGACCCCAGCCCATGCCCACCTGCCCACCCTGCTCACGGGCTTGGGGAGAGATGATTAGATGTTCAGCCAGGGCTGTGGGCCCCCAGGTGACTGGAGAGTGAAGACGGGAGATAAGAGAGCTGGCAGCTCTGAGTGGCAGGGGCAAAGGCCCTGGGGTGGCACCAGCTGGGGAGGGGTGGGCTGGAGGGCCGGGACCAAGAAAACTCCGGTGTCACTGCGGGCAATGTGCTGGAACTCCAGAAGTTGGATGGGGCAACAGCAGGGCTGTGCTGCCCTGGGGGTGTGGTGCAGGACTCCCTGTGGTAGTCTGTGTGCGTAAAATATTCTGTAATGATTAAAAACAAATTTTAGGAGAAGTTTCATAGGTGAACAAAAGCTGCTAAGCATGACTGAGGACAGACTCCCTGCCGAGGGCTGCGTCGTGACACCCGCTCCACGAGCTCTTGGGGACCAAGCGCCTCGGGCCCAGCTGCGCGGCAGCAGAACAGGGGAGCAGGGGAGCAGGGAGTGCTCCTGGACAGGGCCATTGGAGAGAGGGGTGTCTGCAAGGGTGCCCAGCGAGACCCGGGGACCCCAGCTCTCAGAGCCACCGGGGACCCCGACTCTCAAAACTACCAGGGGACCCCAGCTCTCAGAGCCACCGGGGACCCCGACTCTCAAAACTACCAGGGGACCCCAACTCTCAGAGCCACCGGGGACCCCGACTCTCAAAACTACCAGGGGACCCCAACTCTCAGAGCCACCGGGGACCCTGACTCTCAGAGCCACTGGGGACCCCGACTCTCAGAACTACCAGGGGACCCCAACTCTCAGAGCCACTGGGGACCCCGACTCTCAGAGCCACCAGGAACCCCAACTCTCAGATTTACCAGGGGACCCTGACTCTGAGAGCCACTGGGGACCCCGACTCTCAGAACTACTAGGGGACCCCAACTCTCAGAGCCACTGGGGACCCCGACTCTCAGAGCCACCGGGGACCCCGACTCTCAGAACTACCAGGAGACCCTGACTCTGAGAGCTACTGCGGACCCCGACTCTCAGAACTACCAGGGGACCCCAACTCTCAGAGCCACTGGGGACCCCAACTCTCAGAGCCACTGGTGACCCCAACTCTCAGAACTACCAGGGGACCCCGACTCTCAGAACTACCAGGGGACCCCGACTCTGAGAGCCACTGAGGACCCCGACTCTCAGAACTACCAGGGAACCCTGACTCTGAGAGCCACTGGGGACCCCAACTCTCAGAACTACCAGGGGACCCCAACTCTCAGAGCCACTGGGGACCTGGACTCTCAGAACTACTAGGGGATCCCGACTCAGAGCCACTGGGGACCCCGACTCTCAGAGCCACCAGGGACCCCAACTCTCAGAGCCACCAGGGACCCCAACTCTCATAGCCACGGAGGACCCTGACTCTCAGAGCCACCGGGGACCCCAACTCTCAGAGCCACCGGGGACCTCGACTCTCAAAACTACCAGGAGACCCTTACTCTCAGAGCAACTGGGGACCCAGACTCTCAGAGCAGCCGGGGGACACATATACTCAAAGCAAGCCAGGAGACCCCAACACTCACTGTCTGCCCACACGTCTCTGTGTTAAAGCAGCTGCCTCCAAACTCGGCCCAGGATCCACACTCTGGACCCCAGAAAGTGCTGGTGTTGCCATGGGAAGGTGGGAGGTGGGCCGTGTGCATAGAAACTCGGTGAAATGATGTTTTCAACTCAGGCCGGCCAGCAGCCAGCGCAGTCACCAGTGATGGCCTTGGAGGCACTGTGACTGGTGGTTTTTTCTTGTGTACTGTTCACAAGTCTCCTTGATAACAATGTATTGTTTCATAGTTAAGAAAAATGAAAGTAACTGTTTCTTAAACCAGGTCAGAAAGAGCCTGCTGTTGGTGTTCCCACTCTGAAATCCATTTCCATAACCCTGAGAGGGACATACATGTTAAAAAGGAAAGCATTGCCTCAAGGAGCCCCCCATGGCCAGGTCGTGTGGACGGGGCCTCTGGCTTCGTAAGGCCCTTGCCCGGCGGGCGCAGAGGGAGCCAGAGCCTGGCTGGGAGCCTCCCTCCACCCGTCCAGCAGGAGAGTGGTCAGGGCGAGGCTGCTGCAGGCCCCCTGGGTGACCACTGGCAAGCCTTACCTACAGAGGACCAGTCACCAGTGTCCTCCCTGGGCCAGCTTGTCAGGCTGGCCTGCCCCCACCGCGTGTTTGGCCCCCTGGCCCGCAGCCCCTAGCCCCAGTGGCTGCCTGGTCACCCTGGCCTCGCCCCTCCACTGTATCCTTGGCACTGCTCTGCCACATCCCTGTTTAGCTCCAGCTTCCCTGGGGTGGGGGGACTGCAGGGCCCTGGCACACCCTTCACCACCTGCCTGGCCTGAAGTCCACCTTCTCTGGGGCTTACATCAGGTCCCATAGCCCACACTGATGCCTGAGACCCCACTTGGCACAGGCACACGCTGTCCCCACCTGATAGGCTTACTTGGTACCCAAACTTGGCCCCTGTCTCTGGGCCTCCAGAGGAGCCCCTCTCCCTGCCCCACCTCCTCTCTGTGACCCTGGAGCTGGGCACCTGGAGCACCATGGGATTCCTTCCTGGCCCTGTGGGAGTCCAGCAGCAGCCAGGACAGGCCATTCTGCCCCAGCCCAGATCTAAGATCTCCTCCGAGTCTTGAGGTGGTGAGTCCCTAGAACTTCAGGGCCTGGGGTCTCCCTGGGAAGATGGGAGGAATCTCACCAGCCCCCAGTCTAGCTACCCAGGCAGCTTTTCCACGGCCAAGAGAAGGAAGAGTTTCCTGAGAAAACCTGAGCTAGGGTGGCCAGCCCTCCTGCTGCCCATGGACTCAGTCTCCTCAGCTAATCGGGGACTGAGGCCCAAGCCCCACAGTCCCCACAGAGATGGCAGGGGCCTGAAGACGCAAGGAAAAGGAACAGGGAGGGGCTGGGCCCTTAGTGGCTGGGGGACTGACCCTTCCTGACTGGGAAAGAGACTCCCTACTCCGAAGTGTGAACACAACAACTGTGCGGGCCAGAGTCCTGGGCTGGATGGACCCTCACTGAGTCTGGTGTCCCAAAGGTGCAGGAAAGGGGAGGCTGAGTGTGTGTGTGTGTGTGTGTGTGTGTGTGTGTGTGCGCGCGTGCGCGCACAGGCCCTCGGCAGGCAGCCAGGTCAGCAGTCTGGACACAGCAGCCACAATTCTTCTGGGGGAGGGTGGTGGCGGCTGTTTGCTGCCCTTGGCCTTGGAGGGCAGTTGAAAGTTCCCATGGTCCCGGACACGGTGGGGTGGGCGCAGGAGAGGAGACACCAAGAAGCTTTGATTATCTCCCCAGAGGGAGTTGCAGGCATGGCCTTGAAGTGCAGCCCAGATGCGAGGCAGGTGCCCTGGGCCGGAGTGGGTTCTGCACCCTCCCCCCAGGCTACCGGGCTTCCCATGGGCCTGAGGGTGGAGGCCTAGGCCTGGCTCCAAACCACTGTCCTCTGGGTAAATTGGGTGTAGGGCCACCAGATTTAGCAAGTAGAAATCCTGAACACAGTTAAATTTGAATTTCAGATAAACAGTAAATATTTTTCATGGAGTGCTTATGCTAAGAAGTCTGCATCATTCTGAGATTCACATCTTCCTCGTGGTCCGTTTCTCTGGTGGGAGCCCCACAAGCCAGCAGTTACATGGCTGCAGAGTGACCCTGCCTGACACGGCTCTGCAGCCCCCTTTCGTTTCTGTTTTACTTGTTTTCTATTGAGGATGAATGGTCTCGGCGTTTGGTGAAGGCACACAGCCTGTAACCAGCATGCATGGCTTGCTCGGAGCGCCTGGCCTGCGTGTGCATTTCCCCAAATTCCATCCCTGTGGTTCCCACACATCCCTCTGCGCAGCGCCTGGGGAGGCTCCAGCTTGAGGCTGTTCCTGCCCAAGTCTTCTGGGGACCGCTGATTTCCTTCCTCTTGGGCTCACACCTAGGAGTGGAACTGTGAGGCCCCAGGGTGACACAGGTCTAGCTTATAGGATTGTGAAGGGTGCATCTGAGGCCAGGAGAGACAGACTGCTTAGTACAGCCTGGGAGCTGCCACTGTGTGGAGTAGCCACCGGTCAACCTGGGGTGCCCCGAGGGTGGGGGCCAGAGGGTAATCATTCTGGCAAGCTGTTGTGAGTCCCAGGACACTGCCCCATGGAGGGGTACAGGGAAGGCTGGGGTTCAGGAAAGGCTGGGTGCTTGGGAGATGGGGTTTAGGGCACCTTGGGAGTTGTAAGGAAGGTGGGGGTATAAGGCATGTTGGGGTGCCTGGAGGTGGGGTATATGGCCGTGAGGTGCTGGAAAGGCCATGACCAGTGCGGAGCCTGAGTGGGCCGCTCTCTCTGGGAGTCATAGCTGAGAAGCCCAACAGGGGCTAAGCTGAGTCGCCTCTGGGGGTCCGTGGCCTCGTCCTGCATAGAGACAGCTGCAGAGGCCCAGCCCACCCCGCTTGAGCAGCAGAGGAGGGCCTGAAGGCCACTCTTATCACCCGCCAGCGCCGTGCCAAGCACGTCCTCCCAGGCCACAAGGATACTTTCTGTCCTTTAGGCGGAGGGAGGTGGCCCAGTGTGCTCGGTGGCAGGGGCAGCTGCTGGGGTATGCGAAGCCCAGAGCCCCTGCCTAACGGGCCTCCTGAGGCACGTGAGACATGGTGTCCAGCCCGGGTTCCTAGAGCGCAGGGTCTTCTGGAGCTGCAGCCGGGCTGGCCCAGGGAGGGTGAGGAGGCCATGGAGGCCTCACCACTTGGGCTGGATGCCCTCCTGCCTCAGGACCAGGGGTGTGGTTCGGAGGTAGAATGCTGCTGGGTTTCATATTTAGCACCACAAATAAAATGCCTTCTAATTAGTAGGTGTCAAGATCCAAGGGGGGATTTTTTGGAGATTGAACTCAGGGGCATTCTACTTCTGAGCTACACCCCCAGCCCTAATTATTTATTCTTTATTTTGATACAGGGTCTCACTAAGTTGCAGAGTGCCTCACTAAGTTGCTGAGGCTGGCCACTATCCTGCAATCCTCCTGTCTCAGCCTCCCAAGTACTGGGATTACAAGCGTGCACCACCATGCCCGGCGGGAAAATGTTTAATAAAACAAAGTACAGAACTCAGTGGATGGTGTTTTAGAACAGCTCAGGGCCTGCCCCTCTTGCCCGCTCTGTCTCTCAGTCTCTTTCGTCTCTCACTAGCTTCTGTCTCCTTCACACTCTGACTCAGTCTCTGTCTTTATCTCTTGATCTCACTCTCTCTGTCTCTACCTCTCTCTCTGTCTTTCAGCTTCTCTGTCTTATTCTTCCCTTGTATCTATTAGTCTCTGTCTCTTTCTCTCTGTCTCTGCCTCCATTTCTGTCTCCGTCTTTCCCTCTATCCTGTCTCTCCCACTCTCACCCCTCTCCCTGTCCCCTCCCTTCCCCTCTGTCTCTGTCCTGCATCCCTCTCCCCGGAGAGCCCTCCTTCTGACTCCCCGCTCACCTCCATTCCTCCTGCAGATCCCGGGCAGGCCCAGGCTGGGAGCCAAGGTCAGGGATAACAGGGCTGCCTGGGAGGCAGCTTGGGGGGAAGAAGTAGGACCTGGCCTCTGTGGGGACTTTTGGGCCCGGACAGCCCCAGAAGTCTGACTCTGGGCTCTCTCTGCAGCTTGGTGTTTGGAAAGTGGGACCCCTGCCCACCAGTGTCCCTTAGACCCTGCCTTTGATCCTAGGCTTCAGGGAGGGGCCTTGAGCTTGTCTAAGCTCTGGAGGCTGCATCCCTCTCTATAAAGCAGCTCTCCTCCTCCCCAGCAAGACAGGGCCCTGTGGGCCCCTCATCCCCCGCCCTGGCCTCATGGAGGATCCAGCATGGGGCCAGGCTGGCCACCAGAGACCCGTGGTGCTCTCAGCTCTCTCCTGTCTGGCCCTCTGTCCACCCTAAGTCCGGGTTGACGGTGTACACCAGCTTGTGTGGCTCCCAGAGGGTCGAGTCTGCAGCAAGGCAGGGTGGGCCTGTGCTCAGCTCAGTCCCAGGCTCTCCCACCCCTGTGAGGCTGTGCTTCTTCTGGGCAACAGGAAAGCGCTGGACATCTGCTCCCGCCTGGCTTTCTCCTGTGTGTCCACAGCCCCGTGAGTCCTGCCAGCGATCCAGGTGCACACAGTGCGCTTGTGTGAGATGGACACCTGGAGGTGGTCACCGGCACAAATTCGCACCTCTGGGCTCAGGGCAGGGATGTGCTCCCTTAGCACACTGTGGACACGTCCATGTGGGCCCAGCTGACTGCCCAGCCCTGGCCGGCTGACCAGGCCCCTGCGCCCACATACCTGGAGTGAGCTGTTTGCCTAGATGAGGAGTGGTGTGTGTATGTGTGTGTCTGTCCTTGTATGTCTGTTTTCTGTATGTCTCTGTATCTCAGTGCGTGTCTGTGCATATCCTGTGTGTCTCTGTGTAGTCTATGAGTCTGCATGTATTTTGTGTGTGTGTATGTGTGTGTGTGTTAGTGGCAATTGAATCCAGGAATATTTACCTCCAAGCTTCTATATGTATTTTTGGTGTGTCTGTGTGTGTGTGTGTGTGTTTGTGCAGTGCACAGGCCCTGAATGTATGGGTCAGGCTGGGGGCTGGGGCCATGGCCAGCACAGCAGGGCCCAGGGACATCAGCTAGGGTCGGTGCCCCAGGCTCCCAGAGGCAGGGCTCCTTGGACTTCCTCCTTGTACCAAAGCAGACACGGCCTGAAACCTCAGCAGGCTGAGTGACGACATGTTATGAGGTCTGGGAGTGAGGGGACAGCTTTATGCCTTTGGTCAGCTGCCTCTGAGGTGCCCTTCCCAGGCTGGCTCTGCATTCTTGCCCCCAGACCTGGCAGCTCTGGGAGGAGAGCTTGTGGCCCAGGGAAGGTTCTCTGGCCTTGTATGGGGACACTGCCCCTGGGGGCCCAGGTGGGCAGCCTCCCAGGGTGGGGGTCAGGGCTCTGTGTCCAGACAGTACAGGATAGCCATCCAGGCCAGCTCGGGGTCTCAGACACACAGCCTAGAACCCCCAGAGCCAGCTGAGCTGGGCAGGCCCTGAGAGAGATGCACCCCAGGGAGTGATCTCCCCGCCCCCGCCCCCGCCCCTGCCTGTGTGCTCTGGGCCCCTGACGCCAGCAGCAGCACGTGAGGAGATAAGGGTGGGGGCGCAGTGGACAGGGCTGGCCCCATCCCCACGCCGGCCCCCCGGCCTCACAGCCTGCCCGCCAGCCCATCCGCCTGCTCAGAGCAGGTCTTTGTGCCCCAGCCTTGCAGGTGTGGGGGCGGGACGGGGTCCTTGGCACAGGCAGCCTTCTGGCCACATGGGACGGCGCTGGCCAAGGTCTCGGCCGCACATAAATGGGGCGGCAGGGCTGCGGCAGCAGGCTTGTGCACCAGAGGCCTCCTCCCTTTTCCCAGGCTCACAGGCCACCGAGGACTGCAAACCCAGGGCCAGGACCCCAGGTAAGGTCCGGCCAGCTTCCGGGGACACAGCCGGGGTGGCTGGGCCTCCCTTCATGCGCACAGTTGGTGGTACCTGGTCCTGGTCGGCAGCTGCTCTGCTGGCTCAGGGACCCCGGTGACAGCGCCTCCACGGAAGTGCGCCTGTTCCTTTTTCCTATGCATATACTTCTTTGAGGGTCTGGCCTAAAGAGGTGTAGGGCATGGGAAAATGGGGCGGCGAGGTCCTCGGCAGCCAGAACTGGCACGGCGCCTGTACCCGACCGGAGGAGCCCCCCAGACCCGGAGGCCTCCCATGCCTCTCACCGACAGGGCCTGGCGCTGCCGCCCTCCTGGGGAGGCAGGTCAGACAGGAGGAAGAGCACTAGCCCTGGTCTTGTGTGTGTCCAGCAGGCTCCGCAAGAGAGTTCCAGGCCCAGACTGTGACGGGAGCCGGCGTGGGGCAGGAGAGCAGGGCTGTGTGTGGGTAGGCAGGATGGACGGGAGGCAGAGGCTGCCCAGCAGGCCCCAGGCGGGCCCGGCCTACCTTGAGTGTATGCTGGGGCCGCCCTGCTGGAAGGGCCTGGGGTGCAGGGTGGGTGGGTGTGGGGCCAGGACTCACACTTCAGAAGCTCTCTTCACAGGCAGAAGAGTACACTGTGTGGCCTCACTTTCTGTGCAAGTTGCCGACTGAGGCTCTGATGCTGGAGGAGCTGGAGACTCCGCCAAGGGTGTCCCCAGTTCCAGGCAGATGAAGCTGCTCCCAAGACCTTCATTTGCATTAGCAACAGTGGGAACATTTGAGGTGTCAGTAAGGGGGCGTCGTTCAGCGAGGCTGTGTCCCACCTCAGCAACACAAAAAGCAAAGCCAAATAGAATGTCAGCAAAGATAATCTCATTTGAACCACAAAAAATAAAATGCTTGAACAAAGCTGCTGTGGTGTGCTGCTTTCCTGTGACTCTTGGGAACTTGGTGACGTGTGCCACCTGAGGGGAATAAAGGGACCCCTGGCACTGGGGAGCATGGGTCTGCGTCACCTTCCCATGACCAGGGGATTGGAGCCAGCAGCCCCTGACCCAGCAGGCACCCGGGCTCCTGAGACTCATCTCTAATCAGCCCAGCCCAGGGCAATGAGCTCTGGTGATGGGTGCCCCCTCTCAGCTGCGGCCCCGCTGAGGCTGGGCCTCACCTGGCAGCACCTCCCTCCCCTGGCTGGGCCACAGCCTCTGTGTGGGAGGCCAGAGGACCCGGAGGGGCCCTGCAGGCCCGCCCGCAGGCCCCCCAGGGGTCAAAATGGGGCTGTCCTGTGACCCCAGGCCTCTCGAGGCCCTCCCGCTGCTGCCTATGGACACTTGCATGGACTTTTGTTCCCAAGGCCCCCAACAGATGCCAAAACCACAGAGTTACAGACCCTAGCGTTACCTACACATGCACACCTGGATAAAGCTTAGTGTATACGGTAGGCGTGGTAAGAGGTTAACGGCACTAAAGCAGAGCCACTTCTGCAGTCCTGGAGTGGTGCCACTCCTCCAGGAATCAAGACAAGTATTTTTGGGCCCCCTTTGGTGACTGTTAACAAGCAGAGCCAAGGGAAGCTGGGCTGGCCGAGGTGACCCCGCCCCAGACACCCAGTGCCCAGGTGACTCCGCCCCAGACACCCAGTGCCCAGGTGACTCCGCCCCAGACACCCAGTGCCCAGGTAGAAGCACAGCTGCTGCTCTGCTGCTCAGTCGCCAGGTCCTGGGTCCGCGGGGGTGGGGGTGGGGGGCAGAACCGCACTGCAGACTGGATTCAGGGAGCCAAGGGTCCTCCTCGAGGCCATGCGGCCAGCCGCTGTGCCACACAAAGCCTGCCTTGGGAAGGAAGCCCCCGGGTCCTGGAGGCTGGCCACACCTGTCCAGCTCTTACTGGGAGGTGTTCTGGGAAGCAGCGCCCCTTCCAGGTGGCGAGGAGGGAGGGTCTTCTGTCCCGAGGTCCACTGTGGCCTTCTAACCTCTGCAGGGTGGGGCGGGGCGGCCTGCAGAGGTTAGAGGTCCCAAGGGAGCCCAGGCCTGGTGCCCTCAGCTGGGCTTGGGAGGGCACCGAGCTTTGTAAGAAGGTGGAACTGCACCTCCATCGAGGCCAGAGTTCCAGCAGCCCCTCCCATCTTTCTAAGATGATTTCAGACAGTTTTCTTTTTGAGCTACACCCCCACCCATATTTTATTTTGAAATAGGGTCTCACTAAATTACTGAGGGTCTCGTTGCGTTGCTGAGGCTCGCCTTGAACCTGTAGTACTCCTGTCTCAGCTTCTCAAGTATTGGGATTGCAGGTGTGCACCACCTCACTCAGCCAGACAGAAAATTTGAAAAAGTCCAGCCAACACCCAGAGACTCACTACCTAGATCCAGCAACAAATGCCTTGCTGCCCTTACCTTGTCCAACTTGCTTTGAATGGCAGCTTCTCTCTGGAAGCTGGGGTACACTGGCCTCTGAGATGGTTGCCATGGGGGGTGGAACCCCACTACTGCAGAGAAGAGCCATCCCTGCCCACAGCTACTCCCTGAGGCTCCCAGTGAGGGTCAGGGATGGGCTTGTGGCCCAATCCTGGCCTCTGCACGAGCCAGCTCACCCAGACCTCCCAGCAGAACCTTCTGGGGCCCTACTGGGGTCGCTATGGTTTCCCATGAGCTGGCAGAGAGATCCAGGTCTCCTGAGCTGGGCTTCCAGGTGTTCTGTGCACACCTGCCCCGTGCTCAAGGGGCATGCCCTCAGCCAGCTCTGAGGCCTAGGAGCCTGGGTGTCCACCAAGCTGAAGACCATTCCCCCTGTACCCACAGCCCCTGGCCACAGCTGTCAGGATGGCCACTTGGCCAGAGAAGCAAAGTGTGCCCACTGCCAGGGCAAGCCAAGGCCTCAGAAGGAGGGTGCCAGAGCTGGCGTAGATTCACATGCTTATAACCCCAGTACTTGGGAGGCTGAGACCTGAGAATCATGTGAATCACAGATTCTCTCTCTCTCTCTCTCTCTCTCTCTCGACACACAGGAGAAACGCTCACATGGTACAATGCACATCACATACACAAGATGACGTGACAGGTGCACATTCATTCAACACCTCACACACAACACACTTACCACGTGACACGCCACACAAGTGGCACACACCTTACATACAAGGTGACACATGGCATGTGTACACTGCACACATGTGCAGACTCCACACTACCCACACCAAACACCACACTCAGACGCACATGTGACAGACAGCACCTCCGATTCGTGGGGACACGGCCCGGCAGCACCTCAGAGCCAGGGCCACAGGACCTTAGGGTCTTTAGGGGCAGAGGAAGCAACCTGTTATTAATTAATTAATTAAATTCAATATGATACTGTGGATTGAATCCAGGGGCATTCTACCTCTGAGCTACAACTCCAGCCCAATTTTATTTTGAAACAAGGTCTCACTGGGTTGCTGAGGCTGGCCTCAAACCTGGGATCCTCCTTTCTCAGCTTTCCAAGTACTGGGATTACAAGTGTGCGCCACCACGCCCAGCTCAGCTCTGAGGTCACTGAGTCCTGCTGTCCCCTGGAGGCTGCTGCCCCTGCTGGCCAAGCCCAGGCCTAGGCTACACACAGCCCTTTGGTGGGCACCCAACCTCCTCCTGCTCTAGGTCTGCAGGCTCCGCCGTCTGTCTGTGGGCCTCTGTGGCCCCCGTGTCCCTCACTTTGTCCCATGAGGACTTCAGCTGGCTGCAGGGACCCTCCCTGCACAGGGATGCTGCAGGTGTGGGCCGAGGGCACCTGGCACACAGGCCTCCAGGTACACCCCTGCTCCTCCCGTCACCAGCCAGGGCCACTGGGCATCGTGGCACACACCTATAGTTCCAGCTCCTGGAGAGATTCCAGGAACTCAGGGCTTGGAGACCATCCTGGACAACACAGCAAGACCCCTACCTCAAAGAAAAAAATAGTTCTGCCCGTGGACAGAAGAGTATACAATGTCAGCTCCAGGGCAGAGCCACTGTCATGACTCCAAGTGGTGAAGGTCCTCCAGGAAGGCACAGGTGTGGCCCACACTCACTGCTGTGGGGCCCGGAGCTGGCTCCTTCTCAGAAGCCACCCTTGTGGGTCTCCAGCAGAGTACACAGGCCCCAGGGTCCTGGTGTGTGCACGTGGCTCCTGGAGTCTGGGGGTTACCAGGCAGGGGCTGTCTTCGGCTCGAGGCCCAAACAGGGATCAGGGGGCTTGCTTCACTTGGCAGAGAACCTGGAAGGATCCAGGGGGCAGCAGCGAAGCCTGAGGCTTGAACAGCTGCAGGCTGGGGCCAGGGTGGGACCCGGGGAGGCCAGGGCATGTGGGGGCCCTGGGGACGGCACACTGGGTGTCTTGAACTTGACGTCTGTGTTTCACCCGGCGATTCTGAAACCATGTTTTTATCTGTGGAAAACAGGCGCTCAGGGCAGGGACAGGCACAGCCCCGGCGGAGCCCAGCCCCCTGACAGCAGCACCTGCAGGCCAGGGCCTCCGCTCCAGGCAGCCCGGGCTGACCCGGCCCGGCAGGCTCCTCACCTGCTCCTCTGGCAGCCGCACCTTCAGGGCCAGAGCCCTCCTCTCCAGGCGGCTCAGGTATGGGTGCTGCTGGAAGGCGACCTCCAAGCTGCTGAGCTGGTCTGAGGTGAAGACTGAGCGGATGCGGGGGTGCCGCACTGGGTCCAGCTCCTTGCTCAGCCCTGGGAGGAAGGAGGGGCACTGGGTCCCTTTGACTAAAGGGGCTCAGGGCAGGCTTCCCTGGCTCGGAGAGGGCCACGGAGGACAGCAGGCCAGGTGAGGGCAGGGCGGCACCTTCTGGCCCCTGGAGTTTGTGAGTGGCAGGCACGAGCCCCCCATCTTCTTTTTTATCATACTCCAGTGGCTCCTCTGAAACACCAACAGTGCCTGCCTCAGTACTCTGTACTTGAGCATTTTATGATTCAGTTTTGAAACTTATAAATTTGGGGGGTTAGTGGAGATTGAACAAGGGGTACCCTGTCACAAAGCGAAACACCCAGCCCTTTTAATTTTTAGATGAAGTCTCACTAAGTTGCCCAGGCTGGCCTCGAATTTGTGAGCCTCCTGCCTTAGCTTTGAGTTGTTAGGATAACCGGCATGTACCCCTGAGCCTAGTGATAAATGCTTTTTTCCTTCTCTCTCATCGTTTCTGAAGTTTCCTGATATTCCCTCTCATGGATTCTGGTGTCCACTTAATCTGTGAACTGTTTTTAGACATTTCTATTAGTGCACGTGTTTACGTATGTGCATGCACACCCATGCTAAGAAGAGATTGGCCACATTAAGATGTATGACTATGGCCAGGTGTCATGGCACACACGCGCTTGGGAGGCTGAGACAGGAGGATCGCACGGGTTCGAAGCCAGCCTCAGCAACTTAGTGAGACCCTATTTCCAAATAAAATATAAAATAGGGCTGGGAGTATAGCCTGGAGGTAGAAAGCCTCTGGGTTCCACCCCCAGTACCAAAAAAAAAAAAAAAAAAAAAAAAAAGCTGGGCAAGGTGGTGCACACTTGTAATCCCAGTATTCGGGAAGTGGTTAGAGGATCGTAGTTCACCGACAGCCTTGGCTACTTAGTGAGACCTTTCGCAACTCAGTGAGACCCTGTTTCAAAAAATAAAAATAGGGCTGGGGGTGTAGCTCGGAGGTACAATGCCTCCAGGTTTTATCCCCAGTAAAGCCAAAAAAAAAAAAAAAAATTGAAAAAAAGAATAGATTGGGAAGAATGACGTCAAGTCCCGAGGTGAGTGCAGGCACGGCCTCCCAGGTGGACTGTGGTCATGCCTCCCCAAGTCCCTCTCTTCAGCACTGCCAAAGGGGCTATATTTAAGACAGGGCCTTGGAGGGGTATCAAGGTCACAGAGCTCCTAGGATGGGCTGACCAGTGTTTCTGAGGAGGCCCGACAGAGGCTGGGTGCAGGGAGGAGGCAGGTCCAGTAGGGTCTGGAGGAGCAGCCTGTTCTACCTCAGCTGGGACATCCAGACCCTGAGGAAGGTGTGAGTGGCCAGGCTGGGTGCAGTGCTGTGTGCTGGCCGCCCTGGCAGAGACGACTGACGATGTTGGTGAGGGTTTCTGGTTGGGGAGAATGTGTTTATTTTGATGTCACTGGGGATGGAACCCAGGGGTACTGTACTTCTGAGCTGCACCTCCAATCCTATTTTATTTTGAAACAGTCTCACTAAGTTGCAGAGGGCCTCACTATGTTGCTGAGGCTGGCCACAAATCTGCAATCTTCCTGTCTCAGCCTCCCAAGTACTGGGATTACAAGCATGCACCAAAATTCCAGGCTGGGAGAATGCATTTAAAATCTCAGCTCATTGAAGCCGGGCGCGTGAGGGCGTATGCTTCTAATACCAGCATTCGGGAGGCTGAGACCTGAGGATCATGGTTCACAGACAGCTTCAGCTACTTAGTGAGGCCCTCTGCAACTCAGTGAGACACAGTTTCAAAATAAAGAATAAAAAAATAGGGCAGATGGTGGAGCTCAGAGGTCAAATGCCCCTGAGTTCCATCTCCATACCCGAAAAAAAATAAATAAATAAATCTCAGCTCATTGAAGTATAAAATTCTTCCATGAAGACTACTCAAACTTTTATTTATTTTTAATATATATTAATATATTTAGCATATATGACATATTTTAATAGACATTGCAGTGCTGGGGAGAGAAAGTGCTCTACCACTTTAAATTTTTCTTAAGTAGTTTATAGATAATATTAACCCCATATTTGAACAAGTAATTTTATTTGGTGTGTGTGGTAGTGGGGATTGAAACTAGGGGTGCTCTACAACAGAGCTACCCCTGAAAGGACAAAGTTTGACCACACCAGAGACCACCTTGTAGCCAAGAGATTTATTGGAGGGGCCAGTATGAAAGGAAGAAACATAGAAAGAGAGAGAAAGAAAGAGACAGAGGGGGAGAGAGAAAGAAGAATCCAGGAAGAGAGGGAGCACGTGTTGGGATCAGTGATATATAGGGGCTTGAGGTTACGGATTGGGGGCTCACAGGCTAGGAGAAATGCCCTTTGAACTAATTGGCTAGAGTCCCATGGGAGGGGGTCATGCGGCCAGGTAATTGGCTCAGGGTCAGTGGGGAATGTCCCGTTCACTGATTGGCCAAGGGCACCAGGAGGGGGCAGGTCTCCCAGGTAAGTGACCAGGTGTGGTCAGAGGGGGATGGTAGCTTCACTGGTCAGACCAGGGCCTTTCAGGAAACTTAGCTGGGGGCGGGGGTCAGAAGTAAGAACCTAATTCTTCTAACAACCCCCCCATCCTTTTAATTTTAAGACAGGATTTCACTAAGTTGCGAAGTTCTGGTCTAGAGAACTTACAGATCTGGTTTCAGCCTCTCAGGTACTGGGATTACAGATGCACACCACCATGCCCTGCTGCCCAAGTAGGTTAAAAAACCAGACATCACGCTGGGCTGTGGCTCAGTGGCAGAGGGCCTTTTTAGCATGTAAGAGGAGGCCCTGGGCTGGACGCTAGAGCAACAAGGAATAAACAGCAGGGTTAAGCGGCACAAGCCAGCAATCCTGGCGGCTCAGGAGGCTGAAGAAGGGGATCAAAAGTTCCAGGCCAGCCTGGCAATTTAGGAGACCCCGTCTCAAAAGAAAATGAAAGAAGGGCTGGGGAATGTAGGTCCACATAGGGGGCTTGCCGAGCACGTGCACGCCCAGGATTCACCCCCCCCCCCTTCAAATAACAAACCAAGCAACAAAAAACCCCAACACCCCCCTACACACACCCACCAAAACAAAACAGGGCCCCGGGTGGACTGGGAATGGGCTCAGTTTGAGGTTAGACCAGGGATCCAGCTTGGCTGGAAAGGGCCACAAGGCCCCTCCCTCCAAAGGAGTTCCCAGAATCCACAAAGGAACCAGAAAATCATTTGCAAAAAAAAAAAAAGAATAAGAAAAGAAAATCATTTGCATGAAAGTGCTGAGGCTATCCCCAAGTTTCACAGAAAAGGCCTGAACCAGCCCAGCCTCTTCTAGCCTGGGTTGAGCAGGCGGCCTCTAAGGGATGAGCCACTCTGCGCCCAGGGAGGGAAAATTCCCAGCACCGTTTCTGCTTCTGTTTCCCAAGAAGAAGCATACTCTCCCAAGAGGGCAAGCAAGAGATCTACTCCCAGCTCCTGTTAAAAGCATCCCCAATCCCTGCCTAGTACAGAAAAGCACGCAGGGGTGTGTAGGTCTTGGGGCCTTGAACCTGGAACTTACCCAGCATGAGGCCCTTCCGGCTAAGGAAGCACCCACCCCCATCCAGCTTACCTGTGACGGGCGGCTCCGGCACTGGAGGTTCCCCGTACTTATCCTTCTGGACGCCGGGGGTCTGAGGGGGCTTCCAGATGACGCGCTCCTGGCCTTGGCTAGGGAGATTCCTGGGGGAAACTTGGGGGCGCTTGGAGGTGAGGGCGGACCCTGAGCAGCTGCTCTGGGAGAGCCAGTCTACGGACCCAAAGTTGGAGGGTGGTTTGTAGGCACCAGGCAGGGTGGAGGGAACCATCGCAGATGGTGGGGTGGGCAGCACCACAGAGCCTCAGAGGACTGGTGCAGCCGCGGTTCCAACACAAGCTGGCCACGGGGTCTACAGGCCTGCATTTATATGCTCAGGGAGGGAGTGGGATACGGCTGATAAGTGGCACCTAATTGCCTTGAATTCCCAGCACAAAGGAGGCAGTTTACACTTCCCAGGCTCCAAGAAGTCTGGGGCAAGGGCGGGGCTACTGACTGCTAATGGAGTCAGGACTGTCCAAGGTTGGGGGCACCTGTCCTCCCCATCCTACCCTGCTGGCTGCCTCACACTCCGCAGACCCGCACCGGCCAGTCTGAAGGCTACTGGGGATCTCCTTACCGTGAGCTGATTCTGGAGCTGGCAGCATGGTGCCCAGCCTAGAGGTGCAGGATCCCGTCCACACCCGAGGAGGTTCAGTATTCAGGGTGTCGGGGTGTCCAGAGAGGACCCTCCTACTCCCACTGCGCCCTTCCCGCTCTTGGTGGCCTTCAGCACAGCCCTGCTCCTCCCGGCCGCTGGAAGCCGCTTTCAAATTGGGCTGGACGTCTGCCCTGCCTGGCTGCTTGCTCCCAGCATGTACTGCTCCACACCGGGCTCTGGGAGCCCAGAGTGCACTTCAGGAGGATCGCCCGAACGCCACCGCAGATTCTCTGCTGAACTATCTGCAAGCTCGGGAGGGGCGCACGAAGCCAGGTGGATCCCCTACCTGGGCGCAGCCGCTCACGTCGGAGGCAGGACTGCAGTGCAGAAATCTCCCGCACAGCCGGCCTCGGTTCTGCGCTCCGGGAGGTGGGCGTCAGTGGGGTCCAGCCGGTAGCTCGGACACCTGGGGGCGCCGACGCCAACGCAGCTGGATCCGGATGGCCACCTCCGCCCCGCAGGTCTCGCCCTGGATTAACACCCTGACCCGCTTCCAGCGCTGCTGACGTTGATGAGGTCCCAAGTGCAGGGGCCACAGTGCAGCGGGGTCTGGCCGCGCAGACCTGGGTCCCCCACGCGAGTCTTCCTAGGATTCGTCCCAACCCAGAGGTCTAAAGATCCCAGGTGTGAAGTTGACAGCTGGGTGCTGGAAGCTTTGGACGTGGCCTCCAAGAGGGAGGCTGGGTCACTGACTTTCATCTCAGGAGATGCAGTCACCTCTTAGAACCAGGTCTGTTTTATCCTGGGCAAGGGGGTTGGAATTACTGCTGTCCAGTCTCCAGGACTGCAAATTGGGAGGGACCCGGGAGTCACCAGGTGTGCTCCAAAGATGCTCTGTGACTTGGAGTTTCCTCCCACAGCCGCAGCTGCTCCACACTGTGGTAGCTCAGCCCCAGCAGGGTAAAGGTGAGCCCCCTCCCCCAGCTGTTTTACCTGCCTGGAAATGTCAAGAGTATTCACTTCTTGAGTGAAGAGGGACACTTGTATGCCTCTTGTGGAGTTTGACTCTCAAAATCTGAATTTATGAGATGCAAGGCACTAACTCCTTATAATTTGAAACATCACTGCAGCTTGTTTATTTCTTTTTGGTGGTACTGGGGTTCCTGGAAACCCTTCTACCTCCGGGCTACACTCCCAGACCTCTTATATATTTTTTATTTGGAAACAGGGTCTCTGAAGCCAGTGTGGCTGGCTTCGCGCCAGCGCGATCCTCCTGTCTCCGGGAGGCGTGCGCCACCGCCCGGGGCTCATCGCAGCTTTAAAACAAATCTTTCTTTTAAATTTAGCAGCGCTGGGGATCTAACCTAGAGGCATTTTACCAGTCCTTTTTGAGACAGGCTCTGATAATTGCTTAGGCTGGCCTCAAACCTGTGATCCTCCTGCTTCAGCCTCTTGAGTAGCTGGAATTTGGGGAATGAGAGATGGGTGACAGCACACACAGCACATTTCATTTCTAATCTCTCAGCTGTGTTGTGCACCCCCCAGCTTTGAGGGCAACTTGGTCCACAAAGGGGAACTTTCTCAGCTCAAAGGTGACCTCACCCCCACTCAGCAGGGCCACAGTCTTCCCTCCTGAGCCCCAGGCTGATGCAGGGAGTAGTCCCTTGCTTCCTGCCCTCTGGGGAAGCTGTGTGTGTGTGTGTGTGTGTGTGTGTGTGTGTGTGTGTGTGTGTGTGTGTGACTAGGGATTGTACCTGGAGCATTTTACCTACATGCTACACCCTTAGCCCTATTTTTTTTTTCCAGCACTGGGGTTGGAACCCAGGGGCATTCTACCTCCGATCTATATTCCCATCCCTATTTTTTATTGTTTATTTTGAAACAGAGTCTAAGTTGCAGAGGACCTCATTAAGTAGCTGAGGCTTGCAGTGAACCTGCAATTCTGTCTCAGCACCATTTTATTTTTATTTTGAAACAGGATCTTGCTACGTTGATGAGAGTCTCACTACTTGTTGAGGCTGTCCTCGAACCTGCAATCCTCCTCAGATCCTCCTCTCAGTCTCCCAAGTGCTGGGATTATAGGCAGCACCACCATGCAGGGTGGGGCGGCTTTTGCAGTCAGGGTCCTCTGTGGCCCGCAGGCTGCTTTAGCCCACAACCGCTCTAGGCTACTTGTGGCCCTCGGGGCTCTGGGACCGCCTCCTCCTCCCAGCCCCAGGGCTGCCCACCTACTTCCTTCCCTACCTCTGTTGAGGTAGGTACGGCCAGGAAAGGGCGAGTGGCCAAAGGGGCAAGTTCACAGGGGCCCTGACGACCGTCCCCAACACGTGTCAAGCCTAAATCCCCAAAACGGCTCAGGCCGGCCATCGGCTTGCACTCTTCAGACCCTCAGCCTCAGCCTGCGAGCCCCAACCCACCTAGGCACCGCGAGCTCTAGGAGCCCCTCTCCCATTAAAATGGCGAGGCTGTCGGCTGAAGCCCAGAGGCCCAGCCTGCTCCAGCCCCTCACTACCAAGGCCCCGCAACAGCGTCTCCAGCGGGCGGAGCCACTCCCTATTGCCCCTCCCTTGCGACAGAGCCCTGCTGGGTGGAAAGCCCGAGGTGTGAGGGGTGCCTGGGGGCAGGTCTCCAAGCTCCAGGAGGAAGGGCTGCTCTCGCTGTCCAGTCTCTCTCCCTGCCCTGCTGCACCCACCAGGGAGGGCCCTCTGCCAACCAGAGACTGCTGCAGGGGTCTGTGTGGGGAGGAAGGTACTCCCAGGGAGGGCTAGAATGGAGGCCACCCAAGGGGCTCTTGGAAGCTGTGGGAAGCCAGGGGAAGGAAGGGCTCCAGCAGGCAGGAGTCCTGGGGAGGGAGGAGGAGGCTGCAGCTAGCCCAGTGGCCAGAGCCTCTGGCAGGGTGGTAGCCCAGAGCTGTAGGGCCTGGTCAGCTCCTGCTGTGGACACCGTGATGGCGCCGCGGGGTCTCCCTAGGACTCGACACCCATGGCTGTGGCAGTGGGCGGGGAGCTGGGGCTGGTCCCCAGTGCTGGTCTGGCCTGGCCCAGCGCATCTCACCTTCCCCACCACTGTGAAGGGGCAGGGATGCAGGGCCCAGAGTTGGTCACCTTCTTCCCTTTCCGTGCATGGTTGGCTTCTCCTGAGGTGGGCACAACACTCCTGGCCCTACAGACCAGGGGCCTATACACCTGCAGCCCACGGGGTACTGTGGACTTACGGCCCGGCATGTGGCTCTGTAGCTGTTCCCCAGAGACACTGGTGGCAGAGTGAGCACCAAGGAGTGAAGCTCACCTGGTCCAGAAAGGAGAACTTGGCCAGTTTCCTGGCTGCCAGGGCCCGAGGGGACTCTGTCCAGGCCTCAGACCCCAGGCCTAGGCCATGTGGGGAGGGGAATGGGATTTTGCAGTTGAACAAATTTAAATCTAAGGCCACCCTAACCTGCAGGAAAGTGGAATTCAATGTGCAGCGAGGCATTCGGAGGCAAAAGGTGTGCTTTTGACTCAAAGTTAATTCATTTGGTACTAGGGGTGTAACTGGGGCACCCTACCTCTGAGTTCTCCCCCAGCCCTTTTTAATAGAAATTGGGTTCTGTTAAGTTGCTCAGGTTGGCCTTGAATCTGTGATCCTCCAGTGTCAGCCTTGAAGCAGTGGGATTAAAGGCGTGGGCCACCAGGCCCATTTACCCCCAGTCCTTTAACTGAAAAAAGGGTGTCAGTGGGCTGCTGAGAGTACAGGCGCGGGCTGTCACACCAGCTTTAACAAAACTTTGTTTTTGTTCTAGGGATTGAACTTGGGGACTCTCTACTTCTGAGTTATATCCACAGTTTTTTTTTTTTTTTTCGAAACATCAGGGCGTGGTGGCACGTGTTTGTAATCCCAGTCCTTGGGAGGCTGAGACAGAAAGATCTCAGGCTCACAGCAAGCCTCAGCTATTTAGTGAGGTCCTCTGCAATTGAGTAAGACCCTGTTTCAAAATAATAAAAATGGGATTAGGGGTGTAGCTTGGAGGTAGAATGACCATAAATTTAATCTCCAGTACCACACAATTTTTTTTTTTTTTTGGTGGTACTAGGGGCATTCTATCTCAGAGCTACACCCTCAGCCCTATTTCTATTCTTATTTTGAAACAGGTCTCACTAAGTTGCGAAGGGCATCCTAAATAGCTGAGGCTGTCCAGGAACGGTGATCTACCTGCCTCAGTTTCCCAAGTACTGGGGTTACAAGTGTGTGCCACCATGCCTGGCAACAATTTTTATTTTTTGTCGTACTGGGGATGGAACCCAGGCCCATTCTACTCTGAGTGACACCCCAGCACTATTTTTACTCTTTATTTTGAAGCAGGGTCTCAGTTGCAAAGGGCCTCACTTAAGTAGCTGAGTTTGTCCTTGAACCGTGATCTTCCCATCTCAGCCTCCAAATGCTGGGATTACAAGCCTGTGCCACCACGCCCAGCTCCAATATTTTTTAAACAGGGTCTCATTAAATTGCTGATGCTGGCCTCAAACTTGCAATCCTCCTGCCTCCCAACAAAGTAAATTTAAATTAATCAGCTGAACGGCATGATAGTGCACACTTCTAATCCCAGGCTTTAACAGAAGGATTGCAGACTTGAGGCCAGTTTTAGCAATTTAATATCTATACCCTAAAGCAATTTAGTAAGCTGTTTCAAACTAAAAAATAAGAAGGACTGGGGTTGTAGCTTGGAGGTAGAATACCCTCGGGTTCAATCCCCAGTACAACAAACTAAAACAACCCTCCCCCAAACAACATTCAGTGGCTAAGCCAGGGTGGAATGTTACACACCCATAATCCCAGTACTTGGGAACTTGAGACTGGAGAAATAAAGCTTTGAGGCCAGCCTCAAGCAATTTAGGAAGACCCTATTTCAAAATATAAAACAGGGCTGGGGTGTTACGTGGAGGTTAATGCCCTTGGGTTTAAACCCTATACTGGCCACGTATCAGGGCTCTGTGACCACATGTGGCCTGCAGCTGTCCTGTCAGACAGTGGGGCTCTAGAACACGTCAGCCCAGAGTAGTGGCTCGTGTGGTACAAATGGCAAAGGACACACTGGTGCTGCAAGAATCTGTGACTGACCCAGCCATCTTGGAGAACACCAGGGTGGTGGCTCCTAGGTGCACAAGGTCCCCACAACCATGGAGTGGGTCCAGGATGGTCAAGGAAAGGAGCTCTCAGGGCTGAGGTGAAGGAGTGGTCAGGACACCAGCACTAGGATGCCACAGAGCAACAAAGGCATAGGAAGGAGGGACACCGGCCCTGGGTACCAAGTAGACGGCTCAGAAGCTAGTAGATCAGTCCAGAGAACAGCCCTCCTCCAAGAGGGAAGCAAGGAACCCACCCTTAGGGTGTGGGTGCATTGGCAGAGACTGGTTGCCCCAAGGCTTGCTGGGAAGTGGGATGTTAAAAGGTTGAGACGTGGTCTTGAGAAGTTGCCCAGCATGGCCTTGGGATTACAGGCCTGTGCCTCCAGCCCAAGGGAGGTGGAGGTCTAGTGGAGGCTCTTCCCCCCAGTCTGTGGCTCTGATCTCCCCCAAGGTGTGTCTGTGACTGCAAACATGGCTCCTCCAGGCTTTTTGGAAGCTGGGTGTGGTGGTACACACTTGTAATCCCAGGAGATAGGAGAATCAAGGTGTATGGACAGCCTCAGGTGTGTAGTGAGGCCCTCTGCAATTCTGAGACCGTGTTTCAAAATAAGGAAAAAAAAAATAAGGCTAGAGGTATACCTAGGAGGTAGAATGCCCCTGGGTTCTACCCCCAGTACCGAGAAAAAAAAAAAAGTCTTTTTAGGGTTGGAATCCCCACAGTGAGGCCAGTGTCTTAGACGAGGGCCCCTGGGCTCAGCTCCCTGGCGTAGTCTCAAAACAGAGCCTCAGATGAGCAGGGAGCTCATTTCTGGAGCGGCCTCAGTGGGACTGAGCATCCCTTACTCCAGAAGAGCACCAAGGAGGACTTTGTCACAGGGACTCCTTGGGACAGCCAGCAGGCCTCGGTAGCCGTGCAGCCCAGCCTAGATGGGCCCTTGGATTTGTAAAGCAGGGACTATTGTCCTGTGGGAGAACCCATTGACATGCTAGTGAGGCCCCTCCGGTCGGGAACTCCCTCCCCTCCCCCAGCCCTACTTCTCAGTCCTGGGAGAGATCTGGGATTGGAGGAACTGCAGGGGTCCAGGGGGCCCCTGTCACGGAATCTGCCAAGACTCAGACCCCAGACCGGCACCGGACCAGTCACCTCCCTGGGAGGAGGACCAGTCACCTCCCTGGGAGGAGGTGGGGACCTCCTGTGTGGATGCTCTCTGGCTCCTCTTCCCTTCCAGGGTGCAGCCCAGGCTGGGGTAGAACTCTGGGACGCTCCACACACAGCCTGGGTCAAAGGGTCCTGTCCCTTGGGCAGGTCACCTTCTTGCCAACCCTGGCCTCCAAGCCCCACCCACCCCAGTTGGGAAGGGCCAGGCATGGCCTTGGGACTCATCTTGGGTACCACCTCTGGGCATCGCCCAGCCTTCCCCAGGAGTTAGTGACACCCAGGGCCAGGAATGGCTTTGGGACACTGGGCCTAGGCTTGGGTACGCCTATGGGCCTCTCCCAGCCTCCCCAGGGTGCGAAGGGCAAGCTGCAGCCCCTCCTTAGAACCTGAGCACGTTAACCTTGCCCTGACCTCCGCAGCCCCATTACCTGCAGAGGCCATGTCTATCCAACCAGAGACCTACTCGTTCACAGTATCAAGTCTGAAAACGACCTTTATTCGCGTTCCTCGGCTGCGGGTGGGGTGCGGGCTGCTGGGGCTCCAGGGGATGGGGCTCACTCGCAGGATTCTCTGAGAACTCCACGCTCTGCAGCCGCGCTGCCCAGGATGAAGCCGACGGCCAGGGACACGGTCTGGTCGAAGGAGCCACGCAGCTGCTCCACGTGCTGGTTCAGGGTCAGCAGCTGGTCGCGCAGCGGGCCCAGGATGGACACAATGTCGCCGAGGTGCGTCAGGGTCTGCAGCAGGGCGGCGTTGAGCGACGGGGTAGAAGCCCGGTCCTCGGGCGGGTCCGGCGCGGCGGGGTCCTCCCGGGCGAGGCCGGGGTCCGGCGGCGGGGAGCCGGGCGCGCTGCCGGGCTCTGGGGCGAGGGTCAGCAGGGCAGTCGGGGCGGGGGCCGTCGGGGAGCTGGGGGCGCGGCGGGCGTCCGCAGACCTCGGCGTGGACGGGCTGAACCTGAGCGCGCCGGCGGGGTCGGAGTCGGGGTCTCGTGCGGCCGGCGGCGGTGCGGGGCCTAAGGGCGGAGGGGCGCGAGGTGGGTGGGGGCCGGGCGCCCCTACTCTATCCACCCCTCCCCCCGCCTACTCGGGCTTCCGAGGGCGGAGGGCGCGGGGCGGGGGCGCACGGCGGCTGGCTGGGTCCCCTCCGCGCCCACCGGGGTCCCGGGGACGGGGGCGCGGGGTGGGAAGGGGCCCTGCCCCTCCCCCTACCTGGGTCCTCGGCGGCGGGGGCGGCGCGGCGGCGCTGGGGGCGGCCGGGCCCGGGCGGGCGGCGGCGGGCGCGCCGGCGGCCGTGGTCGCCCAGCAGCCCCATGAGCTCGCGGATCTGGCCGTCGAAGGGCCCGGGCTGGCCCTGCGCGTCGCGGAGCTTGTCCTTGAGGAACTTGTAGCGGCGGCGGCACTGCGCGGGCGTGCGGCGCACCTGCTGGCGGGCCAGCGCGGCCGACACGCGGCGGTAGGTGGGCAGCGCCTGGCGGCGGTCCAGCAGCAGCGAGCGCCACACGGTGGGCTGCAGCAGCGTGCCGAGCAGCAGCTCCGTCTCGCGGGCGCTCCAGGGCGTGCGCTGCGCCGAGCCCGGGGACACGGGCGACGCGGGCTCGGCCGGGCCCGGCGCGGCAGGGCTGCCGGGCGGGGTCCCCGGGCTGCCCCCCGCCGCCTGCAGCTCGGCGTCGGGGCTGGCTGGCGACGGGGGCGCGAGCGGCGGCGGCCGGCGGGGCCGGAGCAGCATGCCGGGCGGGCGGGCAGGCGCGCGGCTTCGGGGAGCGGCGGCGCACGCCGGGCCTCCCTCCCTGCGCGTCGGGCGGGGGCCGGGGACCTCCCCCCGCGTCGCCCCGCCCCCGCCCCGCCGCCCTTCCGCCTGCCCGCGGGGTCCCGGCCCGCCCGCCCGCCCTGCCCGCCGGCCGCCTCTGGCTAGGCCTCTGGCGCCTCTGGCGCGCCCAGGTCCGACGGGGAGCGACTTGCCAAACGAGAAGGGGTCTCGCTCTAGAGCCCCGTGAGCAGGCTGGGCACCGAGGAGCGCAGGCGGCGCCCGGCCTTCGCCTTTACGCATGTGCCGCGCCCTTCGCCCACTACGCGTGTGCTGCGCCCTTTATCCACTGCCCGTAGGGACCAAAGGGTCCTGGTACCCTCCTTTTTCGAATGCATTATCACCACAGAATTAGTGCCTGCGCAGTCGCGGGTTTGGGCAGATGCACACGAGGTACAAGGGGTGTTCATCATGGGAGGCAGACAGGTTAGGAATTCTGCTAATGAAGACCGCTGGCTGCTCTTGGACAGCGTGCCATTCACCCGCTCCAGAGAGACATCTAAAACTGTATCTGCAGCTAACATGGCTAACTTTGTTTCCTCCCTGAGACCAGGACAAGACGAGGAAGCCCAGCGCCAGTTTCCAACAGGATTCCCGGAAGTCCTGGGGAGAGCAATAAGACAGGGATTCTTTGTAGACTCAGGATCCTGCACGTGGTGAGCACATAAGGATCTCCAGGCCCCAAGCCGCAGATGGAAGTCAAGCTCACGATGCCTATCATTAGAGACTTGGGGAGGTACCCTCACACCCATCAGAATGGCGCAGAACCAGACTGCTGACCAGGGCGGGTGCTGGCAAGCATGTGGAGGGACAGGCGCTCATTAGTGCTGGCATGAGTGCCGACCACAGCGGCACTTGGAGATGGCCTGGTGGTTTCTGGTGGTTTCGAAGAATTACCCCCATGACCCATCAGGCTTGCTGTCCAGAGGAGCTGGAAACCAGTGTCCACACCAGACCTGCACAGAGTCACGTATATCAGCTGTATTCAAAGCTGCACAGGCTTGGCAAGCCAAGGTGTCCCTCAGCAGGCGCCATGTGGAATACACGGTGTGCCCTGCTGCAGGACACTGCTGGACAGGGAGGAATCTTATCTGCATTTTGCCACGCAAGAAGAGCCAGGCCCTGTGGCTATATACCACACCATGCCATTTATAAGACATTCTGGAAAAGGCAGACCCCTGAGATGGAAAACCAGCCAGTGGTTGTCAAGGGCTGGGAGGAAAGGTGGGTCACAAGGGGATCTTTGAGTAGATGGACCTGCTGCTGCTGTAGGTTTACTTTCTTTTTAATTTAACTGTGTGTGTGTGTGTGTGTGTGTGTGTGTGTGTGTGATGCTGGGGCTTGAATTCAGGGCCTCGCACATGCTGAGCACTCACTCTACCACTGAGCTACATCCCTAGCCAGTCCTCCCCCTCTACAGTGCAGCCCACAGCTCAGCTTTTGCCTATGGGTGAGCAGGATTGGGGATTAGGGCAGGTGTGTGCTCATTTCCCCCAGTGTACTTTGGAAAACTGCTGTGTTCAAGTGGGACTCAGCCTGAATCAGACCCAGTGTGCTTCCAGGAAGCAAGCTGTGTAGAGGCTGAGACAGGAGGGAGTGGAGAGGTCAAGGGGACAGGGCAAGTGAGTATGCAGATGGTGTGCAGGAGGAACAACTCAGGGCTTGGGGGCACAGAGGGAATCCTGCCATCTCCTTCCCTGCTGGTCCTGGGACTACTGGTAGACCCCTCAGATAGAAAGCGAAGCCTGAGAGACTGTAGCTGATCAGCCAGCATCCCGGGACCGGCCTCTTAGAGTCCATGGTGTGATAAGCTGCTCCAAAACAGTGGCAAAGGCCAGCTGCCATTTTATTAGCTGGCCAGTGTGTGGTCAGGGTGATTTGCCTGTGTCTCTCATGCTAGGTCAGGCCAGGGTGGTCTTCGGCTGACCGTTCCAGGCCTGTGTTGGGGCAGTATTTCTAGACTACAGCTGCTGTTTTCAGGGTCTGCGGGCCTTCCAGTGCCCTGTACTGGTACCAGTGGTCCTTTGGCAGGCCAGCCGGGGCTGGGGCAACCCTGTCTACATGGCCCACCTTGAAGCTGTCTGGAGTCAGTCTGGGCCTGACAAGGAGTGTCAGGTGAGTTGGACCTTCTAGGTTGTAGCAACCTCTGTGCCAATGTGCAGGGCCAGGCTCACGGGGCTGGTACTGTTCCTGGCTGTGGGCTCCCCGGGGTCTATGTTGGTTAGATTTGCTGCAGGAAAGGGAGACCCCACCCTGGGCAGTGTCTTTCTAGCATCCTGAGCAGGGAAACCAGGGGATAGGATTAGGATGTCATGTAGGATAGGGCCCTGACCACCCACTCTTGTCCTTAAGGCCACTTTGTTGGCTCCTTGTCTTCCCTGGCGTAGCGGCCTGACAGGCTCTGTACTACTCATCACAGAAAGCCATCCGCTTCTGTATAAGCGTCCAGTTTATACTGAAACTCTAAGAACCTTGAGCCCCTTTGCGGTGTCCAGCAGTCCTCACTGGCCCCAGAGGAGTGTCCGCATCTTGCCTCTGAGATGGGTGAATCTCTGATGAGGTCATGCTTGTGAGCAGGGGACCTTGAGCGATGTTTGGGAACTGGCTGGGGTGGACAGGGCTCATGGCAGAGAGCTCAGGCTGTGTAGCTGTTTGCAGAAGCAGGTTACTTCCTGCAGCAGGAGGATAAGTTTGCTTTCTTTCACATATCTGGGGGGCTTGGGACCATTCTAGCGGGGCCTGAGTTAGAAGCAAGGGTATGGACCAGGCCCCACTTGGTGCTGTCTAGCGTGACCAGGGTGGTGCTGTGAGATGGCAGTTTGGTTCTAGTCCTGTAACGTGGTCTTTGCCTGGGCAGCAAGGAGACCGCCTGAGTCACGGCAGCACCGCTTGGAGACCCCGGGAATGAGCTCTGCAGCAGAAGTTTGGTAGAAATGACTTTACTCCGAAATCTGTACCGTGTGACATCAGGGCGCCATGCAAACAGTGCTGAAGCCGAAAGCCCGGTCACTTCCCCATGAAACAGTCCTTACCACTGGGATGCTGGTTTCTACCAGATACTATCTGCACTAAACACAAAATCCAAAACCGTAGGTGCTGCTCAGCAGAAACGCAATTGTACTCATAGGAAACACTGAGTCACCGAGTCCCTCTTACATATGTGAAAACAGGGCCTGGTGTCTCCTTGAATTCATGTGGGAAATCACACCTTGTTGTTAGAAATTTAGCGTTTGCACAAGTTACAGCTTTCCTAGAAATCCTACCAGCTGGCTCACTGGAGTCGCTAACTCTAGCACAAAAGAACAGTCTTGGGTCTTGTGGCAGGCAGTCCTGGGACCAGTCCTGGGACAGTACCTGCTGTGGGGTCTGATCAAGCCAGTCTCCTGAGCCATTTCACTCCACCCAGTTCCCAGGCCCCCCCTTGCTGAGCTCACCACAGTCAACACCAACTATGAGTCCGTGAAGCAGCACCCTCAGGTCCTGGTCCGTGGCCAACAGAGGAAGTGCTGGGATGGTGCAGCGCCCAGGGAACAGCGAGCGCGTGTGCACATGCGCATGGAGGGGCTCCATGGGCTCCAGGCTGGTGGGGAGGGACGGAGGGGCTCCATGGACTCCAGGCTGGTGGGGGGGACGGAGAGGATCCATGGGCTCCAGGCTGGTGGGGAGGGACGGAGGGGCTCCATGGGCTCCAGGCTGGTGGGGAGGGACGGAGGGGCTCCATGGATTCCAGGCTGGTGGGAGGGATGGAGAGGATCCATGGGCTCCAGGCTGGTGTGTGTGGGGGGTGGGACGGAGGGGCGCCATGGGCTCCAGGCTGGTGGGGGGGGGATGGAGGGGATCCATGGGCTCCAGGCTGGTGTGGGGGGGATGGAGGGGCTCCATGGACTCCAGGCTGGTGGGGAGGGACGGAGGGGCTCCATGGACTCCAGGCTGGTGGGGAGGACGGAGAGGATCCATGGGCTCCAGGCTGGTGGGGAGGGATGGAGGGGATCCATGGACTCCAGGCTGGTGGGGAGGGACGGAGGGGCTCTATGGGCTCCAGGCTGGTGGGGGGGATGGAGGGGATCCATGGGCTCCAGGCTGGTGGGGGGGATGGAGGGGCTCCTTGGGCTCCGTGGTCTCCAGGCTGCGGGTTGGGGGAAGACAGATGAAGGGGGTCTCTGGGCCTCCAGGTTGTGGGTGGAGAGGAGGTAGGTGGAGGGGGATCCCTGGGCCTCCAGGCTATGGTGGGGGAGGTGGGTTATGGGTGGAGGCAAGGAGAGTGGAGGGATTGCCAGGGCCCCGGGCTCTGACATTGCTTTGGCGCTGGTATCAGTGTCTGGTGCCCTCTTCTAGGGAGTGCAGATCTTCAGAGCAGAGGCACAGGCCTGGCTGGGTAGGGGCTGCTTCCCCCACTCTCTGGGCAGCTGGGGGTCTGGGACAGTCGAGGCCTCCTGGGGGAGGGGAGGGGGCGGGTGGGAGCGTGACCCCTGCGGGCCACTTTTGAAGCCACAGTTCTGGTGGGAGGGTTTGGAGCCCGGGGCCATGGGTGCAGGGGCCACTTTTGGTCCTTTGTTCCTGAGCAGACATGGAGACACTGCGCAGGGAGCAGCTGGAGTTGTAGTCTGTGGGGTCAGGGTGGGCAGGTGTTGGGTGGTGTTTTGGGGGGGCCATGGAATAATAATGTGAGAGCCATTCTTCTATGGAAGATATAAGTGGCACAACCCCGGGGGAGTTTACTCATTCCGCTCTCCTCTTTAAATTGTTGCTGAAATAGGCCCACCCTGCTCTGTGTCCTGGGAGGGCCAGCTGTGGGTGCAGGGTCTGGGTTGGGGTGGCTGTGCCCTCTGGTGGGGGTCTTTGAGCTCCATCTCCAGACCCAGGAGATGGTGAAAGCCAGCGTTCCTCAAGTCTCTGGGAGCAGCAGCTGCAAGCCGGGGCCGTCCTTCCGTACTGGTCACCTCCCGCAGGTCTGGTCCCCTCTTGGCCCTCCACACCCAAGCCGCATGCCCGGCTACTGGAATGTGGCTTTCATCCTCCGCAGTCTGTCCTGGATCTTCCGAGAGTGCTTCTCGCTCTGGATCTGGTGGAAGTTGGCCCTGTTGTCTGCTGCTAGAATGGAGACGTCGGCCCCGCTGAAGCGGGCGATTCTCTGTTTGAGTTGTGATTGCAGCTTGGGGTCGGGGCTGAATGTGTAGGGATTCTCCTGGAATGCGTGGACCTGGCTCACCACTTTGGCTATGTTTCTTTCATGGGAAAGATAAGGAATGTTAGTTTGCACAAATCACAGGGAGTCATGTTCTGAGTCTGTGAATCCCAGCGTGTTCTTAGGAATGGCTCAGACCGCAGGCAGGTTTTCTGCCTACGTTGACCAGGCCACGTCACGGGGCAACTTGGCCTGTACACTGACCCACCCACTCTTCACTCCACACTTTCTGTGCTAGCTCTGCTGGAGATCAGGGTCCCGTCATCAATCGGACCCACAGCGACCACAGGCTCTGGTGGGAGGAACGTGGAGGCAGACACACCTCTGCTGGCCTGTGCTTTCCTTAAGCACACGTTTTAAATAATTTTTAAATTGGTAACTATCTAAAAAAGGGATCTTGCGAAGGGAGCCCTGCAGCAGAACCTGTTGGGTGTGGCCTGTCCAGGTGTCCCTGCCTACTTTGTGGGCGGTGGAGGGTAGGGGTAAGGGAGCTGGGACTGGGGAGGGGCCAGTTCTGGGAGTTGGGGTGTGGCTGCAGCCTGTGGCTACTCAGTGGGGCACCTTGGACAGAGCAATACACTAAGGGTTCTAAGGAGTGACCTTAGGAACTGCCAGAAGGATGCTGAGGCCCCGCAGCTGGTGCCCAGGCCTCTGAAGAGTGGGAGGGAGGGATTGGAGGAGGTGTGTACCTACAGCTGCTCACCTGTGGCCTGTGCTCATGCTGACCCCTCACCTGTGCCTGCTCACCTGTGGCCTGTGGTCAAGCTGACCCCTTACCTGAGCTTGCTCCACCTGTGGGCTCCGTTGGTCATGGTGAAGCCCCCTGTCTCCAGCTGCTGAATGTGCATGGCCAGGAGACGGGCTGAGGGCAGGGTGGGCTGGGCTCGGAAGCGCCGACCTTCCATCAGACACAGGCTGTCGCTCTTCAGGAAGACCTGGCGGCCCAGCCAGGGCATGGGCCGGGAGACAGGGCAATGATCACTGCTGAGGCCCAGCCCCTGGTGCCTGCGTTCTGGGTGCATGGGGTAGCACCTCACTCTGACTACACGTCCAGATCAAATGAACCTGGGGTCCTGGCTTGTGGGCTGAAAGCCCGCACATCTCCTGCTTGCTGACCCTGAACACTGACAGCCATAAAGCTTTATGCTTTTGTGCTGCTCAAATGGCAAATTCGGTATTGTCTGCTGAGCTCGAGAAAAGATCCAGTGACCCACCTTCCCAAATGAGATCTGTGCTGGTGAGGACACAGCCCTCCCACACGGACAGCCACTGAGGCGGGAGGCCGGGCTCTAAGCTCTGGGTGGCCCATGTGGATGCTCTGGGGCCTGTGATGCAGGCTGAGGGCCATGAGGCTTCCACGGGCTCACGTGGGGAAATGCCAGATCACTTAGTGTGTTTCCTTATTTCTTATCTTACGGGGCCACCTCCATGCTTAGGAAGAGGTCGCCTGGTCAGCCTAGCTCAGGCCCTGCCGCAGAACTGGGTCTGGCCCTATGGGCACTGGTAGTCTGTGCTGGGCAGTCAGAGCGGCCAGGCCACATGACCTGCGGAGGCATCTGCCCTGGTGGCCAGGCTATGCCACATGTCTGGGGTGCTCCAGTGCAGGCCTTTCCTGCTGGGTCAGCACCCTGAGAGGTGTGGGGAAGCTGAGTGCGGTACCTCCACGGCTTTCAACTCCTCCATGACCTCTGCGATCTTTGCGGGCAGGGTTCTCCAGGCCTACAACAGAAGCACAGGTAAGAACCTGCTGCCCAGACGCTGCCCACCCACAGCCCTGCCTCACTCACGCACCGGGGACTGCCTCACGGCCAGGTTCTCCAGCCCGCTCAGGATCTGCATGGCCGTTGCAAAGTTCCTCTGCTCATAGCAAGCCTTGGCAACCAGCAGAAACTTGGACAGCACATTCACCTGCAGCTGAAATGAAAGACACGATTGTTGTCCCTGAGGGTGAGCAGGCAGGGCTGCAGGTGGGCTCAGGGGTAGAGGCCTGTTCAGCAGGGGCAAGGCTTTTGGTTTGATCCTCAGCATTGAAAACACCCCCACATCTCAGAACTTCCTAAAATAACCCAACTTCAAAGCACTGAGTGACAAGGTTGTGCCTTGTGCTAAAAGGAGCTGGTTGGGGACGCAGGTCTCTGTGCTGAGGCTGGGGGTACTCGGGCTGGGGGTGGAGCGAGCATTACGTGAAACAGCAAGATCCTGTGAGGACTAGCCCACAGGCTCCCAGTGCGCTGGGGCAGGACAGGTGGAGGACGACCACTCTGGGCCAGGGGAAGGGGCCCCCACCTGGGGAAGAGAGAGCCGCCTTCTGAGGTCACGGGAGCAAGTGGCGGCTCTGGGAGCCACCACCGAGTGCACGCTGCCCACACAGGGTGGCCTGTGTGGTCTAGGTGTAGACCCTCAAGTTCCGCTGACTCCTGGGATGGATTTGCCGATTTGACTGGGGAGCAGGGGGAGCATGTGGCATTAGTGTCCATGGACTCACTCCAGAGACTTCTGGGAGATTCGGGGGGAAGGGGTCCAGCTTACCCTGTGACTGAGCTGCCTTTTTCTGGTCTCCCTGCCCAGACACACCACATTCTCTCCACCTGTACTTGTCCATGGACATGCACTGTTGGCTATGTGCGCCATCATTTAAACATATTGCTTTTTTTTTTTTTTTTTTTTTTTTTGGTGGTACTGGGAATGGAACCCAGGGGCCTTCTACCTCCGAGTAACATCCCCACTAAGTAGCTGAGGCTGTCCATGAACCGCGATCCTCCCGTGTCAGCCTTCCGAGTGCTGAGATTACAAGCATGCGTCACCACACCCGGCGTCATTGTGTGTAAGAGACTGTTGTAGGGGGACTGTGTGAAAAGGACTGCATGTGAGGGGCTGAGTGTGAAGGGTTGTGTGTGAGGGGTTGTGTGTTAGGGGCTGTGCGTCAAGGAGTCTGTGTGAAGAACCGTATGTGTGAGGGGGACTGTGTGTGAGGGGTTGTACACTGGACTGTTTTTATGTTAGGAACTGCATGTGTGATTGACTGTGGGACTGAGCACTGTGTGATGGTTTGTGTGTCAGGGCATGTGTGTCAGGAACTGTTTGAAGGACTGTGTGTGTGAAGCACTATTTGAGTGGGGATGTGTGGGCGAGACTGCTGGGCTGTGTGTGAGGGACTGTGTGAAGAACGTGTGGGGGGGTGCTCTGTGAGTGGTACCGTGTGTGTGGGACTGTTGGAGGGATTGTGGGTATGTGATCTCTGACGTGTGCAGTGTCCCAGGGAGGGTGGCCAGGGTTCTGGTGTCGATTGTCCCACACCTCCGAGCATCCGCAGTAGAAGAGGAACAAGTGTGAGGCTGGGTGTGTGAGTGCCGTGGGCCTGGGGCCCGTCCGCCCTGGTGTCCCCACTGGCTGGTAGCTGCTGTTTCTCTTCTCTTTACCTGGGCCAAGCGTGGCTCTGGGGCCATGAGGTGTGGGTTCTCTGCCCCTAGAGAAGGGATTGACTGGCCCAAGGCACGTCTGGCTCTGACAGTGGAGCGGCTGAGACGCCTACCTTGGAGTTGTGGCTGGTCACAATTTCAGCAGCTACCCAGGTGCTGACATCATCTGCATTTCTTAAAAGCTGTAACAGGTACTTGTCCTGGACATAATTGGGCAGAAATAGGCTGCAGGTTTTGGTGGACACAGACTCCGAAGCGTTAGATCTGGAAGAGAACCATGGTGCGCATCTCTCGGGTGTGAGAAGGCGGCTCTGCCAGCCCTGGCACTGCAGGCCTCTGCCCAGAGTGGAAGGGTCAGGCCCCTCCCTCAGTGCAGAGCACCCACGAGGCCCTGCAGGCAGCCCCAGGGCCCCTCCCCTGCCAACTCCCCAAGCCACGATACAGGCCTCTCGGAAGGGGACACTCACTTGGGGATGGCTGTGCTTTTGTCCATGACACCCAAGGCCCGTGAGTTTAGGAAGTGGACGGGATGGCACTTCTGAAACAATTCCTGCCAGAGACATGGAAGCAGACAGTCAGCCATTGTCCCCAAGGGCCGGGTGGCCACAGCAGAGACCAAGGAGGGCTGAAGCACTGGGGGCATCTCTGGGAGCACAGGTCGACCCACGCACTGTACGTGGGCTCAGCCAGCAGGCTCCCCATGCTTGGCCCCTGGGGCTGGTGGTATCGGCCAACCCTGATAAAAGCAGGACTGATATCTTGGCCCTGCCGCCAACTGTCTCATGACATTGGGTCTCTGGGTGGCAGGGACTGGGGAAGGAGTCACCTGGGCCCTGAGGCTGGGCAGGGGAGGAGGATCTGCTGTTGGCTCAGCTCCTGCGTAGGGAGGCCCAGCGCACAATGGCCCATGAAGAGGGCCCTGCAGCCCAGATCTGCCGGATCTCAGGCCTCCCTGTCCTGGCAGCAGCTCCCTGAGCCTGAGCACCCACAGAAGGCCCCTGCTCTGACCTCTTCCTCCAGGACCCGCGGTGCCCGCTTGGCCCTGGCCCACCCTGGTCCCTCCTGGCGCCGGCGGCCTTCGCACCTGCTGCAGCAGTGTTAGCTGAGTGAAGAGCTGGTGGGTGCTGTATTCGGTGAGGAAGTAGGGCCCCTTCTCACTGGCTTTGGTGTAGGGACCATAGAAGTCTTCGAAGAAACAGGGCTTGGGCAGGGCAGACGCAATGGTGTACTGGCGCTCCTTGTGGTGTGGCAGCGCCAGCCCGTTACTCCGGGGCAGCCTCCAGGGGAAGCTCTGCGGGCAAGCCAGGTCAGCCCCAGGTCAGGTGGGCCAGGTGCAGGCAGAGGGCGAGACAGGCCAGGGTGCCAGGACTCCTCTGGCTGGCTCAGCAGGGCCGGAGAGCCCCTACTTGTTGGCACAAGGACCTCTGTCCTGGTCACTTCAGCAGATCCCAGTGGACACAGTCACAGAGGCTGTCCCCAAATACTGTTGAAAGCCTGCTTATTTCCCACAGAGGGGCCTGGCACCCAGCACTCTGAAGGGTCAGGGTGAGTGTGGCGAGCCACAGTGGGACCCACCTCCTCATGCTCAGCCTGGCAGCCATCTGTGCTCAGCACAGGTGGGACGGGACGCGAGTGCCAGCCCATCAGGATCGGTGCCTGGGCGTTCATGGAGAGCATGCACCGTGTGTCTAGGTATACACATGTGTGTGTGCATATGGGTCCAGGTGGGGGTGTGCATAGCCCTGTATGCCTGTGTGTGTGCGTGCCATGCCCTGGGGGTCTGGGGAACTGCACCTGTCTGTCCAGGGAAGCCCTCCCTGAGAAAGGCCCCCACCTTCCGGGAGAGGCCATCCTCTGAGAACCTCTTGCAGAGGGCATTGAAGGGTCTGCTGTCTTCCTCAGCCTCCTTGGGGTCCTCCAGGTCTGCCCCTCGAGGGGTGCCGTCAGCCCGTCGCTCAGTGCCCACCTCCAGGAGGCCCAGCAGGTGCTCTGCAGAGCCATCCAGGGGCAGGATCTAGGCAGAAGCACGTGTGCATTGCGGCCTCTGCCTGCCCCACCTAGCGGGGCAGAGCCAGCGGGCTGCCCGCGCCATGCACCTTGGTGGCCAGGAAGTCCTCAAGTCGCCCCAGCAGCCCTGAGTTCCTCGTGAAGTCCACGGCGTAGCAGTCTTCCACCCAGGCCTGCAGCACGCAGAGGCTCCGCCTGTAGATCTTGTTGAAGGTCGAGGTGGGGTCCTGGTGGGCCCTGGAGGCAGACAGGACACACCCAGCCTGTGCATTGTGGGTGGGGTGCGTGGGGGAGACTGGGGAGCAGAGGCTAGACCAGAGAAGAGGTCACCGACCTGCTTGCCACCCCCATCAGCCCAGGTGCCTGGCCATGTTCTGGCCACCTTTTCTGCACCCTCTGCATTCAGCTGCCCCTCCCTCCCCACCTTGGGTTTCCCAGCAAGGCCGCCTTTCACCCCTACCAGGCTGCGATTCTTGTGCCCGCCTCAGGAGCCCGCCCGGGTGCTACCTGGACAGGGTGCTGCTGATGCGGTCGAGGAGGAAGTGCAGGAAGTCGTGTGGTGTGCAGAAGTACCGGAAGGTGTAGAGGAACTGCTGGACGTAGCCCTCCAGGAAGGCGTCGCTGCAGGAGGACAGAGGGCCTCAGCCTCAGGTCTCCCGGGCAGTCCCTGCGCCCTCTGCCTGGTGGGGAGCATCTGGGGCGATGAGTGTGTATGAGCTGTGTGGGTGGATAGGCGTGCGCTGAGTGCATGTGAGTTTGTGTGAGTTCTGAGTGTGCCTGTGTTGAGCTACGCAAGTGTGCGCTGTGCGTCCTGTGTGTGTGAGTGTGTGAGGCCTGTGAGTGAATGTGTGTGTGTGAGTCCTACTTGAGGGCACAATGCCTTGTCCACAGTGGTGGGCAGGAGAGCTGCGGGGAAGTAGACAGGTTATGGATCAAATCTGACGCCAGCCAAGCATGCCTTCCACAGAGGCGTGGAGGCCCTCCTGTTCTGCATCCTGCCTGTGGAGGGCGCTGCGTGCAGAGGTGGCTGGAGGGAGCCTACATTAGGCAGCGCACCTGTGTTCACCGTGTGTCTTCCCGGGTCCTCACAGCCCTCCCAGAGCCCCCGCCCTGCATGTGGGGCTGGACGCTGGAGAGCCTGCTGCGACGCAGAGACCCAGCCAGAGGAGTCCTGGGAGGAAGATGCTGTGTCCAAACCAGCACACCTGGGCACAGGGATGCTGGTGCCGCAGCTCAGCCAGAGAGCAAGCAGCCCCAGACCCAGCCTGCTCTGCAAAGGTGAGGCACGAGGCCCTGGAGCTGGACAGCCCTTGTGGGCTCCCACTCGCCAGGGGGGCCCTGCCCAGCGCCATGCACATCACACATGCCCAAGCCACACAGTGTCCCCCGCACCACACGCACCCAGCCACGCGACATCCCCCACATCACACGCCACACAGCATCCCCACACCATGAACACTCAGGACACGTGATGGACCACCACCACATACACCCAAGCCATGTGACACGCCCACACCACACGCACCCAGCCACACAACATCCTCCATACCGCGCATGCCCCAGGCCACACATTGTCCCTGCCTCACACACCCCAAGCAGCACAATATCCCCCATGTCACAGTGTCCCCCGCACCACACGCACCCAGCCATGCAACATCCCCCACATCACACACCATACAGCATCTCCACACCACACTTGAACATCACACATGCTCAAGTCAAATACCTCCCTACAGCACTCACCACAAACCGAAGCCCATGATATCCCCATCACATGCCGAAGCAGCACAAAACCCCATCACACATCACACGGGCCTCAAGCCATACAACATCACCACATGCAACACATACTTGAAACTGCATGACGTCCCCGCACCACACATACCCACATGCAGATCATGCATGCATACCACACACACATTCCATCATGGGCAGATGTGCACACCCACATGCTACACACATGCACAGTACACATGTATGCCATACACATGCACACTCCCACAGTTATACATACTCTACCGCACAGTGCCCCAACATGCCACATACACACTTGCATCCCAGACCATACAATACCTTGACACACCACACATACACATACATCACACATTATACTACATTGCATGCTACCCAAGCACACCCAAGACATACCACACACACGTGCCCATTGCACACGCACACATCACACACTGCCTTGGGCACACATGCAGACATACGTGGGGGGCACTACCTTGTAGGTGAGAAGGAGACTGAGTTGGGGTCATACATAGCAGGAGGTGCCAGCATGACCAGGAGCGGCCCGCCTTAGGAAGTTGGGATGAGGGGAAGAGGCAGCTGCCCTGGAGGCCTGGGCCTCTGCCGAAGGGACCTGTTCCCTGCCTGTCCTTGCAGGCTCTACTGGCACCTGCTGATCAGATCTGGGGTTGCCATTGCCCTGGGCCAGAGGACCCAGGCTTTAAAGTGGTGTCAAGACTGGGGGTTGCAATGTCCTCTGGGAGGGCCGATGATCCCTCCGGCCCCAGGGCCAGGCCCAGACCAGGTGGTGGAGAGAAGAGAGCCTGCTTGCCTGGCATCCCCAGTGCCTGGGAACAAGAGGCCTGTGGGGAAGGGGGGTGGAGGCCTAGGGGAGAGTCATGCACCAGCCCTGAGGGTGCTCTGTGGCCTGGGCAGAGGCGAGTGATTCCAGGGCTCTTCCTGCAGTAGGGAGCAAGGGCTCCAGTGCAGACCGCTAGGGCTGGTTGATACACCCGAGCTGCTCACACAGTAATGCTCCACCAAGCACCATGCACCTGGGCCTGACACTGGCCATGGGTGTTCTGACCTAGAGAACGGCAAGGGAGGGCCAGGCGTGGCCCAGGCTCCAGGGTGTTTATGTTCAGTGCCCAATGGTGTGTCTAGCAGCTGTGCCCAGTTCTCCCCCAGCACCCGCCGGGGCACGCCAGGAGGCTCCCCAGGCCTCAGCCAGGAGCTGGGCCACGTAGCAGCTGACTGCTGACAGTCAACCTTGCAGCCTGCTCACACGTTTCTCGGGCTTTTCCTGCCTCACTTTGCCTCCGGGGCCCATTTCCTTCCTCCTGACTTTTCCTCCCTTTTGCTGTGAACATCTCGTAGCCGAGGGGCAACCCGGGGCACCTGGCGCACCTGGAGTAGAGGTAGGCCATGAGCCCCAGTGGCGTGCCTGCCTGCAGGATGCGGGCCTTCGTCTGCCGGGCCCCACACGGATGCTTGTTGACATTGTAGAAGATGAGGGAGGAGGACTCGTCCAGCGGGCTGAAGTCCAGCGCATCACAGGGGGCCGCGGCCATATTCACCATCACTGGCAGGGCACAGGGCTCTAGGCCCCAGCGTTCTGCGTACATGACCTGCGGAGGGTGGCGGGGGGCACTGTTGACATGGGTGACCTGTGCTGATGACAACCAAGGGTCGGTCCACATTAGGGTGACCACTTGCCTGGAGGTACCTCTTGACCAGGCCGAGGAACTGCACCTTGGACTTCATTTCCTCCAGCTGCCCTCTCAGTTTGCACAGCATGGTCTTTACCTCGGAGCCTGCAGGTGGATGGTGTCGGCAGGAGGCGGCTCCCGAGCCAGTGCCCATCGGCCCCGGAGAGGAGTGTGCCGCAGGTCTTACCTTTATTCCGCTTTTCCTTCTGCAGGAGTTTCTGGTAGAACTTCAGGGTCTTCCGGTAGTTCCTTTTCTCTATCAGGAGCTGCTGCTCCACCTCCTAAGAGGAAGCACAGTGTGAGCCCGGCAGCCTGGCCCAGTATGCAAGGGCAAGACAAGCACAGTGGTGGGGGACACTCAGCTCGGGAGGCCGTCCTGGGAACTCTGCAGCAGAGGAAGCTGTGGGCCGACCCACAGAAGACAAAAGGGAGGATGGTCAGCAGGTGCGCACCTGGTGGTCAGCAGGTGCGCGCGGATGGTTGTACCTGGAAGGAAGTAGGCTCCATTGGCCCTTTGCAGTGGGTACCTAGTGGACTGTCACCCTCTCTGGCCATCTGCCAAAGGTGTCAGGGCCCATCAGTGCCTATTGGTGGGCTCTAGTGTCTGTGGGCCCTGGTCTGGCCTGCCCCTGTGTCCTGCCCTGCCAGGAACATGCCCACGCCTCCTCTAGGCTGGTCCCACTGCCCTCCAGTCAAAGGACCATGGCCAGGGCCATGACTCTTTGGGGTCTCCCTGGTCTTGGGGATTAGCTGCAGGTGGGGCCTGGGGAGGCAAAGACCACTTTGCAAGCTAGTCTGGCATTCTTCCTGTGTGTGTGGTCCAGAAGACCCCTCCATGGTCTCTGGCCTCACTGGGCAGTACTAGGCTCAGGGTAGGCTGCTTGGCCTCTTGGCCATAGGGCAGCCTGTCCTGGCTCTCACCTGGTCAGGCCTTAGGGGAACTTGGGACAACAGCTATACAGTGGGTGGACTGTGCAACCCACGTCTCACACTTTGGGCCCTGTGGAAATGGACAATGGTCCAAGTTTGCTCCCTGTCCAAGTGCATGTGGCTGCGGTACCTCCAGGACCCCGTGCTGCTGGGACTGTGGGGCTGCTACAGAGCTGAGGTCTCTCCAGAGTACATCCCTGTGTCTTTGGGGCCTGCCTTTGGTTAAATTAAGAGGAAAGAAGACCAACCCTGTGGGTTCCAGCAGCAAAGCCCTGCGCCCAAAATTTCCCTGGAGCGCATGGGCTGCACCATCATGCCGGCTAGGCCCAGGTGCTGGAGTCTGCCCCTCCTTCACCCCCAGGCAGGTATGTGCAAGCATGTGCACATCTGGGTGTGATCCTCCAAACCTGTCTGGAATACAAGTTCCTGCCCAAGCAGGGGCTTCAGCTGAGTGGGAACAACTGGCCCCTGCTGGTCCCAGTTCATCGCTGCAAGGAAAGTGGGATGTGAGCCTAGGGTACTGAACGCTAGGTGGCAGGGGAGCCTGGGCCCCATGGTCCACTCCTGCCACTGCACCCCGGTGTGTCTGAGCTGGTTCTGGGATGAGATGCTGGAGGACATTCACACATTCTGAAGTCTGCCTGCCTCCTCCCCCCATGGGTGCCTTGAGTTCCTGGCAGGACAGCCACCTTGGCAGTGTCCCCTGTTCCAGGTCACTGGAGGGAATCAGGGTGGTGAGTGAGAGACAGAATCCAGAGACACCCTCCCTTTGAGGAAAGAGCCGCAAGGCCTCCCTGCCTGTCCCCAGGGCCTCGCTAGGTGGAACAGGTCTGGACCCTAGAGGGGTCTGTGGACGCTCAGTTGAGACTTAGCCTGGGCTGTCCCTGTTGCAGAAGGAAGACTGGTGTGGACCACAGTAAGGGGTTGGGCTGCGGCAGGAGGAGAGGAGGGCAGGGACTGCTCGGGGTCCCTGCACAGCTCCAAATGGATCCCAGGTCCTGGGACCTCAGGCTCTGATATGGCCACATGGGAGTGTGAATTTGAAGCCAGCTGCACCCTGCATACCCGGGTGATGGTGGCAGCTGGGTCCAAACGCCATTTCCCACAGTCTCAGTGCCCTGCAGTTAACTGCTTGGGGTGAACGGCTGAGCAAAATGAAAACCACAGGCAGTACTTTTATTTGAATTTTCGAATGCCATCTCCGTGAGTGGCTCAGTGGCTGTTTTCTACTACACACGGTGTAGGAGCCATGCTTGGGACTGACATCGGGCCCAGGGCAGCTGTGTGTGGGGAGGGGGTTTGGAATGAGCAGAGGCCTTCCTCTCTGCAGAGGCTCGCGCTGATCCAGGCCCCTCGGTACCTCTGGGTCCTGCTCCAGCTCAGCTGGACAGACTTGGGGCAGAGTCTCCCAAACACCTAGAGAAAACCAACTTAGACCTCGAGAGGTCTGTGGATGCTCCTGGAGGAACCTTGCTGAGGCTCCTGCAGCTGCCCCAAGGCTGCGGAGACATCACTTCTCCAGGTGCTTCTGCAGAAGACCTGGGCGCTGCCGCCTGCAGGCTTGATTCACAGCTTCCTGCTTGAGCCAGCTCCTCTTCCAGGTGGGAAGCAGGGTCACCCCAGGACTGCCAGGGCCTCCCACTTGGAGCCACTGGCCGCATGTCTTGATTAGTAAAGCACGATGACATCGCGTGGGCAGCATCCAAGTTCTCCTGGCTGGGTACAAATGGTACAGACTGAGAACATCCTGTGGACCACGCAGGCAGAGGATGGTGAATGAAGGCACCCATGGAGCCATGTCAACAGGCATGTTCTGCCGTCTGCTGGCCAGAGTGAGGCCTAGTGTCTCCACATCTGTCCACATCTGCTTTTCTGTGGTCCTGGCTTCTGAAGACAGTGGTGGTATGCCGCAGAACTTAAGTCCTACCCTGGAGGCCAGCCCACCCTAGGCTCTGTCCACCCTTCATCCCTGTCTGCTGTGGACATGCTAATGCTGGCAGCCCTTGAGGAGGTTGATGGGTGCAGAGGATTTGGGTACCAGGCAGTTGGTTCCCTGAGGGGTCAGCACATGCCTGCTGCCTGCTAGAACCGGCTCGCACGAGGGCAGTGATGGGTCAGTCAACCTCGGGCTGCAGAGCTAGTGTTCATACTTGTCAGCAAAGTTTGGCATGGTACTGAATGGCAGATTCTTTTTTTTTTTTTTTTTTTTTTTTGTAGTACTGAGGATGGAACCCAGGGGCATTCTACCTCTGAGCTACACCCCAGCCTGATTTTTTATTTTTTTTTTTTTTTGAGACAGGGTCTTGCTAAGTATCTGAGGCTGGCCATGAACTGTGATCCTCCTGTCTCAGCCTCCCAAATGCTGGGATTACAAGTGTGTGCCACCATGCCCAGCTCCTGAATGGCAGATTCTTTGAGAAGGAATTTTGACTGATTTTAGATAAATCTACATGAGTCAAAATTCACAAAATATATGGGATGGAAACACAGAGTTGGTGTCTTCTGAGGGCCACACACTGGAGGGTGCACAGAGCAGCTGGACCAGTTGGCTTGGAGCCAAGCAGGGCACAAGTTCAGTCTTCCCAGCCACACTCAATCCAGAACATCATAAAGCTCAAGAGCCTCTGTTTGCTGGAGAAGTACATGTGCCTGATTTGAGGTGCGGTTTAGGTTGCTGTGTTAAACTGGACAAGTGGTTAATAAATATAGGGTGGACGCATAAAACAATAATCGAAAGGAAGCTGGGAATCAGAAACTGCAGAGAAAGGAAGACCGCAGGGATGAACCGCCGCACTGCCAGCACCCAAGCAAGAAAGCAAAGCCTGTTCTAGCAGCAGGAGAGCAAAACCGAGCACCCAGCCAGGCCAGGCGGCCCAAGGGCCGTGTCTGCAGTGGCAGGCGCACATGCTGCCTGGCACGCTGCACAGGCCTTCACAGGTGCTTGGCTGCTCTGTGTGTGCTTCAAGTGGCCAGAGCTGCCCGCCCTCCCTAGCACTGCGCCTGCCACGTGGACCTTGCTCTTTGGATTGCAAGGGTGAAGTCTGTCCCCAAGTTGGGTAAGCTTTGGTGCATTTGCAGCAGACTCAGTTCCTCAAGGAGACAACTGGCCAAGCTGGTCTCAGCTAAACCATCCTCCAAAGCAGACTAGGCCATGGGAAACTCAGCTGACCTTTTCCCAGGTGACAAAGGGGAATGATAGGATTCCTCCTCACCATTGGCCTCACGCATCCCGAAGGCAGCCAGCCTGCCTAGCAGGAGCCCCTGCAGTGACACTGAGCTGGCCGGTGTATCCAGGGTGCACACCCACTGCGCTCAGTCAGCTCAGGATGCGTCGGCATTTCAAGGAAACTGGTCCCAACCGTAGGATCCCACACTAGTCAGACAAACGCTGGCCCTGCTGGGTCTTCTGACCGAGCCGGTGTTGAGTACGTTTTCAAGGCCCTCTTGAGGACAGAGACCATGGTCCCTTCTAGAACAACACACAGCAGATGCTCATGTGCATGGCTCCTTTCCTGCCATTGGGCCCTGGGACTCTCAGGATCCTTCACACCTCTTCTGGCCCAGCCTAGGACTGCCCTGGTGGTGGCCCTGTCTCTGGAGCTGTTCATGTTTGGAGGTACCAGGGCTGCCCTGGCCTCTCCCCAGCTCTGCCATTTCCTCATTCTGAGCCTCAGTTTCCTGTGACTGTGAGAATGATGGGCATGTGGCCATCTGGGCTCCCAGGAAAGCTTGGGGCCAGGGAGTGAGCCAGTGCTCAGGAAAGATGGCTACCCTGGTACTCCACGGTGTCCAGTTGTGCATGAAAAGCCTGGAAGTCTGATGAGGACCCACAGGGCAGAAGCAATGAGACCCACAGACCTGTGGGGTCCTCTGTCTTCATGGTCCTGAGCCGCTGTTTGGTCTAAGAGGTGGGAGGCACCGTGGGCTCCCCATGCTGGACATGGCATCTGGGCCAGGCCAGTCGGTGGAGGTTTGTGTAGTCTGGCCCCTGCTCACCAGGCCCTTGGTCTTCCCTGGGGAGCCTCAGAAAGCAGAGGCCGTCCCCACACCTGAGGCGCCAGTGCTTCCTCGGTTGAACAGAAAGAGAAATCTTAACAGGACGGCGAGGGAGGCAAACCAAAGAAGGAGCCATCCGAGGTGCCCAACCCAGGCTGGGGCACTTCCTGCGCTGGGGCTGGGGCTCGGAGGTGACAAATGGTACCAAGGTGGGGGGCAGGAGCCATCTGAAGGTGGCTCCCTCCTGCCTCGGCCCAGAGGGGCCTGGCCTGTGTGGCTAGGCCTGCTGAGGGCTTGGCCGCCGTTGGCCCGATGGGCAGAGGCGATGGCCGTGGACCCACAGCCCTGCTGGCAATTCTGCACACAGAGCTGGCCCGGCCTCTGCTCCAGTCAGCCTCCCTGTGCTCCACTGCCCAGGCGCAGGCTCCCCCAAATGGATGGTGCTGCCCTCCAGGAAGTCCCGCCTGACTCGCAGTGAGACCTGCTGCTGCTCTCCTCTCACAGTGGTCAGCCAAGGGCCAGGCCAACAGGGAGGAAGAGGCCGCACCTCAGGCCAGTGGGGCGGGCCTGGGCCTGGGCCTCGCCACGTGGGGGTCAGGTGACCTCTTGGAGCCTATCACCTGGCGCCCAGGTGCCGGTGGACAGGAAAGAAAGGTGTTTCTTGCTCCCAAAATGTCCCAGCGAGCAGAGCACTTTTGCTGGGACCTGCAGAGGGGCTAGCAGGGCCTGACTGGTGGGCCATGAGTGAGGATGCCTGGCAGGAGCTCAACACGCTGCCACCTACCCCTGGTGACCCAGAAGCTCTGCCTGTGCAGGGTCCTCTGCCTGCCACATCCCCACAGCCGCGATGACCCCCTCCCCCCAGGGGGCAGACGCCCTGGACTCACTGGGCTCTGGGCTTCAGGCTCAGGCTGCCCGCTGGCCTTCTGCTTCCCCAGGTCCCTCACATAGTTGTAGACGTCAGCTCCGAAGCAGTCAGCCTCGTAGAAGGCGCTGGACCAGCCGGGGCTGCAGCTCTGGAACTCAGCTGGGCCCAGAGACACGGCCGCACCACACTCCTCAGGCCTGGCCAGCTGGGCCACTGTGTCTGCATCTGAAGCCCTGCTGGCCTGCTCCAGGCCAGAGCCTTGTTGCCTGTCGACTGCCTTGGGCTGCTCTTCTTGTACAGCCTTTATGGACCTCTGAGGCCGAAATCCCACTTCAAAGTTTCCCTGTGAGAGTGTGTCGGAGTCTCTGTCTGGTCTCGTGGTGGGTGAGCAGGGAGCCCCGCTGCTCCGGGCTGCAGCCAGCTTCTCCTTGCCTGGAGGGAGGGAGGGAGGGAGGGAGAGAGAGAGAGAGAGAGAGAGAGAGAGAGAGAGAGAGAGAGAGAGAGAGAGGAGGGAGAAAGACAGATGAGGGTCAGTGGGCAGCACTTCCATCCTTGGGGAGGCTGTCGCTCATGCCGCATGGAAGAGGTCAGATGCCTTCACGAAGGGTCCCAGCTGTGTGGCTGTGCCAGCAGAGCCAAGGGGGAGGGCTTTGGTCATGCTGGCCTCCTAGGCAGGGGGACCCCATGCCCAGGCCTGCTTATCTGTTCTCCGATTTGCTTAAACAGGAACAGAGACACCACCAAGGCCCTGCCTGGCCATCAGACAGATGGGTGACTAGCCACCAGCCCACCTCTGCTTCCTCAGACTGCTTTGGGGAGTCACAGTTTTCAGCTGAGCCAAGTGTCCTAAGCTAACCATCCGGGGAAATCAGCTCAGGGTGTTTAAACGGCTCATGTTTTCAGGGGAGATGCAAAACCCTCAACACTGTGCTGGTGGCTGGCAAGGGAAAGGGGGAAGGAGCCACTCCACCACCAACGGGGTCCTTGGGGGTCCCGAACAAAGCTGTGCTTGTTGCTGGAAGCCCTTCCTATAACCCCAGCCTCCACAGGAAGAGCCAGAAGAGCCTCTGTGGGTTCTCGCCCACCTCCTGTGGTGCAGGCCTCTCTTACCCAGTCCATGCAGCGAGGGCCTTTTGCTGGACAGTGAGTGGCCGCCCGGTGAGCTCTCAGGCTGAGACCCCGGCTCCTCAGAAGTGCTGACAATCAGAACAACTGGTCAGGCCCCGCCACTTGGGCGAGGTCTTGGCCTGTGCAGAGAAGCCCACAGTGCAGTCTTGCCTGGCTCACTGGGGAGAAGTGGACCACACATGCACGTGGCGGGCACGCCGAGGTACTGCTGCAGAGCCCCCTGGACAGAGTCCAGGATGCCTCCCCAGCTCAGCTCACAGATGGGGCCGGGGCTATGCTGTGCCTGGCTAGTTTTACTCCCTGAATAGGTAGGTGAACTGCCAAGTGAGGTCCCCGCCACACCCCAACAGCAGCAGCCATGCCATCAGGGCCTTGTCATCACGTGGGGGCCAGAGCTGGGTAGCGGGAGGAGCAAGGGCCCTGGGAGAGTCAGGCCGCTGCTGTGGGCAGCACGAGGGGACGGGGCCCTGGGCTGCCACTGCTTTGGGAGGAAGGCCTGGGGCCCACGAGTGCCCACCTCTCGGCGGGCGAGGTGGGCTCGTTGACCACCTTGAAGAGGTTCTCCAGCAACTGCTCGTTCCAGTACAGGTCACAGAACTTCTCGGATATGGCGCCGCAGAAAGTGGCAAAGGTGAGGTCTTTCAGGGCGTAGATATACTCCCCTGGTTTCACAGAGACAGGCAGGTTGGAATGTGGGCCGGGGCCATCTGGATCCCGCGCCTGGTCACACGGGGAAGTGGCTTGGGGTGGGGATGGGGCAGGCTACTCAGACACACTTCCTGCCCGAGGCTCTGGGCTGCTCTGCGAGCCTCCCTCACTGTCCTCCGGGTGCAGCCCCTGCCGGCCGCTAAGCCCTTCTTTGCCAATACCCGTGGGCAGCACGGCCTCCTCCACCTAGTCTGTGGCCCCGTACCCATGATCAGAGCCTCCAGCCCATTCTCCAGGTAGCCATCAAAGGCAAACTCCTCCTGGATGAGGCGCATGACCTCCTGCAGCGAGGGGCAGGCTGTCCTCTTCGGGGGAGATGAGGTGTCCACACTAGACAGGCAGAACTTGCGGTCTGCTGGCCTGGGCTTTTCAGGATGGCTGTCTGGAATCACGGCAGCCAGTATGGGGCCCCGTGTGGCTGGCCGGGGGCCCTCTAGCTCGGTGGCCTTGCTCCGGGGCGGCTTGCTTCGTGGGCCATGGGTGGCTGGGGTGGGCCCTGGGGGCGGAGTGGCTCTAAGTGGGTCCTGGCCATCTGGCCCTAACTCAGGGGGCAGTGTCGATGCCTTCTGGGGCGGGGCGGGAACGGGAGGACCGGGCACCACCGACACGACCCCCTCGGGCTGGCTGGCTGGGCCTGGGCCCGGGTCCTGCTGGCAGGACCATCCCTGGCCCCAGGGGCATGAGACTGACTCTTCCTGAGGCCCAGGCCCAGGTGCTGGCTGCTCAGTGGTCTTCAGGCTGGTGGCCATGGTGAGATTCTGGGCCACCGGCTCCCTGTTTTCCTCCTCATCCAGCAGGCCACTCTTTTCCTCAGAGCTGCTGGCTGGGTGGTCCCTGTGGGAGGGAAGAGGAGTCAGAAGGGCCGTCCCCTCCAGATGCCCCAGTGAGGGTGGGGACACTCACCTGCCTGCACCTGCATCTTGAGCCAGGATGATGGGCTTAAAGTGAGTGGCTTCTGGGGTGAAGGCGTCGGGCAGCCTGCTGTCCCCCTCGTGGCAGGATGGTGGGCTGGTCACGGGCCCCGGCACAGCCACAAGCTGGGTGTTGCTGCTGACTGGCAGAAAACCTGGGGACAGCGGGCAGCTGGGGTGGGCGGGTGCTCTGGCATGCCCCTGTCTGAGGCCCCGCTGGCTTGCCAGCCCCAGGTTGGTGCATTTCCCTCCCATAACCCCCATGGCCTGCTCCGTATTAGGTGGGGATGACCATGTCTGGAGGGCCTGAGTTGGGGGCAGGCTGGAAGAAAACCACAGCATCAGGCTGAGGGCTGCTGGAGGGTTCTCCTTCCCGGGGGAGGTGGCAGAGGGGATCTGGAGCTCAGGGAGGAGGTGGGAGGGACAGGCTAGAGGGCACCCCCTGGACACAACTCCCTGGGCTTTGGGAGGATGTGGTCGCCCTTTCCACTTGCAGCTGGACCCCAGGGCGGACAGGGGTGTGGGATGAGCAGGAGGCACTGAGGGCAGGGGCTGGGGCAGGCAGGCCAACCTGGGCCGGGCTCGGGAGCGGGTGCCGATCGGGGTTTCAGTTCCACCACAGAGAAGGCATTGTGGAGACTGATGGTCTCTTCCTCCTGGTGGACCTGGGATAGAAGGTCACAGATGGCCGGTTGGGGGACATAGTGCGTGGACACCTGCTCTGCCATGCTTCTTGAGCCACTGGCCAGTCAAGGAGCTGTGTGCAGGCACCGAGGCCTCTGCTCTGAGAGCTGAAGCAGGGGTGTGGAGAGGCTTTCCTTCCCCTCAGCAAGGCAGTGGTAGGGTTTTAGTGGGTGGGAGGGGGGTGGCCTGCCAGAGTCCAGTGCCCTGGGGCGGGTGCCTGCCTGCCATCCTGGGGCCGGGCCCCACTTGGATCCGCCCACCTGGTCAGTGGATGCTGCGAGTATCTGAAGTTGCTCTGCTGGACCCCAGAGATGGGACCGAGAGCAGACAGCCCCTCCCCAGTAATACTGCCACCCAGCATGTGTGGTCAGCCGCACACCCAGAAGGACCAGGGGCTGGTGGAGATCACTAAGGAGCCTGGAGCAGGAAGCAGCTCTGCCTCTTCTTCCTAGATTCTGAGTCTGCAGAACAGGAAAGGCAGATTCCTCCAGCACCTGGCACCGTGAGGAGCCGCCCTGGATTCGGAATCCCTGCTTACCTTGTGGGTGGAGGCCCGCAGGTGGGCCAGGATGGCCTTGCTGTTCATGCCTCGCTGAAGGAGGTAGTTGCCGCACACCTGAAAGCAGGAGATGGTCTAGGCAGGCTGGTGCAGGTGGCCAGGCCTCAGCTGGTGCAAGGGTGGGGAACAGGAGCGAGAAGACCCCAGGGCTTCTCCACAGGGGGGTGCACCTCAGAGTCTGGACTTTCTGTGTGTCTACAGATACAGGTGGAGCCTGGACAACATTGCCAGGCCACTCCCCATTCCCAACCCCACTGACTGCTTGAAGCACAGAACCAGGATAGATGGCTCTGTTGCTGAACCACAGTGGAGCAGGGTCAGGATGAGTCTGTGCGCGTGCAATAGACAAAGAGCCCCAAACTCGTGAACTATAGGTAAAAGAGAAACTCTATAGATAGTTACAGTAAGAGCATTCTTAACATGAAGGCTGCAGGGTGATTCTACACTGTCTACCTTGGGGATACAATTCACACTTCTGTCCAATGGTCAGAAGGCCCTGGGACAGTGAGCAGGACCCTGGCCAGAGTGCAGTTACCTTGATGGCCTCGGCCGCGGATGGCCGCTCGGGGGCGTTGCGCCTGGCCATGTCCAGGAGGAGGGTCTTGAGCCGGCGTGGCAGGGCCAGCTTGCGGTCACGGGGCATGCTGAACTTGGCTGCGGTCCACAGGACAGCGGCCACACAGTATACGGAGGCCTGGGTGGGGGTGGAGAGAGGGTGGTGGTAGCAGCAGGACCAGCCAGGACCAGCAGACCTGCCCCTACCCTGGGCCCAACAGGACACCAAGGTACAGCTCTACTGAGTGGTGGCCTGCCCTGAGCCTGGAGCCACCCTATCCAGACTCCAGAGGGGGCCCAGGGGAAGGCCTGGGTCTGTATGTGTACAAGCACTCCTGTTTGGGTTTAAAGGTGGGAGTGTGGAAAGCTCCTGCTGGGCCTCCCAGATCCTTCCTCCTCCTTCCCTGAGTGCTCCTTCCTGGGTAGCACCCAGCAGCCTGAGGGCAGCCAGCCCCTTGTGCAGTGCCTATGCCTGCCACTCGTACCCACCAGCCAGATGCGAGCTGCCAGCGGGTTCTGAGTAGCTGCACCGCACGTCCACGCACCAACCGCTCCATCTCCTGCTGAAGACATGCCACGTCCCCATGAGAGCCCTGGGGCCAGCGGTCCTTGCCAACCCCTCTGGCTGTTTAGCCCACTCCTTCATCCACGGCAACCTTGGCACTGGAGACACTGAAGTGAGACACAGGCTGGAATGTCACTCCTGTTGTCACTGCCTGGCAAGGTCTTTGCTGGGGCAGACGTGCTTGACCAGTGGTTCCGTTTTGTTATTTTCTACGCAGATGAGCCTGTCATCTGTGAGCGAGTGCAGGTTGATTTCTCCCTTCCCAATCTGAATCTCTGCATTTCCTTTTCTTGTCTCGCTGGCATAGCCAGGACTCCGGTGAAGAGGAATGTGCAGCCTGCCGTGGTCTTAGGCGTTCTTGGGGCTTCCCTTGACCTGGCACTGGGGCACCTATCTGGTACCCAGCGGGAGCTGCAGCTCTTCTCATCCAGGCGAGGAATTCTTGTCTATTCCTAGTTTGCTGGAAGTTTTTTTTTTATTTTAATTTTTTACCATGAGTGGGTGCTGGACGTTGTCAAAAACTCAGCATGTATGGATAAGAGCATGCGATTTTTCTTCTTTAGCCTACTGATGCAAACCTGGAAGAAAGCCCACACTTGGGCGGTTCTGGACTTGATGAAGGTCAGCTTATCATTTTCTTTGTTGTAGAAGCTGTTATGGGAGGTGCTTTTGCTGTGTGGCTAGAGACTGGCTGCCTTTCACCCTGGAGAATGTCTTTGATTTACTCGTCAACATGATCCACTTACGTCGAAGTTTTTGTTTTGTTTGGTGCTGGGGATGGAACCCAGAGCCTCGTGCCTGGTGGGCAAAAGTGCTACCTCTGAGCTTCAGTCCCAGCCCTAGTATTTCATTTTCTGAGAGATTATAAATGGATTAATTTTTTTTGGTGGTACTGAGGATTGAACACAGGGGCATACTATCTCTGAGGTACACCCCCAGCCCAATTTTATTTTATTATTTTAATTTTTTGCAGTACTGGGGATGGAACCCAGGGCATTCTACCTTCCAGCCCTATTTTCTATTCTTTATTTTGAAACAAGGTCTCATCAGGTTGCAGAGTATCTCACTAAATGGCTGAGGCTGGCTGCAACCCTGCAACCCTCCAGTCTCGGCCTCCCAAGTGTTGGAATCATAAGCGTGCACCTCCGCGCCCGGCTGGGCTGATTCTTTCATTCCTGTGTTCACATGTCTATGTCTATCTGCAAAAATTAAATCTACTTTTGAATACTTATCTCACATCCTGTGAACTTGTAGAACTTGCTTGTAAGTGCTAGTGCCCCGGTATTCTTAGGGTTTGCTACACAATTACGTCTATGTTGCATTTCTCCCATCCCAGCCTCTGTGCTTTTCTTTGTGCTTGCGAGATCTTCCAGCAGGATGCCAAGCTGGAGTGGTGACAATGGCCTCTTCCTCGCTCCCACCTCAGGAAGCACGCAGGCTTTAACCAGAGCACAGTGCTAGCTGTGGGCTGTTTGTTTTTTGTAGATGCTTTTTGTCAAACTGAGATGGGTTCTTCTATTTCTACTTTTCTGAGAGTTTTCTTGGTAAAGTCATGAATGGGTGTTGAATTTTGTCCAATGCTTTTTCTGCATTAGTTAATATGATCATGGGATTTTATTCATTAAATAAGATTGTTGGATTTTTCTTCCTTAGCCAGTTAACATGTTAATCTTCATCAGTTTTCAAATATTGAACCAGACTTTCCTTCCTGGGAGAAAACCGGTTCCTCGTGGTGTATAGTTGTTATATATATCGCTGAATTCCATTTGCACATATTTTGTGGGTTGTTGCTCATGAAAGATACTGACTTTTTTGGGAATTCACTCAAATTTGGGATCAGGGTGACACTAGCTTCATAAAATGAACTGGAAAGTTTTTTCCTCTTCTACTTTCTGGAAGAAGTTGTGTAGAACTAGTGTTAATTCTTCCTTAAACATGTGGCATAATTTTCTAGAGAAACCATCTGGTCCTAGAGATGTATTTTGATGAGTTTTAAAATTATGCATTCATTTTCCTCAATAGCAATGGGCTATTCAAATGATCTGTTGTGAACTGGGTGAATTGTGGCAGTTTGTTGCGATGATCTGGCCTCTTTCACCCGGGTGGTCCCATGTGGGCGGGGAGGTTTGTGGTTCCCGTGGGACCTTGGCACGCTGGCTGCCTCTGGAGACCCGCTCTGCCATTCCTGGTGTTGGCAACTTGTGCTTTCTTTTCTCTCCATTTTCAAATTTCATTTTTTTGGTGTGGTACCAGGGATGGAACCCAGGGGCATTGTACCTCTGAGCTATACCCCCAGCCCTATTTTTTAGTCTTTTTATTTTTGAAACAGGTCTCACTGATTGTGAAGGGCCTCACTAAATAGCTGAGGCTGTCCGAGAAGCCTGATCATACAGTCTCTGCCTCCCGAATGCTGGGATCACAAGCGTGCGCCACCACGCCCAGCTTTCAAATTCCATTTTTATCTATTTTGTGTGTATGTAGGGAGGTTTTACTAGAGATTGAGCTCAGGAGTGCTCCACCCCTGAGTCCTCACCCTCAGTCCTTTTCATTTTTTGAGACTCAGTTGCTCAGGCTGGCCTCCAAATTGTGATCTTCCTGCCTCAGCCTCCTGAGTTGCTGGAATTTCAAGTTGTGCACCACTAAACCCAGCTAATTTACACGTATATTTTGTTTAATATTTCTTTCTTTCTCCTTTCTCTTCCTCCTTCCTCCTTCTTCCTTTTTTTTTTTTTTTTTTTTTTGTGGGTCTGGGAACCCAGGAGCATTTGACCTCCGAGATACACCCCTGCCCTAATTTTTATTCTTTATTTTTAAAACCAGGTCTCACTGAGTTGTAGAGGGCCTCACTAAGCAGCTGAGACTGCCCGGGAACCGGGATCCTCCGATCTCAACCTCCTGATTGCTGGGATTACAAACGTGTGCCACCACGCCCGGCTTCTTCCTTTTTTTATGAGTGTGTGTGTGTGTGTGTGTGTGTGTGTGTGTGTGTGTGTGTGTGTGTGTTTACTGGGGATTGAACCTCTGAGAAACAGGGTTTTGCTAAACAGGGTTGAGCTGGCCTTGAACTTGAGACCTGCCTGTCTTGTCTCAGAGCCACTGTGCTGGGCTAATGGCGTTCTTTAACTTTTTTAGGGATATCTGCTGGCGACACATTCTTAACCCTTTCACCGAGGTTATCCTGACACTTCCTCCATTGCTGAGGGACAGCTGTGCAGTGGCGGTGGCAGCGCTCCCGCTGGACGTCTCTTGGAGCCGGAGGGCATGCACTTCTCCCGTCCCAGGGTGACAAGCTTCCTTTGAGCTGGGCCCCTTTGTGACGCCTCTGCACTCTTCTTTAGCGGTCTGTGGAGTTTGACTCTGATGTGTTCGGTGTGAATTTCTTTGGAGACTTATCCCGTTTAAGTTTTGTCAGTGTCTGGAACCTACATGTGTACGTGTTTTGCCACTGTTGGGAGTTTGGGTCTGTTATTCCTTCAGTGCCTTTTCTGCCCCTTTTGCCTTCTTTCCTTTGGGGATTCTGATGACCCGGGTATTAGGTCTTTCACTAGAGTCCCATACAGTCCGCAGGCTCTGTTTAAACTTTTTTTGGTTTTGTTTTTCTTTCTTCTCCAAGTAGAGTAATTGCTATGACTCTGTCTCCATTTCACCATTTCTTTCTGCAGACTCTCTATGCTGCTGTTCCACTGATATTTATTTATTTATTTATTTATTTATTTATTTATTTATGTTTGCAGGTCTGGGGATAGAACTCAGGGGCATTCAACCTCTGAGCTACAGCCCCTGCCCTATTTTTTATTCTTTATTTTGAAACCGGGTCTCACTGAGTTGCAGAGGGCCTCACTAAGTAGCTGAGGCTGTCTGCGAACAGTGATCCTCCGGCTTCAGCCTCCCGAATGCTGGGATGACAAGCGTGTGCTACCATGCCCGGCTGATTTTTTTTTTTTTAAACAGTGCTGATAATGGAACCCTAGGCCTCAAGCATGCTAGGCAAGCTCTCTACCTCTGAGCGACATCCCTATCCCCCACGGAGGGCTCTTAAAAAGTCAGTTCTAGAATTTACATTTAGTTTTCCTTTTAATTTTCTATTTCTTTGTTGAAACTTCCTATTTCTTTGCTGAGATGTTCTACAATTTGTTTCAGGTATTTTTTTTGTGTGTGGTACTGGGGATGAAACCCAGGGGCTTTTTACCATAGGCCTACACTCCCAGACCCATTTTATATTTTACTTGGAAACAGGGCCTCACTAGTAGCTGAGGCTGGCTTCGTGATCCTCCGGTCTCAGCCTCCCGAGTGCTGGGATGAAGCGTGTGCAGTGTTTTAGGGCATGTGCAGAGCGCTCAGCATTCCTATGGAGGCGCTTTATGTTGTCCTCAGAGCGGAGGCAGGCCCGACTCAGGGGAGTGTACGGTATCTAATTGTACTGAAAGTCTGTGAAGTCCATTAAATTTTCATAAAGGCTGTTTAATGATGCCTACCGTTGAGCCCTGGCACTCTGGGCCTAGCAAGGCAGGGGCTCCAGCGGTGGGTCCGGCTCAGGAGGCCCCTGCCTGCACCCTCAGAGGGGCTGCAGTGCCGGTGCGCCCGCAGTGCAGTCTGCCGAGGGAGGTGTGGAGGGGCCTCTGGTCTGCGTCCTGCCCTGCAGCTAGCCCTCACCGGAGGGGGCTGAGATAGGGGCGGGAGGCGAGGGGAAACGGAGGGGGCTGAGATAGGGGCGGGAGGCGAGGGGAAACGGGCACTTACCTTTTCTGTCACCAGCTTCTTTTCTGCCACCTCAGGGGCCAGAAAGAAGGAGTTGTAAGAGCCTACGAGAGAAAGCTGGCTTAGTTTGGTTTTCTTCTGGTCAAGGCTGGGATGCAGCCCCAGGGCCCAGAGTGCTGCTGCGTACCATTGGCAGGGGGCGGCCCGAAGCACACGGCTCCATCCTCGGCCACCAGCACGTTGTCCAGGCACAGGCAGGCTGCAACAGAGGCGGTCGTGAGGGCAGCCTAGTGTCGCCAGCACACCAGGCTCGGGGCCTGCGTGGCTGGGCACTTCCCGCCGTGGAAGCTCGGCCTGCCCCGCAGGAGTGGACAGCCCCGGGAGCTGCCTCTCCGCCCCCCAGGCAGAGTTGCCCGGTGACCAGCACTGGTGACCGTGCTTTCGTCAGGGTGGGAACAAGAGGGAGCTGGTGAAGGGCCAGGGGTCCATGCAGTGCGGCCCGGGAGAGCCGGTCCTGCCCCAGGGCTCAGGCCCCCAGACCTGGGCCCAGGGTAGCTCTTCACTGCAGCCGATGGCAGTGTCTCTGACTGTCCTTCAGCCCTTCTGTTCATCTTATTTTATTTACTTATTTATTTCTGCAGTGCTGGGGATTGAACCCACAGAGTTACATCTCCAGTCCTTTCTCTTTTTTATTTCGAGACAGGGTCTCTCTAGGTTGCTGAGAGGCTTGCTACATTGCTGAGGCTGGCCTTGAACCTGTGATCCTCCTGACTCAGCCTCTCAAGTGCTGGGGTTGCAGGCGTACATCACTCCCTGGCTCCCTCCCTCTTTGTAGCAGGGGCTGCTGGTTTTAGGCCTACACTCTATGCAGTGACTCCCACTGTCTCCCTTGGAGCTGCCCACAGGGATCCAGGTCAGGCCAGAGCTTTGCTGCCCCTGCCCTGACTCATGGTATGGACACTGTTGCCCTGGCTGACATCATGGACAGTGCTGAGCCTTCATGGTGTGGACACTGCCACCCTCCACCCCTCTGTTCCTTGGTTGCCCTGGGCTCAGGTGTAGGCGGTGTGGAGAGACGTTACCTGGGTGCTGGGCGTGTGTCTGCAGAGCGCGAAGGCAGGCGAGGCACAGGGCCCACAGCTCGTACTCCTGGAAGGGCCGGCCCAGCATGGATAGGAGGCTCTGCAGGGACAGGCACTGCGGGAGGGAGCACATCAGCAGGTGAGGGCGCCTGGTCCCACAGGCAGGGCCACTTCACCCCAGCTCAGCTGCCGCTGAGGGACTGGGGAGCCTGGCTTCAAAGCAAGCGTGGGGAGGACCGGGACATGGTGGCTGCCCTCTGTCGCAGCCTGCCTGTCCCCAAGCACCGCCGAGGGACTGTGAAGGGTGCAGCTGCCAGGAAAAGCTGTACAGCAGTTTCTCGAGGAACTAGCAGGATTTCCACGCGGGCGCTCTTGCTTTTGGGAACACCGAGCAGAAGGGAGCCGGCTGCAGGCGGGCACACATGGCAGCGGGGCAGCGCATTCCTGAGAGCCAGGGGGCTCTCCGCTGGGGAGTGGTGGCAGAGGTGGCCCATCGAGGACGGGGTAGCCCTCTGCCTAGAGAGCAAGGAAATCGGACTTGTGCCAGGGCATAGATCTAGGGGGCAACAGAACAGGCCTGGTGGGGCGTGCCCAGAGTGCCATGTTCATAGAATCAGAAAGCAGGACAGCGGGAACCCGCACAGGGAGGGGAGCCTGGGAGGATGGGAAAGTTCTGGAGAGGGATGACTTCACGCACACACACGCATACACACATGCATGCACATGCATGCACACACACTGAGGTGAAAGGGTTTCCTGGAGCCTAGGACATACTTCCTCTGCTTTGAGGCCAGGCCACAGTCTGGGGGTCAGACGTGCACATTGTAATGGGAGGCTCTGGAGGCCCAGCGGACACAGAAGACAGGGTGAGGACCCTGAGGTCAGACCAGAGCCCAGGGGGAGGGGCCCACTGTGGTTTGAGATGGAAATTAACCTTGGGTCATGCCTGGGCTTGTGGGGCTGGCACTGTGGGGGCTTCTGGGTCATACTCTGCCCTGGGGGCCATGTGGTTGCCGGCCAGTCCCCAGTATCCAGTACTTCCTTCAAGAACGAGCAGCCCATGAAAACCTGCAATTACTGGGCAAGCGTGAGGGCTCAGGCATGCTGCTCAGTGGACTGAGCCTGTGGGCCCAGGAGGAGCAGCGGCAGGCACCCAGCCAAGCCCGACCCCCTGGCCGCGCCCACCCACCTGCTCTCTGGTGGTGCTTTCCAGCTCCTCAGGTTCCTCTGGAACTCTCTCATTACTCGCAGGAATCTGGGCTTCCTGGCCTGCATTTGCAGAGTCTGCTGGACAGGGTGGGAGTCTCTCTTCTGCCTGGCCTGGGAGTGGGGTCTCCTGCCGTGCTGGGGCCCCCGGGCCCCTGTCCATGCCATGGCTGGTGCTTAGCACTCCTTCCGGCTGGAGTCTGGGGTCCTGCTCCAGCCACTGTCTGCTTTTGGGCTGTGTCTTGAAGCTAGAAAGGCCATTTTTCCCCTCCAGAAAGGCCTTCCTTGAGTCCAGGGGAAATAATTCAGATACGGTCAGCTGGCTTTTCGATCTGGTCAGCGACAGGCAGAGGGCATTGGCCTCAGGGCCCTCGGGCAGCAGCCGGGGTAGTGTTTGCACCTTCCGCAGGCGGCTCCGCCTGAGGACATCTCTGTCCAGCTCTCCGAGGGGGCTCCTGGTGTCCAGGATGAGGCTGGCCAGCCCCTCCCGGCCAGGGCTCTCGCCATTTTTCATGGGGGGTGATAGCAGTGGTTTGTGGGGCAGGGACCTGGGGCCCAGCTCTGGGTCTTGGGGGCTGGGGGCCCGGGGCAGGGCCTCTGGGTCGGTGCCACGGTCTCCAGGTGGCCTCTTGGGCCCTGTGCTTCTTGAGGCAGGTCTGCCCCTCCATGCGTTCTCGGTGACCTCTGGGCACAGAGTAGGATGTGGTTACGTGAAGCGCCTGACCGTGATGTCCCCGTGGCCCCCGCCCCCCATCACCCCAGCACAGGTCTCAGGGCAGGCTCCATCCTGCACTCCCAGGCCCCTAACCAAGCCACGAGGGGTTGAGCGCAGGCTCCCTGCCCCCTCGCCTTGCCGGGCTGGCCTTTGCCCACCCAACCATCTCACCCCAAAGCACCCCCTCTTCAACTGTAGTCACTGGACGGCTCTCCAAGGGAAGAACTGTATCTGGGCTGGGTGTGGGGCAGCCTTGCCCACCCAGTGGCCTCATCCCAAGTACCTCCCTTTTCTATTATGGTCACATGCGTGCTCCCCAGGGAGGAGCTGGACCTGGACACGGTGTGGGGCATGCTCTTGCCTGTGTGTCTCAGGGCAGTGTCTCCAGGCACGGGGCTTTGGTGACTCTGTCCAGTCCTGGCAGCTCTGCACCTCTGCTTCTAGGCCCTCCAACTATCCCTTCCTGCAGCCCATGAGGCTCCCGAGATGCCCCCAGAGTCCCGTGTGAGCTGGGAAATGCCAGGTGTACTGTAGCAGCTGTGCACATGGGGGGTGAGTGACTACCAGCATCCTTAGAGCGGGCAAGTGGGACCAGAAGGCAGATGTCACATCTGTGTACCGGAAAGTGTAGGAGACCAGGACGCAGCTGTGCAGGGCAGCTCGACTGCCCCTACCTCCACCCTGACCCTCATTGCTTGGCCTGCAAGGCTCAGAGCCACTGAGTAAGTGTGTGCACACACATGCATGGGTGCTCGTGGGATGCGTGGGTGTGCAGGTGGTTGGTTACACATGCTTTATGGGTGTGATTGGCGTAAACAGGCACTGTGAATCTGCATATGTGTGATGATGCACACACATGAATGTAAAGGTAATGTGTAAATGTATGTGTACACATGTGCTCTATTGGAATATGAGTGCTGTGCATGTGTGATTGTGGTGAGTACTCATAGGATGTTATGTTAGTATGAACATGTGTGGATGTGTGTGTACCTGTTACTGACTGTGCACACTTGTATGAGTGGCACATGTGTCTTCAGGTGCCTGTACATGTTACTCCACACACACTGTGTGCTTGTGTGTGAGGGTGCATATATGCAGCCGTGTTGGTGCATGTGGGCTCATGTGCTTACCCTGAAATGCCCCGAAGGACTCGATGGAGAGCACCCGTCTCCCAATGGCCGAGAGGCTGCGGCACAGGCGGCTGGAGGATGCGGGCTGCACCTTCTCCTCACACAGCGCAATGACGCTCTGCAGACACAGGTGTCTCTGAGCACACAGGCCCCAGGAGGAGTGGCCCTGAACCCGCCCACTTGCCCAACACAAGCACCCAACACAAGCACCTTCTGGCACGAAAAGCAAGGCGTCCTAGAACTCCAGAGAACAAGAGTCTACGTTGCTCAGGATAATTGTAAACCACAGCCTGTCGTTACAAAAACATGCAATAGAAATCATGTTCTAGCCAGGCACGGTGATGCACTCCTGTAATTCTGGTACTCAGGAGGCTGAGACAGGAGGATTGCAGGTTTTGACCAGCCTCAGTGAGACTATCTGCAACTTAGTGAGACCCTGTTTCAAAATAAAAAATAAAATAGGGCTGGGAGTATAACTCAGAGGTAGATAACCCTGGGTTCAACTCCCAGTAACACACACACACACACACACACACACACACACACACACTCATACTCACACACAAACAAAACAAAACTACCCCACGTCTCTATTTAAATACAATGCAATGTCATCAAATTCTGGTTGTAGAACTCGGACGAGGCTGCTGGGGCCTGTGTGAGTGTGTGTGTGCGTGTGAGTGTGAATGTGTGCGCACACATGCGTGCCCACGTGTACATGCATGCTAGGAACGTGGAGAGTCAGGGACAGTAAAGAGACAGCTGCGAGTTTACCTCCAGGTCAGGCCGGTCTCTGGGGTCCTCCGCCTGCATCTGACCCAGCAGCGCCTCCAGGTCTGGACTTAGCCTGGGCTCCATCTCGGGCTCCACCACGAACTCAAGAGCGGCCTTCAGCGTGGCCCCCAGAGAGTAGATGTGAGCCTGCAGCACCAGGGAGCCGTTAGTGCATCCTCCGCCTGTGGCCTCCCTCCACGGGGCCCAGAACTCACGGATCAGGGTAACACCTGCCAGTGTGGGTGGGCACTGCCCCTCTGAGGCCACCTCCAGAGCAGAAGCAGAGGCATCACATCTGTGCTGCTCTGAGCCTGTCCTTCTGGTCCAGCGGCCCCACCAGTGGCCCTCCCAGTCTCTGTCCACCCCTGCCCCTGTCTCAGCAATGTGGGTGCTGGCCCCTCCTGACGCTGCATTTCCTTTTCTTGGCATTCTTCAAAACCAGGATTGGAGCAGGAGGGAAAGATGGGTTCTCCTTTTGTTTGAAAGCTGGGGTCTTCCTAACTGCTTGGATCATGGTCCACACTGGGATGCTAGCCATGTTGAAGGCCTTCACCTTGGGGCAGGTCCATGTCTTCCCGCTCCAAAATACAAACCTAAAATGGTTGGGTTTATATGGCAACTGCACTGGCTTTTTATATTAATTTGGCAAGGACCGATGTCCTTACAAAATAATATCTCTATCAGAGTTTCTTTTTTTGTTAATTTTATTTTTAACCAATAAGTAACTACATATTTGTGGGGCACAATGTGATTTTTTTTTTTTTTTTGGTTTTGTAGTGCTAGGGTTTGAACCCAGAACCTGGCACATGCCAGGCAAGTACTCTATCCCTGAGCCCTACAGTGTGGTCTCTTCTCTCCTTTTCATTTCATTTCTTTCCCTTCCTTCCTTCCTTCCTTCCTTCCTTCCTTCCTTCCTTCCTTCCTTCCTTCTTTCTTTCTTTCTTCTTTTTTTTGTGGTACTGCGGGTGGAACCCAGAGGCTTTCTACCTCCAGGCTATACTCCCAGACCTATTTTATATTTTATTTGGAAACAGGGTCTCACTAAGTTGCTGAGAGCCTCACTCAGTAGCTGAGGCTGGCTTCAAACCTGTGCGATCCTCCTGTCTCAGCCTCCCAAGTGCGGGGATTACAAGCGTGCGCCACCATACCCGGCTCTTTTCTTTCTTTTTGGTGGTACTGGTATTGAATCCAAGGGCATTCTACCTCTGAGCTACAACCCCAGCCCTATTTTTAAAAATTTAAATAGGGTCTCACTAAGTTACCATGCACTGGCCTAGAACCCGCGTTCCTTCTGTCTCGGCCACCCAAGTACTGGGATTCCAGGCCTATCCCACATGATGTCTTGGTGCACGTTTAGACTGTGGCATTACTGGCTCCTGGCTTGTTTTTATTGTTCTGGAAATCCTTTCTGCTAGTTTACTCCCTGAATTCCTGTAGCTTTTGTTGCTGTCTTCTATGGGACTTGTAGGTTTCATTTCTAACTGGTAACAAAGAACACCGTTTACTTGTGTCTTGTTGGCCTCTGAGACCCTCTGTCTTGGACGCAGGTCCACAGAAGTGTCATCATATGAGGCAGTTCTATCTGCTGCACTGATTGCAAGTCTGTTCGCTGTCCTTGTGCCTACCCCAGGGTCCCTGAGCCATCCTACCTCGCAGACTGGCACGGCGTCCCTGTCCCCAGCCTGGTCTCTCCTTAAATGCTGTGAGGTCATGGCCAACCACAGAGCCTCTCTGAGACCCTGGGTTCCTGAGTGTTGTCCAAGTCACAAAGGCAGCAGTTGGGAGGGGTCTGCAAGGCCGCGACAGGCAAGGGGAGGAGGCTGTAGCCTCAGCCCCAGCTGATGTGGGCTCCCTCCTGCTTGAGCCTGCCTGGCCATGCTGTCTATCTGCAAGTGGTCTGTACCCAGCCACCCACTCAGTGTCCGCACAGATGGTCTATGGCCCAACACATGCTGCGGGCACGCCTGGGTACCCATGCTAAACCTGCTGCCAGACCCAAACATGCTCAGGGTCATGAGGGGAAGGGAGGGGGCCACAGAGCCAAATGCTGGCCAGTTTTAACTTTTGGAAACTAGGTAGCTTCTGGGGTCTCTTGAGCAAGGAGTGAGGTGTGCAGCCATGGTCCTGAGAGAGCCTGTATGGTGTGTGCAGGACATCCAGGAGCCTGTGGGTCAGTCTCAGTAGCAGGAGGTGAAATGGCCCCGGAGGGGCACCCTCGTGACTCCTGGAGCCCAGGGAGGGTCCGGGGTGAGGCGAGTGTTGGGGAAGACTGTTGTCTGCTCATTGGCTTCTGTGGGGAGACGGTGGGGATGGGACTGGGTGTGGGTATGTTAGGGTTTGGATCTGTAGGGCTCCCCAAAGCTTACATGTTGAAGCTTGGTCTCCAGTGAGGTAGGGCATGATTGGAGGGGGTAGTCGTGGGGGTGTGGCCTTGAGGATTTTGTCCTGGACATCCATAGCGCTCTTTCTCTCTCTCCTCTTTTTCCTGTCTCGCTCTCCCTCCCTCTCCCTCTTCTCTTCTCTTCTCTTCTATTTTCTTCTCTCTCTCTCTCTCTCTCCCTTCTCTTCTCTCCTCTCTTCTTCTCTTCTCTCTCCCCACTCTCCCTCCCTCCGTCTCCCTCTTCCTCCCGCCTCCTTCCAGGCGTCCCGAGCTGAGCGGCCTTCCTCTGCCATGCTGTCCCACTCCAATGTTTCTGCCTTGGAGTTAGCAGAACATAGATGGAACCTCTGAAACCATGGGTCAAAATAAGCCTCTCCTCTAAGCTGCTCTTGTCAGGTGTTTTGGCTGTAGCAATGCAAAGCTGAAACACAGTGCGTATGTGTGATGTTTCCACAGCAAGAATGAGACTAGGCCAGGGTGAGCGGGTCTGGTTGCAGGAAACAACAGTGGAGGTTGGGAGGTGGGGTCCTGAGTCCCTAGAAAGCTTGGGTGAGTGAGTGAGCTCAGCCTTACATGTGGCTGAAGGCCGCAGTCCACAGACTCCTGCCTGAGCAGCCTCGAGACCCAAGAGGCTGAGCCAGGGTATCATGTATCCACAGCAGCAGCGCTGACCCTGCCTAGGGCACCGAGGGTAAGCTGGAGGGTTGGGACCCTGGCTTCCAGGTGGGAGAACACTCCCGAGCCATGTGAGAGGCTGTCCAGGGTGCGAAGGCGCACCGGAGTGGCCTTTCCTGGGGTCTCATGTGCAGGACTTACATTGCTCAGGGGTTCTGGCAGCCTCTAGCAAAGGGCCCCAGAATAAAGCTATCTGGGGCAGCACAGAGACCCCTGGGCATCATGGGCAGGCGGGATGCTTGACTCCGTGTATATGTGGACACGGGTCTGAGTGTACCTGCAGCAAATTCCACAGGGTGAGGTAGGCTAAACCCATCTACTTTGTGGGTAAAACCATGAGAAAGTCAGCATCACACCAGAAACTGAGGTAACTCAGCAGAAGATTCCCGTCACCTGATCCTGAGATATGAAGACCAGGGCCTCCCTGTCACATGCCCAGCGGCTTATGTGCCCACCCCTGGCCACCTACACTTCAGACCATCAGGGGCTTTTAGGACCTCACAGTAAAGCCTCCTATGGCGCTTGGCGCCATCCAGGCTGGGCCTCAGCACCTCTGCAAAGGCAGGAGAACAGTACCCTCTACAGGAAGAACCATGCCCATTTGCAGCAGAGCCCAGGATTGAAAGTAAGAACTAAATAATAAAATAAAACGACACAGAAGAGCCAGACCACCCAACGAATGGGCTTGAGTCACAAAGGGAAGTGTTCACCATGACCGTGGAGCACAAGCCACTTTAAACAAAGGAAACCCCAATAAACTGCGAATAACAAGTGCTCACGGACAGCTTCCTTCAGTCACAGCCCAAGTCAGAAATGAAAAAGAGAAAGACAAGCAAAAAGTTCTAGTGTGTTCAGAAATAGGAAACGATTGTTGAAAATAAATCCCCACCATACACGTATGCGGACTTCACACCTGACGCTGGGGAGGAGGTGCCAGCCACAGCCAGCCCTGCGCGAGCCCACCCACAGAAAGTGCAAGAGCTCAGAGAAGCCCATCTCTGTGTTGTCTGGACGGTCCCTGGACAGCACGCACTGGCTGCATCTGGATGCCGCTTCTGGGGGTGGTCAGTCTGCGGAAATCCACTGGGCTGTGGGCTTGCAGCGTATCCTTATTCTCTGTGTATATTTTAATACAAATAAGAGATCGAACCCATGCACATGTTCCAATGACTCATGAGGCTGAAGAAAAAACAAAAATTTCTTAGAAACAAACATTCTATGGCAAAGCTCACAGGATGCAGCAGAGCTCATATGTGGAGGGAAATTCATAGTCTCAAGTACTGACACTTTCATTCCAAAGGAAGAGAAGCTGAAAAAGGATGGATTGAGTCTCCAACTCAAGTTACAAAGAAGCAGACACTAAAGTCTAAGCAACTAAAAGAAAAGAGAAAATAAGAAAGAAGAATCACTGAAAAAGAGTAAACAGATAAGACAAGAGAGAGTACATGATACAGAAGGGGTTTGTTATTTATTTATTTATTTATTTATATTGTGTGTGGTATTTATTATGGGGGTGGAACCCAGAGGCTTTCTACCTCTGGTCTACATTCCCAGACCTATTTTATACTTTATTTGGAAACAGGTCTCACTAAGTTGCTGAGAGCCTCACTAAGTAGCTGAGGCTGGCTTCGAACCCGTGCGATCCTCCTGTCTCAGCCTCCCAAGTGCGGGGATTACAAGCGTGCGCCACCACGCCCGGCAGAGGGGCTCTTTGTAAGCACCAGCAAAATAAATCCTGGCAGGACAAGAAGAGAGAGGAAGACCTGCAGACACTGTGGTGATGGAGAAGGTGTGCCCTGCACCAGCCCCTTTACATGTACCTCTTTTTATCTGCTGTGGTGTACCAAAGGCTGATTCAGTAAGAATACAAAACAGGTTAGTCTTATAACTACTAAAAACTGACAGTAATTAGAAAATTAGAAATCTTTCCTCAAAGGAAACAGATGGCCTTGTTAGTGTTTCCCAGACTTTCAGGGACAGATCATCCCATTCTTTTTTTTCTTTTTTTTCTTTTTTTTGGTGGTACTGGGGTTCCTGGAAGCCCTTCTACCTCTGGACTACACTCCCAGACCTATTTTATATTTATTTGGAAACAGGGTTTTTTAAGCCAGCGAGGCTGGCTTCGCTCCTGTCTCCACTCCTAAGCGCAGGGATTACAAGCATGCACCACCACGCCCAGCCACCCCATTCTTATAAACAGGGCAAAGAGAGAAGGGTGCTCAGACAAGACAGGGATAGTCCTGATGCCAATGCCAGTCTGAAATACCAGTAGAATGGAAAATTACCAGCCACTCATAAAAAATCCACAGTAAGCATTAAAAAGTCAAATTCAACAGTGACCAGGAATGATAAGATACTTGGCCAATCTAGATTTTCCTAAGCAGGAAAGGGTGATTTAACACCAGAAGATAAATATTTGAACATTAAAACCTCAATGAAGGAAAAATCATATGGTCATTTCAAGTAGAAAGAGCATTTCATAAAAGTGAAATGGACTGACGATAACCTCCATAAATTCAGCAAGGGGACTCCTGTGGTTGAGGCGAATGCTGTCCTGCATGGGGGGAGGTGAGCGCGTACTGTTAGGTGGGGGACCCACCCCAGACAGGTTGGATGCTGACTGTATTTCCATCCCTAGGCTCGGTGCTCTTTGCCACACAGGGTAAGATATGAAAGGGACCCTTGAGGTGTCAGCGTTGGGTGGGGGCGGTGGGGTACCACTATTAGCGTTTGTCAGTGATTTGACCAAAGAAAAAGACTAAAAGAATCTATACATTAGAAATCACAGCAAGCTGGGCATGGTGGCGCACACTTGTAATCCCCGTGCTTGGGAAGTGGAGACAGGAGGACCGCGCAGGTTCGAAGCCAGGCCTGCTGGCTTAAGAGACCCTGTTTCCAAATAAATATAAAATAGGTCTGGGAGTACAGTCTGGAGGTAGACGGGTTCCATACCCAGTACCACCCCCCCAAAAGAAAAATCACAGGAAGGTTTTGTAAGATAGTTGGAAGTAAAATTAAGATGTTAAAGTGAACTATAGTTCTGTGGTTGATTATCAACGAACAAATAGAAAACTGTAATTTAAAAAAAGACCATTGATTTTTAATAAAACCAGAACATAAATTCCTGAGAATAAATCTAATGAAAGATATATAAGACCTCTACAGTGAAAGTTTTAAAATGTGGCTACGTGCTATAAAGACCACAATAACTGAAATAGCATAGGGTGTTTATAGAGGAGACAACTGTCGTAAAGAGATGGCCTCTCCCCAGATGGATCCAGATTTAGTATCACTCCAGTGACGATGCCAGCAGAGTTTTCATAGAACTTGATGGATTGATTCAAAAGTTTAATGAAACAAAGGGCTGAGACCAGTCAGACCACACCTGTGGGCACATTCCTTGCTGGGCGTCAGGGCTTGCTGGGAAGCAGGTAATTCAGAGAACACAGATCTAGCACGGGGTGGACCACAAGCGGAATAGGATGGAGACCCTGGAGCTGAGGTGTTTGCCTGGAGCTCCCACATACAGCAGAGGTGACGTGCACCAGAGCCAGCCAGTCAACAGCTGGAGACTGGCCACCAGTGTGCAAAAAGACAGCAGCGGATCCCTACCTCGTGCCGGATGAAATCGACCACGAAGCACTAACTAGCCACTTCATGGCCTTTGTCTCAGTAGTGCCTTTAACACGGTGAAAGGCACAGTTTTATAAAGCAAGGAAAATCACCTTCAACAGAGTAAATGTGAAGAACAAAACTTTGAAACTCCCAGAAGAAACATCAGTCTCTATTTAAGAGACTTACGGTGGGGAGTCTGTCAAGGACACAGAGCAGACTAACAGAAGAAGCAGCGCCAGGTGTGGGCCTACTTGGAGACTGAGCAGCCCTCCTACCAGGGAGCCTGCAGGCAGCTTCTCCTGTGCCTGAGCCGGGTCTTCCCTGCAACGCCGGGACATCACGCGCCTTCTAGCCCACCCTTCCTGGCCAGCAGTGGAGTGTCTGGAGGCCACGTGAACACCAAGGACACAGGGGGCCCATGGCCACCCCACAAGCCAGCCTGCAAATGCAGGCCAACCCAGAGCTGCCTGGTCACTGCAAAGCCGGGTCAGGAGGCAGGGGCTGGACCCATGACACTTACCTTGAAGGTGTTCCCAGTCAGGTCGAACTCTGGAGGGACAAAGGCACCCTCGGGGTCATCTTGGGGAGGAAAAGAGAAGGCATCCAGTCTCATCACGAAGCATCAGGCAGACAGGAAGGTCTCCACTGAGCATTCGGCCCTGGACCCTCGTGGGAGGACCGGGCTGCAGTGACCCAGCCCCCAGAGCCAGGCATCGCTCTCTCTCCCTTCCCCAGGGCTGAAAAGAAAACTGGCTCCTTCACCACACATAAGAAACTGGTTCCACTGTGGAAGGATAAAAGCGTTCCTGCTTCCTGGAGAAGAGAGACTGGCCACCAGCAGCTCAGTTGGCCCTGCAGTGGCAAGGCGGGGGAGGGGGGGACGCCGGCCATGTTGGTGGGTGGTCTCACCTCCAGGTCCTCATATCTGGCTAGCAGCGGGGGAGGAGGGCCCAAGTGGGGGCAGTGGTGGGAGTCAGGAGCCCACTGCCATGCGAACACAATGCCCACTGCTTCTCTCTGCCTCCATAGTACCTCGGGCTGAGGATGTCCCCAGCCTCCAAAGGGCCCCAGACCTGCACCCCATCCACTTTGGTGCTCTGTGGTCACAACCACCCAGAGCAGCACCTTTCACCCCAGCCTCACCCGCCGCCCCTGGGGCTCACCGCTGAGCTGCTCCATGAAGCACACGTTCCCGCTGGTGTTGAAGGCCAGTGTGTCCGGAGTGATGCACAGCGTCTGGAAGATGGCGGCGTGGGCCACACTCCGCATGGACAGGCTGCACTCCAGGCACACAGCCCAGGCCTCCTGCTCACTGAGGCCACGGTCCCGCAGGGAGAGGATGTCCGCCAGGGACACGTTCTCCTGCCATGACAGACCTCAGTGTAAGCCCGGGGTGGGGGGCCTTGCAGGCTGCCTGTGCCCAGCACTGAGGTGACGTCTGATTCTCAGCAGAGACAGCTCAACTGTAGCGACAGCTCAGTTTTGGGCTAGGAGAAGGGTTTTAAGCCAAGACTTTTACATTTATCAGTATATTAGTTTTGGAGAGGGGTCTTGCTCTGTTGCCCAGGCCGGTCTGGTGCTCCTGGGCTCCAGGTATCCTCCTGCCTCGGCTCCCGGGTGTTGAGACTCTAAGCAGGCCTCCATAACCTGCTTCAGATATTTTTCTTGTTTTGTTTTTTTGTGGTACTGGAGTTGAACCCAGGGGCATGCTACTTCTGAGCTACACCCCAGCCCTAGTTTTTCATTTGAAACAGCATCTTGTTAGGTTGTTGAGAGTCTCACTACTTGCTGAGGCTATCCTCAGACCCTGCCCTCCTGTCTCAGCCCCAAGTACTGAGACAGGTGTGTGCCCGTCGCCCAGCGCGGGCCTTGGCATTTTCCTTGTTTTCCACCCGTCTCTTCCTCTGTCCTGCAGAGCAGGATGGACTTGGCCTCTGTGTGTAGTAGGCGAGTGCTTCTCCGTTCCTCTCTTGTCCTGCAGGCCGGGCCTTTCTAGAGCCCTCCTGCTGCTTTCCGCGTCATAGCCAAGGAGCATTTGGTGGAGCTGCCTGTGTGCTGCCCAGAGCAGGCGTCTGCTCAAGCAGCGTGGGAATGGGCCTTCCTCCCAGGAGCTGGCTGAAGCCCGAAACCAGCCAGCCACCTGCTCGGGGACATGCCTGACCCCACAGGCTTGCGATGCAGCCAGCACAGGGAGGTTGTGAACAGGCAAGCCCGGGACATGTGGGTCTAGTCAATGTCTTCAGACCACACACCCCTGAATACAGAGCCACCACAAGGGCATGAGCCTATGAAACACAATCACGTGGCATTCAATCACACACACACACACACGTGTTCAGTGCCCAGACACAGCCTGTGGGCGGCCAGGGTGGGGCTCTGCACGGCTGACAGCTGGGCTCCCCACAGTGGGCCCCATGCACATCGAGTGGGCTTCGCCAGAGCTCCTTGTGACCATGCCAGTCAGTGCCGGCACCCGCACTCACACTGCAGGCATGGGCTCACACACATGCACACGCACGCAGGCATGCTCTTTGTTGTGCTCCCGGGGCCCCCTGACTGTTCTGGCTTGGATCTGGGGTGATGCCCAGAGCTCTGTGTTGGTGGTCTGGCCCCCAAGGCAGCTGTGTCCAGTGGTGGCACCTTGGGAAGGGCCTGGATCACAGGGCTCCAACCTGGCCAGCGGGTTAACTCACTGGAGGGAAGGGGGTGGACACTGGGGGCAGCGGGGCCTTGCGGGTGTGCCTCCGTGCGGCCAACCAAGGACTGAAGCCCCGACACTGGGAGCCAGTAGAGAGCTCTCCTTGACAGGATTCCCTCAGGAGTGCGTCGCAGCATGACTGAACACAGACTGGTAACTGGTGCGGATCTCTCTGCTGTCCAGATCTCCACAGCACTCAGTGATGCCTGAGGGGCCTGGCTGAAGAGCACACACAGCCCACCAACACACACCTACACACGAGCATGCAAAACCTGCAGGTATGTATGTACTTGAACACAAAGAACACATGCCCAGCACACCTGCACACACACACGCCTGCACACAAATGCACACATGGCATACACACACATACGTACCTGATACAAATGCACACACAGCACACATGCATATACCTGCACAAATGTGCACCATAGTACATCTACACACACATGCCTGCACACAAATGCACACATGGCACACCCACACACATATGTACCTGATACAAATGCACACACAGCACACATCTGCACACAAATGCACACATATGTACCACAGTACATCTACACACACAGATGCACCCATGCACAGCAACCTTCACACACAAATGCACACATGCACAGCAACATTCCCACAAACATGAACCTGTTCACAGATGCACACTGACACATATTTGTATACTGCACACAAATGTACAGCTATATACATGAAGGCATCTCTGCACAGATGTGCACACAGATACATACATACAACACTCCTGCACATGTACTGTTCCTGCACATAAATGCAGCATGGTGTACATGCCCACAGCATAACACACACGTATTCACACACACGCAAGCACACTGAGACACCGTGCAGACCCCATGGGTCTTGCCATTTTAAAGCACTGAAGCCTCCCACGATGGGATTGTGAGCCAGGCCCAGGCCCATGCGGGGCTGCTCACGCTGGCCATCCAGCCCGCCTGCTCCTAGCTGGTGACAGGATGTGCCCCAAGAGGAGCCCATCGGGCCCATAGTACCTCCTCCTGCTCAAGCCCAACGAGAAGATAGCCTGAGAGGTGGGGCCAGTCCCTGGGGCAGCTGGGCACCTGCAGTCACCTGTACCTCCTGTGGTGTGAGGCCTAACTGGGCGAGCGGAGGCCCTGGGGCTCTGAGTAGGGCTAGGTGAATCCCACAGGCCCAGAGTTGTGGTTGCCTGTGGCGGTAAGACCTCCCTGACAGCAGGACCCTCTGGTCCTCTGAGCTCATGCAGGGTTCTGGTTCCTGCTGGCTCATCTGTCAGGCACTGAGGGACCCAGGCCTGGATTCTGGGCTCTGCAGCCATCTGCCCCTGGGGCCTGAAGGCACACCTGCTAACTCCTCTCTGCTCTGGCCCAGACCCAACTCCACTCTGGATGAGGGTAGGCAGGGGCATGGGATGAGCTTTGGCTAGGGGCCAGGGACAAGGACCAGAGAGCAGGAGGGACGAGGGCAGCGCTCACTAGCCACACGGCCTCAGTCATGGCTCCCCAGTGCCAGCAGATTCCCCAAAGGCCTCCGGTGAACACCTGTGTGGCCCAGCTGCCCGAGGACCCTGTGGCTCTGAGCCTCACTGCCAGGAGGTCCATACTCCTGGTAAGATGCACTCAGCCTGGCTACAGGGCTCCACATGGCCTAAAGGGCCACAGCAGACCCTGCAGAGGGAGGGATGTGATCACCTAGGGCTTTGCACTGCAGCCCCCTCTGGCTCCTGCTGGCAAAGTCTGACCCAGCATTGCCAGCCTGTGGTGGCTCCATCTGCCAGTGTAGGCACAGGCCCTTAGGTGGGTGTCAGGGTTTGGATTTAAAATGTCAGCCGGGTGTGGTGACAAGCATGGTGATTACAAACGCTTGTCATCCCAGCACTCGGGAGGCTAAGACTGGAGAATCGAGGTTTGTGGCCAGCTCAGCTACTTAGTGAGGCCCTTTGCAACTCAGTGAGACCCTGTTTCAAAATAAAGAATAAGAAATAGGGCTGGTGTCACTCGGAGGCCCCTGGGTTCCATCCCCAGTACGGAAAAAAAAAAAAAAAAAAAAGTCCCTTGAGAAAGCCAGGCGTGTTGGCGCACTCTTGTAATCCCAGCATTCGGGAGGCTGAGACAGGAGGATTGTGGTTTGCAGCCAGCCTCAGCTACTTAGTGAGGCCCTTTGCAACTCAGTGAAACCCTGTTTCAAAATAAAGAATAAAAAATTGGGCTGGGGGTGTAGCTCGGAGGTAGAGTGCCCCTGGGTTCCATCCTTGAGGCAAGAACATCTTCTCTTCCTCTGCTGTGCCCTGAAGCACCACCAGGGTCCTGCCCTGGAGCCAGCTGGTCTTGGACTGATCTCTGAAATGTGAGCCGCATATAAACCTTTCTTCCTCTACACTGTGCTCACCAGGTACATGCTCACAGCTATCAAATAGCTAACTAAAACATCAGCCTGCTCCAACCCTCCCCCACAAGGGGTTGCCCAGGGGGCCAAGGGGAGGACATTGCCCAAGTCAGGTTCTCTTCAGGGCAGGAAAGAGCACCCTCCAGTTGTGTGGGTAAGAACCTAAGCCCACATCTCTGGTGGGTGGAGGTAGGGGCAGGTGGATGGGACTCTCTTGCTGACTGTTCTCCAGGGTGGAGGACTGCCTACCTTTAGCTTGTCCTGGACCCCAGAGTGTAGGCCCTTATCTGGTTATCACAGGGCATCTGGCTCAGAGGTTCTGTGCATTGAGGAGCCTCTGCCCCGACAGACTGAGCTAGGGTTGGAGCGGACTCAGGGGTGTCTGTGCCCACTTCAAATGTACTCCACACAACCAATTAACTTTCAAGCTGTGGAACATTCTAACAGGACCTGTAGACATGAAATATAAGTCACTGCTGAGAACATTTGGCAATCTCTAGTCCCCTGAGCTGCCAGGCTGCAGGTGTGGGGAGCACTGCAAGGTGCCCACGGGCCCTCCCACCCCAGATGCCAGCTGTGCCCTCCGCAGGGCTCTCCTGGGGCTCGGGCTGGCTCTTGCTTTGGGTGCAGGTAGTATGGAGTCATGAGGGCAAGGTGGGAATAACCCCTTTTCGTGGAGTATCCCTGGCTATGGCCCTATACACCTTCAATCCCTGCCCTAGGACACTGTGGGAAGCATTTTCTGGGTTTGGGAAGGGTGAGGAAGCTCTTCCCACTCAGGGGTGGCTGGGGACAGGAAGGCCTTGACCAGCACCCAGAGGCGCCATCTTATCTAAGCTGACCTTGCCACAGCCACCTAACATGTATTGTCTCTCCTAGAGCCAGGGTCCTTCCAGATTTCGCTCTTCTGCCTCGGATCCACATCTGTTCACAGCAGCTGAATTTCACGTGAATCCTGGGAAGGACAGCTCTTCCAGGAAGACAGCCTTGCTCAGGTCCCAGGCAGGTGGCCTTCGCTGTAGCCAGGGTCCTCTGCCTGTACCAACCCAGTGGTACTGCCTGCAGGTGGTCAGGGAGCCAGCATGGTACACCCGTCAGGATCCAGCCAGGCTATGCGGTCCACCTGCTGCGCCCTCTAGGTGGTTTCCAGCCGAGCATGCTCATACACACAAGGTCTACCCACGTGTCTCCAGGGCCCAGCCCAGAGTGAAACTGCCGGGATGCAGGGTTCTGGCCTCCGCTTCGCAAGTGAACAGCAAGCTGCTTCCTGACAGGCTGTTCTCACACGCTCCCACGGCAGAGGTGACGAGGGATCACCGCGGGGCCGCAGGTCCTGCCCGCACTCCAACTGTCCACTTCTCTCTCAGTTACCACCAACCTGGCGGCCATGGGAAGGCAGAAAGGTATTCAGGGTGGACGTGTATCCCTGTTGTAGTGGGGGCACACAACTTCTGAGTTCACTAGCCGTTTGGATTTCCTCTGGGTCACGACATCCACAGGTGTCTGTGGGTTCCAGTTCTTGACCTTGCTGGAGTGAATTCCTGTGCCTCCCTGTGCCCGTGGCCTCAGCCACACTGACCACTCATCAGAGCAGCTTTGTAGCCTGGCTCCTCTCAACCTACACAGGAGGCTTTTAGAGGCAGTTCAGCTGCAGATGCTAAAGCAGGTACCGACTAGGATCTTCCAAGAGGAACCAAGCCAAATAAGTGCAGGAGGCATAAGGTCTGGCCCCAGGTGTGTTCTCAGACACAGGACATCTATTGTCTCGAAGTTGGGCCCCAGGATTCTCTTCTGTTAATAGGAGCAAACACAGTACGCTCCCCGGTGAGTGCCCCTGAACTTCCCACTGGGTGCCACCGATGTGGCGGCTTGCGGTTCACCCAGGGGCCTGGGCGCGGTCGTGGGAGGAGACCCCATGCACTATGCACGTGGGAGCTCCTCCAGTCCCATGACTGGGAAGTCAGACTGCACTCTGGTGTGAGGCTTGCCTTCAGACTGGGACCCTGTTCTGTCGCTGTGGGGCCAAGGGCTCCCTCGGAGGGCCAGGCGCAGAGGCCCTCAAGTGTGGCGGCTGATAGATGCACCGGTGCGGTATACAGAGCCATCCTCGGAGCCACTTCCGACGGTGAACAGAAGGCGAGACCCCAGATAGATGTGCGAGATGTGTCCTCCGGACCTTTGAAGGCCAGGGCTGAGGACAACCTTTCTTTCCCATCAAAGCCAGGGAGACATCCAAAGGTTTATTTATTCCCTGGCCTGTCCTCTCTGCAGCCTTCAATTGCACCAAATCCAGGCCACATTGGAGTGGGGGGCGGTGCCTCAGGGGCATCCGGATGCCCAGGCAGCACAATGGACTGGTGCCTTCAAAGCCCGCTCCCTGGGGAAGCAGGGGGCTGGCAGAGGCGTCAGGCCCGGGGGATGGCAGCCACGGGCCTATCCACCAGGAGGGTTCTGGCTGAGACTCACTGGCCAGTCAGCCAGGCTTGTCCAGAGGGCTGCTGGAGGGACTTCAGCACCACTGTCCCCAAAGGCTGTCAGAAGGCAGCGTTCCTCAGCAGGAGCTCCGGGCCAGCTTGGATGGCTGGGCTCTTCCCTAAGAACCCATGCTCTGGGAGGAGAGGCGCCCCCGGGGGCCCTGCACCCTCTAGGGTCAGCCTCTCACATGTTCAGGGCAGGAAGTTCATGCATTTGACCCCTGGTGCTGCCTGAGGGGGGCCAGGTGGGGGAGGGGGACAGTGTCTCTGCCCCTTTATGGGAAAAGCCCCCTGAGGGAGGGTTTTGTCTCAGCCTTGGTGAGGAGTCTGCCCTGGCTAGCCCCCAGCTGCTGAACCCGGCCCACCGGAGGGTAAACAGTGCCCTCTACTGTCCCTAGGGCTGCCCCCCTTGCCTGCCCAACAGCTGTGATCAGGGGACCATCCCATGCTGGGCACCAACTTCTGCAAATGACAGCGTCTGGGTGCCTCAGGAGGCACCCCAGCGGCGGAGGTGGTGGGGCGCTGAGGATCTGGGCCCCTGGGGCCCCACCTGTGCCGCGGGGTCTGCTGGTCTAGAGGCCGTCCAGCCCTCCCCGCCCATCCGGACCCCTCAAGGCAAATGGGATCCTTGTGGCCCCGCGCTCACCTCGTCTTCCGGCAGGGTGGGCAGCGGCTCAAAGTCGTAGAAGTCCAGGTCCTTGCCATCTTCCTCATAGAAGCCCACGGAGGCCGGGTCCATGGCCTGCGTCCTGCGCTCACCGGCCTGTGCGGCGGGCTGGGGCTCCAGCGCGTCTGCGCCCCTCGCCTGCCCTCGCGTCCCTGCGGGTCCCCTGCCCCGCGGGTGCGTCCCTGGCGTCTCGGCTCCTGAGGGTCCCTCGCACAGGGCCTCCTCCCCAGCTGGCCGCGCCTCTGCGCTCGCTGGGCCGAGCTGGGCACCGCGGGCTATGCGCGCCCGGCCTCCATGGCAACGCGCCCGCCGCCTGCCGCAGTGTCGCGGGCGCGGAGGAGGACGCCCGGGGCGGGGCCGGGGGCGGGCCGGGGCCTGGTCACTTCGCAGGTGTGGGGGACGCCTGGGGGCTCCGCGGTGTCCTCCGGGATTTCAGGCTCCAGGTGCACAGCGCCACTTGGCGCTGCCTGCGACTGTGGGGGCGGAGCCACTGGGGCGGCAGCAGCCGCAGGGGTCTGCACCCACCTGGGCGCACAATGGCGGAGGGGCTGAGCCACCCAGACAACCTAGGGTCCCCATCGACCTCCCAGGGTGAGGCTGCGCAGGCCCCAGGTGGCGCTGCAGGGGGCCAGAGGGCCGGCTCTGGGCTTTCTTCAGCACTGGGTAAGCCGGGCCTGAGCTGGGGCCTGTGGCGTAGCAGCTAGCAGAGGGGCCAGTTGCCCCTCCCAGGCTTGGCTACGGGCTAGGATGCCTCCTTCCCCTGCAGGGTGGGCGGTCCTCTCAAAGGCCTGCCCGAGCCTCCCCCACCCCAGGCTTGGAAAGCCAACTGTGGGTCCCAGCTCCTACAGAAGACAGCACACTGCAGGGTCGGCTAGGCTCCCTCATGTGGCTGGTCCTATCTCCAGAGCCTGGTCTGGCCAGACATACAGTAGGCACTTAATGTATGCTCCTCAAGTGAAGAGGCAGGGTCATCACAGGTCCTAAAATGTCCGAGGGTGCAGTGTGGCAGGGACGCTGGTCCCAACATTCTGTCCGTGGGGCGGGCTTCTATGGCCACAGCCCTTCCTGGCAGTGAGGGGCACTCAGGATCCTGGAGAATCAGGCACTGAGGCCTTGGCTGGGAGCTGAGGTGCTGCTCCGTGTCCCGCACCCAGCCAGGCAGCCTCAGCTGGCTCAAACCTGACCCTAAACTGGAAAGGTGTTTGCTACAGTGATCCCAGCTACTTGGGAGGCGGAGGCAAGAGTATTGCTTGAGTCCAGGAGTTGGAGGCCAGTTTAGGCAACACAGCAAGATCCTGTCCCCAAACCAAAACAACCTGATCCTAGGACCCACCCAAGTCAACTGAATAAAATACCCAGCACAGCCTCCTCATCCTCAGGATAGCTGGGAGCTTAGATCAGCAGTCGGGAGTGGGGCAGGAAACTGAAATTGGAGAAAGACAGCTCACAGTTGTGTAGCCTTGGCCAGCTGTTGCCGCTCTTTCTGGGCACACACCGGGTCTGCAGATGCCCCAGCCCCAGTCTCAGAGAGGGGAGGCGGGCTCGGGCTGCACCTATCCTGGGAACGTGGACAGCAGCTGAGCCTGGCTCCAGCCCTTCCTCGTTCCCTGGCAGGGTTGGGAGCTGCCCACCTTCCTTGGTGACATCTTTCCTGACCCCCAGCCTGTGTTCTCTGGTCCTTGGGGGACCTGGGCAGCAATGGTCACAAAGGAGAGTTCCCAGGCTTGGTGCTGGGGCAGGTAGGACTCTATCAGGCAGCCTCACAGAGGCTCTGGGGCCGCAGGTTTAGAGGAGGACTTGGACAGTGACCCCGGCTCCCCACAACCCTCTAAGAGCTCCTGGGTCTACTGATTCTCCACTTCAGGAAATAGCACATCCAGTTTGGGTGGAATTCGAACACATGGGTTGAGTCAGCGTCAGCTGCAGCAGCTGAAAGCCACTCAGTGGCCATCTTGGCCAAGTAGTGCTGCAGCTCCCGCACGGAGTAGGGCACGGGCCTGGGAAGAGTGGAGGAGAGCCCCTGGACGGCCACTCCTGGCCACTCCTGACACTGCGGTGTCTCCCCAGCCCACCGGCTACCTCCTTAAAGCCTTTGGATTTCGCCGTTCAGTGGGGATGCTTTGCTAGTCTCTCTGAGCACCCGGCCTGTATGCACAGGAGGCTTGACTCCAAGGGCAGCACGAGATGTTGGCCTTGTCCCGGCACCTCACATGCCATGGGTGTTCCTTAATGCTGGACGAGGGCATGATGCTTGCTTGAAATATGCCAGGCTTGGGCACCCCGTGTCTCCTCAGAGCTGATGAGACCACACAGATGGATGTATGTGTCAGTGTCCAAGTGCCTCACAATGTCCACGGCCATGGCAACGCCTGTCTAGCTCTGCCTCCCTGTCCTGTGTGTCCCTCACATGCCCAGCGGGCACACCTTCCTCCCGCAGCTCCTCCAGGTGACATCAGAATTCTGCAGAGGAGTTCTGTCTGCCCTCTCAGGCCCCCAGGCCAAGGCTGCAGTTTGGTAGCACACTGCTCTTCCATCAGCTGGCTTCTTCTTTGTACTCTCCCTGGCTGGTCAACTCATCCTCTGTGGCTCCACCACCCTTTCCCACGAGACCCTCTCCTGTGCATCAGTACTCTGCCCCCTCCTGCCCGGGGCCTGTCTCCCTCAGCTCCCTCCTCCAGAAGGTGCTGTGGGGTCCAGCCACGTCGCTCTCTGAGGTCACATCGTGCTGGCCCCCGGTCCTGTCCCACTCAGACCTGTTGCGGCTGTCTTGTTCTGCCCCGTCCTGTGCTGGGGCATGCAGTGGGCGCTCAGCTTGAGTAAGCCTCCTGAGGAACCAGGGGGAACAGGGATCTTTGAAGCCTTGGCCCTAGTTTTCCCCAAAAGCATTTTGACAAGGTGTTGAAACACTTACACATTTTGAAGCCAACATTTACATTAAAAAATGTAAATAATTGCTAATGTACTTTTTTATGTGTTAGAAATATTGATGTTCTGAAATAAAACTGTTAGTAACTCTTGTCAATGTATCCAAGAAGCTAAATACCAAAGTGGTTTTGATACCACCACCAAACCTTCAGAAAACCCATAAACATGCCCTTCTCTAAGAAGAAATCTAATGTCTTGTCTGTAAGCTTGTTATAGACAGCTAGCTTTGCCCAGAGTTTCAACCTCTTGTGATGAAAGTATTACAGATTTTGCAACAAATACATGCATAAGTTTTAATACATCGAATATTTAATCAATAGGGAGTTTTAACACTTTTTGGTTTCCATGGCCACAGGCTCATTTCAGGGGCAGAAGTAGGTGGTGAGCTCAGTGGTGTTGCTGAGAGCCAGAAGCAGACATGGGGAGGGTGGGCTGCTGGCCTCCGTGTGCTGCCTGTACCTGCTTCTTGGTTGCTGTCTCTGTGTGCCGTGCCATCCCTGTTCTGCCCATGGTGTGCTGGGAAACAGGTGGCGCCTCCGCTGCCCGCCGCTTCCTAGGCTTTGTCCCTGGAACCTGACTGTTGGTTGCCGTGTTGCCTCTTGGCCTTCTGATGCCTGAGCACCAGCTCCCAGCACTGGGGCCACAGGAAGGTCCCATCCGTCTGTCAGAGTGGCACACTACCTGCCACTCCCTCCTCTTTGCGGCCACGCAAATGTGCAACCTATTGCAGATGGGGGCGTGTAATGTGAGGGTGCCCATGGAGTTTGTGTTCCCGGCACCTGCCCTGCTTGCTTTCTCTCCCAGTGCCTCTCCTGGAAGACGAGGGGCGTGGACACGAGGTGCTCGCCATGGCCCCTTCTCACACTGGGAGCTTCAGGAAGAATGGGCTTCCCACACGAGAAATGGCCCCGGGAGCTGGGCAGGCCAGCGAGGGAGGGCCGATTGGGAAGCCGCCCCAGCAAGCAAGCCCCCATGTGCTCTGAGACTGCCTTCTCCACAGTCTGCTTCTTAGCATGTGCCCTTGAGCACTCTAGTTTAGTTTTGTTCATGTTTGGGTTATTGTGTGCAACGGAACTGTTGTGAGCATATGAAATATATGCCAGAATATGGGCACAGTGTAGAAATAGATAGACTAGCCAGACACATGAGAAGAACCAAGGCAGAAGAGCGTGCAGCCGACACACCCTACAGATTAACCAATGAACGAAGGACCACACCCACAGTGCGCAACCCACAGAAGATGCCTGGGCACCGGCTTAGAGTGTATCTGGCCTGGCAGATGGCCACGCGAGCGGGTCTGACCCACCGTCTGTGAGGCTGAAGGTTGGCTCGGCCAGGGCACTCCCTAGTAGCTGTCGAACTGCTCCTCTAGATGACGGTCGGGCTGAACCCCGCCTGAGTCCCTGGACCTCGAGCATCCGCACCTCGGCCACCGGCCACCGCTGTGACTGTGATCCTGAACTAAGGTTACCTGCGGAGCCCCGTCTTGCCTCAGGTAACCAAAAGCTACTGCTATCTGGCGAGTGGCCTAGAGAAGGGTGGGAGTGTTATGAGCATTGTGTGAATTAACACATCGAGAGTTCGTGAAGGCACTGAGGGTGAACCACCATTCTCATCACTGTGCCCATAAGACGCATAACAGGAACCATATGATGAGCAATTTGTGTTTGTGTGGCTTTCTTCATCCATGATTTCAAGATTCAACCATGTTGTCTGGGTCGTGGCGATTTGTTCATTATTGATTCTGAATCTCAACGAACTCCACAAACATACGGAGTCCATACTCTCTTTCCTGTGCTGTGCTGATGGTGAGTGGTTTCTAGTTGAGGAATGAGGCAAAGGCACGGGCTGGACTTTGTCCGGGTTCTGCAGGGCACGGAGGGTGTGTTCCCTCGGGTCTGCATATCTGAGGGGTTGTTGGGTCAGCACTACCCACCATTGAGTTTCGCCATCTCCCCTACGGACGCCCAGCGGACCTGGCACACTCACTGGAGATAGTGCTGGCCCTTTGGCCACGCTTGCTGGCGTGGTGTGTGGCTGCTTCTAGCTCTGTCCTTTCCACAGATCTTTTTTCTACACTGCAGCAGCCCACTGTGTCCTGGCAACCGCGGAGTTCTCCACGTATAAGCTCACTCTCTTTCTTCAAGAACATCTCGGCCACTCTTGGTCCTTTAACATCTGTACACGTGAGAATCGGCTCCTGTGTGCCTGAGGAATTGGGCTGGATGGGGTTGGGATTGCTCTGAATCTTCTCACCAACAGCTCTTCATGGTATGAGTCTAACTGTGAGCACATATTCCTTTTCATGTGTTCAGATTCTCTTTATGTCCTCTTGATAGTATTTTGTTGTTTTCTGTGAAGGGATTTTGTAAATCTTTTATTATATTTATTATGACTATTTGGTAGTTGTAATGTTATTGTAAAATAGATCTTTTTTGTGGTAGTGGGGATGGAACCCAGGGACCTTCTACCTCCAGGCTACACCCCCAGACCTATTTTTATATTTTTTTATTCAGAAACAGGGTCTCTTAAGCCAGCTGAGGCTGTCTTCGAACCTGCACCATCCTCCTGTCTCAGCCTCCCAAGTGCGGGGATTACAAGCATGCGCCACCACGCCTGGCTCAGCCTTATTTTTTTATTCTTTATTTATAAACAGGTCTCACTGAGTTGCAGAGCCTAAGGACCTGAGGCTGTCCATGAACTGCAATCCTCCTGTCTCAGCCTCCCAAACGATGGGATTACAAGTGTGCACCACCATGCCCACCTTTGTAAAATATATCTGTAAAAATTATTTTCTCTTTAGTATTGGTCTATGGAAATAAAATAGGTTTTTTTTCAGTACTGGGAATTGAACTCAGGGTCATTTTACCTCCAAGCTACACCCCCAGCCCTATTTTTTATTTTGAAATAGGGTCTCACTGAGTGGCAAAGGGCCTCACTAAGTTGCTGAGCCTGGCCACAACTGGTTCCGCAGGACACGGAGGGTGTGCTTCCTCTGGTCTGCATTTATGAGTGGGGTTCTTGGGTCAACACTATCTACTGTTGAGTTTTACCATCTCCCCTACGGATGCCCAGTGGACCTGGCACCACTCACTGGAAACTGTGGTCCTACTGTCCCAGCCTCCTGAATGGTGGGATTACAAGCTTGTGCTACGACACCCGGCTTTTTTTTTTTAATTAATTAATTTTGAAACAAGGTCTAACTAAGGTGCAGAGGGCCTCACTAAGTAGTTGAGGCTGGCTGGCAGCAAACCTGCAATCCTCCTGTCTCAGCTTTGCAAGTACTGGGATTACAAATGTGCACCAGCAGGCACATAGGTTTACAATAGGTTTTTGTATTGCGACCTTATGTTCTGCAACATCGCCACGTCTCCTCGTCGTTCTAGGCTGTGGTCGCTTGGGTTCCTGTGCGGCCATTGTTCCACTTGGGGTGAGCAGGCGCTCCTTCACTAGGTGCCCGTCTCTCCCTTTGCTCGCTGCTCCTCCGGCCTGCCCAGAACTGAGTTCAAGTGGTACTAGCCGCCTTCTTTGTTGAGCTCCCAGCGTGAGCGGAGCCAGCTTCCATCTCACCATTACGTGTAATTTTGCTGAGGGTTTTGTGGTTCCCTTAAGGAGACTAAGTTCCCTTCTGTTGCTAATTTGCCAAGTGCTATTTTATAAGCCACAAGTAGACGTCGGATTTTGTCAAATGTGCTTTTTACAACTCTTAAGATGATTACTATTTTCTCCTTTGTTCTGTTAAAGTGTTAGGTTATATTGAAGAGTGTTTACTGTTAAACTAATTCTGCACTGCTGGAATTAATCCACAAGATCGTGCTGTCACTCCTGCATGCCTGGATTTGGTCGAGTGATACGTAGTGTGAGGGCATCGCCTTTATTTTTACTGTTGGGTGATTTATCTTTCATGTGATGTCCTTGTTGGCCGGAAGCGTCCAGGTTAGGCTTGCTTGCCAATCATTGGGAATGTCTTCTTCTGTTCTCGGGAAGAGCTTTTGTAAAACTCCTATTATTTCTTCTTTAAGGGTTTGGTAGAATCCCCTGGGGAAGCCATCTGGCCATCGGGACTGGAATGCTGTTTTGTTTTTTTAAATGGGAAAGTTTCAAGTTATTGGTTTAATTCTTTAATAGTTATAGAACTATTAAGATTTTTTTGCAGTAATTGGGATTGAACCCAGGTGCTTTCTATCTCTGAGCAACACTATCAGCCCTTTAAACATTTTTTTTTGTTTGAAAACAGGGTCTCACTAGATTGTTCAGAGTCTCAGTACATTGCTGAGGTTGTCCTTGAACCTGTGATCCTCTGTCTCAGCCTCTCAAATACTGGGATTATAGGTGTGCACCTGGCCTAGCTGTTTCTGTATTTTATTAAGTCATTTTTTGTAGCAGTCTTTCCTTGGCTCTAACTTTTCAAACTTCTTGGCACAGGGTTATGCACATAATCTACGCTCTTTATCACCAGGTGTGTAGGACCTGTAATAAGAGCCCTTTATTCTTGATATTGTGGCTTCTTTCTTTTTATATTTTGACCAGATTTGCCAAAACTATATTGATTTTATTAATCTTTTAAAATAATGTATAATTTTTATTTTGTTAGTTTCTGCTCGTCATTATTTCATCCCTTGCAGTTCTGGTTTGTATTACCTTTCTACCTTCTTGAGATGGGGCTCACTGGGCTTCTCCTTCCTTCACTTCCCTCCTTCTCTCCCTCTTTCACTTTTCTCTAAGCACAGTTGTGTGTGTGTGTGTGTGTGTGTGTGTGTGTGTGTGTGTGTGTATGATACTGGGGATTGAACCCAGAGCATTCTGCCTCAGAGCCACACCCTAGCCCTACCTATTTTTATTTGGAAACATGGTCTCAGTAACTTGCCGAGGACCTAGCTAAGTTGCTGAGGCTGGCCTTGAACCTATGATCTTCCCTTGCAGCCTCACAAGTACTGGGATTACAGGTGTGTGCCACCATGCCCGGTACGGAGGGTTGAACCCAGAGGCATTCTACCTCTGAGCTATACTCCTAGCCCTAATTTATTTTATTTTTATTTTGAAACGGAGTTTTGCTAGTTTACTGAGAGTCTTGCTAATTTGCTGATGCCGATCTCAAACTTGTGATCTTCCTGTCTCAGCTTCTCAAGTACTGGGATTATAGGGATGTGATACCATGCCTGGCTCTAAGCTGGTTTTATTTTATTTTATTTTTTGTGGTACTGGGAATTGAACCCAGAGGCAATCTACTTCTGAGCTCTACATCCAGCTCTATTGTATCTTATTTATTTTGAAACAGCGTCTTGCTAGTTTACTGAGAGACTTGCTAAGTTGCTGAGGCTGGTCCTGAACCTGTTATTCTCCTGTCTCAGTCTCCCAAGTACTGGGATTACAGGTTTGTGCTACCATGCCTGGCTCTAACCACAGTTGTATTTTTTTGTTTTTGTTTTTGTTTTTTGATTTTGCAGTACTGGGGATGGAACCCAGGGGCATCGTACCTCCGATCAATACCCCCAGCAATATTTTTTAGTCTTTTTTATTTTTGAAACAGGGTCTTACTGAGTTGTGAAGTACCTCACTAGGTAGCTGAGTCTGTCCACCGCGATCCTCCAGTCTCAGCCTCCTGAATGCTGGGCTCTAACCACAGTTTTAAATCACAACAAGGATTGATTTCATTCAGTGTTGTTGTTATTAAATTTCCAAACATAGGGGGTACTTCTGCTTACCCCAGTGTTAACGAGGTCCAGCTTCCTGCGAGGTGTGGAGATCGGGCAGAGCTTTGCAGAGCTTTGCATGCGCTGCTGCGGAACGTGTCCCTTTGTTCTCAGGAAGGCGTCTGTTCCTGCAGATTCCTGCTCACACCATTAGATTTTCTCCGCCCTTCTGATTCGGGTGTGCTTGTTCTTTTAGTTCCGGAAATGGTATGTAAAAGCCATTCACCAAGACCAGAACTGGTCAGGCTCTCCTTGGAAGTCTGCCTATGTGATGTATTTGTTATTAAACACATGCAAATTTTTCAATTGTTATACCTTCCTATTGAAACAGTCCTTTTCCTTTATGAAGTACACTACTAAATTTGTAGATTTGAGCCAATACTTCTTGCCCTTAAAAGTATTTGGGTAAATACTTCATGAACTAAACTCCACAGTCCTTGACATTCACATTAATATTAATAAAGCACCTGCTTTCTAGGCAAGATTTTTATTTTTATCTATTTTTAACTTTTTTTTTTTTTTGGTGGTTCTGGGGATGGAATCCTTCTACCTCCGGGATACACTCCCAGACCTGTTTTATATTTTATTTGGAAACAGGGTCTCTTAAGCCAGCGAGGCTGACTTCAAACCTGTGTGATCTTCCTGTCTCCACCTCCCAAGCATGGGGATTACAAGCGTGCGCCACCACGCCCGGCTAGAGTTAACCTTTTTATACCTTATATTTGAGTTGTGCTTCATGTAAGGAGCATATGGAGGTATAGACAAAGATGCAGATCAAGTCCAGTGTGGCGGTCCCTGCTCCAGCTGGCGCGTTTGCTCCATGGCTTATGGATCACGGCTCCGTTTGTGTGCGGGCTGGCGCTTCCCACCCGCTCCGCCTTTCTCTCCCCTCCACCCTCCACTGCGCTGATAGCACTGAATTCTTTCTTTCTTTTTTTTTTTTAATGTTCGTTTGGAAGTTTGTTGAGCTTTTGAAATTTATGGGCATCAGTTTTTAATCAGTTCAAAGTTCTTACCATTATTTTTCGACACATTGTCTCGATCACTGTCTCTCCCCCATCCCTCTGTCTGTCTGTCTGTCTGTCTGTCTGAGTTCCCACTCAGAACCCTCATTCTTGGATTCTAGTTACATCTATGACAGACCTGCTCATGCTGTATCCCATGTCTTTTGGGTTTCCTTTGTATTTTCTTTTAACATTTTATTCTAAATATTTTCATGTATCTTCTAGTCCACAAACTCTTCAACTGTGTCTAACCTACCATTAACCTATTTATTGAATTCTTCCAGTTTGTTTGGGGAGTCTAGCTTAAAAAATTATTTATCTTTTTGTGGCACTGGAGATGGAACTCAGGGCATTCTACCTCTGAGGTACATTTCCAGCTCTACTTTATTCTTTTATTTTGAAACAGGGTCTCACTAAGTTATGGAGAGGCTCACTAAGTTGCTGAGGCTGCCATGAACCTGCAATCCTCCTGTATCAGCCTCCCAAGTACTGGGATTCCAAGTATGTGCCACCACGCCTGGCAAAGGTTTTGTAATTTAAAATTTTTAATATTAAACTTTTTCATGGTACTAGGGATGGAATCTAGGTGCATTCTACCTCTGAGCTACACCCCAGCCCTACTTTTTAGTCTTTTTTAAACTTTTTGAAACAGGATCTCAGTGAGTTGCGTAGGGCCTCACTAAGTAGCTGAGGCTGTCCTCGAACCACGATCCTCTCCAGTGTCAGCCTCCCAAATGCTGGGATTACACGCGCGCACCACCACGCCTGGCTTAATGTTAAATATTTAATGGGTTCAGATTTTTTTTGCTAAAAGTTTTAGCCTTATCTTTTACGTCCTTGAACAAGATTAGCCAGCTAAGCATGGCTATTTTAACAGTGTGTTTGAAGACTCCAGTAGCTGTTACTCCCTGTGCCTGTTTCTTTTCCTCTGTTGTTTCTGCTGGTTTTATTTACGTGAACTTTTCTCTTTATATACCTGGTTATTTAAATTATCTGCTGGCTACTGTGTTTGCAAAATCAGTCTTAGAAACCATTTGAGGATTAGACTTTATCTTTCCTCAGAAGGGGCTTTCATTTGTTACTTGGCATCACTTATGACATCTCTTAAAGTAAGTTCTGTACGAGGGGCTCCTTTAGGGGACCTATTTATGGTCCTCAAGGCACTCCATTTTTGTCTCTAACCTGTCCTCTCTCCGAGTACTTTCTTCTCTCAGCTTATCTCAAGTTCCAGGGGCAGTGAGCTCCCAGGCAGGTCACCCACGATGGGAACTGAAGCTGCCCCTCAAGTGATGATGACTTCTCTGGTGCCAGCAGCACTCTGCAAAGCCAGACTGGAGGTAATGACCTGCCAGACCACGTTTGACAAGACACTGGGCCACACATGCCTCTTCCCCATCCTAGTACTCCCCCTGTACAACCCTGAGCTGCTGTCTGCACCCTGAAGACAGGGCTCAGGACACTAGTCACCTGGTCTTCCCTGGTGGGGCCTCCCTGGGTACATCCCCTTCCTGCTTCACCATCACCCTCCTTCTGCTGATCGAATGGTCAGTGAGTGTCCAGACCTGGTCTGTTGGGGTCCCCAGAGCCAGGCCATCTGGCCAAAGATTCCTGCAACAAAGCCAGACATAAATACACCAAGTAAACTATACACAGCCAGGCATGGGGGCACATGCCTATAATACTAGAACTTGGGAGGATGAGACAGGAGGATCACAAGTTTAAGACCAGCCTCGGCAACTTAGTGAGACTCCCAGACCCAGTTTCAAACCAACCAACCAACCAAAACAAACAAACAAACAACCAAAATAAAAGGCTGGGTGTATAGTTTGGAGATAGAATAGTCGGGTCCAATTCCCAGTAAAACACACACACACACACACACACACACACACACACACACACACACACACAGAGTAAATTATATTTATATTTGTAGAAAATCAAGGCACTTTAGGGGATAGGGATGCTAGGGATGATTGGGGTGTGTATGCGGCAGTTAAGATCCGTGGTCAGGACGGCCTCACAGAGACCGCATTTGGCCAGTCTCTAGAGGGATGCAGGAGTGAACAGGAGACTCTGGGAGGAGTGTTCCTGGCAGGGGGATGGCCAGGCCCAGGTCTTGAAGTGGTGGGAGCAGGGAGTAGGCTGTGTGCAGAGCAGGGGAAGGACCAGGGCTGGCATCCTGAGGCAGCGGTAGGAGCTTGCTGTGTTGGCACACTGCTGTAGGATGGGTGTCTTGGACAAGTGGCTGAAAGCCACAGGAGATGGACCTCCAGTGCCTCAAAGGGCGGCATCTGAAGTCAAGCTGCGGGCAGGACCTTGTGGCAGGGCCAGCGGCTCTGGGACCCAGGGGTCTGTCCTGCTGCTCTCTGTGGCTGCTGTCAAGCCCACTCAGGGGTCCTTGGCTCGTAGACACCTCCTCCAGCCCCTGTCTCTATCATCATGGGGCTTCTCCCTGTGTCACCAGGGCCTGAACTTCCGTCTCCCACAAGAACGCCATGCTTGGGCTCTGGCCCACCCCACTCCAGCCCTACCTCAGCTCTGTGTGAAGGCGGCTGTGGAGAGCTGGCTGCAGAGCAGGCCCCGCGCACAGGGCCCGAGTAAAGGCCAGCTTCTAGAGGGACACCATCAACACAGTGGCACCCACGCAGCCAGGCCTGGCGCCTAAAGACGTTCTGCACAGTCCAGGGCCAGTTGCTGGCCTGGGAGCTCTGCTCTAGTAGAGCACAGCGCCGGAGCCCCTTACCCCCATAGGGGCATCAAGGAGGTCTCTCCAGGGACAGAGGAGACCTCTGCTGGATTCTTTCAGGCGCTTGACCACCACACCAAACAATTTAGGGTGCATCAGATTGTAGTCAAGAGGAAGGGCTTTATTAGAGAGTAAAGGTGGGGATGCACGTACTCAGAACAGGATGCGGGCCGTGCCAAGGCTGGCGAGGGCGAGGGGCCCCCACTCTTCTTTTAAAGGGAGCTTTGTGAGGGAGGGCACGGGAAGGCCTGGTGATCACAGCACGGCGTGCAGCGGTCTCGCTGTTCTTAGAATTGTTGACATTGTCACCATTTTCAGATCAATAAGTGATGTTTGGGCTGTACCCAATATCATAGGATTCTTAAAATTTTGCATCTCTCTTTGCTTAATCTACTCGAGAAATCCATGTGTGAGGGCAGTGCACAGGGCAGTTTTCATAAGTGAGTGAGTTTCTAATAGCTTTAGGCCAATGAACAAACTTACAACAATTTTAGGATTATGAGTGAACTTTAAGATTCTCAGGTTTTCCAGAAATCTGAGGGTGACAGGCCCAGGGAGAACTGTCTTGGGAGAAAGATGCATGAAACTTTGCATGAGGCTTTCAGGTCACAGCGCCAGTCTCTGTCCCCTCCCTTCTGTCTCTTCATACCTATTCCTGGTCCTTCTGTCCTAAGGCACCCCGTGTGTGGACAGAGTGCCGGGCCTGTGAGGAGCCAGTCACAGCCTTGTGGCTGTGCACGTCTGTTTCCCTTGTTGTGGTGGCAGAAGCTTCAGAAAACACCTTCCCTGCATTAGAGCCCCAAGCAGCACCCTCCCTGCCCTGGGGATTGTCTGTGGCTCCATGACTGGCATGGGGCATTCGTTCCTGGACAGGAAGGCCCTGAGCCCAGCGAGGACCCTGCCTGGTGTGGTCATGGAGAGACCCATCTAGTTTGGGCATCTACACCAGAGACCCAGGCAGCACTGGGTGCTGGCACTGGTCAGCCCACTCCTTCCATAGTATCTTGGCTGTGGCCAAGCTGGGGCGCCATGCCAGTCAGAGGTGGGATGGCCAAAGTCCACCAGAGCCGCTCCCACTGGACGTCACTCACAGAGGATTCCTGCCAAGGGTGGGTGCAGGACACTGGAAAGAGCCGACCCTGACACTCCAACACTGGCTAGGGCAAGGAGAGGTCAGGCCCCTGCTGCTTACAAAGGGCAAGTCCTTTAAATGAGTCCTAAGTGCCTGGCCCGTGAGGGGGCAGGCTGGAAATGTGGGGGCCTTGATCGAGGGCTCCCTCTGTGTCCATTCTCCAGGCCCTCCTAGAGAAGGCACGGGTCTTCTGGAAGGTGTGCCACTGGGCTTCTCTACCAGTGAAGACGTTTCCCATCTCAGACGCCCTGTCCCTGGGATTAGTACCCCGTTCCTTCTTTATTTGTGCCATTCCATGAAATACTCTTGGCCTTTCTCGCATATTCCTGTGACAGAGCTCCGGAACCTTGGGACTTTCCTGGACCTGCAGACTAGGTACCTATTGATAACTCCAGCATTGAGGCTGATGAGAAAACCAAGTCCCCTGGAGAACCTCCGGAGAGGTTCAGAGAGGGTAGAGCGCCAGAGTGGACAGCCACAGGAAGGGCGGGAGCCCCAGGGTGAACAGCCAGAGGGCAGAGAGCCCCAGGGTGGACAGCCACAGGAAAGGCGGGAGCCCCAGGGTGGACAGCCAGAGAGGGCAGAGATGAAGGGTTGGAGTCTCTCTGGCTGGCACCTCTGGAGGGGATGCAGACCTGGCTGACGAAAACTTGTCTGGTTTGGGGAGCAAGGTGCTGCCAGCGCCAAATTGCTCAGAGCCCCTTCCGCACCCTGGAGAGTAGACCTGTGTGCCTTGGCAAGGGCTTCCCTGAGTTCTGTGGGCTCTCCAAAATTTAATGGAGCCAAGGAGCAGGTTGTAGGGACCCTGCCTCACCAGCCTGTGGCACCTGGGGTAGATGATGAAGTCTTTGTGGCGACCCTCAGCCTGTGGGGTCTGCTGCTATCTCGGGTAGACCATGTCAGAGGAGAGCCCGGTTGGGAGACCCCCGCCTGGTGTTCATTGGGGACCCACCTCTGGCCACGAGTTTTCTGTGTGGTAGCGGAAGCGTCTGTGTGCTCATCTGTGTTTTGACACTAGGCATGGAAGTGAATTAGTTTTGTGAGGTGGCTGGGCTCCCTGGGGCATTGCCACCCAACAGCAAGGCAGTCTGCTCATGATGGCCAGTTGAGACTTTCTTGGCCCTTTGATAGACCCATGGCAAGGGAATGTTGATCATTGTAAACCAGATCCAGAACGACCTGGGTTAAACAGATCAACAGAACACTCTTCAGCCAGTCAAGCCGTGGGCCCCTCCTTGTGGCCGTCACCTGGGTGGCCCTACAGGGCCTAGGGACAGAGCTTCCCAGGACATTGCTGTCTAGTCCTCACTCCAGACAGGGATGTAGGTTCTTTTGGGAAGCCCGTCATATCAACCTCACTGAGCTTCAGGATGGAGCATGGGAATCCGGCCCTGCACAGGCCGGGGCCGAGTCCCCAGGCCACCACCAGCTCTTTGCCTGAAAGAGGTGAGGCTTTACCAGGCTCAACAGGCATGGAGCGGAACAGATGGTGGCTGAGAAGGGCCTCACTCCCAATGACGGCAGAGTCCAACACGTCCCCATCAGACAGATAGCCTGCACACGGTGTCGGCCCCGCCCCTGGGAGGCACCCAGCCCTATACTGCTCCTCAACCCCACCCAGCAAGAAATTCTACTTCCTGCCAGCAGTGACAGCCATGCTGATAATAAAGTGGTCACACCACCTGCAGGAGCTCACCGACCCTGGACTCCCAATTCCAAGAGCAGAGCTGGCTCTAGGCCGCAGGTCCTCCTGGGTGAATGTCACGGCTGTCACCACTCTGGATGGACACTTAGGCTTCTGAAAAGGAAGTGGAGTTCTCATTTCATCCCCAAACAGGACAAATCCCTCAGGACCAGGGCAAGACCTGATAGCCTGGCACACCCTCCGTGATTACCTGGCCCCTTGCCTGCTTGGGGCTCGGCCTCCAGCAGGCAGAAGAAAGCCAGGCCAGCTGGAGGGGCTGGCAGTCCTGGTGTTTTGGGGGCCTTGTCTGCTTTGCCTTCAATGCCATGCTCTTTTCTTTTTTGTGTGGGTATCCTGTGAAAGTTCCCTGCCCCCTCTGGCCATTGCATTCGCCACAGGCCACAGTCTAGGGGATGTTAACTCCCATCCCTCGGGCCGACGCCAGTTCCTCAGCATTCCTAGCTGTCCACTCAGCTGCCCCTGGTCAGCGCTTCTCAAGACCAGCTCTTGCTCCAAAGGAAATAGAAAATAGTTTGTTCTGTGCCAAGAATGAGTGACCAGAACAGAGTCTCCAGCCACCCCGAGCAGGGTGCTCTGCTGTGGAAGAGCTTCCATGAACTTTATAGTCACAGGGCAAAAGAAAGTCACAGATGGATGCCTTCCCCAAACATGCTGATGGGGCCTACGGCAGGCGGCTTCTAAGATGGGAATGTCTTCTGCAGGATCCAGGTGCTGCCCAAGAGCCCAGAGCTCTAGGGCTTGTGCGGTGGGAGGAAGGCAGGCTGCTCTGGAACCTTGCTCCCCACCGTCACAAGACTGGGCATGTCCGCCTGGGCAGGTGCCCCCCCCCATCCCCGTTTGCCTGGGGGCCAGTGTGTGGTCAGAGCTTATGCTAATGGGGGGCAGGTGTGCTGGTGGCTAGTGTGGGGGGGGGGCGAGCTGCCGGTAGGTGAGGTGGTCAGGGCAGAGGAGGGCCAGTTGGGCAGCAAGTCCACACCAGGAAGGCTCCCCTCGGAGGTCGTTCTGGGGATGGTCAGAGTGTGAATTGTGGAGGAGGGGACTGTGCTGTTGTAGCTGAGGAGATGTCGACATCCATGCAGAACTCAAGCAGCTGGGCTGAGGTTTCCTGCCTGCTCCGGGCTTTGCAAGGTCTCCACAGGCCACACCTTCCTGATGATGCTCTTCCCAGCAGCTGCTAGGCCTGGGCAAGCGGGAAGGGCACTGAGCTGCTGTTTGCAGGCACCTCTGTGAGGCCAGGAGGCCTGGGCAGCTGGCCGCAGTGGTGGGGCATGGCATGGGGATGCCAGCTCTGCGCTGGGGGCTGGCCTTGTGGGGCCTGGGTGGAGATCGTCTGATTGCTGGCCCATGTGGGAGCTGTCGTCTCCCAGCAGTGGCCCAAGAGCCTGGTCTATATGCCCTTTCCTGCTCTACTCCTAGCTCTCAGCTCGGATCTGGCCAAACTGACCCCTCTGGCCACCAGCATGTGGCCTCCCCGATGCCGCCAGGACCCGCCTGGATCCACGCCATGTGTCCACAGTTTCTTCTCTTCCCCATACTGTCCCTTCCTGAGCACACCCCGCCCTGTGGACACAGAGCTGGCCTTCCTCAGGGTGAGCAGCTCCATCCATGCCCCTGGCAGACTTAGAGTGGCTTGGTCTCTACCTCAGGCACCAGCAGCACGACAACAAACTGCTCAGGAAGGTGTTGGGCCTCTGGGCTAAGATGCAATTCGGCTGTGAAGCTGCAAGTGTGGTGGGTGGAGGAAGGGCTTCCCTTGCCCCAGGCTCAGGCATGAGGCCCTGGTAGCTTCTGTGGAAACACTGAGGTCTCTGGGGCAGGTGGCAGGAATGGACAGGCTTCCTGCCCCCCACTGCCAGGGCACCCACCCAGCACTATGCAGAGCCCCAGGGCAGAGCCTTGAAGGACCTGTCAGCCCCACGCAGGAATGTGGCCCTGGCCCTTCCCCACAGCTACTCAAAGTGACTGATTCAGAGGTGGCCCAGAGGGCTGTCTGGGGGGTTGGAGGTGGGGAGGCCCTCTTAACCTCTCTGACCGTTTGGGCACCCTGGAAGGCAGATCTGCAATGTATCTAGGCTGTAAGGGTGTCTTGGGGGACTCGGCAAATGATATTTGGGCTCTAGAGGGCAGTTCGTACTGCAAGGAGCCCGCGAGACCAGGTCCTGGGCACAGGTGAGCTCGCTTCCCGGAGGCCTAGATGCTTCAAGCTGCCAGTGTCTCTGGTGGTAGGGCATCCCTGAAGGGTTAGACCCCAATGCAGGGAGGCCAGCAGAGCCATCTCGGGCTGTCTCTGAAGAGCACACATGGGCACACATACACACTCACACACGTGCACAAATACACCCACCCATAACAGCATGCTCATCACCACATGCCCACAATCAGGCATGTGCACACACATGCACACACAGAACTCATACATGCACAGTGCAGCACAAAAAATAAACACACTCACAACAACACACTCATCCTTACATGCCCATATCCAGGCAGGCACACACCCACAGGCTCACGCTCAGGCATGCACAACATGACTCATAAACACACCTACAATAACACACTCATCCTTCGGTGCCCACACCCAGGCAGGCACACACCCACAGGCTCACACTCCAGCGTGCACACACAGGCAGCACATCCACACGCGTGCCCGCACGCATGCTCACAGGGCTGCGGACAGCGGGTGGGGTTCTGGGGAAGCTGGTTCTCTTGCAGTGCTCCTTGATGTAACCAGGCTGTGAATCTGCACACTCCTAAACAGGACATCAAAGTGGAATGTGTCAGCACTGGTCCCAAGAGGACTCCCAAGGCTCAATCAACATTGAAACACAATGAGGTTCAGTATTTAATGCTGAATTTCTTTGGTTGAATCACGAGGCGTCCTCTCTGTTCTGCCAGGGGCATCGAGGGCAGAAAGGATGTGGGAGGGCAGGGTCCCACCTGTCCCACCGTCCTCCCATCTCCAGGGCGAGAAACACACACGGGATGCTATTGACCAGCCTCACCAAGGACAGACAATGAAATACTGTATTTGCCTGGATGGTCTGCATCTGCAGCGTGTACACAGCAGTGTTGGGGTCTGGGCATCAGCTATAGAAGCAGGCGAGGAGGCTGGCCAGTGATGGGAACTGAGGCTGCCTACTGGCCCTCAGCCGCCTGCCTGTTGGCCTTGAGGACACTGGGCACAGCACACCCTGTGAGTCTCAGCCTCACTATGAGTGTGTGAGTGCCAGGCACCAGGCTCCTCGCTCGATGCTGAGTGTTGGTCTCTGGATGGCATGAACCATCCACTGCAATACTCAGAAATACTCAGAGTGCCCAGCTGGCAAGGGCTCAGTGTGCCCCATGCCCCTCTGAGGCACGCATCTGAAGGCTCTGTTCATGATGAGACCACTGGCCCAGATGTCAGAGCACAATGGTGAGTCACATTGACAGCTGGTACTGACACAGGCTGCAGTGAAAACCCTGTGCTTGGGCGGCCAGATACACACTACTGCTCTGTGTGTGCATATGTGTACACATGTGGTATGTGTGCATGTGTCTGTGTGTGTAAATATTGCATCGTACTACATGTGTGCATTGTACACAGCGCATACACATGGTGTATGGGTATGTGTGTGCATGTGTGTAGATGTGCATTTTGTGGCATGTTAGTGTGCATGCATGTGCACACATATGGTGTGCAGATGTGTGCCATGCACTTTGCAGTATGTGTGCCTATGCATGTTGTACGCATGTCTCTGTGTGTGTGTGGCATGTGGATGTGTGTGTGTGTGGATGTGTGTGCACAATGTTCTTATGTGCATATATGTATGTGTGCACATGTCCCACAGCCTGGGAGGAGAGAGGGAGGGATGCTCTGCACAGGCCCACAGGCTGGGACACCGCCCAGGGACAGGCCTTGTGCTTCCACAAAGCCTCACTGTCACTGGCATCTATCCACTGAGTTAGGGCTTTGTTCCCAGATGTCTACGGAAATGCAGAAGAGGAAAATAAATTTTGTCTGTGGTGGCCAGCACTCCCAGTTTTCCCTCTTCTTTCTGGAACAGAGGGCTTGCTTGTGAGGCGCCCAAGTCGGGGCAGAATCCAGTCCTGACGGTGGCTGTGGAAGCCGAGTCTCAGGTTACAGTGATGGTGTCTTCTGAGGTGTGGCCCGAGAGCCCACGGCCGGCCCTGTGAAGGCTGGGGCGGCTTCCCACAGCTCCCAGGCGGCTCATCCTCCTGGTCCAGGCTCTCTCGGGCTTCTGGGTCAGGCCACCTCAAAGCGGGCTGGAGACAGTGAGCGGCAGAGGTGACAGTGAGCGTTTGCTGACGATGCCGCTTTGACGCAGACACGAGGACAGGCCCATGGAGCTTCCCAGGCCATGAAGGCTGCCGTGGCCCTGGAGCAAAGTGTGAAACGTACACACCAAATGCCTGAAACTTCAGGGGTGTGCTGCCCAGGTCGCCTGCCACCTGGCACCGCAAGAGGCGCAGGGCCGTGTGGGCCTGGGCGGCTCCTGGGGAGAGCCGTGACTCTTTCTGAGCTGCCCAGGACTGGACACTACGAACAGGAAGTGGGTGTCAGTGCGCGGAGGGCCACGTCTGCCGGGGGACTGGCGGAGAGGCTTGGCCAGCGCGGATCCAGCGGTGGGGTGGCGATGCTTCTGGAAGGCTGGTCCCTTTGGCAACCCCTGTCACCTCTCTGCTGAGAAGCCCTTCCAGGGCCCTGGTGAGGCTGACCTGCTCCAGTTACACGGTCGTTTCATTTGTCCAGGGCCCTGTTCGGATGTTGCCTGTCCCGTCGGTGCCAAATGGCAGGCCTTCTCGACCGGCGCCCTTGAGCAGCCCGTTCTGGCCAGGGCCGCCGAAGGGCAGGGACTGTGTCCGCCGCAGCAGGTCCAAGTGGGTGGGGCCCGGGGGCAGCCGCTGAGGGCAGCCATAGAGGCTGGGGCTGCCGTTGCCACCCTCCGGCTGGCTGACCATGGGGAAGGGGTCCACCTGGGCGCAGCAGCCCAGTGTGTGCACCCCCACTGGGCCCTCGAGGGAGCTGGGGGCGCTGTCTGTGTGAGAGCTGTGGGGGCTGCCGTCCAGGCTGGACGGGATGTGGTAGGCATACTCACACTCAGCCACCGGGTGCCGGTGGAAGTAGTGGGCTTCAGTTCTGCCCTGGAGGCAGCTGTGCAGGTGCGGGTCGTGCAGAAAAGCATCCTCCTCGGACAAGTGCATGTGGGCCTCCTCCTCCATCATCTGCTCACAGTGCATCTTGGCGCAGCAGGGGGTGGCAGGGGACAGGCAGCTGACGTGGCCCTGGGCATCCTGCAGGTTGTTCATCTTGCAGTGGCCAGGGGGTGGGTGGCCGAAGCCCCTTGGCTTGCCAGGGCAGGGTGAGTCCTGCAGGCAGGCCACGGGCCCTGGCACGTCCCCGTTGGCATCAAGAGCAGGGTGGGTGCCAGGCTTGGCAGGAGTGTCCCTGCGGGAGGGGCAGCAGGCCCACCAGCTCTGCCATACGTCCTCCCGCTTGGCGCAGTGGTGGATGAGCACGAAGAGCCCCAGCGTCACGCAGAAGGCGCCGTACAGACAGCTGAAGACCATGTCCAGGAAGTGGCCCTGTGACACGGCCAGCGCCCCGAAGGTCCACGTGGCCGCGAACAGGAACAGCGTGAAGGCAGCCGCCCGCAGCTGGGCTTTGAAGGAATGCTCGTTCTGCAGCTGGGAGGCGGCCAGGGCATCGCAGGCGGGGGAGCCGGGCCGTGCCCCAGGCCTGCGGCTGCCCTCAGGCACCGCTAGCCGCTGCTGCTCCTCTGTGCGTTCTCTGAGCTCATACCTGCGCTCCGGGTGCCGCCGCAGCTGCACGTATGTGCCCAGGAAGTACACGCAGGTGACCAGGGTGATGAAGGCGGCCGGCCCGTAGAAGGCACCCAGGCTGGGCTCCCAGGCCATCCAGCAGCTGTGGGAGACGCGGGTTAGCATCTGCAAGGCCAGGGCTTCCTAAGTGGTGGCTTACTTTTGGAGTGGGGGAGATGGAAGGGGAGGAGCAAAGGCTTGGAGGCCCCCTGCTGGAGAGGTGGAGGCGGCAGCAGGCAGCTCAGGACTGGATCTGGGGCCTCATCGCTCAGGTCATGGGTACTGCGTGCTTGGGAGGTCAGGGGACCAGGGGAGTGTTCCAGGTGGTGGTGGGCAGAGGTGGGGTGGCCGAATTAGGGGACAGTGGAGTCTGAATGGCCAGGATGGGTATCCTGGGGCGCAGGAAGGAGCTGGAGTGCTGAGTATGAGGAAGGCCAGGCCAGGCTGGGGCAAGGAATAGGGAGTGACGGCTCTGTCCCCCTCTAGAGCAGGTGTTTGTTCTCAGGTGACTGGTGGTGCTGCTTAGTAGTTAACTGCCCCCAGGCCTTTTTATCTAAAGAAAACCAGGCCTTCAGTGTCCAAAGAAAGAGAGCCAGAAGGAAGCTAAGTCTGTATGTGTTGGGGTGCTCTGCACATCTGGGGAGGTAGGGTGGCACAGCTCTGGGGCCCCTGGCAGGGCAGGTTGGCTGCCAGGTTGGTAGTACCAGTGCCCTCTCGCCCAATCTGGGCACCCTGGGGAGGAGCAGGGCAGGTGGCTCCCCTCTCCCCGTCCACTCTCTGTTCTGGCAGCTGATACTCACTATGCCATGTCCTCGTCTTCCATCCCATAATTCCTGATGTTGGTGGCAGCTGTGGCCCCACAGATGACAAAAGGCACACCTCCGCTGACCAGGTAGAACCTGTCAGAGAATGGAGGGCGCTGACTCCCTTGGGAGGCAGGGCCAGTTTCCCAGCCCTTGGTGAAAGGAGAGGTGGGCAGAGCGCCCTCAGGAAAGATGGTGGCCATGGGGTAGGGGAGCCCCAGCCACTTGCTGGCACCTGCGGGGAGGGGAGGGCTGTGGTGGCTCTGACTGCTACAGACTCAGACCACGGAGGTGGGCGGGTGCCAGGAAGTGGAGCCTCAGGAGAGGCTCATGGAGCATGTGGGGCAGGGCAGCCCAGACCCCTGCAGGAGCTGGTGGCTTCATGGGCCCCTTGGACACAACCTCGGCCAGAGTCCAGGTCCAGGGTCCAGTGACCAGACCCTCATAGCCTCAGGTGAGGAGCCCTCCAGGCACATCGTCCACCCTGACCAGAGCCAGCGTGGGCATGGCTGATGTTCCTCTCTGCAGGCCCTCAGCCAGCAGATCCTCTCTGGGCCATGAGGACCTGCTGAGGTCTCAGATCTGAGTCCCACCCATCTGAGCTCAGGCGCCTGGGCAACTGGAACAATGGTCCCCTCTGAGCCCCGAGAGGAGTGGGCTGCCTGGCCTGCCTCTTAGATTCTCCTGTGTAGTCTTCGGATATTGGTTAGTGGAAGCCAGAGAAAAAGCAGGAGACTGAGTGACAACAGTGGACACCCTGGAGCCAGGGACCACTGCTGACGTGACCGTGAGGCTCACGGGAAGAGAGGGCCCTGGTGAGCACGTCCCACAGAAGGCTGTGCAGAGAGGATGAAAGAGAGCAGCCACCTGGCTTTCCTCATGAGGCGTCAAGAGATTCTTGACTCAGCCAGGCGTGGTGGTGCACGCTTGTAATCCCTGCGCTTGGGAGGCTGAGACAGGAGGATCGCACAGGTTCGAAGCCAGCCTCAACTACTTAGTGAGGCTCTCAGCAACTTAGTGAGACCCTGTTTCCAATAGGTCTGGGAGTATAGCTCAGAGGTAGAAAGCCTCTGGGTTCCACCCTCAGTACCACACACACACACACACACACACACACACACACACACGAAATTCTTGACTCTGGAGAGAAGCGCATGGAAGTTATCTGTGTGGGGACTCTTCTACTCAAGTCTCTGCTCCTACAGAACACGAGGGAATGCTTACTGCAGAGAGTCTGCCTGAATGCCATGCATGTGAGGAAGACCTCAGTGTGCTGCTTGTCAGCAGCACAAGGTGACTCAGGCTGGGACGAGCCAGACACATGCCACTGATGTGGGAAAGCCTGTCATTACCTCTGACCTCAGGAAACATACAAACTCACACTGCAGGAACACACATGAATGTCATGTGTGTGTGGGAAAGCCTTCAGCTGGTCTAGTAATCTTAGTGCACATTTAAGAACACATACTGAATTCTGAGAAGATGGAGACCAAGAAAAGCAGAGTTTACGAGTCCTGCTAACAATCTCTATTGCCACAAAATCAAGGCTTTTCATAGCCAGAAAATACTATGAGCAGAGAAATAAAAAATGTAAACACAAGGGACAGAGAAAAAGAAGTCTAGAAGAACAACCAGAGACCAGAAAAGAAACCAGCCCGCAATGTGGTGGCAGAGCCACGCTGGCACCATTTTCCCTGACAGCAACAGGCTCCAGAGAAGAAAGGTAATCAAGGAGCTGAAGTGAGCAGCTGCGGATCATTCAGGTGTAATTCAGCAGTTCTTCCAGCGCAAAGAACGTCTAAAAATCCCAGTGGACAAGATCATCACACCTTCCAGGGACTCAGAACTGAGCTCAAAACCAGAAAAGAAATATGCCAACCTCACAGCCGAGGGCGTGGCAGTGGCTCCATATTGCCAGCAGCAGCAGTAACTTCACCAGGCCCGTGACAGCTCTAGATTGGTGCGCACAGTACTGTAAGTGGAATTGCAGCCCCTACAGAGAAATCCCAGCACTGCATGCCCAGGGACTTGCGCAGCTTTGATAATTTCCCTGGGTCTGAAATTTTACAGACCAACCCAGGGAAGGAGTAGTGGTGGCAGAGATACCACACCTTAGTTGCAGCTCTCTGTGGGAAAACACCCAGCCTGACACCCCCATGGTCTCATGCAGCCTCGATTAACTCCCTGGGTCTGAGACTTTACAATACAACCCAGTAAAGGAGTAGTGGGGGCTGAGATTACCACAAACTCCAGATTCAGAGCACCCTAAGTGAAGTCCTGGTGACAAGGGAAGAACCCAGAGAAGGCACAAAATTCTAAAATCATGGGAAAGAGGAACAACAATAGAGCAATGAATACCCACAACCCCATGATATCAGAACCTGATAACAGAAATTCAGAAATCTCCAGAAGATCAAATCAGGAATATAAGTGTAGAAATAATACAGGACTTTCGAAAAGAATTTAGAGAGAGTCTAAAAGAAATAAAGGATGCAATCATTGAAGTAAAGGCACCAATTCAAACTATAAACAATCGATTAGATCACATGGAGTATAGAATCTAGCTCCTAGAAGATGATCACTCCAAAAACAAACGCATAATTTATAACTTAGAAAAAAATCAGACAGCAGGAATCTGACATTGAAGAAATATGGGCCCATTTTAAGAGAGCTAACCTAAGAATAATTGGAATAGAGGAGGGAAAAGAAGGTGAAACTAAAGGGATCAATAATCTCTTCAAAGAAATAATAGCAGAAAAATTTCCAAACATAGAGCAAAAGGTCAATACACAGGTCCAGGAAACTTATAGAACTCCCTTTAGACACGATCAGAGAAAAGGTTCCCCACACCACATAATTGTCAAAATGAACAATGTAGAAGCCAAGCAGAGAATCTTAAAGGCAACAAAAACAAAAGGTCAAGTGACATTCAGAGGCAAACCAATTAGAATCACTCCAGACTTCCCAAACCAAGTCATGAAAGCCAGAAGGGCTTGGAGTAACATATTCCAAACTCTGAAAGAAAACAACTTCCAGCCAAAAATTTCCTACCCAGCACAATTATCTATCAAATTAAATGGAGAAATAAGAAGCTTCCATGACAAACAGAAACTGAAGGAATTTATGTCTTCAAAACCAGTGCTAGAGAAAATACTCAAGGAGATTAACTACAAAGAAGAAATAGGTAATACACACCAGAACCAGAGAAACAAGATTTTCCATCCAGCAGACAACTAAGCAAAGAAGAATAAACAGTATTTCAAACAGAAATAAAATCTTAACATGTTAGGAATTAAAAGTTATCTCTATATAATCACACTGAATGTAAATGGCCTCAATTCCCCAATAAGAAGACATAAAGTGACAAAATGGATTAAAAACCAGAATCCATCCATCTGCTGCTTACAAGAAACACACTTTACAAGTAAAGATAGTAACAAACTCAAGGTAAAGGGCTGGAGCAAGGTAATTCATGTTAAGTAGCCATCCTAACAAATGTAAAGTAGTATTTCACTATAGTTTTTATTTGTATTTCCTTAATGATTAGTTATATTATGATAATGATGAGTGGTATTCATGTGTTTATTGGTCATATAAAAATCTTTTGGAGATTCATTGTCTATTTTAGTCTTTTACCTATTTCTAAGTTGTATTGTTTGCTTTTATTGTTGCTAATTTTTAGGATTTCTATTTGGAATATTAATATACCTTCAGATATAGCATTTGGAAATATTTCATCTCATTCTATCAGTGACTTTTAATTCTGTTTGCATTGTCTTTGGATGTACAATATTTTTTATTTTTTATGAAGTTTGTTTGTTTATTCTTTTGTTGCCTCTGCCTTTGGAATCATATCCAAGAAATCGCTGCCAATTTCAGTGTTGTGAAATTTTATGACCCAGGTTTTTTTCTTAAATTTTATGGTCTTAAGATTTACATTTAGGCCTTTTATCTATTTTGAGTTAATATTTGTATATGGTGTTAGGAAAGGGTCCAATTTTATGCCTTTTCATGTAATTGTTATTTTTCAACAATATTTAGAGAAAAGATTATTATTTCCTACACCAAATGTTCTTGGAAACATTGTTAAAAATAACTTGACCCTATATGGAAGAATTTATTTCTAGGATTTTTATTTTATTCCACTGGTTTATATATCTGCCTTTATAGCAGTACTATACTGTTTCGATTATTGTTGCTTTATTAAGTTTGAAATCAGAAATTGTACATCTTCTAGCTGTGTTCTTTTTCAAGATTGTTTTGGGTGTTTAGAGTTCATATTTCATGTTAGGATAGATTTTTTCTGAAAATAAATTAATAAGTAAATGTATAAAAATAAAATAAAATAAAGTTTAAAAAAAGAAAGTTTGAATTGAACACCAAAAAAAAAAAATTTAATGCAATCACTTTGGAAAACAGTATGGAGGATCTTCAGAAGAAGGAAAATGAACTTACCATATGACCCAGCAATACCACCTCTGGGTATCAACCAGAAAGAATGAAAACCAAAATACCAAACTAATGCATGAGCAACCATGTTCACTGATGCACAATTCATCACTGCCAAACTGTGGAACCAGCCAAGATGTCCTTCAACAAATGAGAGGATTACAAAACTCTGGGATGTGTACACAACAGAATTTGCCCAGCCAAAAAGGAGAACAAAATTATGGCATTTGCAGTGAAATGTCACAAAAAGTAAGAAATCAGATACTTTCCCTAATGTGCAAAAACTAGGGAGAAATGGGTAACAGGAGGAACTCTAGGTGAAGAAGAGATCCTATAGAGGAGCAATTAAAGTGACCTGAGAGGATGGGAGGGGGGAAGAGGGAAATTCTTTAAAGCAAATGATGTACTTAAACAAACATATCAAAGTTAATCAGGAAATCAAGCATGGGAAGGAGGGAGGGGAGGGGCTAGGGATTGGGTAAGGGCTGATTGGGTGATGTGTACATGTCTATCTCAAGTTTTTTTTTGTATCCTATTAAGAAGTATGACTACAATGTAGCAATAAAAATTTATTAAAAAAGAACACACACTGTGGTACACGCTTGTAATCTCCGCACTCGGGAGGCGGAGACAGGAGTATCATGCAGGTTCAAAGCCAGCTGTGCTGGCTCAAGAGACCTTGTTTCCAAATAAAAAGTATAAAGTAGGTCTTGGAGTGTAGCCCGGAGGTAGAAGGGTTTCCAGAAACCCCAGTACCACCAAAAAAAAAAAAATTCACACTGTTGAGAAATGATATGGGTGCCATCAGTGTGGGAAAGCCTATTAACAGTCACTTAGAGAACACAAGAGAACACACACTCCATAGAAACCACATGAATGTCATCTATGGGAAAACTTTCAGATACCTTTCTTCCCTTAAACAACATGAGATAATTCATTCACACTGGAGAGAAGCCATCTATAAGCCAGATGTGTTGGTGCACGCTTGTAATCCCAGTACTCGTGAGGCGGAGACAGGAGGATTGCAGGTTTGCAGCCTGCCTTGGCAACTTCATGAGGCTCTCCACAACTTAGTGAGACCCTGTTTCAAAATAAAATACTAAAAAATAGGGCTGAGATGTCTAGCTCAGAGGTTGAATGCCCCTGGGTTCCAGCCCCAGTATGGCGTGTGCGCATGCGCGCGCGCACACACACACACACACACACACACACACACACACACACACACGGCATCTATGTGAGAAAGTTCTAATAGTTTTTTTTTCTGTAGAATACACAGTGGAACTTAACACTAGAGAAAAACTGTGGGAGAACTTTCAGTTGGTTTAATTGTCTTAGAGATTATCAGAGATTACACAATGAAAATAAATTATAATAAAGTTAAAAAAAAAACAAACCAAAAGAGACAAAAAGAGAAGACAATGCAAAATGGAGCCTCAGTACAGACACAAAGTCCATCCAGTCCAAGCAGACTCAAGACTGGACGTTCCTGCTCAAAGGCAGGCGCGGTCAGCGCGATAGGCAAAGCCCGTGACGCGCTGTCCAGAGCCCAGAGTTGACAAGATGAAAGGAGAAGGAGGGATTTCAGAACCACACCATGCTCTCGACAGCCCTCTCTCCACTGGTGATAGAGCAGCCAACAAGAAATCAGTAAAGAAATGGAAGCTGTGAGCAGTGAGGCGCCTGCTTGACCCACTGCAGCCCAGGGCAGGCACTGCGCACTGTTCAGGTGCCCATGGCTGGCTCACCCGGAGGCCTAGGATGCGCCAGGGAGAGGGCCTCAAACAACCAAGAGACCCAGTCATGCAGAGTAGAGCCTTTGACACAATTAAATGAGAGATGAATGACAGATAATGAGGAAAGCCACACTATTTGTAGACTTAGCAACATACTTGTAAATCATTTATGGAGTGAAGAAGAGATTACAATGAACTTATAAAGTATTTTAAACAGAATGATAAAGGAAATACAAACTCCAGAATTTCTGGGGTACAACTGAAGCAGGGGTTAGAGGAAAATTTATAGCTTTAACAGCTTATGTTAGAAAACAAAAAGAAAGATAAAAAATTTAGTGACCTAAGATTCCACCTTAGCAAGGTAGAAAATAAAGAATCAAAGTAGATTCAAAATAACTAGAGAAAGGAGATGATAAAGATAAGAACAGAAATGAGAAATAGTGAAAAGTTGATTCCTTGGAAAAATGCAACAAAACTATAAACTTCTACTTAGGCTAAGTAAGAAAAAAGCAAGAAAAGGAAAATTACCAGTGTTTAGAAAGCAACACTATTGTTATATATGCTACCGACCTTGAAAGGTTAAGTGTGTATAATAAATAATATATGCCAATAGGTTCAGCAACTTTATGAAATGCAAAAATACCACAGAAAATGAAAATCACCAAGATCTAAATAAGAACAGTTAAAAAATCTTAATGTGGGAGAAAAGCGGGGCTTAAGAGCCCCGCTAACAACCAATCTCCATTACCACAAAATCAGCGCCTTTCATAGTCAGAAAACACCATCACCAGAGAAACAAAAAAATCACCAGGCTCCAGAGAGAAAGCGGACTGAGAACAGAGCTCAGAGCCACAGAGGAGATACACCGGCCTCACGCCCGAGGACGCGGCAGCAGTGAATTCACCGGACAGCTACAGCAAGCCGAGGTGAGCTGCTGCGGAACAGCCAGGCGGGATCTTTTGGCGCAGGGAGCATCTAAAGCTCCCAATGACTGAGCTCAGCACACGCTGCAGGGACTCAGAGTGGAACTCAAAACCAGAGAAGAAAAAATACGCCAGTCTCACGGCCGAGGGCGTGGCAGCAGAGCCATATTGCCACCGGCGGCAGCAGCAGAGAATTCACCGAGTCCAGTACAGCTACATCTGCAAACTCAAGAACAGTGAGTCAAATTGCGGGCCACAGAGGAGAAATCCCAGTACTGTACTCCCTGGGACTTGACCCAGTGGGGGAGTGGAGGTGGCAGAGATATCACACCATAGGAGAACGTGCAACCTGGCACCCCCCACGGTCTAAAGCAGCCTCTATCGACTCTCTGGGTCAGAGACTCTGTGATACAACCCAGTAAAGGAGTAGTGGGGTCAGAGATACTACAGACTTGAGATCCAGAGCACCTTAAGCGAAGTCATAGTGACTCAAGGGAAGAACCCAGAGAAGGCATAAACTTCCAAAATCATGGGAAAGAGGAATAATACCGGAGCAATGAATGCCCACAACCCCACAACATCAGAACCCGATAAAACAGAAATTCAGAGATTTCTAGAAGATCAAATCAGGAAAATAACTGTAGAAATAATAGAGGTGCTTCGAAAAGAACTCAGAGAGAGCCAAAAAGAGATAAAGGATGCAATTAATGAAGTAAAGGCCTCAATTCAAAGCACAAACAACTGATTAGACCACATGGAGAACAGAATCTCGCTCTTAGAAGATGATCGTTCCAAAAATGAACGCATAGTTTCTAATCTAGGAAAAAATATCCGACAGCAGGAATCTGATATTGAAGAAATATGGGCCCATTTTAAGAGAGCTAACCTAAGAATAATTGGAATCGAGGAGGGAAAAGAAAGTGATACCAAAGGGATCAACAATCTCTTCAAGGAAGTAATAGCAGAAAATTTTCCAAACATAGAGCAAGAGGTTGATACGCAGGTCCAGGAAACTTATAGAACTCCCTTTAGACAGGATCGGAGAAGAGGATCCCCACGCCACATAATTGTCAAAATGACCAATGTGGAAGCCAAGCAGAGAATCTTAAAGGCAACAAAAACAAAGGGCCAAGTGACATTGAGAGGCAAACCAATTAGAATCACTCCAGACTTCCCAAACCAAGTTATGAGAGCCAGAAGGGCTTGGAGTAACATCTTCCAAACTCTGAAAGAAAACAACTTCCAGCCAAAAATTTCCTACCCAGCAAAACTTTCTATCAAATTAGATGGAGAAATAAGAAGCTTCCATGACAAACAGAAACTGAAGGAATTTATGTCTTCAAAACCAGCGCTAGAGAAAATACTCAAAGAGATTAACTACAAAAAAGAAATAGGTAACACACACTAGAACCAGAGAAACAAGATTTTCCATCCAACAGACAACTAAGATTGGTTATCTGTGGAGATTCATTATTTATGTTAGTCTTTTACCTATCTCTAAATTGTATTGTTTGCCTTTATTGTTGTTAATTTTTAGGATTTCTAGTTGGAATATTAATATACCTTCAGATATAGCATTTGGAAATATTTTATCCCATTCTATTAGTAACTTTTAACTCTGTTTACATTGTCTTTGGATATACAATTTTTTTTTTTTATTTTTTAGGGAGTTTGTATACTCTTCTGTTGCCTGTGCCATTGAAATCATATCCAAGAAATCACTGCCAATTTCAATGTTGTGAGGTTTTATGACCCAGATTTTCTTCTAAAAGTTTATAGTCTTAAGATTTATATTTAGGTCTTTTATCTATTTTGAGTTAATATTTGTATATGGGATTAGGTAAGGGTCCAATTTTATTCTTTTCCATGTAATTATTATGTTTCAACAATATTTAGTTAAAAGATTATTATTTCCACCACCAAATGTTTGTGGAAACCTTGTCAAAAATAACTTGACAATATAGGGAAGAATTTAGCTCTAGGCTTTTATTCAACTCCAATGGTTTATATATCTGCCTTTAGAACAGTACTACACTGTTTCAATTATTGTAGCTTTATATGGTTTGAAATCAGAAAATATGTATCTTCTAGCTTTGTTCTTTTTCAAGATTGTTTTGGGTAGCTAGAGTCCATATTCCATATTAGGATAGATTTTTTTTCTGAAAAATAAATATATAAATATATGATAGTTTCACCTAAAATAAAATAGAAAAAAATATTCTCTGGTATGAAAGAAAGCAAAAAGAAATATTGAAATGTTTTCATGTAATTTTAATTTTTCAACATTATTTAGTTAAAAGATTATTATTTCTTCCACCAAATGTTCATGGAAACCTTGTCAAATATAACTTGACAATATATGGAAGAATTTAGCTCTAGGCTTTTATTTAGCTCCGATAGTTTATATATCTGCCTTTAGAACAGTACTACACTGTTTCAATTATTGTAGCTTTATATGGTTTGAAATCAGAAAATATACATCTCCTAACTTTGTTCTTTTTCGAGATCGTTTTGGGTATCTAGAATCCATATTCCATATTAGGATAGATTTTTTTCTGAAAAATAAATATATAAATATATGATAGTTTCACCTAAAAAAAAAGAAAAAAATATTCTCTGGTAAGAAAGAAAGCAAAAAGAAATATTGAAATGTTATCTTTATGTTATCAAAAGCTTGGTATCAGACAAATGAAACTGTTATGTGAGATTATCATTAAGTTTGGATAAATTGCTATAATACTAGATGTCAACCACTAAGCCAAGCATGGGAAGGAGGGATGGGGAGGGAACGGGGTGGGGATCGGGTGGGGGCTGACTGGCGATGTGTGCATGTATGTCTACAAAAGTTTTCTTTGTATCCCACTATGATGTATGAATACAGTGCACCAATAAAAAATAAATAAATAAATAAACTTAATGCGTTTATATCTAATGAAAAGAAAACTTGATTGCAATATCTAGAAACATCTAATTGACGGGGTTGCTGGTATGTTTGACTCTGTGTCTGGGGAGCAGATAACTCCAATCTCATATAAGCCTTTTCTTTTTTTTAGATTTAGATACATACAATTTTAATACTATCTTTATTGTGACTAGAAATTGGTCAATTAAGTAGAAAAAATGTGAAATCAAATTTGGTTGATATAGTGAAATAAATTTATATTCTATTTAGAGAAATGATCCAAGTCTATTGCATAGAATAATTTTCTCACATATATTAGGCTTTAGATAAGAATCAGTCATAGCTGGGCATGGTGGTGGCCCATACTTGTAATCCTAGCACTTGGGAAGCTGAGACAGGAGAATTGCGCAGGTTCGAAGCCAGCCTCAGCTACTTAGTGAGGCTCTCAGCAGCTTAGTGAGACTCTGTTTTCAAATAAAATATAAAATAGGTCTGGAAGTGTACCCTCGAGTTAGAAGTCCCAGCACCAAAAAAAAAAAAAAAAAAAAGAAAGAAAGAAATCAGTCATAACGGCAGCCACAAAACAGTTTACACAGGCTCTACAGCTGCCAATTCCACAGAAAGCAGGCTGTCGGTATTCTCCTCCAACATTCTTCTTTAAAGATTTGGAAATACCTTAGGGAAGTGCTTCTTTAAAAAATTTTTTTTGGTGTGTTGTAGTCATACATCTTAATGGAGTCCAAGATGGCAGAGGCACTCATGCACACATCACTCAGCAGTAAGGAAGGGCTCCTTCCCACAGCCCTGCACTAAGCATCTCTGCGTCAAACCATAGGCCTCGGAGCCCAACCAGATGACAGGAGCTCGCCCAGCAGGGCCTAGTCTGAGGCAGGAGCCACCATGGCTGGCACAGGACGCTGGGGCCAGGCTGGGAGGCGGGTTGAGAATCTAGCTTGGAGCTGTTGTCACCGGCCCCCTGGTGTGCCCCCCACCACAGACTGGCACATGGGGCAGATGGCCCCGGGTGCACTGAACCCACCACGGTGCCGCCGCCTTGTGTATGGAGTCCACTGGGGACCGTGGCGAGGAAAGCTTCTGGGAGGACCCTGGTGTAGGGAGTCCACTGGGGGCCGCGTGGCAGGAAGGCCTCTGGGAGGACCCTGGTCCTCTGAAGGTTTCCATGCTTGCCTAGGCTTTGACCCCAGCCTCCGCTCTCCTTAGGGGGGCATCCCTACTCAGAGCCTCAGGGCTCCTGCCCACTCCTGCCTGCGCCCATTTTGGGAGAACCACTGCCTGACTAGTCACATGCGGTGGGAGCAGTCCCCGGCTTTGCGTGGAACACCATCCACATTGCCCTGACCCCTGCCCAGGCCGCCTTCTCCCCTTCAGGGCTGGCCCTTGATCTCCGTGGATAGAACGGCTGAGTGTCCCTCCTTGGACAGACTGCTCTCCCGGGAGAGGCTGCGGCCCCACTAGATTGGAAGGTGTTGCCGCTCTTTTGGCAGAAGCAGGGAATCCCCAAACCAACGCAGCAGTTTTAGCCTGACAGTGGCCACAGAATCTGCTGGGCATCCGCCACTGGGTCCCTGCCTCGGGCCAGACATGGGTTTCCTCTTCCTCCAGCCAGCAGCCCTCCAGACTCAGCCCCACAATGCACATGCATGGCTCCAGCCATTTCCTTCCCAGATCCTCTGCCGGGGCTCTGCCCCATTTGCCGGCCTCCCTCAGTTACTTTTGAGAGCTGCTGTCCCGTGACGCCCTGGTGCACACCCAAGCTCCTACTTGTTCACCGGCCAGCGTTTCCCGGAGGCAGGAACTGGCCGACCCGCACAGCTCGACAGTTCCAGCGAGCAGCAGGCACTCAGCATGACGAGAAGCCAGGTCTGATGGAAACCCTGCCCTCCATACGTGGCTGCAGGCCCCTGAGGGCGTCCTCTGTGGCTGACTAGGGGCGCGCATCCCACAGAGCCAGCCAGGACAGCAGAGAGAAGGCAAGGGCATGCCACAGTCCAGAGTGAGTCTGGTCCCCCTCTGGAGACGGGCTGCGCTGGGCCAGGGTGCCGGGACAGTGTCCACTGCACGAGGAGGAAACGCAGACCCTGTTCTGGGGGCCCGTCAGACCCTCCAGGACACAGTGGAGAAGCCTCACCTCCATCCACTCAGAGGGGAGATGTTGTTCACAGCTGGTGGCCGGGAGGCTGCCGGTTCCCTATGTAGGTCCACTCCAAGCCCACTAGGCCCTGCAGGCCCAGCTGGGCTCTATGGGACCGGCCCTAGCCTGCAGTACTGGGATCAACCAGCAGAGGGCGCTGCAGGTTTTCTTACTGCTAAAGTCACCAGTGTGGATGCTTGGCTGTGGTAGAGAGTCCTGCTTGGTCCACTGGCCGCCATCCCTCGGTCCCTGGCTGGGTGACACCCCCCTCCACCATGGCCACAGCACACCAGCCTGCTTCTCCTCCGCTGGGAACCCACTGGGTCCTGCTGCCAGCAAGCTTCGTCCAGCGGGGACGGAGCTTGGAGGTTCCCCGTGAGTTTTCCTCTGGACCCTCTCGTTGTCAGGGCCACTCAAGTGTCCCCTCCTGTTACACTGAGTTTATGTTAGCCCCCCAGGGGAGGTTCTATCTTCTGATTACACCTCTCTACCCCACACAGCCCTGGTTACTTGGGGCCTGAGGAACCTGCCTACAACTGTGCTCAGGACTCCGGCTCCCACAGTGAGTGGAGGTCAGGCCAGCCTCTCCTTTAGTGACAGTTTCTAGGAAGGAGGGGGAAATCTGAACCTCAGCGAGGCCCCGGCCAGATCCTAAGATGGCAGGGGAGGACATGGGAGAGTTGGCAAGGTGCTCACAGCCAGGTGTGGTGACTCAGAAAGCCACGCAGAGAGGGCCACAGGGTAGGGCCGCAGGGACAGGGTCTCACACATGGAGTGGTGGGGCCATGAGAGACCCTTCCTCTGAGACAGGAAAGCGCGGGAGAGCCTGAGCACCGGCTCTCTCTGCAGGGCACAGGGACATATGGGATATCCGTTCCACAGATATCCAGGCTGGGAGGAATGAGGCTGCATTTGAGATTACTTCCTGTGGCCGCTGCCTAGGGCCCAGAACACGTGAATGTGTGCCCCTACGTGGCAATAGGGCCTTTGCAGTGGGGCCGGGCGAGGATGCTGGGCAGGGACACTGTCCTGCATGGTTGGGGGTCTGGCGTGACCACACGAGAGGAAGGCTAGATAAGCCCCAGCGTACCACAGACCCTTCTAGTATGGTGAGGAGGAATGGTGCACCAAAGCCCGGACCGCAGAAAACGCTGTGGCGGCCGGGCGTGGTGGCTCATGCTTGTAATCCCAGCATTCGGGAGGCTGAGACCTGGAGGATCGCAGTTTGCGGTTAGCCTCAGCTACTTAGTGAGGCCCTCTGCAACTCAGTGAGACCTGGTTTCAAAATAAACAATAAAAAATAGGGCAGGGGGTGTAGCGCGGAGGTCAAATGCCCCTGGGTTCCATCCCCAGACCCACAAAAAAAAAAAAAAAAAAGAAAAGAAAACGCTGTGGCGGGGGCTGAGGCACGCTCGTGAGTGCTGTGGCTGTACGTGGCATCACTCCAAACCACACTGTGATGCAAGGCGACAGTGCAATCCCCAGGCTTGTGCATAGGTACACAGCAACGTCTGGGAAAGAAACCCCCTGAAAGAACGTGAAACAGCCCCATGGGTGCACTGCTCAAGCCAAAGGCAACGCCGTTGGCTGTAAACTCGCTGAAGAACACGGATGGGCAGGCGCGGGCCGCAGAGGGGCCTCCTGCCACAGGCTGCGGGCTCTGCACACTGTGTTCAGCACTGTCTGTGCAAGGACTCATTATACGTTATAAAAAGGGTTATATCAAAAACTTATTTTAAAAAAGAAAAAGAGAAAGAACCAAACCACCAGCGCAGGTGGATTCCAGGAGAGGGGCCTGCTCAGGTGAGTGCCCGCCCCAGCCACTCGGGCCCATGGCCCTGCCTCGCACACCCCTAGCCGCCCACCGGACACCAGGTCTCGTGGGAACAATCCAGCTCCTGGAACAGAGGGACCTGGGAGGGCGCGGACCCCATGTGGCCCTGCCTCGGCTCCCGTCACAGAGGAGCCCACACTCATGGAGCTGAGGGGAGTGACCTGGAGCCGCACTGCCCCGACCCTGCGTCCTCCCTGCCCAGCTGTCCACCCCCAAGTGAGCCGCGACCCAGCCCCGAACCCACAGGGCCCAACGCCTGGCCCTTGCAGCATGGCCTCTGCTTCCCTCTACTTTCCTGTGCACACCGGCGTGCATGCGGAGTTCACATCACATAGCACACCTGCACACGCACTACACACACGTGTACTCACGTAAATCCTCACACCACACATCACACTCACAATGCTACTGACTCACACACATACACCTGCACGCTCACATCACACCCACATATAAACACGTGTACTTACACATGTGCACTCACACGCACTGAGACAAACACACCACACACATTCAAACACACTTGTATTCACGCCTGCACTCTCACACATGAATGCACACCGCTCATGCCCACAAACTCACCACACACATGTACATCTCTACACACTCAGAATACACATTTACACACTGTACTCACACACCTACACATGAAGACTCACAGCACAGAAGTGCATGCACACCGGTACCTGCACACACTTGTACTCACATGGACTTCACACATATTCATGCCACAAACTCCTGTACACATTTACTCACACACAAACACACCACACATATGCACACCTGCAATACACTCATAACACACATGTACACCTTATACTCACACACTCATGTAAATGCTCCCACCACATGTGCACACTCATACCTGTACATACTTGTACTAACACACTCATAAACAGACTACACACTTTGTACACACTAGCATGCTCTCACTGTGCACACATACACCCTTGTAAGACATTCGCAGTACACACAGAACATATGAACAGTTGCACACACAATGCATGCACACCTACACAGGGTTGCGCGAATATTCACACATCACACATATACAAAGCTCACAAGGCACACACTCCATTACACACACACACGTATGCTCGTATTTCCACACTCATGCGTGCAATAGTTGTACACATGCTCCCAATGCACACGCACTAAACACACTCTCCCACACGCTTGCTCACACAGGAAGTGGCAGGTCGGATCGCACAGGACCTGGGGGAATGTGAGCAGGAGCAAGGCCTTCCCAGGTCCTGGCCCTCCAGGGGCTCTCGCGGGAGCAGCGGCCAGTGGAAGGCCCTCCAGGGTCTCACTGTCAGGCACAGTCACGCCCAGGACTCGGGGAACTAAGGCCCGCAGGGGCTCAGGCCTGGGTTCTGGAGGACTGCGTGGAAGCCCGTGCCAGCAGGAGCCTGCTGTGTGGGAGTGGGGCGCAGCCTTCCAGGGCAGGCCTTGATGGACACAGAACACGGGCATCCTCGTGCCTCTGCGGTCGTCCTTTCCGGCAGAAGCAGACCTTCACTAATGAAAAGACCTGGGCGTGCACTATCAGAAGGGGTGGAACCGATTGTAAAATTAGGCTGCAATTACAAGTAGCTAAATTGGGAATTAGCCCCTTGAGCATCACGGCAAGGTCTGCCGGCTTCCGAGCGGCTTCCCTTTGGGTGGGAGTGGGAGTGTGGACAGATCAGAGGCTCAAGGGCCCTCCCTGAACGGGGCCGAGCAGCGGGCTGGGAGCACTTGTGGCCTGTTGCCGCTCAGCCTGCTCTGAACCGGCAGGGGTTTGGCCTCACTCCCTCTAACCAATATGGGAAACACACACAGAGCCTCCGTGTGTAGAGTGAGTGTGTGGTCCTGACTGACGCCATTCTGCCCAGCAGTGCTGACCGTGGTAATGAGATTGGGCAGTTAAGTTGAAGCTGCAGAAAGAGAAGGGCCTCGACTGACGGTAAGCGAATTATGGAAATAAGTCTGGACCGTGAAATCTTGGAGTGAAGTCCTAAGCACGTTGCTTCCTCAGCCTGCGAGCCACAGCTTGGCGCAGAGGGCTAGCTGAGGGATACAGCACCGATGCACCTCTCTTTCTTTCAGAACTTCTTATCCAGTATTTCTCTAAACCTCTTTTCTCTCCTCGACAGCATGTCTGAGAAGGTAAGCTCATGCTGGAGGCTGGTGGCCTGCGGGCTGCGTAGGCTTCTGCAGAGCCAGCTCCAGGACCTGCCCTTGGCGGGAGCCTGGACACTACTTTGGGCTGATTTCCCACAGCGCCCACTGACGAGACCGGGCTGTCCCGTGCCGCGCTGGGTTTGCGAGCCAGCCCTCCACTAGTGTGAGCAGCGCGGTGCATGCTCATCAGCGAGGGCCTGAGGTCTGGAGGCGCCAAGGCCCCGGCCAGTCAGTGGGCACCACGTGGCCAATCTTGGCAAGAGCCCTGAGCGGAGTCCTGCGCAGCCTCTTTGGGCTAACACAGACTCATTTTGCCTAGTTTTGCTATTGAAAATGGGGCAGGTCTCTGTGGACCACCTGCCAGAAGGATAATGCTGGACAGCTGCCCCTGGAGGCCCAGAACCTGCCTGATGTGGCTTCTGTCACAGCAGCAGCTTCAGGGGTGCCCCATGCTGGGCGGCCGTGGGGCCTGACTGCCCACAGGGTCAGTGAGCCAGCTGGTCCTCGGGCCTCAGAAGGAAGAGCTGTTAGACTGCTTTCTCTCAACAGCAGCCAGCCAGGCCAGTACTGAGGTGACCCGCTCAGGCGAGTTTAACCGAGAAACTGACCAGTTCAGAGTGGACATCAGTGACCAGGAGCGGTGGGCCAGGCTCAGGCAATGCAAGGGAAGAGGCCGTGGCTGTGGTGTGGATCCTGTGGCTGCTGGGGTGGCCTGGGCCACAGATGCTGGGCAGGGAGGCCCTGGTATGTGTGGATGCTGAGGATGGCTTGGTCCTGTGGACTGAGAGGGAAGGTCCTGACTCCACTGGGCATGTGGCTTCCTGGTCCCAGGACCGCTCTCCTCCTCACACCCCAAGAAGCAGGTGTTGCCGGCTCGGCTGCAGTGGCCACAGGCAAGCTGTGCAGGTCGCACTCCCTCCTTGTCCACCTGCTGCCCCGCCTGGCCACAGGGCCACGTGGAAGAGGCGGCATCTCCCAGAGACAGGGAAGGAGGGAGACACACCCTGTCTCTGCAGGGCAGGTCTGCGCCCGTGGCCGCTCTGACAGACTGGGGGCCTTCACTCCATGCCTCACTAAAGGTCTCAGCACACTTCAGAGGGCTGTGTTCCCCGAATGCCTAGTGAACTGTGAAGATTAAACTACATGCTCTTAAATAACCAGTGGCAGGAAATCACAGGGAAAACTGGAAAAGACTTTGAGCCAACCTGCGACACACCTTTGGGTTAATGCTATGGAGAGGGACCTTACGAGTGCTGATGTCTACGTTAAAGAGGAAGGACCTCGAGTCAATAATCTAATTTATACCATAAGGAATAAAAAAAAAAAGTGAACTGGACCCAAAGTGAGTGGGAGGCAGGGAATCAGAAAGCCCAAGAGAGAGAACAGAACAGGGAATCAGAAAGCCCAAGAGAAAACAGGACAGGGGACAGGCAAATAGCAAAAAAAGGTAAACCAAAGTGGTTTCTTTAGGAAGACCAGCACAGTTGGTAGACCTTTGGTAGACAGAGAGAGAAGATAACACTGAACCGGAGGTCTCAGCCAGAGCAATTACTCTCAAAAGAGAAATGGAAGTAGCCTGGACTGGAAGAAGCAATCCTGTCCCTGGGTATAGATGGCAGGGTCATCAGATGAACAAAACATTCCCAAGAATTGTCAGAAAACTACTGAGCTAGTAAAGGAACTCAGCAAAGCTTCAGGGTACAAAATCAACACACAAAAGACGTCTGTGTTTCTATATATAAGCAATGAATAATGGGAAACAAAAATTAAATCCAATTTACAGTAACATGAAAAAAAAAAAAAAAACTTAAGAAAGTCATAACCAAGGAGAAACAGACTTGGGTACCACAGGCCACAAAGCATTGCTGGAGGAACTCACAGACCCCAGAAAGTGGAGAGAGGGCTATGCTGTGGGCAGACGTGGCCCTGTTGGAACGGGACACTTCCTCTGTGGTCTGTGGACAGTGTGCTCCTGGGGCCAGTGGGTTGGGCCACAACTCTGCCTGTGCAGGCTCCTCTTGGCCCAGGGCTGAGACACTCTGTGTGTGCCTGCCCACTTACCTGGCCCACGCAGGACCCAGGCCGGGGTGCAGGCCACAGTGCTTTCCACAAAGTGTGCCGGCTCAGCCTCTGCCCTCGGACCTCGCCCTGGGTGGGCTCCTGCTGCCTGCCGTCAGGGTGGGCAGTCTCCCCCGTGCCCAGGGTCTGCTGGCTGTGTGGGGACTCCTAACTGGGCCCTTCAGGCTCCCCTGTCTGCATGGGTCCCACGGAGCTGGGGTGTGTCCTAGGAGCGAGGGGAGAGGAGACCAGAGTCGCACGCTCCCCATGGAGCGTCTAGGTTCACACTGGCATGGGCGCATGACTGAGAGAGTGGCAGGACTCTGGCCTGCTGGGTCTCCATGACCCAGCTGTCTGAGGGTAGCTTCCAGATGCACACGTGGGGAGTGGGGTCAGCCCTCCACCAGCCAGGTCTGTTCAGACAGAAGGGATTCAGGTGAGCCATGTTCATCCACTCGAGTCCTACAAACTTTCATGTGGCTATATTTTCCTTGAGCTCTCCCTAGAATGGGCTTGGTTTCTGCTAAGGCCCAGCAGAGGCCATGCTGGGAGGGTGCACAGACCCCAGCGTGACCTCAGAAAGAGGCTCCTCAAATGTTGAAAGCCCAACAATGCCCCTGGCTTCTTGCAGAAGCCTCCCGGGAATCCTGTTCCTCTGTCTGGGTGGAAACCTGGGGCTGGACTGGGGCACATGGGCTCCTTCGCGCACCAACAGCACATGAGCTTCTGCCGCCCGCGGGCACTGACCGTCCTGTGCGTGGCCGGGGCCCAGCCAGGAGCGGGGGTGGGATGTGCTCCTCGTGGGTGCGTGGGGGTCTTTCCTCCAGGACTGCTCTGTTGTGCATGAACGACTCATGGGTTGGGGCCTGGGGCTAGTGATGCAGACCAGGAGCCCAGCAGGGGCCAGGGGAGGAGCCACCTCTGAGGGAAGTCCAGCGAGGCGCCTTGGGGGTCTGAGGGGATGCCAGCTCCCCACCTCCTCGGAAGGAACAGGCGTAGCACCCCTGCCCCCATCCCCAGCCAGGCAGAGAGCAGTGGAGGGCCTGGGCTGTTGGGGCAGTGTGTGGGCCTAGACCTGAAACCAGGCATCAGGAAGGGATCTGTGTGGGAACGAGCCCTGTTTGCTCAAACAACACAGGACACTGGTCTGCCCACCTCAGAGCGCTCCCACGGTATGCCAGCCACACCCGGAGGTGGCCGGTGGCCCTTTGGGCTTAGGACCCCAGGAGCTCAGCCGGAGGGCTTGTATCTCCACGCAGCAGGCCACAGCCTCACAGCGGGAGCAGCAGCTGCCTCTCAGACAGCCAATAGGGCAAACACCAGGGCACTGTTGGGCAGGGAGGGCCACTCTGGGAAAGCCAGGAGGCAGCCAAGGCGTTGGCACAGCGACCTTCTGGATGGGCTTTGGCAGTCTGCAGGGTTTGGGGTTTCGTCCTGATACAGAGAGCAGTCGGCAGAACCAGGTGTCCCACCACAGCTCGGCCGTGCCCGTCCAAAGGAGCACTCTTGTTTTCTATGTGGAGTGGGGGAGCTCCCGCCCCTCCCCCTCCCGGTGGCCTGGCCCTGGGGCTGTGCTCTGGGTGGGAGGAGGCTGTCACCTGCTGGCAGTGCTTCAAGGATGTTCCCCTGGCCCAGGCATGCAGTTCCCACCATGCCCACGGGGGGGAGCCGGGGTGCTCAGCTGGAGTGAGGTCCTTCTCCCAGCCAACCGGCCCTGAAGGCAAGGCTATGGTCACCTGGAAATCAGTGCCTGCGCGGGAAGTTCCCTCCCAGCTAGGAAGCAGGCACCTAGTGCCACTGAGCCCAGGAAGTGAGCCAAAGCCACAGCCTCCAGCATCCACGCACAGCCCTTGGGGTCTGCCCCAGTGACCAGCAGCTAGAGGGACAGACGTGTCCCCAGCTAGCTCCAGCCCCAGATGTGGAAGCCTGCGCCCGCCTCCGTTGCTGCCTAGCCCCTGCCCAGCACACTGTTCCCAGGCCCACCTCGATACCCCTCCCCCTCCTGTCCCGAGGCCTGCCCATCCAGCCCCAGTCGTTCCCAGGCCTGGAGTTGCCTAGTGGGGAAGTGTGCCAAGGCCTGTAGAAGCCAAAGTCCGGGGCCCAGGTTGGCAGAGGCACTGTGCCCTGCACGTGCTTGGGTACCTGAGCAGGGGTTGCTTGGGGTACGGTGGCTGGTCTGCGCCCGGGCATGGTGGGGCCTTCTTGGTCACCTGCTTGTAGATGTTCCTGGCAGTCACTCCGATCCACAGCATAGTGGACAGTGTGGAGTAGTGAAGCACGATGCCCACCTGGGAGGGAAACGGTCAGTCAGGCGGGCCCCTGCCAGTGCCCACCTCAGCACAGACGACCCCGTCACTGTACTGCCTCCTGGAAGCCCCACTGGACTGAGCCCAGCCAATCCTTCACCCAGGAGCTATGCCACAACTTGTTAGAGAAAGGAAATGAGACCGCAAGGGAGGGACAGTCCCCAGGGCTGGGGAGGACCCCAGAGCTTTGCTCTCCTGCAGGGAGGTGGGCCAGGAGCCCCCAGGAGCCTGGGGGCCTGCATGCCTTCCCCAAGCAACGTGAGGCCTGTGCGCACGCAGCTCCCTGCTCTCTGCCAAGCAGGAGAGGGTACATCCGCACTGCAGGACTCTCCCGACATGCTGTTATTTGTGGCATTGCATGTATGAAGAGATACCGCGGGGATGAGGTTGGGAAGACCCACACACGTCACAGTGACTCGTTACTATGGCAATGGCGGTGCCGCCAGCCCCGGTCCTGTGCACAAGCTTATTACGTATTCCACACTGGGTCGTCTCCATCTGATTCCACGATTTGAGGTAATAACTTGACATTTCAAAATGACAAGTAAAATATTGCCATAATTGGAAAGGACATAACTGTTTAAGAAATAGAGATTCTCTGCATAAAGCTAACATTGCACCATTAAAATTATTTATGAAATCCAGAGTTCAACTTTTACTTATGAGCAACACTATATAATTGGTGAGGATTCTGTGGGGGTGGAAAGGTCAAAGAGCTCTGTTTATGGTTTCAGATGAGCTCCCCATGCGTGGCTCCCTGCACCCTGAGGGTCTGGCCTTTTCTTCGGCCTTCTGGGTCTCTGAGTGGGATGGGGCTGGTATAGGCCAAGCATGTAGCCCTCACCCCGGCCTGGCTGAGAGGGCGGGCGCTGGACAGGACAGTGAGAACTCTCTGCACTGGAGCACCTTCCTCCTCCCACCAAGGCGACCAGGTGGGTGTGGCCTGGCGTAAGGAAGGTTCCTCTCTTTTCGGGAATCCCCTGCATGGCTGTCATTGCATACACAGAGGCATAGCAGAGACATCCCCAGAAGGAGCCGCAGGAGAGTAAGTGGGCTGGGGCTGGCTCTGTGGACTGTGCTTCATCAGGCTGCCAGCTTGGGGACTGCAAGACAGTCCTACTGTTTACCCCATGTGCTGGGCACGTGAAGAGATTGCAGGGCACTGTCCTGGTTTCCAGACAGCCTTCTGTAGCAGGGAAGGAGGCAGTGAGCAAGCCCCCTCCCTACTTCCGGGGCCAGTGCTGACGCACATTCATTATTTTTGTTTATGATGTCACTTTGTACTTTAATGAGGCTCATGGTCATCTTTCTGTTGCCATAACAACTGTCTGTTCTCTCCAGCCATCCAGAGCTCTGGACCACTTTTCCTAGTCCTGCTGTGATGCTGAGCTGCCCTTGAACAGGGAGGGCACTGGAAGGGCTGTGCTCAGCACCGAGCAGCAGCCACTGGTTGCTAGTGGAGGGCGCAGGTCTTCTTCCAACAGCCTAGGTTTTAGCCTGCCCTCCTTGGGTGCCTCCCCTCCAGTGGGCAGCAATGAAGGAGCTGTTGGGCTGGCTGAGCTGGGTCAGCTCCTCTCCCTCCCTACCAGCCTGGGCTGGCCGTGGAGCCCAGTGGTAACACAGTCTTGTTTATGTCCACAGGCCCCTGGAATGCAGTGCCTGGCAAGGGGATTGTCACCTGGGGACTCTGTGGGTGCATGCAGAGTTGCAGCCTCTGCCCGGCAGCTCTGTGCCCTCATCAGCAGCCTGGTGTCTCTCAGTGCGCCTGTCTTCTGGTTTGTGTCTGCTGCCAGCAGCTAGGTGGGCACATTTCTGGGTATTCCCTGCACCTGAAGTCTGTACCAGCAGTGGGCAGGCATGTCTGCCCAGCAAGTGGGTGAGTAGATGGAGCCTCCACTCTCTGGATGCGGCAGGAGGCAGGGCGTTGTCCTGAGCCAGCACGCAGAGAGCCGTTCCCTCCGTGCGGGATCTTGGGAGATAATGGGGAGGATGGAGCATTTCCCACCTCAGCGAGTCCTTCTCTATGGATCTCAGCTCTGAGATCCTCCCAGGCCACTCCATCTGCCAAGCTTCTCTGCTGGGGCTGACACCGGCCCTGCAGCTCCATGGTGTGGAGTCAGGGTTTTCTGGAGTTGCTGGTGGACATTGCTCAGGGCTGGCCTGAGGCGATTCCAGTGCACTGTGGTAGCAACGTGTGGACATAAAGGCAGCAGCCACTCAGTTGTTTCTCAGATGGCTCCCAGGCAGCGTTTACAGCAGGACATAACCAGGGCTCGCTGGATGACGTGGAGGGGCGGTGAGGAAGGAGGCTGCCGCTCCTGGGCCTCTCCAGGCATGTGCTGCCAACTGTCCTGCCAGGCTGTAGCCCGGGTCGCGGCCAGCTTCCTGGGCACTGGATGTGAATGTAGCTGCTCTTTCAGAACAGGTCTGGCATCAGGGCTCTGGGCGCTGGCACGGCCTCCCAGGCGTGGCCCAGTGAATACTACTGGCGGCAGGTTGTATCCATGCTGGGAGAGCAGCCCTGTGCTGCACCACGACCATGGCGGCCTCCTGTGAGCAGGTGCTCACAGCTTGGCTTTTCCTGGGGCCCACGGGTCTGCAGGCGAGTCTCACCCACAGCTCTCTGTGCAGGTGGACGGGCCAGGGAATGGCCAGCAGCCACTGACGCCAGTATTTGTCCCAGATAACTGGGCAGAGGCTGCTTCCCTGTCCATCAGCAGAAGTTTGTTGAATTTACAATGGGCACAGGGCATGGGAGCAGGATGAAGACTTGGAACACCAGGGCCAGGCAGGCTCTGGCATGGAGCCACAGGGTGGCAGGGCTCCTTGGTAAGGTGCTCTGGGCCCCTGGGCGCTTACCGCTGGAGCAGGGGCATGGAACAGGGAGGAGGAGGTACGCATATGTGTGTCCTGCGTGGAGGAGATGGGGGCAGTGGACACAAAAATGGGACCCTCCCTGGAGCCTGGGCGAGGGGGCGCTTCCCTGGAGCCTGGCTGAGGGGGCACGTCCCTGGAGCCTGCATGAGCAGGTGGGTCAGGTGCAGACTGTGTGCACACAGGTCTGTCCCTGGAACAGCAGCCTGGCTCTCCTTCTTGGCCAGAGCCACAGCCCAACGGGCACAGGTGTGGGCTTGCTTTTGATGGAACGGCTTTGATGGGGGCTCTGCCAGGAGCCAGAGGCAATTTATACTTCCTCTTGTAGACTGAAGTCAGGCCAGGCCATAGGTGTGAGAGGATCGGTTTTGTGACTTCCTTCAAGCTTTGAGGCTTTGACGTCCCCCTCCCTGAGAGCAGAACTGCTGAGTGGGTGTCATGTGGGTGAATGTAAGCCATGCTGGGATGGCCTGGGGGCCTGCAGGCGGCACAGGGCCTCCTGACTGCAAGGCAGGTGGCTTCTGGGGTCAGACCTAGGCTCCTCCCTTGAGTCCCAACCCTCTGGTCTTTTAAGGAGGGCAGTCCTGTCCCAAGTCCCAGGAAGTGCTGGACAGTAAATGCCCATTTGTACACCACAGACCTCAGAGCAAGCTGGCTCATGCAAGACGTGTCATTTCATGAGATCAAGTATGGAGCAAGAGAGTTGGCTTCAGGCGACATGGAACTGTCACAGAGACCCGCGAGATGGGTGCCTAACTGTTCCTGACAGCCAAGCAAACTCTTTATTAGCTCATGGACAAGACACTTGGCACACAAGACATACTCCCCTTTCTGGAGCACAATGATAACACACACAGCACTCACCGCTTGGCACAGGATTGGGTACTTGGTGCGGTTGATGCCACCGGCGAACGTGGTGAAGGTCAGGGCTGCGTGGAAGCAGAAGTTCAGGAGCGTGTGCCGGCCTTTCCGGCTGATCCGGATGGCACTACAGGAGATGGGGATATCTTACATCAGGAACCAGCATTGCAGGGAAAAGCAGGAAAATGCTTGCTCTTAGCTGAGTGCTGTGCTCTGTCCATGGGGGACTGGTCAGCTCTCAGTGGGACCAGGAGCACCACACCCAAAGGAACAGAGACAGGAAAGGCAGTTGGCGGTGCTGGAGCCGTGATGGCACATTGGTGGGATTTCCTTGGAGTGCTAACTGGAAGGGCTTTGGCAGGACCCCGGCCAATCTCACCGTTTGGCAGACGAAGGTGTCGACGCCCTGATACCATGACTGGTTCATGACTTCACAGCAGAGTCCCTAGGTGGCTTCTCTCCTCTCTGAGCCAACATCTGATCATCAGGCAGGTTTCAGCTGTGTGACTACCAGTGCAAGCCTGGCTATAGCCATGCTGGCAGTCTGGACTGGGCGGTTGCCTAGGCTGCAGCTGTCTGCCTGGCCACGAGCTTGTCCCAGGCTCAGCCCACCCTGCTGGAGTCAGGACCTCAGTGCTGATGGAGGACTTTGCAGGGGCCTTGGATGTGTCTGAACCTCTTCCCCTGACCAGAGCACTTGTGGTCTGAAGGTGTGTGCACCTCTACCCCAATTCACATGCTGAAGCCTAATCACAAATGGGATGGGAGCAGGAAGTGGGTTGTCTGGGCAGAGCCCTCGGCCCTTACAAATGAGCCCAGAGACTGTCTAGTTCCTTCTACCATGCAAGGGCACAAAGAAGGCACCATCTACAAACTAGAAAATGGGCTCTCCACACACACCAAATCTGCGAGTGCCCCCATTATGGATGTCCAGTCTCCAGAGCTATGAGAAGCCAAATTCTATTCTAAACTATTGTTTAGCAACTACCTAGTTTCTGGCAATTAACCCAAGCAGATTAAGACCATGACTTTGAACCTGCCCAGTTTCCTCTTGCCACCCAAGCCTTACATGCCAGTTCTCTGCTGGAGCTGCAGTTGTGGCTAAGGCCTCAGAACCACTCGTGATGTGACCACAGGTATTATGATTTTTTTGTGTGTGTTTGTGGTAACTGGAAATTCTACTTCCTAGCTATACCTCCAGCCCTATTTTTTATCCTTTATTTTGAAACAGGATCTCACGAAATTGTGGAGGGCCTCACTAAGTAGCTGAGCTGACCTCAAACCTGCTATCCTCCCGTCTCAGCCTCCCACGTACTAGGATTACAAGTGTGTGCCACCATGCCTGGCAATGTTGTGGTTTTGATTTAGAATGTTCCCCATATCTCACAAAGATAAAGCAGCCATGTTGGAGGTGGCGTGTGGTTGCTGAGGAGGGCTCTGTGTGGTCCCTCCTCCCCTGCTCTTTCTCTTGCCCTCAGCCCCATGACTGAGAGCAGAGCAGAGGACTTGCTCTTCCCCCTCTGCTTCCTGCCACCCAGCCCTGAGCTCTGCAGATAGAACCAGCCTAAATGGACTAGACCCCTGAAATCTCCAGAACTGTAAACAACTAGGTATTCCTCTAAGTCGTGGGCAGGTGTTTCAGATGACAGCAGTGAGTGCTGCCTGAGACAATGGGCTTGACCCTGACCACGCAGTCACACTTTTCAGTGGGTCTCTGGGTGACACAGGCACACTGAGGTCACCTCCACTCTCAGACAAGTGGCCCCAAGGCATCTCAGAAATAGAAATCCAACTAGACTCCTTTCCCAGACAAAGAGGCACAGCACAAAGCATACCATGGCTCTCAGGCCTCTAGAGGTGGGATCACAGGCCTTTAGATGTGAGCCCTCAAGACTCTGGATGAGGACTCCACAGGCCTCTGGCTGTGGGCTCTGCAGGTCTCAGACAGGGGCTTTCAGGTTTCTAGATGGACGAGGCCTCTGCAGGCCTCTGGGCATGGCATCTTGGGCACTTATGCACTGAAGAGTCCTTTAGTAAGTTCTCTGCATCCAGAACTTGTTCTCTGCAACAAGAACTGGGGGCTCCTGTTGGGTCCCAGTGCAGGCCAGATGGAGGGTTGGGCTTTCCCTAAGCACTGGTCCTCTTTGGGCCCCGGATATGGGCAGGCCTGAGCTGCCACCTGAGGGGTGTCATACCCCGAGACACCTTGTTAGGTGGAGCACGGTGGGCCCGCTTCAGGGCTTGGGCTGGCAGTACATGCAGGGTGTTGTTGGGCAGAGGGGCCCTGGGCAGCCTTACCTCTGGTGTGCAATGTAGGTGATGGCAGAAGCCAGGAGGCACAGCAGCATGACAGCAGTGCACGCGTACACCACGGGGTGCAGGGACTCCCCTGGGTACTGCGGCAGGGAGAGCACGGTCTTCAAATCCTGAGGAGGAGAGTATACCCTGTGACCACACGCAGCAAGGAGCCTGCACAGGGCCCCTCCCCGTCCCGCCTCCTGTCGGCCTCTCCTTGTCAGGTCTCTCTGGTGAGGTCAGGCTGGAGGCTGAGAAGACCCTGCTTATTAGGGGTCTGCAGCCCCCCTGCCACATGGGGCTGGTCTTCACCTCTCAAGGTTGGCTCAGTTGAGGGCATCCTTTTTTTTTTTTTTTTGGTACTGGGGTTTCTGGAAGCCCTTCTACCTCCGGGCTACACTCCCAGACCTATTTTATATTTTTATTTGGAAACAGGATCTCTTAAGCCAGCAAGGCTGGCTTTGAACCTGCGCGATCCTCCTGTCTCCACCTCCCAAGCGCGGGGATTTAAGCGTGCGCCACCACGCCTGGCCATTGAGGGCATCTTTTAATGGCCTTGAAAGCAGCTACCTGAGGGCAGCATTTCTGCCGAGCCAAGCACTGGCGTCCAGCTTTCTTTCTGCCCCAGGCTGTTAGGAGGGCTACACCAACATCCACCAAGTGCCCATCTGCTGGCCGCCTGCCTGCCCGCATGTCTGGCTGAGACTTATGGAGAGGCAGCAGCCGAGTTACACGGTCTACCCTGGAACTTCACAGCAACTGGCACTCTGTTTTTAACAGAGCCCCCACCCCTGGGCCTTACTTAACACCTTCCTCCAGGAGCACTGGTCCCTGGCATGGGCCTCTCCTGGGCAAGGACGGCGCCATGGTGCAGCATGGATGGCTGATCAGAGTGAAGGGCTGGGGACACAGGGCCTCTGCTCCCGGGAAGTGTCTGTAGCTGGTCCATCCTTCCAGGACACAGAGGATCTAGCTGAGTATCCGGCTCAGCTCAGTTCTGCCATGGGCATGAAGCATTTGCTCAGAGGGATTTGGGGAAGGTAAGGCTGGCTGGAGAGCTCTGCCTCCTCTCTCCCCTCTGAGAAGAGCAGAAGGGGGGTGCCTCTGGCCCTCCAAGCACCCAGGCCCCAAAGCATCAGGCACTTCCTGGACTCTGGTGGGCTGAGGTCCCTCCCGGATCCAACTGTAGCTAGGGGCTGTTTTCTCCAGGATGCCTGGGCTGCTGGGAAAGCAAGCACATCTCTCTGTGCCCCAACTTCTGGGGCATGTTCTATGGTGCTATGGGTGGTGGGGACCCTGTGTGGACCTCGTTAGTGTCTGTCTCAGTCCAAGCACTTTCTGGAAGATGAAAACAACTCCAGAACTCATGGAAAAGCTTGTTTTCTGGTGAGATCCTAGTGTCAAGTTGTCTGAAAGTTCTGTGCTGCCAAGGGGTGGGACTGCCTGCAGTATTAGAGAACTGTGCACAAGAGTCTTCCCATGGAGCCTGGCGCTTCCCTCCTGTGATAACGACCCACTATAGCCACTCTTACAGATGTCTAGAACAAACGAGATGGCAGCCTGTTCCCTGCGCCCAGTCCTTTCCTCAACAGTTGCCTGGGACCAGGATTTTGCATCATTTATGGAGAGCTGGTGCCCATGCGCCCTTCGTGGCCTTCTTCAGACTCCTCAGTGACAATGGTGAGAACAGGTGAGGGCCGACCTGCTAGGGCTTCAGATGCCTGCTCTGCTGGGGAGGAGCCAGGGGACAGCCATGGCATGTGGAGGGCCTGGCTGGGCATCCAAAGCACCGTCTGCAGTGTCCCTATGTCCTTGTCAGAAAGCCAGGCACCCACACATGTGCCCAGGTCTCTGTAGAGGAACTTGCATTTGGACACATCTGTGGATTTAAGTCACACAACGATCTCTTTGTGGTAAGCCAGAGGAGATACTAGAACTGCTCCTTATGCAATAGCAGGCCTTCCAGGGTCAGCTCACGACAGGCGTTTTAGCAATGTGCCCAGACTGGAGCCTGCACCACCTGGGGTGGGGGCCTGCTTCACGGTCAACAGTGAGATTTATAAGAAACAGGGACTTGATTTGGTTTCTATTTTTTCCTTTCTCCAAATTATTTATCAGCAGTGCCTTTCTGCATGTTAAGAGGTGACATTTAAAATTCAAAGTAGGTAATGCAAAATAGAGATACATTTTCATATTTCAAAGTTCACACATGGGCAAGTTGCTCTTGGAAGAGTCACTGTGCAAATGTTCCTCAGGGAGAATCACGACGACGCTGTGATGTGTGTTTAGAATCTGTCTGACTTGGATGGACAAGTCCCTCTGAGGCCATGAACCCAGAGCACTGTGAGAGCAGCAGCCATGAGCGAGCGGGGCTCCCGGGTCAGAGGCAGGGACAGCCCAGGGAACCTCCAGGGCTGGGGCCAGAGAGGCCAGGCCACCCCAGCCTTCCTGGCCCAGACAAGAGGGCCAGCAGGCTGCTTGTCTCTGTGCCTGAAGGACAGCCAGGCCACTTTTACAAAGCTGCTGAGCAGATTCTCTGCTCCTCAAGAAACATGGCGTCCTGTCCCCAGGCTGGCTCTGTAGCCGCCATCCTGAGAAAGTCCAGCCCTGATGCCAGGGACTTGTGCCATACTCATTTGAACCCTCTTTCTTGAGTCTTGACTCTTACATTTTTTTTTTTTATTTTAGTTGAATATATCCCTTTCGGTATGTTCTGCAAATCAAATGAATCAGGGTGTTTGGGAAGAAAGGAGAAAAGGTGGGTGAAAAGAGGATCCATCAGGTTGGGCTAATTGATTAAGGTGCAGCCCCTCTGTGGCCGTGAGGAGTGGGAAGTGACCTTCCACTGGGGCTCTGCCTGGAGACACTCTGGCCCACGAGAGCTGGACCTTGGGAGTGCCAGGTCTTCTTCCTCGGCTTTTCTTCCCATTTTGTCTTCGTGGTTTTTCTTTCTAGTTCTTCCTGGCAATCTTTCTGGTTCTTCTTGTTTTTCTGGTTCTTCTTCCTTCTTTTTTCTGATTCTTCCAGTTCTTTTTCCTGGTTCATCTTCTTGGTCTTCTGCTCTTCCTCTTGGTTATTCCTATTCTTCCTGTTCTCCTAGTTCTTCCAGTGCTCCTCCTATTCCTACTCCTCCTTCTTCCTGGTTCTTGTTCTCTGGATCTTTTTTTTCTTTTTCTTTTTGGTACTGAGGGTGGAACCCAGGAGCATTCTACCTCCAGCCCTATTTTTTTAGTCTTTTAATTTTTTTTCTTTTTGGTGGTACTGGTACTGGGGTTCCTGGAAACCCTTCTACTTCAGGGATACACTCCCAGACCTATTTTATACTTTTTAATTTGGAAACAGGGTCTCTTAAAGCAGCGCGGCTGGTATCAAACCTGCGTGATCCTCCTGTCTCCGCCTTCCAAGCACGGGGATTACAAGCGTGCACCACCACGCCCGGCTAGTCTTTTAATTTTTGAAACAGGGTCTCACTGAGTTGTGAAGGGCTTTGTTAAGTAGCTGAGCTAAGACCGCAATCCTCCGGTCTCAGCCTCCCTAATGCTGGGAGTAGAAGCGTGCGCCCGTGCCTGGCCTTCTGGATCTTCTTGTTACTCTTTTTCCTGGTTACTCCGAGTCCTTCCTGATGGTCTTGCTCTTCTTCCTACATCTTTTTATTCCTCCTCATTCTTCCTAGTTGCTCTACCCAGTTCTGTGCCAAACCACATTGCTTTTATTATATTATATTATGTTATATTATATTATATTTATTTATTTTGCAGTACTGGGGATGGAACCCTGGAGCATTCTACCTCTGAGCTACACCCCCCAGCTCTATTTTTAATTCTTTATTTTGAAACAGAGTCTCACTGAGTTGCGAAGTACCTCACTAAGTAGCTGAGGCTGGGTGTGAACCCACGATCCTCCTGTCTCAGGCTCCCAAGTACTAGGATTATAAACATGCACCACCACGCCCGGCTTCAGATTGATTTCATTAGGGCCCAATGCATTCCCTTGAGTCTTAAGATATTTTTGTTTGTGACCAAAATACCTGACAAGCACAACTTAAAGGTTTATTTGCTTCTCAGTTTGGGGGGCTTCAAAGGTTTCATCCACAGTTGGTCAACTCCAAGGCAGAGATATCATGGCAGCATGGTGGCAAGACAGTTGGAAAGTAGAGAGACACAGGCAGTGGTCAAGGACAGACGCAGTCCTCCAGGCCATGTGCCCCTCTCCTGCCATCCTACCCACCTGCAGTCACCACCCCATAAATACATCCAAATTGTGGATCCATCAATGGATTTGTCCACTCTTGAGATGAGAGCCCTCGTTTAATTACTTAACCTCTGAACGTTCCAGGGGATAGTCTATATCTAAGCCAGGACACTCCTCCCTGCCCTGCCCCTGAAAAGCTCACGCTGATTTCATAGTGAAAAATGCATTTAATCCAACTCAAAGAGTCCCCCATGGTCTTATCAATTTTAGCCCTGCTCAAAAGTCCAAAGTCCAAAGTTTCCTCTGAGACTCAAGGTAAACCCTTGGCTGTGAGCCCCTATAAAAATTAAAAGTAAGTTATATGAATTCAGGGTACAGTAGCATAGAGTAAACATTCCCATTACAAAAGGAATTGGATCATAGGAAGAAGGACTGGGACCAGAGCAAGGCTGAAACCCAGTAGGTCGAACATGAAGTGCTGCGGCTCCAGGTCCAGCATTTGGGGCAAATGGTAGTGAAGAATCAGCAGCCTTGGGCTCGGGCAGCCGCGCCCCGTGAGCCTGTGCTGCGGCCCACTTGGCCTCTCTTGGGCCGACCAGTCTGCTTTGCGCCTGCAGCTTTTCTTGGCAGAAGCGCCACGGTCCTGGCGTCTCCTAATTCCTGGAGTCTTCATTGCTGCTTCGACTGCGTTCTCACAGTCACTCACACAATCTAGGGCTACTCTCAGGATTGTTGACCTGCCCTGAGTTGTCTGGCCTCCCAAGCCTTCCACTGAAGCATGGGTGGATTTCCAGGCCCCTTAACTCCAGAAGTCTGCATCCCGCAGAACCAGTGCCACAGAACAGTGCCAAAGCTGGCCACCTTCCGTAGCAGTGGCAGTGGCTAGGCCCACCTGGACCATGGCTGCAGTGGCCCCGAGTGCTCGGCAGCCAGAAGCGGAAACAAGTCCTAGGCCAACCACATGCTTCTTTAGTGGTGCCCCTGAGCAGAGTGCCCCAAGGCATCTTCTCAAAGTGAGCTCTTTTAAGCAAGTCACCCAAGTTATGCGGCACTTGACCCTGGGACAGGTGGGCCCTTGCTGGTTCCTAAGAAGCCCGCTTGGCATCTTTCCTATTGTCTCTGTGCAAAATGCTTCTCTTTAGTGGCTGTAACCTCTGTAGTAACCACACCTTCCTTGGCCTCAATTTTACATGAGCTTTTCTGGCTAAACTGCAAGTTTTAAAAATCTGTTTCCTATGCTTTTGCTCCCGATTCTCATGGTAAATATCCATGCCACTACCCAATACTGTATTGCTTTGAAATTTCTTTCACCAGATTAATTAGTCTGTCACCTTTTAAATTCTGCCATACAGAAAGTCTCAGGACATGGGCGAAATATAAGCAAGTTCTTTGCCAGAATGTAACGTGTGTGTCTTCTAGACCAGCTCCCTATAAAACCTTCCGTGCACCTGAGACCTCTCGAGCACAGCCTTCGTTCCGCACTTACTGCCATTCTGGTTTTGCAGGGCCTCACCAAAATTTCCCAGCATCTTCAGCCTGCATCTCTAAGCTTTTCAAAACTCCTCTCACAAACCAGTCCTAAAGTTTTTGTATTTATTTATTTATTTTTTTGTGGTACTGGGAATGGAACCCAGGGGCTTTCTACCTCTGTGCTACACCCCCAACCCTATTTTATACTTTTTATTTGGAAACAGGGTCTCACTACGCTGCTGAGAGCCTCCCTTACTAAGTAGCTGAGGCTGGCTTTGAACCTACACCATCCTCTTGTCTCAGCCTTCCAAGTACTGGCATTACAAGTGTGCACCACCACGCCCGGCAGTCCTAAAGTTTTTGAAACCACACGAGTAACCACATATCAGTAAAACTCTGCTTCTCCGGTACTAATTTCTGATTTAGTTAATTTTATTTTTTAAGCACAACTAAGAGGAAGAAGGTTTTTTTTGGATGATGGTTTTAGAGGTTTCAAAGGTTTCATACCATAGTTGGCCAGCTCCAGTGGAGAGACATCATGGTGCCAGGCCTGGCAGAGGAAAACTGCTCCAGACAGCTGGGAAACAGGGCAGGGAGGGTTCATGGCTAGACACAGTCCTTAAGGCCACGCCTCCAGTGACCCGTCTCCTCCAGCCATGCACCACCTGTCTACAAGTACTGCTCAGTAAATCCATTCAAATTATATCCACTGAGGAGATTAGAGCCCCGATTTGATTATTTTACCTCTGGACATCTTTGAATTGCCAATACATGGATTTTCTGGTGGACATTCTATATTCAAACTATAACTCATGGTGGCCTTTTAAATGATAATTAGTATTAATTTACCAACTTTTCCTGAAAGTGTTTCGAGGAAAGGGGGAAAAAATACAGAAGAGAAATAATTTCTTCATTTGAAATACAAATTATTCTCATTGGACATTGCATACAATTTGTTATGGTTTCCTTTTTGGAGGAATACATGGGGTAGTAAAATCATGACCAGATTTGGAAAAAACATGTTGGAGAATATAGACTTTCCTCAAAGCTGGTGGTTACTAGTTCAAAGCTTATAATTAAGGGGAACTGTTAGGTGGGTAACAAACTCTCTGTGATACAAGGATAAGTTGTAAAAGGTTTTAGTAGCCTGTTGGAGTGGCACATGCTTGTAATCCCAGTACATGGAGACTGAGGCAGGAGGATTGCAGGTTCACAGCCAGCCTCAGCTACTTAGGCCACAACTTAGTGAGACCGTTAAAGAATAAAATACGACTGGGAGTGTAGCTGAGTGGTAGGATGCTCCTGGGTTCAATCTCAGTAACACACACACACACACACACACACACACACACACACACACACACTGCTCTTGGTAGCTAGAATATTGGAATTGATAAAAAGCAACAAATGAAAAAGTTGCTTAAGTCTGGCTGTCTGCGGCCCAAGGAGCCACAGTGCCAAGGTGTAAAGTCTTCTTCCTCATCTCCTTGCCTAATGCCTTTGGGTTTTAATCCCGTGTCTTTTTTGAATATGGGGCCGTTATGCATGGAAGGAGAGGTAATGTCACCAGGGGACATTCCCAATCCACGATGGACTGAGATCCTCCATTCCAAAGAGGGGAGGATCAGGCCTGACTCTGCTCTGGTGTGGCCTTCAGTCCCATGCAGAATGTGGAAGACCATTCCAGCGACAGTGCGCTCAGACCTGACCCACGAGCCAGTGAAGACCAAGCGAGTTCTCGGGGACCACCCCGTGCTCTGCTGCTGCTGGAATTCACAGTGTGGCAAGGCCACAGGAGCTGGACACTGTGCTGCCGGCACTGGGTGTTAGAAGGAATAGCTCGTCCAGTCAGCCTGTCCCAAATACTAAAATATTGGGATCAAGGAAATTAGAAGGTAATACCATACCTGATAAACACATCCCGTCCTACACTACCCACACACCTCCCCACACCATTCTGTACCCTACCATGTATGCATACCACCACGCACCATCCCATAAGCACCATCCTGCACTATCTCACACACACCATCCCACACCACCACATGCCACACCCTCTAGAGCATTCTACACCACCCCACCCCACCCCACCTCACCCCATCCTGCATCAAAGCACCCTAAACCAGCCACCCCATCCTACATGGCCTCAATGAGCTAATGTCAACTCACAGTACAGCGTCTTACAATGTCAAACATCACCCAAGACCACATCAACCTGCACCAGCCCACACCACCCCACCCCACATTTTCCTACACTACCTCACACTATACTATCAGATACCACCCTACACTATCCCACATCATATCATCTTTTTTCTTTTTTTCTTTTTCGATACTGGGGATGTAACCCAGGAGCATCTGCCTCTGAGATGCATCCCCAGCCCTATTTTTTATTCTTTATTTTGAAACCAGGTCTCACTGAGTTGCAGAGGGCCTCACTAAGTAGCTGAGGCTGTCCATGAACCAGGCTCCTCCTATCTCAGCCTCCCGAATGCTGGGATTACAAGCATGCACCACCACGCCCGGAACGCCACACCACCTTATGCCACACTGTCACATATACCACGCACCACACCATACACCGTCCCACACCACTCACACCTCACCATCCTATACCATCCCACAGCACACCTTCCTACGCTATCACAGCCATCCCGCATCAACACAGCACCGACACATCACACCACCCTACGTCACCCAGCGGTCTCACACCACCACACCTTCTACCACCATAATCTAAAACCACGCCGTCCTGCACCATCCTATATGTACCACGCCATCCTGCACCATCCCACAAACCATGCCATCCTGCACCATCCTATACATACCACGCCATCCTGCACCATCCTATACGTACCACACCATCCTGCACCATCCTATATGTACCACGCCATCCTGCACCATCCTACAAACCACGCCATCCCGCACCATCCTATACATACCACGCCATCCTGCACCATCCTATATGTACCACGCCATCCTGCACCATCCTATACGTACCACACCATCCTGCACCATCCTATATGTACCACGCCATCCTGCACCATCCTACAAACCACGCCATCCCGCACCATCCTATACATACCACGCCATCCTGCACCATCCTATATGTACCACGCCATCCTGCACCATCCTATACGTACCACACCATCCTGCACCATCCTATATGTACCACACCATCCTGCACCATCCTACAAACCACGCCATCCTGCACCATCCTATACGTACCACGCCATCCTGCACCATCCTATATGTACCACACCATCCTGCACCATCCTATATGTACCACGCCATCCTGCACCATCCTACAAACCACGCCATCCTGCACCACCCTATATGTACCACGCCATCCTGCACCATCCTATACATACCACGCCATCCTGCACCATCCTATATGTACCACGCCATCCTGCACCACCCTATATGTACCACACTGTCCTGCACCATCCTATACACACCATGCTGTCCTGCACCATCCTATACACACCACGCCGTCCTGCACCATCCTATACGCACCACACTGTCCTGCACCATCCTATACGTACCACGCCGTCCTGCACCATCCTATACGCACCATGCCATCCTGCACCACCCTATATGTACCACACTGTCCTGCACCATCCTATACGCACCACGCTGTCCTGCACCATCCTATACACACCATGCCATCCTGCACCATCCTATACGCACCACGCCATCCTGCACCACCCTATATGTACCACACTGTCCTGCACCATCCTATACGTACCATACCGTCCTGCACCATCCTATACGCACCACGCCGTCCTGCACATCCCACGCCACACCCTCCTACGTCACCCATAGCACAGCATCTTATACTGCCACAGTCATCTGAAACCTCATGCCCCACACACCACACACCACACACCGTGCCATTGGGTGCCCTCCCACACCGTCCTGCACTACCCCACACCACGGCATCCTGTCACATCACTCCTGCACCGCCCACAGCGGCCAGGCACCCTACAGCACCCGTGTTGTTGCACACTACAGCCCACGTGTCCTGCACCACACCCAGCACGCCATTCTTTTCCTCCCTGACCCCTGGGACAGTGTCGCAGGGAAAGAGGCCCGTGCGGGGTGGTGTCTCCGTCAGTCAGCCAGATGCGGCTGCCCTGAGGAAGCAGTGCCCGGCTCTGCTCCAGGTGACTGCAGCACACGGTGGCCTTTCCTCCCGTAGGAGCTCACTTTCTTGGAGCCGACTGTGAGCACCAGAGCGCAGGAGCACCACCTTGCCATCACAGTAGCTCACTGGCGCTCAGCTGAGGTGCAGGGGCGCAGTGCCCTCAGTCTCACATGGCAGACCTGTGTGCTGAGGAGGGGTCCCCTCTGGAGGGTGTGACTCATCTCCTCAGAGCTGGAAGAGTTAGGCGGAACCCAGGCTGCTGAGCGCCTCGCTGTGGCTCAGAAGACCACGCTGTGTCTCCTGGGAGCTGAGGAGGCCCTGCTCCTGGGCAGGTGCAAGGGCGGCTGCATGGCTCTGTGCAGGCACCCGTGCGGCACCAGGGGACAGGACTGCTAAGACATTCCTGACCCCAGGCCCAGTCTGTGCACAGACTCTGGATAGGCAGAAGTGCACACCCGAAAGATGTTCCTTGGGCAGCCTGCTCACTGCTGTCCCTTCCAGGAACCCTGTCAGGTGTGAGTGTTGCTGTTTAAAAACAGACCCCACGGACGGTTGAAGTGCAGCGCTCTCCAGGTAAAGCTGACGGGCTGTGTGCCGCTAGGAGCAGCAGGAGAGCTCTTCCACTGGACACCCTGGGGTGCTGGGAGCCCAACTGGCCCTGGGGGCCCAGCCCAGGGCAGCTGGGAGGCCCGTGGATGGTTGGGAAGGGCTCAAGGCACTGCAAGGGGGCAGGTGGTGCAGAGCTGGGGCTGGATCCTGCCCGTGACCCCGTGGTGGGGTGCTGCACCCACCTCAGCTGCCTGAACACCTGCCAGCACAGCTGGCATCTGTCAATGGCAGGCTTCCATTTTGCAAACATCCTACATTTGAGGATGGGAGCCACGATTATCGCCAACAGAAGGCTACTGGCCGAGCTGGGTGTGGCACGGAAGCATCAGCCACAGGCCAGCCCCAAGGACCTCAGGACCCAGCCGGCCACCCTCTCAGGGTTCCTGAGCTGAGAACACATAATCTCGCCAGAGGTCTGAAAGGAAGAGCGGCCCGCGACCTTCAGCCTCAGAGCTCGGAGAAGCATTGTGAGTTGGTTCTGAATTTTGGCAGAAAGCAGCTCTCTTGTTTGGACATTTTGAGCCAAACAAAAAGAGGTGGTGACTCAGACAGAACACCGCTCAGTGGCAGATGCCCGGCCCGCACCGAGGCACGCAGGCCGGCATCGAGGAGGCGTTGCAGGCCGCGGTCCCTCGGCCATCAGCATTCTCTGCACGTGCCCGGCCCGCGGCTGTCCTGTCAGCTGTCCCTTACGAACACACACAAAGCATTATTTACTCTGCCGTCAACCTTTCCCGGAGTCCAGGCCAGCAACCACAATAAAGCTTGCAGGAGCCTTCAGGACAGGCCCCCCGTGGGCCCCAGGCTCTGCACCAGCCAGCCGGCCTCACCACGCACCTTTCTGGGGAGAAGCAGCCTCCCCCTCCTCCTGTCACAGCTGGGCTGCTGGAGCCCACCAGGCGTGTGATGCCTGGAGCCCATCAAGCGTGTGATGAGCAGGGGTGGGAAGAGTCCTGGGGCTGGGTGGAGGGCCCCGAGTGGGGGCATCCCAGGTGGACGCGGTTTCCCTGGGGCAGGGACTTGGGCCCCACAGACATCACTCTGTTGATTAAGTGATTCGACATTGCTATATGCCTGCAGCTAATTAGTATGAACAGCGCCACACAAGCCAGCCAGCCAGCCGTAGGAACCCAGCCGGGCAGCCGAGACCCAGGCGTGATGCCGCCCAGCCCCCAGAGCTTCCCCACCCAGGCCCTGGCACGTGCGGCTGCCGGGTCTGCTTCACAACTTACTTCCCTGCTCTGGCCTCCTCCAAGGGGCTGAACACTCACCATGAGCCCTGCAGAGTTGCCGATCTGGGAGCGCCGGGGCGGCTGAGCTGCTGGCAGAGATGGCTAAGTCGCTCCCTTCTCCCTGCTGGCCTCCATGGCCATCTGGAAGGTCAAAGTCCCACACAGCAGCCACGGTCCCAGGCTGTGTGCCTCAGGGTGTCAGGGTGACTGAGAGGGGCTGGTGAGGGTCTGTGGGCTGCACCCATCTGCAAGACAGCACGGGGTCAGCACACGGGGAGGGCCCACCCTCTGGGGCTCACAGGCAGCCCATACACCTGTTCTATCACCCTGGTGCCCTGGGAGGAGGCTAGCACCCCACAAGCTTGCCTCTGCCGGGCGCCTTTTGACCAGGGCCAGCCTGTTGGAGTTGCTGGCTCGAGCCGTTTGGGGCATGCAGAGGGTGATACGGGTGGCAACCTGGGGCTCCTGGGCCTTGGGGACTTCAGAGGGAAGGGGGAACGTGCGGCTTGCCAGATACTGCACTCTCTGTCCTTATTTAAAAATCAATCTGTGCTGCCATCCCAATACAAGCACTAAACTCAATCATTTCAGGCTTCACAAAGTCAAATAAACATGTCTCTTCGTTTAAATCAAGAGAATCAAATAAACCTGAATTAATCTCCCAGTGCCCAGCCAGACCCCGCAGGCGGAACCTTGGGCTGCTGGCGTCGCTGGACCTGAGCTGGCATCTTGCACGCAGATGCTCTCGCCCGTGCTGGAGGCTGCTTGGTTTCGCTGTGGCTCCAAGCCTCAGCTTCACCCAAAGTTATCCAGAATCTGCTTCCCCAGTAGTAGGAGCCGCCTGGCTTCCAGGCTGGCGTTTGCTTGCCCAAGATACTGCCTAGGACTGGACCCTGGGGCCAGCAGCTTTACCTGCCTCCTCCTATGCCTTCCTGCAGGAACGCCCCTCCCCGCACTCAGACCCCAGGACGACAGAGCCCAGCTTCTCACCGATTTTGGCAAAAACAGCTGGAGAGGCGCTGGTCTCCTGCGTCCCCTCATAGGCTTGGGTACTGGGGAACAGCATTCGAATGGAGCTCGCAAGTGGAGTTATCAACAGATTGCTGGCTGCAGCCCCAGCCAGGCTGTGGCCGCGCGCGGCAGTGACGCTCTGCACCGGGAGAGGATGAGTCAGAGCAGGGAGGGCGGGCGGTCAGTACAATCCAGGCGGACAGCTCGCAGGGCTGGGGATGCCAGCCGCCTGTTTCTCCCTCGCGGCAGCGTCCAGGGTCCGGAGACCAGTGGGAAGCAGGAGCCGTAACCATGGGGACTGGGGGAGGCGGCTCCCTGCGGCAGGGTGGGAATGGTTCTTCCCAGCCTGCCCGGCCAGCCGCCCGCCCGCCTGTCACACTGCAGAGCCGATTTAAAGAGACAACCGACCAGGGTTTGCTGCTGGCTTCCAACAGATTCAGACAACTCACATTAAAATATTTCCCTGAAAGGAGGACGGAATGATGTTACTTCATTTTTAAAGGAAATCCTGTCTATTGAGGGCTCCGGGAACAGAAATGTGAAACAGGAAATTGATTTTGGAGGAATTTTCCTACTCCTCGAGTTAAAATATTCTCAGGTCCAAGTCTGCCACAAGCTAGGTGGTGGAGTCGGCCCCAAAGTGAGTCAGCAGGCTATCCTACTGCAGTCGGTCAGTCGGTCTGTCGGGCCTGGCCTGTGCCCTCCAGTGTACCCCCTCCCTGCAGCCTGGGTGGTGGAGCTGCTTGGAGGTGCTTGCTGGAGGGAGGGAGGCCACCCTGCTGCAGAGCCTCCCTCGGCCCGTCTCTGCTCCCCACAAGGTTAGCTCCTCTGGAGGTGCCTGGAAGCCAGCAGCGGTGGCTGGACGCCATCCTGGGCCTCTCCCTCCCTCCTCAGCCCCCAGCACTGCACGGCCACTTCACACCACTGTTCTTAGATGCTGGTGCCTGCTGCAGGGCCCTCAGGGCCTGGCCTCGCTCGAGTTTGAGAGTCCCGTTTGAGAGTCCCGAAGCCTAAACTCCTGGGGGGCATTGCGGATCATGAAGGCAGAATGAGGTGCGGGCTTACTGCCTCTCCTGCTTTGCCCCTTTGGGCAGGGTAAGGCCTGCTGTCCTCTGTCCCCCAGCACCCCCAGCACGTGCTGGGGGTGGGGATGCCGGGATGAGCCCTGAACTTGAGCCGAGGGACCTGAAGCTCAGGGGACATTTGTCTGTTTACAGCTCCCAGGAGTTGCTGCAAGCTCCAGGCATCCCAGCTCCTCAGGATTGCTCTCCTGGAGCCAGGGGCCAGAGCTCCCCAGTGGTCCTGGGCGGTAGTCCTGAGCAAGTGGGCAGGGTCGGGCCTGGACAGGGGAGGGCTCCGCCTGCTCCTGTGCCCCACAGACTGGCTAGGGTGTGGCTTGCTCAGGTGAGTACAGCTGGCCTGTCCTCCTCAGGGGCTCCTGGCCCACTGTGGAGGCCTTGAGGCACAGAGGACATGGCTGCTGGGCTCTGGATCAGTCCCAAGCCTCCTGCCCATGGATCCAGAGACAGTGCCCAGGGCTCAGAGCCATGGGCCGGGCCTCCAGCTAGTGTTTCATGGCTCACAGTCAGCCTGGCTTGGTGAGAGGGGGTGTCCCAGGTGGCCCCGGCCCCTGACAGCTGACCCCGGTCTCTGCAGCTGCCCACAGGGGTAGCAGGTCAGACCCAGCCTCTGGAGCAGTGCTGGGGAAGGAGCTGAGCTTTGCCCTCAACATGGACCGGTGTTCCTGTGGGACAGGACAGTCTGGTGTGTGGCCCGGCACCACCCTGTCCTTGCTGCTGCTGTGGCCTGTCTGTTGGGCCACGCGAGTATCAGGCCTAGTAGCCCACTGGCTGGGTGGCTGCTTAGGAACTCAGGTGACCTTGACCCTCAGGCCTCTGTTGCCTCAGCACCAGGATAGCAGAGCTGTGGCCTGGCACTGCCTGGAGGCTTGGGCCCTGGGTAGCTCCTGGGTCAGAGGGTGAGGTTGAGCCAGACTCCTCTGCCCAGAGCCTTGGGGTGCCAAGGCATGTGCCCAACCTTGGGCCCTGCCACATGCTGCCCAGCAGCGAGGCCTCCCTCTGCTTTGTGGACTTGGAGTTGGTTATGGCCACGGTCCTGAATGTCACCCATCTTTTCCAATTTCTGTTGGAAGAAAATGTCCCCAGGAAATGTCACGGAGGCACATGGCTAAGGACACCTGCTCACCGCAGCTCTCCTGACAGGTCAGAGAGGAAAGCAGAGGAAAGGATAAGCCCAGGACACTGGACGAGAGACCCAAACTCACGGCCATTTCAACATGTGCAGACAGAGAGCCACTGGGAAAGGAGAGCCGCCCCTGCCATGCAGGTAGGCCCCCTCCGATGGGCTTTCGGGGGGGCTTCTCCAGCTGTGCCCGGCCTCTGCAGAGATAGAATGGGGTGGACGGGCACCTGCCCACACACAGCCATGTGGTGGAGGCTTACTGAAGGTGCAGGCTAACCTGGAGGATGCTGGAGGCTGGCTGCCGGAGTCCGGGATAGGAGCTGTCATGGCGGACTCCTTCCTCCTCGGGGAGCCCTCTGCTCTGGTCTCTGGGCATCTCCACTGACCAGGGCAGGTCAACCACCTGGTAACCTAGGACAATCTCTTTTACCAGTGGATTGCTGATGTTAATGGTGTCTAGACATCCCTTCTCAGCAACAGCATGGTTCCTATTTGGTTGGAAAATGGGGTCTGCACATCCCACCAGCTCCCTTCCTGTGAAGGGCAGAACTCAGAGCTCCTGGTGAGCCAGGTGCTCAGCTCTGCTGAGGCAGGGGGCCATCAGCAAATGGTCTGCCCGGTGGTGCTGCTGTGGCATCACCTGGGCCCTGGGATTTTAGTTCCATAGTTCCACGTATTTTTCATGCATCACAAAACATTTTTATACGTTTGATCCCCTCCCCAACCACTTGGAAGTGTAAAAGCGTCCCGCTCTCAGGCAGTAAGAAAACAGGTGGTGGCTGAGCTGGCTCTAGGGTCCTCGTACCCTGCTCTGGCTGCTGAAGGACGTGTCCTCAGAGGAGACAGGCAGGCAGGCTGTGGGAGGGAGCACCTTTCAGAGACAGGCCAACCGTACCGGCCCTGGCTTCTGAGCCTGTTTTTGTAGCACAGATTCAGCTTATTCAGCATCTCGACTTGCTTCACCCCGGTAGAGGTTTCTCCACCAGGCAGACGATGCTGAGCCCCTTCTCTGGCACCTCCTCCTCCCTCTGGAAAGGCCAGTTCAGTGGACGTCCTGCAAGGCTGACGAGCCAAACTCTTTGGTGGGTTAGATGGTTCCAGCCTTTTCTGAAGCTACCAGGCCTTGGCCAGAGCTGTGGCTTCTTGATTTGCCTTGGATCAAGGCATGGCCTCCTTGGAGGGGAGATCTCCCTTGACAAAGATGTATGGCCACCCCTGGGTCTCTCTCCTGTTGCCTCTTGCCAAAGGTGGTTGGAGAGCCTGCCCAGGCCCCACAGGGCTTGCTGCGGGGGTGCTGTCTTGTTAGGGACAGAGACCCACTGGCTGCTCAGGAGAAGCAGGCTGGGCTGCAGCCAGTCCCTAACCCCAGGTCACTGCACCTCTGCACAGTGGTGCTCTCTGTACCTCTTGGCTTCAGGAATCTGCGGTTGTTTATGAAAAGACAAGAAACTATCAGATGAGAATGACCGCAAGACAGTGCTGTGTGCAGTTAAAGAATCCGATCAGACTGATGTCGGAGGAGACTTGGGACAGCGACAGAGCCATCTCCCCTCTTGGGAGGGGCTGGGGCGTCCCTAGAATGTGACTGCCAGCCATACCTCCTCCTGAATGCGTGGTCCTCATGGAAGCTTGCTCTCCAGCCATTTCGTGGAGCCCGAGAAACAGATCAGAAGCTGTGAAATGTGGAAATGGCGGCCTCCGGGGTGTGCAGCCAGCCCTGGAGGGTGCGGGGCCCCAGCCGCAGGCCTTCCATGTGCACATCCCTGGCTCACTGAGTGGAATTAAAAACGGATCTCTGGTTGCCGTGGCAACCAGCAGTCTCCCCCAAGGCATCCATCTGAATTTGTGCAGACCATTTCTAACAGATTTAAGCCAACAAATTCATTCTTATCCTTAGGGGAAGGTGAGCTTGAGAACCAAATAATAAAATTAACAAACCTGAGATATTCAACTCTGTGCCTTTGACATGGCACTGGTCAGAGCCCCCTAGAGAACCCAAGGCCAGTCCAGCCTCCACCCACAGCCACCTGAGGCTCCTGCTGACAAGCCTCTAGTGAGAAGGCACCTTTAGGGTTCCTAGGCGATGTCCTTCCTCGAGGAGCGGTCCTGCATGGGTCTGGGCCTCCTGGCCAGGCAGGGATCCTGGCATGGCCAGGTTCCAGGTTAGAAGAGCTGAGGCCCCGTTGGCCTGGGGAAGGCTGTGGAGACTCCGCAGGCCATGGGGTGAGGCTGGGCGAGGGCAGCCTTGAGGGAAGGGATCCCTTGCCCTCTGCCCCCAAGGGCCCGGGCCAGAGCCACGGTGGCCTTGCTGGTCTCCACCTCCTGGCCTCAGATCACTCTCCTCCTCAAGAGGACGTGAAGCACCTCCCCCTGCCCTGGGTCCCTGGGGTTTGAGGAGGGGCCATGGAGGGGATTAGCAGGAGAATGAGGCCACGTTGACATGGTCATCCCATTGAGAGCTCCTCCTCCTCCCAGCAGGCCGACAGAGGCCCCAGGCATGAGCATCCACAACCTAGCTAGACCTGTGGGAATCACAGAGGAGACCTGTGGCTGAGCCTCCTACCCCAGGCCTCAGGCAGAGAGAGCCTGGGACACCACAGTGGCCCAGGTGGGTGTGCAGGGGCTGGGTGCTGTGGGATGTGTGTTTGTTCTGTAGGTACTGGGGAGCCATGGCAGGTGTCTAGGGGAGAGGCTGAGAGGCAGGTTTGCACTCATTTGTCTAGGCGATGTGGGGTGTGCTGTGACTGTGCACCTCGATTCCTTCACCCACAGCTGTACGGCCGACACCCCTGGGTCCTGTCCCTCCTGAGGTGGGCACACCCCACACACCAGACGCCACCTTGCTGGAGCCCAGGGTGTTTACAAGAGCAAAGCCCCTGCCTTTGAAAGGGCAGTCTGTTGTCCTGCTGTTCTACCCAATGGTCCTGGGTGGGCACGGGCTCTGGAGAGGCCTCTTCCCTCTCTGTGGAGTCTGGCTCCAAAGACCAAAGGGGACCCGTGGGTGCCGGGCCTAGGGCACGTTGCACCACGCCGGCGGTGTGCCTGCTCTCCAGCACGCCTCGCTGGGACGCAAACACGGCCTGGCACCCGCTGCAGACTCGCGGCAAGGAGGCGGCTGTGAACGCCGCTGCGGAGGCTCCACGGGCAGCACAGAATTTTAATGAGGACTGATCACAGGAGAGATAGCCGTGCACTAAGAGTCGCACCATTCAGTGTAACAGCAAACGTGCCGGTCTCCACGGAGTGGTCCACTTGGCGGCACTGCACACAGCCGCAAGGTGCCGGCTTTGCAGATGCGGGGCCATGCTGACATTGTCCGGGGTCCAGCAGATCATTCCTCCTGGACTCGGAAGTTAATCTGAGGCCTCAGAAACATTTGCAAACACAGCTCTCCCAAGCAGGTCTGCTGGACCTTCCCACGTCCAGGCAGCTCCTCCCCACCTGCTGGCTGGTGGCCGGCCGTCTGTCTCAACCTCAACCGTGGGTGCAGAAAGTAGAGGGGCATCCAGTAATCCAGAGGGTCTTAAGTGTTAGGGCCGTTCCAGTTTCCAGATCCAAAGAGTTAATAGAATTACCTGGCTCTTGTGGAAGGTTCATCTTTATGGGGTGGGAACTTGGGTCCTGGGGCCTGTCACTCCCTGAGAAAGAGTTCACCCTTGGCATCCTCCCAGAACTAGAGGTGCCTGTGCGGTCCTTCTTGTCCATCTCTTCTCTGTCAGAGCAGGGATGCCACCCACTCCCATCTGACCTGCTGTCTCTGGACAGTGGATGCAGAGAGGGGTTTGGGGAGAACCAGGGCCACCCACAGGGCCATGCACTGGCCAAGAGACCCAGCAGGAGGAGGCAAGCAGCCCAGGAGCTCTGCCCCCGCAGAGCTCAGACCACTGGCCTGCCCTGCCAACTGCCCACTCCACCCAAGCCCCCACTGTCCACCTAATACCTTCTCCCATCAGCTTCCCGTCACTTATAGTTTCAGAGGTTTCAGTCAGTCCCTCGGCCCATGGTGGGGAGTAGGGGTGCAGGAAAGGTACTCAGCTCTTGATGGTCAGGAAGTGGGTGGGGAGAGAGGGGGGGAAGGGGCCAGGCCCACCCTCAGCCACCGCCTTCTGGTTTCCATGGCTTCCAGTGGTGCTCCCACTGGAGAACAAGCTCTCAGCATGTGAGCCTTGGGGCATTTAAGGTCCAGATCAAAGCATCCGGTCACCCATAGCCATCGAGCTCCATGGAGGGTCAGGCCTAGATTAATCCCTGAGGCCATCCTCCTGGAGGACTCTGGAGATGTGTCTAGACAGCCCTTAACTGGGACCAGCCTGCCAGGACATCTCCTCAGGGGCCAGCCTGCCTGCACAGTGCCTCTGAGCACCAGGCTCTGGGAGCTGTCCCTGGTGCTGCCTAGAGTGGTGCTGGGACTGAGGCCCTGGTCCTGGCCTCCTCCCTCGCTAGAGCGCTCCCATTGGCTGAAGCCTCTGGGTTCTCCCTCTGGGTCCTGCTGCCTGCACCCTACCTGGCTGGCGCATCCACGCACCCTGCTCAGCCACCTGCCACTCTCCACTGCCTGGTGTTCCTGTCTGGCTCCTGACAAGGCTTCTGGCAATTGAGCCAGAAAATCTTACCAAACTAGATGTGGTATGAAAGCAAGTTGTTGCACCTGGAAATTACTTAAAAATAATTATTTGAAGCTGGGCATGGTGGTGCACGTTTGTAATCTCCGCGCTTGGGAGGCGGAGACAGGAGGATTATGCAGGTTCGAAGCCAGCCTCGCTGGCTTAAGAGACCCTGTGTCCAAATAAAAATATAAAAATATGTCTGGGAGTGTAGCCCGGAGGTAGAAGGGTTTCCAGGAACCCCAGTACCACCAAAAAAAGATTATTTGTTAAAGACAGATGGTACCAAGTCACTGGTTTTTCTGGTATTGGCTTTTTTGGCACACACAGGACAGTTCTTCTTTACATCTTGAAACATTTCTTCCCTCCTTTCAAAATATCTGAGCCTAAAAGTAATCTTTTTATTTAAAATTTTTAATATTTTTTTTGGTCAGTCATTCCTACTTTGAGCAACCTAAATATTAAATGAGAAGGGGTGAATTGGAGTAACTTGCACGCTTGTCTGCCAGGGACCGGCCAACCACAGAGAGCAGGGCAAGTGGCTGGTGGAGCCCATGTACAGACACGTGTGAGAGCTGTGGGCATCTGAGCACATGCAAGTGTGTGTGAACATGCATGCAAGTGTGCACAAAGGGTGTGAGTGTGTGGGAGTGTGCACATGCAAATTGTACATGTGTGAGAACGTGCAATGAGTGTGAGTGCAACCTTGGGTGCACGTGAGCGAGTTGCAAGCTTGCACAGCTATGAGCATGGGAGCACATGAGCGTGCAAGTGTCATGAGCCCTCGTGAGTGGGAGCACGTGTTCTCTGGTGTCAGAGCATGTGAATGTGTGAGTTTGGGAGCAGGTGACCATGAGCATGTGCCAGCGTGTGAGCTTGTGAGGATGTGTAAGTGTGTGGATGATGCACACTTGTGAGCGTGTGTGACCCAGCTTCTGAGAGCATACGAGTGTCTTCAGGTGTGTAAGTATGAGAGCATGCAAGTGTGCAAACATGTGCAAGTGTGAGCATGAGTTTCTGTGAGTGGGGGAGCATGTGAGTATTAGCACGTGAGTGTGTGCAAGCGTGTGCATGCAGACACACTCTCAGGACCTGAGCGGCTGCTGGCCGGGTAGAATGATGAGCGCTTCTCACCTCCTTTTGTGTTCTTTTATAGATATTACTTTCTTCACTGCATGTCATTTGGTTGTTAAAAACCACAAAATAAACGAATAGTTTAAACAATGAAAAACAAAATAAAGAGGTGACATCTAGGGTTTCAATTAATTTCTCAGTTGTGGGTCTTTGGTTTGCTTCCACATTTGCCTGGATTACAAAGCAAGGCAAGAAAACAAAGTAAATTTAAAAAACAGATCCCCAAAAGTCAAGACACAAGGAAAAAGCAGACGTCGTAAAGCAAAACAGAAGCGAACACTGGGCTTCTGAAAGGCGCACAACAGCAAGGATGCACAGGCGCAGTCCTGGCGCCTGTGGCTCCTGGGGCAGGCCTGCCTGTGGGCGCACTGCGGGTTGGGGCACCCACGCCTGCTGTGTCTGCCTGGACATGGGCCAGGGAGGCGGGCAGGGCTGGGCAGCTGGCCAAAGGTGCCGGGGTTTGAAGACAGCTCTGGCAAGGTCGACGTCCTTGCTAGAAGACATGGTCTTCTCAGGCATCAGGCTGCTGACCGGGGCTCTGGAGAATACATGGCAGAGGCAACACCCAAGGCCAGGACACGCACGACCTGGGGCTCCCAGTGACCATGCTGCAGAACCTGTGTCGGATGGAGCTGGCGCCACAAAGAACCGCACACCCTTTTCTTGTAAGTGGCATGTTTTGTCTATAAAAGCTAAAGTCCTCATTAATTTTTAAAATATAGTTCACAAACTCCAAATATTTGACCAGTGCAGCCATATGTTGAGTTTTCCCAGCCAGCAGGGCCGGCAGAGGAGGGGCTTGGAGAACCTTGTGGGCGGGAGGGGTGGGAGGAGCACTTCCATGTGAAGCTTGCCTCCCTCTACACTTCCTGGCGGGTGGGCAGGCGGCCTGCTGCAGGGCCCCACGCCCAAGCCCCAGGGCCTCGTTCAGGTGCTATGGGGGGGACAGGTGGAGGGGTACAGGAGACAAGGCAAGAGAGGGAGAGGCACTCTCTGAGTGCTGCCATTGGGCAGCTGGGGGGAGGGCCGCACCTCCAGCACCCCACGTGCACCTGCAGCACCTGCATCCTTTCTCTAGGCCAAGTCCAGCCACGCTGCCGATGGAGTGCTCTGCACCCATGCCCACCCAAGCCCCCCGGGGCATGGCGGCCGACTGCAGGGAAGGAGCTCTTGGGGACAGGTGCAGTGGCTGGATGGCCCCTGACAGGCAGGATGAGGCAAAGACCCCAGCACTCAGGAGCGGTGGCCAGGCTAGGCCTGACCATGTCGTGGCCCTTGCATCTCAGGTCACCTGTGAGCCACGAGGAGGCTGGAGGACTTGGTCTTGCAGTTCAGCCTGGAGGGATGCCACTCCTGCTCTTAGCTGGGCCCCTGTGTGCGAGCCTTGGTCAGCAAAATCCCAGCAGCAGGTGTGACCGGGGTCTCCTGGGCACCAGACGTCTCAAGAGACTTTGGGGGCACTGTCCAGGCAGGGCTGTGGCATGGGTGAGTGGTTCTCCTGCTGGGAGCCAAGTTTGCAGGACAAACTGTGCTGGCCAGTGTCATTTGGAGGACTGGAGGGAACACAGTCGTTTTGATCCTGCTTTTCCCATTTTGACACTGCAGTGCCCAGGAGGGGAAACGGCAGGAGGAAGACGGTGGGTGTCTCCAGCAGGAAACGTCAGGCTGGGGGGAGGCAGGTGACAGGAAGACCCAGGCCCGAGCTGCCACCGCCCACAAGTGGGTCAGACAGCAAGATGAAGGTAATCCAGGAAGGGCACGCCCGGCTCAGCATTTACAGAGGGGTTCTAGGCTGGTTTTCAGGAGCTGTGTAGTGGCATGGTTATACTTACAAAACAGTCATTATTTTTCAACTGTCATGCTAAATATTTATAGATTTGGTAACATGTCTAGGTTTGTTTCAAAACACTGCGGAGGAGAGGGGGTGCCAGGGAGGTGCGTGGCAGTGCTTGGACAGTCGGGGGCTGAGTGACCATGGTTCCCATACTACTCTTTCTGCTATGGCACCAGACAGAACAGTGCTGGGAATCTGCGCCCTGTGGTTATGAACGCTGCCGCAGCTGTCTGCCTCCTGGCCGCAGCCTCCAGCCCCAGTGGGCTCTGCCACTGTGTCTTGTCTGTGAGGGTGCCTTTGTCCCTGCTCAGTGTTCGTAGGCGGAGGCCTCCAGGTACTGTTGTCTTGGAGTAATCTCTTGGAGGGGCTCTGCAGCTTCAGCCTGCGTCCCAGGAGGAACCTCGAGCCTGCTGCGCCTGCGTCCTGCCAGCCCGAGCAGCAAGGCCTCTGCCCCTGGGGGCTTGCTGGCTGGCAGCCTCAGGCCCAGCTGGGGCTGTTGACTCAGGGGTCCAGGGCTCTGGGATGCAGGGACTGTGGGCTGAGTAGAAGGTAGAGGTAAAAAGAACACTGTTCTCAGAAGCTGTTTCCCCAGAAAGCTGGAGGTCTGGGAAAGTTGGGGAGGCAAAGATGCCCCATTCCTGAGCAGCTGTGTTACCATTTGCAGGGCTGCCGCCACCTGGGCGGGGTAGGAAGTCCAGGTTGCAGGCCTCCACGAGCACTCCCAGAGTGCGGCTAAAGAGCTCACATCAACCCTGCTCAGCGTGGAATTGTGCAAGAGGGAAAACACTTTCAGATGGAGATAAAACTGGAGAGCTTGATGTACGACCATAAACGTGAAGCTGTGGTGCTTACGCCTTGAACAGATGTAACAGATGTGTGTAAGTCTGCACTTTGCCCTGAAGCCGAGACCCAGAGACGCGCACCAGGCCAGGCCTCAGCCCTGGGGGCCACACCGAGCCTGCTCTTCCCTGGCCTGCCCTTGCCTCGGGAGTGCCACTCATCCTCGTCCCTGGTGGCTTTGCCCTACGCTGACTCCCCCCTGCCACCCCACCCGCCACGCTTGGCCCTGGGTGAGTGTTCTGTGAGTCTGGCCCACAATTCCTTGCCAGGAGCTCGCAGTGTCCGCCTCAGGGCTTGGTCAGGCCCCATACACTCCCAGACCACACTGTCTCTGCTGCAGCCCCAGCTCCCAGAAGGACTTGTCTCTCCTCCTGGGGCGCTGCTCCCTCCTCAGGACCTTCCCCCCTTCCTGCCTGGCACCTCCTGTATCCGGCCCTGAGTCTGAGCGGGGCTCTGCTCTCATGGACAGACCCTCTTGGGAGAAGAGGAAGCCAGGCACTGGGAGGCCCCCAACTCGCCCTGGCCATACAGCCAGTGAGAGAAGGTTCCAGAAAGGGGACTCTGCTCCGCTGGGCCCTGCACCCACAGCGGCCCCTTCAGCACAGGTCTCTCCCAGTGTGCAGGGTGGTCACACAGCGCTGGCGAGGAGGTCCCAGTGTGCAGGGAGAATGTCAGGTGCCTCTCCATTCCTCCCCTGCTGCGGCCAAGCGTGCGAGGGTCAGCGTGAGCACCAGACGGCCTGGTGTGGACCGAGCAGCCTGCAGGCCACCAATCCGCTCCTTCCCAGGCGTGGGTGCCCGGCAGGAGGTGGAACTGCACAGTGTGACCATCCTGCCTGAGGTCAGTGAAGGGCGCTGGGAGTCCCCTGAGGTCCCTCCAGGCGAGGACCACACTGAGCCCTGGCCGGCCTCCCTTACACTTAAATGTGTTTATTGAACATAAGTGAACGTGTTTATTGGTTTTGGTCTGAACCGACGAAAAGTCACCAAGGATTTGGCAATAATTAAAGCCTGCCTGGCCGGCCACAGTGCTATGAAGCACAGTTCCCACAGTGAGGCAATCTCTCATCTCCCTGCGGAGCTGGCCACTTCACAGACCTGAGGGAAGGTCATGGTTGTTGTGTGTTAATTAAAAGGAGAAAGTGCTGGCAACCCCAGGAGCCTCTGAGAGCTCTGGGAAGTGGTGGGTTTGAAATGTGGCCCCGAGCTCGGGCTGTTTGGATGGGGCCTGGGCCAGGAGGTCTTGGGCCCTGTAACCGAGGAGGGGCTGCTCTGTGCTCTGACCTCCAGGGGCTGCTGGGGTGGCCTGGAGCACCAGAGGAAGCCATGAGGGGTGGGAGAGATGCAGGGCTCTGTCAGAATGGGCTCAGTGTGTTACAGTTTGGACTGTTATGGTTTGGGAAACTGTCCCTGGGGACCTTTGTTAGGCTCCCCAAGACTGTTTCCATAAACCCGCAGGTTCTTGTCCCGAGCTAAGGATAGATATGCAATAGCCCGGACTCTTGCTGAAGATTTAAAAGTTTATTAAAAAGATAGAAACACAGAAGACAGTCACAGCCCCTTGCCATTCAGGAGTGGCATGGGGTGGTGCTTCAAACAAATTCACTGATAATTCTGGATAGAGAGTATTTTATAGTCAGTCCTCAACCAGACCCGTCCCCTCTAGGGCCCGCCCTTTTGATGTGGGGGATTCCTTCCTGCCAGTCTGTCCTGTTTTTAGTACTGACTCCCCAAATGTGTTCTTTGATCATCGGATTCTGGTCTTTCTTGAAGACTTCGGGCATCCTCCCATGATTATCGAAGTCTGGGATCTCCTGAAGGTTTATGGCATCCTTCCACTTCCTTGGGAAGTCTTATCTTTACACTGAAAAAGGCCCTGGGACTATCCCTGTTGTCTTAATTTCCCTTGGTGCCTGGAATCCTGCAGCCCCTTTCTCTGAAGCTCCTGGCTTCTTTACTACCAAAGATATATTTGAAAAATTGAAAATCTTTCCCCATACTGGTACATCAATACATTTTGAAGCTTCTTCCCAATACTGGTACACGGTGGTCCCTGCCTAGACAGCATCTGCAGCCACTGGCGGCTGGGCAGGGACTGGGCTGGGATTTCCCACTTGGTGTTCTACACGGGTCAGAACTCAGCTGGCCAACACCAGGAGTCATGGACAACCCCTTGTGGGCCATTCCCCAGGAGACAGCGGGAGACAACACCTGCTCCCTGCCCCTGCTGGCGAGAGGACTCCCCTCTTCACACCCTAAGCGTCTGTTCACATCCGTGTCTGCCACATCCAGGCAGAGGGAGGCTTGTGGTAGGAGTGAGAGAAGGACCCAGGGACCACAGTCTCACCACACAGCGCCTCGCCTGGGTGTGCACAGGGAGAGCACACGTGCTCCCAGAACCCCTAGGGTGGGCATCCTGGGACTTGCCTAGAGCCCCCTGGCTTGCCACCCAACATCGACTCAGTCCCTCCTTATTTCCCAACCAGAAGTAAAGACAAATTCCTCCCCAAACGCCACAGAAAGGTGCTGCCTGAGAGTTTGATGTGAGCCACTCCGGCAGCAGTCTCTGAGTACCTGTTGAGTCTCGGCCCAGCCAAACCCAGTGGCCTTCAGGTCTCAGCACCCCCAGGTGTCTCTGTGGCACCGGGTGTGGTCTGTGTGGCCCGTGGATGGTTGGAGGGAGCAGGCCACCTGACGCTTTTCTTTCACACCTGCAGGAGGCTCGTGTCTGCCTGATAAGCTCCTCCCTTGGCCACAGCCACAGAAACTAGGACTGGACTCCCGCCAAGAAACAGCTGTGCTCCTCTGTGCAGAACTTTCTGGAGCCTCCTCTAGCCCTGTGCCTCTGTGCCCCGTGCCTGCCTGTCTAACCCCACACCTGAGAACTGCAGGCACCGCGTGCATTGTGGTAACAAGCATCTGCCAGCCACCACCTCTCCAGACGTTCAGCGAGGACTATTTCTGGAAACAACACTAAACCTGTAATTTCTTTGCTAAGACAGAATAATTTTACACAGTAGCAGAGGAACTCCCAAATATATTTGTTTTTGTTAAACTAATTTGTGTGTTTATTACACTTAGCCTTGTTTAAAAAGTTACTGAAAAGGACCACGATTCTCCCATCTTCCTCAGCCCTCTGATGCCAGGTAGGACAGGCTCGGGGAGGCTGTCTGCAGCCACATGAGCCTGGCTGAGTGGAGACGCCCACCTGCAGCCGGTCCCACTGCTGTCTTGCAGAAGAGTGAAGGGTACGCTCTTTAACACCTGCCACTTAGGAGCTAATGCTTCTTTTTAGAGGGGTTGAGGTATGATTTTGCTTCAGCATATTTCATGCAATAGTTGAATTTAAAGAAAAAGTTCTTTGTAAAATAAAAATAAATCAATAAATGTCTGCCCTGCATGTCTTCTGTATTGACAAGTCATGATGGACTCCAGGAGCAAAATCAACTATTAGCGCCCAACTGCTGTTCCTCAGGGACAGCTTTCCTCTGTGTGTGTGTGTGTGTGTGTGTGCAAGGTAAAGCCTTCCTGTGTGTCTGCCCAGTGGCTGCCAGTCAGCACTGCAGCCATCTGATCTTTCCCGTTCAGTCCTACCATCCATGTACCCATCTACCAATCCATCCACACACACACCCATACTTCCACCAGTTCACCATTAATCTATGCGCTCATCCACCCTCACACCTGTCCCTCCATCCATCCATCATCTATTCACTCACATGCCACCCGTCCATCTGTCCATTCATCCATCCATTCATTCATTCATTCACCCATTCATCTGCCTTGTATTTTTCATCCACCCATCCATCCATTCATCTGCCTATGCATTCATCCATTCACTCACATGCCATCCATCCATCCATCCATCCATCCATCCATCCATCCATCCATCTATCCACCCACCCATCCATTCATCCATCTGTCCATCCATCCATCCATCCGCCCCTCATCCATCCATTCATCTGCCTATACATTCATCCACTCACTCACATGCCATCCATCCATCTTTCTGTCTGTCCATCCAACCATCCATCTATCCATCCACCCACCCACCCATCCATCCATCCACTCGTCCATCCATCCATTCATCCATCCATCCATTCATCCATCCATCCGTCCGTCTGTCCATCCATCCACTCACCCACCCACCCACCCATCCATCTGCCCATCTACTCACCTACTCACCCTACATCACCCACTCATCTTCCCGTCCTTCCTTCTTTCCTTCCTCCCTTCCTTCTACCCATCCATCCACCCATCCATTTCTGCACTCCCTGGTCTATGCATCTGTGCATGCACCCCACTCTTTGGCCCTCCCTCCCTCCCTCCCTCCCTCCCACTCACCTATCTGTCCACCCAGCCATCATCTGCCTGCACGTCCATCCACATCTTAGCCTACCCACTCGCTTGCCTGTCCACCTACTCAGCCACCCACCTTCCATTCCACACCTTCCAATCTAGGAGAACTGAGCACTCAGGTCCCCTAAAGGAAGGCACAAAACATTCTTCTCAGTATTTGCCCTAAGAGCCCCCATCTGGAAACATCCTACCTGCTCTGGATGGTAGAATGAATGAGCTGTGGTGTGTTCCTGTGAGGAATCACCCAGCAGTGTTTTCCACCGAGAGAAGTGTGGTAGGTGGTTGGCGTTAGTGGGAGGGCAGCCCGGGTCAGGACCATTGTCTCTGGCTTCTTGCAAAGTGCCTGCTTCTTGCTTAGGTGGTGTTCACAGTGTATGACGTCTGCTCTACACTGTGACCTGGTTGCTGCGTCACTTCCAGACAGCAACTGTGCTCCCCACCTCCTTATCAGGGCCCAGCCTGCTCTCCCCAAAGGAAGAGGAGAAGCCAGCCGAGGCAGGGGCCGGCATTCTTGCCAGGTGTTCCAGCCGGCTGGCCAGCAGGGTAGTCTAACTGTTAGTGCGAGGGGAGTGGCTATCACTGCAGGCTGAAGCCAGGCCTCAGCCCCAAGGGGAGCTGGGGGCACACAGCCTCTGGTTCACCATCGAGGGCGAGGCTACGTCTCAAGCCAGAGAACATTCCTGGACTGAACTTTTTTAGCCCTAAATTTAACAGCTAGACTTATTCTTCAAGCACCATCATATTTAACCTTTAGAAATGACTGGCTTGCTACTGGGGCGCCTGTGTCTGACTGTGTGGCTGGAGTGTGGCCAGCTGCATTTCCCAGAGCACTTGCCTCGCAGACCATCCAAACCACCAGGTGTCCACTGTGCATCTCCTGTGTGTGCCGCTGGGTGTGAGGGGAGATGGTGCTGGCCTGGGGTGGGCAGGGGCTTGGAGCACAGGGCCCTTTCCTGCAGCCGATATTGGGTGTGTGCCCTGAGGCCTGGGTTGTGGACTGTCGGGCTTTTCCTGGCTGACAGTTGGGCTGTGGGTTTCAAGGGGAGGGGCCCCTTGGCTCTTGGTACAGATGTGGGGGCATGACAGGCGTGAAGCTGGCACTCACTGGATGCAGTCAGGGGCCTGGCACTCACTGGATGCCGTCAGGGGGCTGGCACTGGGTGCTTGGGTGCGATGGTTGCTGCCCGGATGCTCGCTGACCCACGAGTCAAAGCTAGAATCTCCACCCTCAGCAACTGTGCCCTGGACGAGAGCTGACCACACAGTACCCCCCTAACACAGCAAAAGCTGAAAGGTGTAAACCAAGACAGTACCCTCTCCCCTCGAGCTCAGTGTGCGCCCGCTGGGACTAGCCGAGACACAGAGAACAGGCCACTGTGGGGCAAAGGAAGCCCCTCCCCAGCCCCTCAGGGGACTCAGATGGACGATAATATTGTGAGCACCCACCCAAAGCAGGAGTCGGGAGGATAGGCCTTCTCTAAGCAGCTGAAACTGACCACATCCAGTAGGGGCTGGAAGGGGCACAAGGAAGTTCTGGAAAGGAGGAGGACTCTGAAGGAGGCAGCCATGGGGCTGCAAGGGCCTCTGCACAGCAGTCTTCCCCAGGGACCCACGGGGAGACCTGGATTGGCCCGGCCTGGGCAGGGTGGGCTGGACAAACACCCAGGAGGCTCCAGGGGCCCGGAGCTGCTGTTCCTTCATCCCCGGCTCAGAGCCCCCAGTGGCACTGGAGCAGGGAAGTGGTTTGGACAAGGTTTTTCCAAGGTCAAGATCATCTATTTTAATCCTTGTAAATTAGCCCTCCTGGCTGAAAGTCTTGGAAGGAGGCTGTGAACACATTCGGGGAGCCACGCGTGACCTCCCTGTAGCTGCCTAGATTCTTCTCCTGTGCCTGCAGCTGTGGCCCTCTCTGTGTGGGCTGGTGGCTGTGACAACGAGCCCCTGGGCTTGCGGCCCAAGCACTCCAGCTCCTGACTATGGGGCAGAGCCCAGGTGGCTCTCAGTGCCCTCCTGGCCTCAGTGGCCAGCGCTGGGCTGGCCTGGCCTCTGCTCTCAGCCTCTGGGTGCGGAGGACAGAGGGAACAGGCCCTGGGCTTGTGCCTGAGGGAGGTTGCCCACTCTGCTTTCGAGAGTTTTTGGGAGCCTCACATCCAACAAAGTCCCCTGTGTGTGACTTCAGCCCCTTTTGTGCCCGTCCCCTCTCTCCAGGCTCGGGAGGAAGGTGGGAGAGTGCCCAAGGTGGACACAGCCAGCCTCAGCTCTGTGCAAGGCAGATGGTCAAACCCGACCAGAAGCACAGGCACCCAGACCTTCCTGAGGCTCCATGGGCCCAGGGCATGGTCATGACATGAAGTCCCCTTCCACGGGCCATTGTGGGATGCTCTCTCCCTAGGCCAGCAGGGGAGGGGCAGCAGAGTCCCAGGGTGGGAGCCTACCAGGCTTCTGCAAGTCATGGGGCCAGAGCGCTGCAAGAGTCAGATGCCAACCCTGGCAGTAACATGCATTAGAAAATGACTTTCGCCGGGCGTGGTGGCGTATGCTTGTAATCCCTGCGCTTGGGAGGCGGAGACAGGAGGATCTCGCAGGTTCGAAGCCAGCAAGGCTGGCTTAAGAGACTCTGTTTCCAAATAAAAATATAAAATAGGTCTGGGAGTGTAGCCCAGAGGTAGAAGGGTTCCATCCCCAGTACCACCACAAAAAAAAAAGAAAAAGAAAAAAGAAAATGACCTTCGACCTGGGAGAGCTGCCCACGGTGGTAAGTACCAAACAGCTGCCACTATGGCATTTCCTGCATCAGGAGGTGTGGGGTGACAGGCAATTCCCCATTTCTGCAGCCAACCACACGAGGTGGGAGGCCTGGCCCAGCCCCTGCTGGCCTGGTGCGGCCTTGCCCTCCGCTGAAGGCCTGGGCCACCTCCTGGTTTCCTAGCCAGGGTCCTCTGTTCACCAGCTCAAGCCCGGCCCTCCTGCCCAGGTTGCAGGCTGGGGAGCAGCCGGTCCCTGAGGTGACAGGTCTTCACATCTTTGCTCTTTGGGGACTTAGAAAAATTTAGATGTGGGCACCAGTCATTCAGCCCTTGTTGGCACATCTCACAGCTGCCAGCTGGCAGGGAGCTGAGGCAGTTAGTGAAGATGGGGGTTTCTTCCTTTAATGTGGTGGAGCCCATTGGTGACATGTGCTGGCCATAAAGACAGGGGAGCAAAGCCCTGAGAGCTCTCCTGAGGCTCAGCAGGGAGTGTGACCACCTGTCGCAGTGACACTGAGCCTGTCTATACCCCCCCTGGGCTGCGGCAGAGCCTGTCTCCAGGACCACCCAGGTGCCCAGGCCCTGCTTCCTCAGCAGCCCTAGGAGGGCCCCTGAGCGATTATTACCACGGCTCTCACTTCCTGCTGCCGAGGCCTTCTAGGGCTGGTAGGGCACAGCCAGGCAGGCACTCAGGGAAGAGGGAGAGGCTGGGCCATGTTTCAGGAGGCCGGGGATAGGGCTCAGCCATTCTAGGTGGGTGTCAGCTTCTTGTCCAGCCATGGCCACCCTGCGGGGGTTGGGGGGCATTAGCACATGGTGGGGGCTCTAGGGGCTCTCATGGCAGAGGCCTGAGAAGATGTGTAGCAGGTGGACCACACTGCCAGCCAGGACGGAACAGGGCCAGAGCTGCCCAAGTAGTCCCATGCCAGGTCTTGTCCACCTGTTGGCAGGGCTCCTGTGCTTGGCGCTACATTCCTGGCTCAGGGAAATCGACAGACTATGGATCGTATTGGGTTTCGTGGTCGAGGGAAATGTGGGAGGATGAGGATGTCTCTTCTGCCATGGTCAGGCCCCAAGGAGGGCCTGGGCTGTGGACCCTGGCTCCGAAGTGGCAGTTCCCTGTCTGGGTGGGACATGGGGTCAGGGCAGAAGGACAGGATCGGTGGGAACAGGGACACCTGGCCACGGCCTCTTAACCCCAGGAGCATGGTTGTTTCTATTTCTTGGTTTTCTCAACTGGAGAAAGTGCTACATTAACACGCAGAGTCCAAATAAACGTTTTCAGACATATTCAGGGTGGCGTGAAGAGCGGCTGGGGCAGAGCAGGCTCTGACGCTTCCGAAGGCGTGCCTGTGGTGGGGATGGTGGGGCAGGGCCAGCGCCCCAGGTGTTCCTGCAGCCACTGCTTCTGGGTGGAGAGCTCTGCCTGCAGCCGACCCTCACTAGGGACCAGTGCCCTTAGACGGAGGGCCTCTCACTGCCCACCCACACCAGCGGCTCTTCTGGGGACAAGTGCATTTTAACTTGGAGGTGACCTGCCTTCTGAGCCTCAAGCTCCAGGACCAAAGCACAGGGACAAGTCTCTGAGGGCCATGGAGATGCAGACCTGCGTCTTGCTGGTATGCATTCATTCAAACTTCAGTTAGATGGGAAGGTCTCCGCTGGCACTCTCTTCCACCTGCCACTGCACCCAGGGGCTCTGCAGCATTCATGTGAATGATTTCAGGCAAATACCTGAAGTGAGGAAAATCTGGAGCAAGTCGCAGTGGACACAGCGCAACCTGGCCAGGCGGAGGCCCCAGGGACAGGCAAAGGGCTGCTCTGTGCCACACCTGTGGCTTCACAGACCTGAGTGGGAGCTGAGTCTCCACTGCACTGACCACAGCTGGCCCACAGCTCAGCACATGTGGAGGCTGTTGGGGCCGTGGAGGCCATGGAGGCCAGCCCACAAGTCCCAAACAAGCCAGATGCAGCCAGTCACAACCTTGCTGAAGAAGCACTCTGCTGATGGTAATATCAATCACTGTCACTGTTTGCTGAGGTTGTTCACATACTCACACTGACCAGAGTGGTGAGAGAAAGACAGATAGGAGAGAGGGAGGGGGAGGGAGGGAGGGGGAGGGGGAGAGAGAGGGAGGGGGAGAGAGAGTGAGGGGGAGGGGGAGAGAGTGGGAGAGAGGGGGCGAGGGAAAGGGAGGGGGAGGTGGAGAGAGAAGGAGGGGAAGGGGAGGGAGGGGGAGGGGGAGAGAGGGGGAGTGGGAGTGGGAGGGGAGAGAGGGAGGGGGAGAGAGTGGGAGAGAGGGGGGAGAGGGAGAGGGAGGGGGAGGGGAGGGGGAGGGGGAGAGATGGAGAGCAGGAGCAGGAGCCCACTCTGTGCCTGAGAAGTGGTAGGTACACCTTGACAAGCACCACGAGGGTGACCACGAGGCTGCTCCAGGAAGGGAGTGAGGTGATGCTGCAGGAACGGCCTCCCCTGATGCTCACACCGAGCAGGGGAGCAGCCTTTGCTGGTGGAGGAAGCCTTTTCAGGTGCAGAGGCACCATTTGTTGGTTGTGCGTGAAAACATAGACTTAAATGAAAGTCTTCCATGAAGAGGTGTGGGTCCCTGGGGCTGGGCCCGCCACAGCCCAGAGTCCTGGCGTGGATGCCAGGGCCCGTCCAGGAATCAGGGCAAGTCTGCTGCGTGAGAAGGCTGCTCAACACCCAGGAGGTGAGCGCAGCCCCGCAGGTTCCCAGACACCTGGAGGGAGCACCTGGAGGAGGAGGCACCTGGAGGGGATGCCCAGAGGGGACGTCTATGTGGTGACCTGATGCTCCCAAACTGGCTTTTCTACTCTTCTGGATCATTCCTGACATCATCCCTGTGTTCTGCTCCCACATCATCCTGGACTGTGCTCCCACTTCATCCCTGGACTGTGTTCCCACATCATCCTGGGCTGTGTTCCCCATATCATCCTGGGCTGTGTTCCCACTTCATCCTGGACTGTGCTCCCACATCATCCCTGGGTTGTGCTCACACTTCATCCTGGGGAAGGAATTTGCGTTGAGCCCACACTTTCTGTTGATGTATTTGTGCAGTGGCACAACATCAGTACTGGTGCCACGTGCCACTGCAAATCCCATTAGTCTGGGTGTTAAACAACAATGCATGGAAGACTTCTAAAACTTAATTTCAAGTTCCCTCCTCAACCTCACTCAGTTTGCTAAAGCAGTTTTCACTTGAAGATGCTCTCTTCCCCTGGAAAAAGCAGGACCATGAAAAAGCAGAGCTGAATCTGCCGGTGTGACGGGAATAGAGTGGAACTGCTGCAGTATCTCAGCGCCCGAGGATGAGCAGGCAGCGGTGCAGGCGGGCATTGGCACCCGGCTCTGTGGGCGATGGCAGTTGGCCACCGGTGGGAGGAGCCTGTTGTAAGATTCCTGTGCAGCATGGCGCATGTAGTTAGAGCAGGGTCACTAAAGCTTGGAGTGGGATCAGTCCTGGTCAAGCTGCACTCAGACCCCACATGCTGCCTGAGCAGGAGGCAGGGAGGGAGGCAGGGAGGGTGCTGTTTCCATCAGGATCCAGGACCTCCCCAAGGACCACACTGAGGCTGGTGCCAGAGGACCATCTGGGGTGGGTCTGCCCTTGGAACCTGGAGCAGAGCCAGCAAGCCCTCTGTCAGGAATCCAGCCCAACAGTGGCGGGGCTTGACGAGATGATGAGTACCGACGACTCGAACACACACAACCACGAGCCGGGAGTCAAGTCAAGCAAGATCTCATTTATTTCTCTCCAAGCAATCATATATATAGCACCAAACCACGAGGGGAATTCCCATGGGAAATAGCCTAGCCTATCCGGAATAAAGATCACTAGCACGTAGCTCACAGCCAATCCCAGGCCAGTACATGAGCCATTCATGTGTGCGGAAACTCCTTTAAAGGTAAAAAGGGAAAAACTGCTCAGTCTCCCCACCCATAATGAATGGGGAAACCACGCCTTCGTAGCTTCCTCCAGGCGCCATCTTACCCCTTTTCTGCTGAATCACTTTACTTAAAGTTTTGCCTTAGGCTGCAGGCCGCTCAGGCCCAGGGAGGCTGCATCTCCTTAGGCACTGTATGGACACACCCCATCAGCCCTCCAGCCGCAGAGGCTGCAAAGTGGGGCATCCTTCCTCAAGCTACGGGACAGCTGAGAACACGCCTCAGCTCTAGGAAACAGAACTCACGCGTGGCCATGTGGGCTGGAAAGACAGTAACAGCATGTGACCGGGCAATGGTCCTGCTTGGGGCTCTGGACATGGTGAAGGTCCAGCCCTGGACACTGGGCAGGGTGATAGTCCAGCCTGGGGCTCTGGACAGGGCAAAGGTCTAGCCCTAGACACTGGGCAGGCTGATGGTCCAGCCTGGGGCTCTGGACATGGTGAAGGTCCAGCCCTGGACACTGGGCAGGCTGATGGTCCAGCCCGGGGCTCTGGACAGGGCAAAGGTCCAGCCCTGGACACTGGGCAGGCTGATGGTCCAGCCTGGGGCTCTGGACATGGTGAAGGTCCAGCCCTGGACACTGGGCAGGCTGATGGTCCAGCCTGGGGCTCTGGACAGGGCAAAGGTCTAGCCCTGGACACTGGGCAGGGTGATGGTCCAGCCTGGGGCTCTGGACATGGTGAAGGTCCAGTCCTGGACACTGGGCAGGCTGATTGTCCAGCCCGGGGCTCTGGACAGGGCAAAGGTCCAGCCCTGGACACTGGGCAGGGTGATGGTCCAGCCTGGGGCTCTGGACAGGATGAAGGTCCAGCCCTGGACACTGGGCAGGGTGATGGTCCAGCCTGGGGCTCTGGACAGGGCAAAGGTCCAGCCCTGGACACTGGGCAGGGTGATGGTCCAGCCTGGGGCTCTGGACAGGGCAATGGCTCAGCCCGAAGCTCTGTCAGGGTTAGGGTTAAGCCTGGGACTCTGGACAGATTGATGGCTCAGCCTGGGGCTCTGGACAGGGAGACGGCCCAGCCTGGTGCTCTGGACAGGGTGATGCTCCAGCCTGGAGCTCTGGACAGGGTTATGGTTCAGCCTGGGGCTCTGACAGGGCAATGGTCTAGCCTGGGCTCTGGACAGGGAGATGGCCCAGCCTGGGGCTCTGGACAGGGTGATGGCTTAGCCTGGGGCTCTGACAGGGTGATGGTACAGCCTGGGGCTCTGGACAGAGCGATGGTTCAGCCCTGGACACTGGGCAGAATGATGGTCCCATCTGGGGCTCTGGATAGAGTGTTTGTCCAGCCTTGGGCTCTAGACAGGGTGGTGGTCAAGCATGGACACTGGATAGGGTGTTGGTCTAGCCTTGGGTTCTGGAAAGAGTATTGGTCCAGGCTGGAGCTCTGGAGAGGGTGATAGTCCAACCTTGGATTCTGGAAGGGTGTTGGCAAAGCCTGAGACTCTGGATAGGATGATGGTCTACCCTGGGACTCTGGACAGGGTGATGGCCCAGCTTTCCAAGCCTTTGAGATTCTGGTACTCTAAAAATGTCTTAGGAGTACATTTTAGAACATTCCAAGGTGGAAAAAATATCTTTTTCTCATTAAGAAAAGCTGAAAGTCACTGTTGAGGAATGTCATCCATTACAAGTTTGCATTTGGATAGAATGAGTTTGCATTTGGATAACAGGTTCCATCTAGGCTCAGAGAAGCTTGGTGCTGGGGGCGGGGGCTCTTGCTGTCTGAGGTGGGAGCCCCAGGCCTAGGCCAGGACCCAAAGCAGGTGACCTGGTGGGAGCACCTTGACTTGGTGGGTTGCCTGGGCCCAGCGCTTGCCTGGAAGTGCTGATGTCCTCTGTCTGGTAGAGGCATCAGAGAAGGAGGCTGCCCGGCACCTTGCTCCACAGCCAGCCTGTCCTGGAGCAGACAGCAGAATGTAGGCCCCTAATGGACCTGTGCCCTGGAGGGGGATCACCTGCCATGTGTGTCCACCCCACCACCAACGCTGAGCTGGTGGTCTGGGGTAGAGAGCCTCCTGCCAGGGAGCAGGGCCCCCTGGCTGAGTCCTGGCTGGTGGGGCTGGGGGCACTCTGGGCTGCAGGCCCCTCAGCAACCACAGGGACCCTCTTGCTGTATCGCTCACGAGAACCGGGCAGGCTGGGGTCCTGACTGCCTGGCCCAGCCAGCGTCTGTTTGCGAATTAGTGGATATAAGCCACATGTTCACACCAGGTTTCCAAGCCCAGACTCTGCTGCTGGCTGCCTACACAGGTCCTCAGGCCAAGCTCACCCCTCCTCAGGCCCCTGCAAGGCCCCTGCAGCCATGTCAGGAGGTCCCAACCCTGTGGAAGTGCAGCAGCCAGGCCTGAGAGGTGTCCAGGTGGGGTGTCCAGGTGGATGTCCAGGTGGGTGTCCAGGTGGATGTCCAGGTGGGTGTCCAGGTGGATGTCCAGATGGGGTGTCCAGGTGGATGTCCAGGTGGGTGTCCAGGTGGATGTCCAGATGGGGTGTCCAGGTGGGTGTCCAGGTGGGTGTCCAAGTGGGGTGTCTCTGCAGTGGGTATCCACATAGGGGTGTCCAGGTGGAGGGGCAGCCAGCTGAGGATGTCCAGGTGGGTATGTTCAGCCTGGGGGGCACCCAGGTAGGAGAGGCAGCCAGGCCGGGGGGGTCCAGGTGGAGGAGGCACCTGGGGAGAGGAGACATTCAGGCAGGGAAAGGGGGCAGGAGACATCCAGGATGGGGGGGTCCAGGCAGGATGGTGCATCCAGGAAAGGGGCAGGAGGCATCCAGCATCCAGGCGAGGGCCCCCAACCTGGCTCAAGGACCCACATCCGGGCTTAGTGCCACCCCCACCCTCCGCAGAGCTCAGCAACGGGCTCTTTCCACATTTTCTCGGAAGGGCTGGGGTGAAATCCAGGGTACTGGTGGCGCCATGAATCCCCTGGCTGAGGAGCATCAGGGGAGTGTGAGGGCCTTTCAGTTCAGGTATGAGCCAACAGTGTCATTTTCAGGGATGACTCCATTTCCAGTATGTCTGAGTGCCTTGGTTTGATGCGTGTTTGGGGACACCCACATGTCCTGTTCAGCGCCGCGCTCAGGCTGTCCAGGCTCCTCTGCAATCCCTCAGTCATCCTTACAAAGCTGACTCCGGAGCATGGAGAGCGATGGCCCTTCCCTCTGACCGCTGCCCCAGGAGCAGCCACGGTCAGAAGCAGGGCCCCTCAAAGCAAGGCACACGCAGACCTCAAGGGGCCATGGCCCTCCCAAGCAGGACAGTCCCCTGGGCCACCATCGCACCCAGGGGGCACTACACACGGAAGCTGCCCTCGTCAATGCCCGCACCTACGCCCACCTGCGGCACACTCAGGGCCTCCTGGAAGGCTGCGTGTCAGCCCTTGGAAGCAGGACAGTCTACTGGGAAGGCCCCAGGATGGTGCTCCCTAGGAACTGTGAGAGGAGGCTGTGACATGGCGTCACGGGGGCTACCCCAGCCTTGGTGCTGCTGTGTAGAGAGGAGGAAGTCTGGGCCTCAGGGAGGCGGGTCTTGGGGTGAGCCAAGCCCCAGTGCTGGGCCTCAGGGAGGTGGGTCTTGGGGTGACCCAAGCCCTGGTGCTGGGCCTCCACACGCATGTGGAATTGACCTTCCAGCTGGAGCACATGGTGGGTGTTGCATGGTGCTGACAGTGGGGTGTCCTGTGTCTTCACACCTGTGTGCCCGGAAATCAACTTCCGAGAGGAGTGTGGGCTTCTTAGCCTCAGAGGGCCAGCTGCTGCGTTTCCTGGGTCACCCGGAGCCCCACCAGGGCCCTCCTCACCTCTAAGACACTCGACACTCATTGCTCAGATCCCAGCCAGAGAGGCCAGCCCCGGGCCAAGTGTATTTGTTCACTCCCACAGATGCCAAGGACAACTCCGTGACCAACAGCCTCTGAAACAGGCACACTTAGAAGCCCTGGCCCTGCCGTCCCTGGGCCAAGGGGCAGCCAGCCGCAGCAGGATCCTGGCACCCTAGCTGAGGGCCTTGCGTTCCCACTCTGGTCCATCTCGTCCTCAATATCCAGGCCAGCGGCTGCCCTCTCAGATTGATGCGCCCAAGAGTGTTGATGTCCTTGAGGCCCCGGGGCAAGGCCTGAGCTCCCAGACTGCCAAGGCAGCCCTCCCAGCCCCAGCCCCAGAGGGGTCCAACCAGGGCTGCTGTGATTAATCACCAGATGCAAATAGCTCATTTAAAAAAAATTAATCACCAGGACAGTCTGATTCATTATTCAACACACAAGCCCAGCTTGCAGCTGAGGGTGGGAGCTCCTAGAATTCCTAATGACCTGCCAAGTCAAGGATTAGGACGGCTGCTCAGATAAAAAGACCCGGCCGCTGTCCCTGGAAACCTCGCTCCCCTCCCACGCTGGAGGGGTCCGGATGCTCTGGGTCATCATGGAGGCCCAGCCTCAGCTGCCTGGGAATGAGTTCTGCATCCACACGGCCACCCTGGGCCGTGGGGCTGCTTCCCAACTGCCAGGTCAGTCTGTACCTTGCAAAGGCCCACCCTTGGCTGGGAGCTCCATCCCACGGCCTTCTCTTGGTCCCCCAGGCTACAGGCCACAGGGCCCAGAGAGACTGAGGATTACCCAGGTGGGAAGGAGTGGGAGGCAGGGCAGTCTGCAGAGGGGGACATGGCTCGGTGTGAACCAGGCAGCACTGACTGGGCAGCTGTGGGTAGGCTGCAGAGGCCAGCAGGTGCTGGCAAGTCTGGGCTGCAGCGAGGGTTGAGGAGTGCCGGCCACTTTTCCTTCAGCTGGCCCAACCAGAGCACCACCCAAGCCCAAGGTCCTGAGGCTGTAGCCCTGGGACCTCCCCCGCGCTCACTACCTGCTCCCATCAGCGGCTCTGCCGCTCCCTGAGGACTCACCGAATCGACTCCCCGTACCCACTGTGACCGTGCCAGGTGAGGCTCGGCTGTCCAGAGCGGAGACTGGTGAAGACACTGCCGAAGGTGTTGGCGAGTGTTTCCAAGACGATGCCCAGGGGTCAGAAGCTGAGGGGAGACCCACCTGAGTGGCACTGTCCCGTAGGCCGGGGCCCGACTGGAACCAAGCATTTGGAAGGAGGACGCACCTACGGTCTTCCCCAGCGGGTGCGTCTAGCTGCCATCGCCCATGGACAGCGGACTCCAGCTTCTCCAGCCTTTGAGTCTCCGCGGTGACTCTCCTGGGCTCCAGCCTGCAGCCTGGGCCTGGGCTGCATCCTTGGTCTCTCTTGTTTCTTGGACAGAGCAATTACCGGCTTCCCAGCTAGGTGGATGAGTCTCACTACTTGCCAAGGCTGTCCTCAAACCTATGATCCTCTCGTCTCTGCCTCCCAAATACTGGGATTACAGGAGTGCACCACCATGCCTGGCCGGTTCTCATTTTTTAACCATGTTCAAGAATGGAAACATCCATTTAAAACCAGCATTGCACTCTGACCACAGATATCAACTGCCAGAAGGAGCCCAGCCAGGAAGGAGCTTTGATGAGTTTTGGAGACTGACGGAATTCCACAAACCATTCCCTCCCAGTCAGGAGGCTGCAGTCAAAGCCAGTGGGCAGGGCTGAGGTTCGGCGCCTGGGCTTGCCTCTTTGGCTTCTGGGTGCTGATGCCGCCTGGTGGTCTGGTCCATCTCTCCGGCCCCTGCTTGGTGGTCACTTTAGATACCTCCTAGCCTCCTTGTCACCTCCCTTTAAGGACACTGGTCACGGGTCATCTGGGTAACCCAGGCGCCTCATCTCAAGATCTTTAACTCAAGTGTATAAAGACTCTTTTCCCAGATGGGTTCATAGTCCCTGGCTTGAGACAAGACAAGGACACATCTCCTGGGACCAGCATTTACCCCTGACACCCTAGGTACCTGCTGCCTGCATGCAGGATGGAGGAGGCCAGGGCCAGCAGGACGGGTCGGCGGCAGCGAGGCCATAGCCAAGGGCTCCCCGGAGGGAGCGCGATGCCTTGCGAAGGACCTGCTGGGTGCTGCGACTGCAGGAGAGGTGGCTGCAGGTTGGCGCAGGTCTCACTCTGGACGGCCTGTTGGGGGTGGGGGGAGCTTGGAGGCAGGGACGGGTCTGGCCGGGGACGACCTCCCAGGAGCCACGTCCCTGTGATGCGCACCTGAGGCTCAGAGACGCTTCTATGTGATGCCCGCTTCTCCTACACCTCACTGCAAGTGCTGCTCCTTCCAGGTTAACATCGTGTGACCGACGGGATGTTGCATAGAAAGCTTGATGATGCTCTCAGGCTGCAGCCCTGGAAGCAGCCTGAGTTCCAGGGAAGGCTGGGGCAGCCATGGTCTGCGGCAGCTTCGTCTTCAGGACAACAGTGAAGTGCTCCCATGCCTGCCCACTGGGCAGCTCCCTGGCCAGGCAGGTGCGCAGAGCGGGCGCTTTGCTGATGGCCTGGATGTTAGGGAGCGGTGCAGGCCGAGCACACCACTTCAGGGGTTTGTCCTAATTTAAAGAATCAGGGAATGTGCTTCTTCACTCTGTGTCTCCTGGCTGGGCAATTTGCAGAGGGAGTGGGGCACGTGCAGGTGCCCAGGGTCCAGCGGCCAAATAATTAAAAGCCGCAGCACATGCCTGTGAGAACTTCAGCCAGATGCCACGCACATCACACCCCAGCTGGCCACACCTGTTAGGATGGCCACTTATCTCTACCCCCATGGAAGGAAAGGAAAGGCATCCAACCAGATGCTTACAACTCCCTTCACATTTCCCCCAAGTGGCTTTGTGGAGCCAGTCCTTCCACAGAAGAGCTTTGATCTAGACATTAAGGGAACCTTGTGGTGGGGTCTCATGGAACGATCCATCCAGGGCCAGGCTGAGGCCCAGCCTGTCTCGGAGGTCGGGGACTGGCAGCCACCCCGGGTCTGCATCATGGTGACGGCCGGGAAGTGTGCTCACGCGTCCGAGGCGCCTGGCAGGCTCCCTGCTCTGGAGCGGCTGACTGGGTTCAACATTTCTGGCATAAATGGTTTTGTCACATATTTGGAATGTGTTTTGGACCTGGAGTCTTGAAATTTTTCTTCAGAAAGGAAGTGCTCCTTCCTCGTTGGAGTCACATCAAGTTTTTCTACTTACTTTCCCAATTTTGGAGTGAGGAGTACAGATTGAATCCTATAACATAACATTGGCTTTTGTGCTAAATGTCATTGAAAATGCTGTTATTTTGGCAGAAATGAGAAGTTTTTCTTAAAAGGTTTTCCTAAAATACTTTGAAACTGTGCTTACTTGAGAATACATTGGTTAAAATGCATTAGCTTTCATTTGAAACCCATGTCTTCTAAACCTCCTGTTGGGTGGATGATAGGTTCCCCATACCCGCCATCCATGTATGGTTAAACATTAATGTGTTCCCCCAAACAATAGATTTCCTCTACAAACCTGAACTATGTTTATTCTTTAAAACACTTATACCACAAATGGTTTTAAAAGCATCCTTCTTGGTGTTCCACACACGTGCGGGGACCAAGATGCTGGGCTCGCAGGTTCACTCCTGGGCTCACTGGTTGGCAGCTGGAACCTGAGAGCCTGGCAGCTGTTTACAGTCTGTGGCTCACCTTCACAAGCATCGTGGGCAGGCACCGCACCCCTCCAGGGCCGGGACAGCCCTGTGCTCTGCAGGAGGAAGCTTGGGACCCAGGCGTCAGTCCAGCCCTGCCCTCCCCCGTGGTCCTCACAGTTCCACTCACGATACCTCTACCAATGATCACTTACAGATCTTATAAACCGTGATATGTGATTAGGGGAAGTGATGCTGCACGGAGAAGTAGCAAAACAGTAAGAACTCAGCTCCAATCCAACCCGCACTGTGGATTTTTTATGTACTTATAGCTTAAAGGAGAGAAATCATTTCTAAAAACTGGGTTAATCTGTACATGGCATCTCAATAAAACTAAAGTAAAAAATAAATTTTACTTGGAATTAACCAAAGAAAATCGGTTACCCATCTCCTGATGGAGGAGGACCCTTCATGGGGAGAGATTTGCACTGATTTCCTGTGGTAGCAGCTCTCACCCAGGGTGCCCTGGGAGGACCATCTGTACTGGCCATCTCCTGGATGGAGCCACTGTCTCTCTGAGCCAGGCCCAGACGCCTACTTGGTTGTCCAAGGGCAGAGGGGGCATCGGGTTGCTTTAAAGTGCCAGGGTTATTTTCAGGAGTGACCAAGGCTGAGACTAACAGCCCCAAAGAAAAAATACTATAATCTGGCATTATATATATATATATATATATATATATATATATATATATATATATATATATATATCACATGCCTGTGATCCCAGTACTTAGGAAGCTGAGACAGGAGGATTGCAGGTTAGAGGCCAGCCTCAGCAAGTAGTGAGACCCTGTTTCAAAATTAAAAATAAACATAAAACATGGAGTTAGGGTGTGGCTAAGATGTGGAATGTTCCTGAGTTCAATGCCAGTACACACACACACACACACACACACACACACACACACACACACTGTGAATTGTTAAGTGATCAGAATGATTGCTTCTTTAAAATTCCATGAGTTTCATAGTTTGTAAGAAGCTCTGATTACATGCAGATCGTCCTGCCCCACGCGGAAGGCTTCCGTGTCACCGTGTGTCCTGTCGCCTGCTCACCTTTCCAACATGGAGGGGCCTGAGCCCACCCCAGATCCTCAGTGTGAATCCTCCACTGACGAGCTCTTCATTCTGGTCCTGGGCTTGGAGAAGTGGACTTCCATAGCAGGGGCTTCCGAAGGTAGCTCATGGCATGATTCCCTGGGATCCTATCTGCCAGTGTCCTTGTTGCTTGGGGATCCAATTCTTGTTCATTCGTTTTTGCCCCAAATTCACAGATCTGGGGTAGAGACCTTAACTGGAACTCTGAGGAACAAGGGGGCCGCCTGTGCTTGGTACCTGGAGTGGGGACACTGGTGTCCAGAGTGGGAAAGGATCGGGCTTGCTCCTGCACGTAAAGTTCCATGTGTCCAGGGAGGAGGGCATGGGCAGGGTAGGCAGGAGCCCGGCGGGGAGCTGGTTCTGACCCCAGGCAGAAGGTGGGCAGCTGACAGCTACGGGCGCTGTGCACAGCTGGCGTGTCCCACAGCCCTGTCCAGCCACAGTGGGGATGGCTGGCGAGAAAGGAAGTCATGTGGGTGCTGAGGTAGGCCAAGCTCTCGGGACCCTCCCTGGCAGAGGGGCGAGTTGCCAGGGGACAGCCTCCTGCATCTTAGGGGAGGTGGGTGGGCTGAGCCCTCCTGTCCTAGCCCTGGAGCCTGTGACTCCTGAAGAGCAATGTCAGGGCAAGAACGGAGCCCCCAGCATCTCTGCAGCTCCTAGGATGAGCTCTTCGGGAGCCTAGAAGAAGGGCAGCTCTCCTGCATCCTTCCTGGAAGGTGAGGTGGTGGAGTGGGTGCAGAGTTGGTGGGAAGCTAAATCAAACAGAAGGCCAGTGAATTTGGCCCCCTCAGAGGAGGGAGCCCTGGCCCCGGCCTCCCACGTCCCAGCAGCAGCCTGGGCACAGGAGCAGAGCGATGCCCGGCGCCTGGCTTGCCAGCACGGCCGGTCCTTTCATCTGGGCATCAACTGTCAGTGCCACCTGGGCCTCCCCACAGACGCACAGCGGCGCACTTTCTCCCCAGCCGCCGGACAGGGCAGCATCCCTGGTGGCTCTGTCTCCTTGCTCGATTGCCAAGAGAACAGACCTCAGCATCCCCACCACGCCAGGGAAGCCTATGGATGGCCTGCGCCCTGGGTGGGCGGGCGCTGAGTGCTCCAAGACCTCTTTCGGCTTTATGCTCACTGTCTTCAGTGCAGAAGACTCGATGGGCTTTTGATACGTGCTTCAAGAATAAAACCAAGTGGACTCTGTGTGGGACAAGCCAGCACGCAGGACGCACCCTGCCTCCTTTGATCGCCGCACAATGACAGGCGCCCTTGGCGTTCATTGGAAAGCGTAGGAATTTTTAACAAATCTTTTGTTGTCAGAGAATGAGGACATTTGCTGTCAGCCGCTTCGAGAGGCCCTGGAGCTCTAAGAGGAGCATCATGCTGCTCCCAGCGCCAGCTCAGGCCATGTGCTTTTAAAGTTTTATTTTTAACTGGAACATCCAACCCCAGTGGCTGGGGGCCAGGACCAGGAGGTGCGGTCCATCCAGGGGAAGACGTTTTTGTGTTTAAATGAGAAAAGACATTTCAGAGTCTGGCTTTTAAGGACGTCTCAGGCATGCCCTGAGCTGGTCCACAGCTGAGTGGGCATCTGGTGGGATGAGGACCTGTCTGTCCCTGCACAGCTCCTTGCCAGCCTGATGACTTGGGTGTGGGACAGTGAGCCAGGCCAGAGCAGGCTCTGAGGCATGGCCAGCAGACTCGTAGGATGCTTGTGGGAAGGGTGCTTAGAGGTCGCTGCAATGGGAACTGGGACGTCACAGGTTGTGGGGTGACTTTGAGGCCCACGTGGATGCCTCTGATGTGGTGAGAGTTCCCTGGACACAGGACACAGGATGTGGCGCCAGCCCCCTGCAGGCCAGGGGCAGCAACCTCTGTGCTTGCCACGAAGAGCAGCTCGAGCTCAGCCCGGAGCGCGTCCCCTGCTGTTCCGTGGTCCTCTGCATCAGGAGTCTAGTAGTGTCCTTAGTTTCTGTTGCCTAAGGCCCAGAGCAGCTCCCGGCCTGCAGGTGGCCCAGGCCTCGTGGTGCCCTGCCCCCGCTGGGTTCAACGTTGTCATGAAATCTTCATTGCTGAAGAAAATAGCAAGTCTGCTCTCTGGTCTGTCTGCATGTTCTAATATTTTATTTAGGATGCTTAATTATTCACTAAGGCTGGAGCCTCCAGAGACACATGGCAGAGCCGTCTGTGCATCTGGGAGACCTCGGGTGCGGCTTCGCCGTCTGAGGACATAGGCTGCAGGGCATCCCGTCCTCAGGCTGGGCCCCTGCCCCTACCCACTGCTCCCTGAATCAGGAGCAGGGTGCCTAGGACCTCTCTGCTGCTCATTCAGAAACACGCTCCCTGCACTGCAGCAAAATACCCCCCACCCCTGCAATGGGCCGCTTTCAGAGTGTGTGGTTTTGGTGAAGCCAGGTGGGACCTTGATGTGGACCTCCAGGGCTTCACCTGCACAGATGCCAGAGGAAGGTGTGCCGGTAGCCCCACCCAGAGCCTCATTTGCAGCTGAAGGTGTGTTTTCAGGAAGGTTGTGTGCTTTGAAGACCAAGTCTACTAACGAGGCAGAACCTGCTCCTGTCCATCAGACCTGCTGTGGCTCCAGGCCTTCTGCAGGCCCCATGGCCCAGCACCCAGCACAGCTGGGCACACTATGGCTCTCAGCTTGCTGATATGCAGAGGGTGGGTGCCCCGTGGAAACCCTGCACACCGTGCAGGCACAGTCCCCACTCAAGGGCACTGAGACACAGCTGGAGGTGGTGACAGATGATGCAGATTGGGACTGGACTCTGAAAGCACCTCTCAGGCATGGGTACGGCAGAGGCCTGTCCAGAGGCCACCCAGCATGCTCAGCTCCGCATCTGAACTTACACCACACATACCCAGGATGTCACGAGCTTACACCACACACACCAGTGGAGATCATGGCTTATGAACTCTATGTAGAACATGGGGTTCCCTCGAGGCCGAACAGGGACACATCCTGTTGCAGCTAGATACAGAATGTCCGCTGGAGAGGTATTAATATTCAGAACCTATCGCTGTGCAAAACCATTATGATGAGTTACTGGGTGGCCACCCAGGCAAGTGGAGTCCACTGGAGAAGGACGTGGCCTTAGGAATGTGCTTTGGTTTTTTATTCTCCTTGTTTGTTTCTTGCTTTGGCCTCCATGATGTGAGAGCAGAGCCCTCACTCTCTCTGCTCCGGCCTCCATGATGTGAGAGCAGAGCCTCACTCTCTCTGCTCTGGCCTCCATGATGTGAGAGCAGAGCCCTCGCTCTCTCTGCTCTGGCCTCCATGATGTGAGAGCAGAGCCCTCACTCTCTCTGCTCTGGCCTCCATGATGTGAGAGCAGAGCCCTCGCTCTCTCCCTCTCTCTGCAGGTGCAGAGTCCCTGAAGATGCAGATCCAGGCATCGAGGAGCCAGTGCTGAGAGCTGTCAAGTGAGGCGCCAGGCCAGAGGGCTCACGGTGTCAGTGTCAGCTGGGAGTGTGCATGTGTTGTCATCACAGACCGGCTGGAGAAACTGGGCTTGAACAGCCCGGGCTGGTGTGGAGGTGGGAGTTCACCCTGGCGGCTATCAAGCCGGCACAGCCTGCCCAGGAGGAACAGAACCAGGACCTGTGATGCTCCTCCTGAGCCCACATGCAACTCCTCTGGCCCCAGCGCTGTCCTTCGGTGCCCTGTGGCACCAGAGCCATGTGCTGGGGCCCTCGGAGCTCGAACGCATTGGACTGTGGCTGTCACACTGCGGCACCTGGTGCCTGGTGCCAGACACCCTGCAGGGACACAAGTTCAGCTGGGCGAAGGTGGTTGGGGTCCCAGGGCTGGTGGGACGGGGGTCTGTGGATGAAGTGTTGGGGTAGTCAGCAGGCTCTTGCACTGTTGACTGGTGTGTGGCTCCCTGCTGTTGGCTTTAGGGCCGCTCTGTGTCCACACACAGCCCACCCATGAGGGCTGGCAGCCACAGCCGACTGTGCACATGTCTTCCCAGGGAGGATGGCCCTTTCCTCTATGGATGGCGCCGCTGCCCAAGCACGGAAGCCTGACACCCGAGGCTCTCCATTGTCTATGTTTTGGGAAGAAGGAGCCGACCATGAGGCGCAGCTCATCGCATTTTCACCTGTCTTCTGGAACAAACGTGTCCCAAGAGAAGGGTCCTGGGACCTCAGCCAGGTCCCCGGGCCTCTCCACATCTGTGAGGGGCCTGCCCATGCCAGGTTGCAGGAGAGCAGCTGGGGGTGGCCCTGCGGCTGCGTGGATGTCTATTTTTAGCTCTCTTCCTGTTATCTTGATGGAGTGCTTTGATTGCAAATAATCCGGTACAAAGGAGGCAGATCATCAGCGCAGCACTTCCCGACCCTCTTCATTGATTGATAATCACAGAAGCACGAGAGCCTGGGCGTCCTGCTTGGCAGGAATCTGCTAGGGGTGCGCATCATCCTGCCCTGGCTGGGTTTGCCCTGGAGGCGGGGCATCAGGCTAAGAGTGGGAATCTTTGCTCTCAGAACCTCGCAGACCAGCTTTCTGGAACGTTTGTTCCTGCCTGACTCTCCCTGGTTCCCAGGCCTGCTTCTGAATGCAACCGGGATCCGGGCTGCGCTGGGAATCTGAGCGGTACACCTCTTTACTCAAATCAGACCTTTAAAGTCCTCCGTATTGTGCTGACTCTGGGATATTCACTGGTGTGACCCAAAGGATGGCTACTGGCTGGCTGGGGGCTGAGGAGGGCTCACTGAAGAAGACCTGGGACCACAAATGTGGGGTGCTTGGATGGCCCTCACCAGAATGGGGTGCCAAACAAGCTGCAGCCCAGATGCCTGGAGCCCAGGGCTCTTCCTGAAGCAGGAACCCAAAGCTGTCCCTCGATGTCTCAGAGGCCTGCACCCTGACACAGCTCCCTGTTGGCTGGAGGTACCTCAAGGAGGTCTAGCTCAGCCCATCTGTCTCCAGGAGGGGCTGCAGAAAGACTCAGGAGCCCTGCCCATGAGCTGCAGGCACTGGGGAGCTGAGGACCCTGTGGCCTGGATGTGTGTGTGTGTGTGGGGGGGGGGGGGCGCTGGCCAGAAGGGAGGACCTACCTGTGCTCTAAACACGACAGTACAGACAGCTTCTCCAACGCCTCCTACAGAAAACACCGCTGTGACTATGTCTGACTCTTGACACAGTACCCGAGAATACAGGAGGTGAAAAAGAGGAGAGCTGGCTCCCTAGCGCTGGGCTCTGCGGAGGCTGAGTGAGGGAGGCCTAGGCTGGGCCCCATCCTGGAGGCTCTGGGCTGGCCGGGCTGGATGGACATCAGGGCTCTCAGTCTGCTGGGCCCAGGGGAGTACTGGCGGAGCTGGGACTGGGCCAGTGTGGCAAGAGGGTCTGGAGAAGCTGTGGCTTCCGCAGAGGCAGGGGCAGCTCTGAAATGCTTGGTTTGACCTGAGGAAGAGCAACACCGGCCATCGGAGGGATGAGCATGGGGCAGGATCGTGTCCATCTCCGGTGTTTGGGCAGGAGTGGCCCTGCAGGGTGGTGGGTGTTCAGGACTGCGGCAAGCACCGACCCCCCCCCCCCAGCCCTGTCGGTTCTCTGGACGCAGACCCAGCCAAGGCCACAGCTTCAGGAGCAGGTTTGGTGAAAGCTACAATGGGTCAGTTTCAAGACAGAGCCTGGGGCTGAGGCTTGGGGATGCATCTCCTAAGTCTTCAGGAGGGCGGCCCAGCTCTGTCCAACAAGGGCAGCCCCTGGAAGTCCCAACTGGGCCCAGAGGTGGGGTTGGCCGAGGGGCAGAAGTGATGCTCTCCCGGGCCCAGGATTCTCAACTCAGACACTGTGGAGGACCGGGTTCAGCGCTGGTCCTGGCTCTCAAAGCAGGAGGCAGATGACAGTAAAGGATGGTCTGGAGGCATGGACATGGCCACAGGGCTGGGATGGAGCACGGGACGTGAGGGGAGCAGCACTGTAGGTGAGCCAGCCAGATGCCTGGCCTGGCTCAGCCTGCACCCACTACCCCGATGGCTACGAGGACACCTGAGCCCTGGGGCCCAGGCACCAGAGGGATTTCCCGGAGTGCTCTGGATAGGAGGCCATTTCTGGGTTCCCTTGGTAGAAGATGGTCTCTTTCATGAGTCTGGGGACACTGTGCACTCCACGGGAGGGTCACGGGGCCCAGTGTCGCTCTGCACAGGGCTGGAGGCTGTGGGCAGTCAAGGTCAGGTGGCAGCATGAGCCCCTGACGCTGTCCAGTCCAGCCTGGGTTGGGGAGCAGATCAGCCTGCCCCGACCCAGCCACCCTCTGTCTATAAAACCATGGGACCAGATGGCTTCTCTGGAAGCTTCCTTTTAGGACCAGAGACTCTGCCAGCCATGTGACCTCAGATGGCTGCTCAACCTCTCTAGCCTCAGTCTCCCCAGTTCATCAGTCTTTGGGAGGACCAGAGAGGTGATGGATGCCCATGGGTTGGCACAGTTCAGAGAAGACAAAACCTTTTGTTTTTGTGCCCGGGCTTCAGGAAGCCCAGCCTCCTCCGGCTTCTCAGCATCCTTCCTTCAGTGCCATGAGGCAGTGCTGACTGGGGCCGCAGCCCTGCCGGGGACTCGCTGGGGTAACCACAAGGGCCCCACTGGGAAGATGCAGGGTTTTAATTAACTAGAAAAAAGCCCTGTTTTGGCATCTCATTAAATATCTCATTAACGGTGGTAATATGGATAACACTTGGCACAGAGATGTCGTCCTTCCTCTGGGGAGAACCAGAGAATCATGGCATGTTCTACAGACCCTCCCTGAGCACGCTGCTAATCTAGAGAAGAAGCCCCAGGGCCTGCATCTGCCTCTCAGAGGCATGCGGAGGGCCAACGTGAGGCCGGGCAGGCAGAGAGAGGCCGGGCAGGCCCGCCACCCCACGTCCCGGCCCCCAGCAGCTGGGACAGACCTCAGTGCAGCCACAGTTGGTGACTGGTGACATGTCTGCCGGGGCCCAGCCTGCGCAGCTCCAGACCCACGCTGATCTTCACAGGCCACGGGTTTCCCCGTCCCACAGGCAGTGGGACGGCGGAGAGGTGAGAAATGCCAAGTGTACAGCACACGGGGGGACAGTCCCCACTCAGGACAGGAGAGCCGCTGGAGGCCTTCGCCCGGCATGCTCAGCTCGAAGCTCAGTCCAGGAGCCCCGTACTCTTGCTGTGGACATAGCAGGTGAACACCACCACGTTGCTGTGCTCCTCAGGCATCTCCCCTGCCCACCATCCAGCCTCTGCTTAGAGCCAGAGGTATGGCGAGGAGTCCTCTGCGTCTAGCTGCTGGGAGCCAGGGGGTCCTGTGGACGCGAGACGCCCTTAGGGGCAGACCATGATATAGGCCCGTTGCTGAGGTACCCAGGCTGTGGTACCTTTGTGGACAGCCTTCAGAGAGTCAGCCCTAGGCCCTGGGCCAGCGACTCCGCAGGAGGAGTGAGGGGCGGCCCAGCGGTGAGAGGTCCAACCTGGTGTCACCAATTCCCCAAGCTTCCACAGGGAGCACGTGGCCTTTGGGGAGCTGAGGACCCCGGGTGCGGGCAGTCTGTGGTGCGGGCGGCGACTCACGCTTTGGACACAGGTGGAGAGCTCCGCTGGTGAGAGGACATGGGGTGGCGGCCTCGGGCCGAGCTCCAGTTCTCCCCAAACCAGGGCAATGGACTGGCAGCCAGTCACAGAGCTGTGTGGCTGCACTGCTCGACCTGCTCCCAGCACCGTGGCCTGGACGGTGTGTGGGCTGCTCAGGGAAGGAGCAGCCAGGCAGCTGGGGAGGCCAGCTGTGCAGAGGGAAAGAGGCTGCAGGTGTGCCGTGTGCTAGCGGCTGTGGCCAGGCCCGCCAGGCGGCACCTCGGCTTGTCTTCCTTGGCGCCTTCTCCTTCTTGGGCTGCTACTTTTTGTCTTCCTGATTCGTTAGCTGACCTAAGTTCTTTCCTAAATAAAGTGGTTCCGAAAACTCAACAGATCTTTTATTTATTTGGCTAATTCTATAAGAAACCTCTGTCTCTTCTTGGGGCAGGCACCGCTCCAAAGCTCGTGGGCATGGTACCTGAAGCACATGGTGTGGCCCTGTAATAACATGCCTGCAGGGATCTGCAGCAGCCCCACCGCAGGAGGCTGGCGAATGCTCCCGACCACGTGTGAGAGGAAATCTGTGGCTCTGGTCCGTGGGCCAGGGCTGGGACCAGTTTCTGAGCTCTCACACTGTGGGCGTATTGCCATGAGTCATGCTTCCCAGGGGGCTCAGCTTGGCGGCAGCAGACACCCAGGGTGACCACATCTGGCCTCAGGCACAGGAGCAGCTAGACCCAGCTTGGGAGGCCCATGTGCGGTGCAGAAGGAGCCTTGGGGCGAAGGCAAGGCCATGCTGGAGGCAGCCGGGCCAGGCAGCCCGTGCTCTGGGCTCCACGGTATCACACCACATGGCACACCGACAAGAGGCTGACCACCTGGGTTTCTTCTACATTTTGAGCTACATACATATTTCACCCATAATTGTAAAGGAACAGCAAAGGCCGATGGGGGAACATACACTCTAGCCGGCAACTCAGGAGCATGCAATGTCGCCGTCTGCTGAGTCCCCAGTGCACTCAGCGCAAGGGCGCTGAGGGCTGACAGCCGAGGCCCGAGTTCGTCCTCACCTCGCGTGAGGCATGCCTTTTGAACTCAGGCTGAGCAAAGGCAGGGCGACACACAGAGGTCAACGTGGAGAGCGGTCCATCTGGGGACGGCGGTCCTGCGTGGAATTAGGCACCGCGAGTGGACACTGCACTCTCCTAGTCCTGGGAGGCCCGTCCTATTTTGGCAACTATTACAAACCGATTACTGATAATACATTACTTTCACTAAATATAAACCCTAGATTTAAAAAATTACCCATGCTTAAGACATAGTTGTTTTTTTTTTTTTTTAATGTCAGTGAGACACTAAGGGTCTGTTGGAGCTCCTCACAACACATTAGAGGTGCTCCCATGCCACACATCGCCTGCCCTGTGCCCCGGGGCAGGGGGACAGGCCGCTCAGCACCCGGCTGCTCACGGTCCATGACACACGAGGGCTCCCTGTTTTACTGCCATGGGGTCAGAGGCCTTGTCCATCCGTCTCTGGGCTGGGCCAGCCCCATGCCTGGCCCCCGGGTCCTCGGGACAGTGGTGCCTGGGTGTGTGTGTGCATCAGCTCGTCCCTTCAAGATGCCACCCTCTCCTCCTTGCCCTGGGTCCTCCACCAAGGTCCAGGAAGCCTGAGGGCCCTGTGCTCCAAAAGGCACAGACCAGCTTGTACTACAAAAAATAACCCAACTTGTCATGGCTATTTTCCACATATAAGTGATTTAGGCCTAATTGTCAGAAATGATTCCTACACCCTGGCTGTTGAAATCCATTAAGCATGGAAAATTCTCAGTGTACATCAATACATCTATTTTATTGGCACTTCTTTTTTAAACAGGAGCTTTGTTTTTGCTCCAAGGCAAAAATGATCCTTTCAAAACTTCCTCTAAAAGTATTTTGGAACTAGAGAATACAAAATGAAAATCTAGATGAAACCACAAACAAAGCAAGAATCAAGCATGTGGGAGTCCAAGGAGCACTGCGCTCTTTTCCAGAAGCACTTCTGTTGCTTTTGCTTGGTGATCCCGAAAGGTTCTGCAAGACGATGATAGAAACACAATTTCTGGAACAATTCAAGGAGAATGAACACTGACGGATGCTGCAGTTCTGAGAGTTCAAGAAAGGCCCTGGGTCAGCTATGCTAACCATGTTATTCTTTTCTGAAGATGAAAGGGGAAGCCATTAGCGATCATTTTGTAAGAAGCACACTTAAATATCAACCTGATGTTGTCAGGCTTCAGCCTGTAGAAATAAATCTATGGACGGTATTAAACTCCGAAATGCAATAAAATATCTTCATATTTGTTTAGTATTTGGGGGAAAATAGTTTTCCCACCAGCTCAACCTGGATGCGTTTGGCAAACCTACTGCCTTTGGTTTGAGACACTTTTGAGTGCTGGTAGACTGTGCCGATTCTTTTTTTTTTTTTTTTTTTTTTTGGTACTGGGGGTGGAAACCAGGGGCATCTACCTCTGAGCTACATCCCTAGCCCAATATTTTATTCTTTAATTTTGAAGTAGAGTCTCACTGAGTTGCAGAGGGCCTCACTAAATATCTGAGGCTGACAGCGAACTGCAATCCTCCCATCTCAGCCTCCCAAATACTGGGATTACAAGCGTGCACCACCATACTCAGCTTCTGTGCCAATTCTGAGCTGTCCAGTCTTCAACGGCCTTTAGTGAGGCCCGCCCATTGGCTTCTCTGAAGGGAATCCTTGGCCCTGGGTCAGTCCTTGGCCCACCTTGCCCACATGGCCAGGAAGGAGAGCTTCCTGCCAGTGTTGGTGGCTGCCTGGGCCAGACTCCTCGTCCCGACTGGAGGTTCAAGACAAGGACATTGGCTGGTCCTAAAACTGTAGCTTCCACCACTTTGGGGCTTGGCTCATATGGGAGGCAGAATGCAGGGACCCTAATGGCTCCTTTGATTTGGTTTACAGCTGTTAACAGAGACTTGGGACTCACCTGGTCATGCAAGCGGAGTTGGGTCACTGTGGTGAGGGCGTCCGTGGCTGCACGGGGCCACCCCACTTGCTCTTCCTGGGTTACTAGGCAACCTGGAACCATGGGCACCAGGACATGACACCAAACCCAAGGACACAGGCCAGACCTGGCAGGAGATGAGTGTCACCCATTCTGGTGGCTGCCCAGCCTGTGCAGGCTAAGACTCCCTGGCCCCAGCTGTGAATTTGCAGGCCTGGACCTGGATGTTGGGCGAAATTGAAGGGAAACACTGATGCTAGGAGTGAAAAGAGAATCATCTGGAATGGAAACAAGCCCTGGTAGGTGGCATAAAGGACCTACAGCAGCCAAAACTCCAGAAGAAGTTGAGGACTCTACCTTCTAATTTCAACACTTAGAACAAAAACCCCCAGACTCTCATCTGGTACTGGTGAATGAAATTAGTTTGTGTATGGCCTTGTTAGAAAACTCCTGGGAATACTTTCTAATTCTCTTACTCCTTCAGTCAGTCTTACTTCCAGATTCTGAGTTTGGGTATTTATGTTAGGGAGATTTTCTCAATCCTTAAATTTTTCTAGCCTCCTTTCATGGCAATTACTGCTTTTTGGTTCTTTGTTATAGACATACTGTTCTTGTTTTATGAATATAAAATCTTAGTTTTTTTTTTTTTTTTTTTTAGTTTTCTGCTTCTTGCCTGGAGCCTGCCTGTGGGCCACCCCATGTAGAGGACCCTGTGGCTGGTGGTGTCGCTCATGATAGGGTCTTTTGAAGGCTCGCAGAGCCCTAAGTGAGAGTGAGGACTGGGGTGAAATCGCTGCAGGGCTTTATAAATCTCCTGGGCATTGCAGTTTTCTGGAGAAGAAGCCAATCCTATTCTGCCTGGGAGGGCATAACCTGCCAGGGTCTAGGGCAGTGTGGGGCTCTCCCTCCCCTCACCAAGGCCCCTCTGACCTCTGCTCTCAGGATAAATTTTCACCCAAGGCAGGGGTGGGTGCAACAGGATGTCCTCTTTTCTGACTCTGAGGTTTTAGAGAAAGATCTTTTCTCCTTCAGATGTATTTTCCTCACAGTAATTACAGCCAAATTTAGCCCTGAGCATTATCATGCTTCTTCGACTCTTTTCAGAGTATGTGAAGCTTCGGTTCGTGGTTCTGGCTAAAGGCCTGTTTGCAGAGGGCTGGAGGAGCCGGTGTAGTGCAGCCCCGGCAACGACATGCATGCACCCCTGTGGGCCATCCAAGCCGGCGTAGGACGGTGTGTACTGGGTCCAGGTGTTCTGCCAGTCTGGTCTGCGAGAGGCCTAGACCAAGCCTGAGGCTTGGGTCCCGGGTAGTGCTCTTGGGGGTGTGGTCTGAGGACAATCTCTGCGTGAACGTGGCAGGATGAGGTGTCTAACATGCAGCTTGAGCTGGGCCCGACAGGTTAGCAGACACCCCGGGCACAGAGGGGAGAGGCCAGAGCCGCTGGGGGCCTGCTGGCCAACTGGTCAGGTCCAGAGCATCCTCCTTTGGGCTCGTGGCACAGTGCAGCAGGTGCAGGGCCCAGTTTTTGGGCCAAGGGCATGCCTTCCTTCTGTCTCCTGGATTTGGGGGTACATTCGGCCTGAGGACCAGCCTTCCTGCACAGTTAAAGGCTGCGGGGAGCCCACAGTGGCGAGGGAGAGGGGAGTGGGAGGCCCACTTTCAGGATCGCCGGGTCTTGCTGCAGTTTCCTTTGGTGACAAGAGTGCAGCTGCACATCTCTTTCCGCAGCCCTTATTTTGGGAAACCCGGCCACTGTTTCCCTGTGATTATGAGCGAATTTTCATCCTGATTACAATTTGCCCATCTTCGTCTCCCTCCAGCTCCTGCATCTGCAGCAGTTGCTGGCGGAGTGGATGAGCCGGCCAGCTCCGGGTGTGGTGACTTGCCGGCGGCGTGCTGCACAGGGCCGCTGGGCTGCCTCCTTGCTGACACTGTTCTGACCCACTCAGCTCCTAGGTCAGGTTTGCCCATAGCTCCCTGACGGATGCTGGGTGGATCCATGGCCTGGGGGTCCCAGGGTGGGCAGGAGCACCGCTGAGGTTGCCAGGACTCAGGTGGAACCTGCCTTCAGCTTCCCATTGTGATCTGTTCTGGCCTTTGGGCCTTGAGGATCCACCCAGGGAAGCCAGCTGGGTCTCCTGGGAGCCCCTGGTCCTGTGCCCCAAACCTGTCCAGGACACCAGCTTCTAGGCAGCGTCCTCAGTTCTTGACCTTCCCAAAGGGACTGGGTGCTCACCCTGGTCAGACAGGTGTGGGGAAGTCCCTGCTTTGGCCATTCATGGGGTTTGGGGCCAAGGATGGTGAGGTTAACAGGGAGACAGGAATGCTCTGATCAATGCCCAGAAGTGGCCCTTCCTCCTGATGAATTATCTGTGTCCTCCACAGTGACTTGCCCAGACTTTGGACACATACCACCTTCTAATGCACAGAACAGCTTGCTGCTTGCACATCTGCCTGACTCCACCCAGTGCTCTCCAGCCCACAACTGAAGTCTCACTACGCGTTCATCCCACTTCTGGACAAAATAAATTAACAGTAACCGGTTGATCCTGCTCTCTGAAAAACAGCAGCAGGCCAGAGTTTTCCAGACCTCAGATATGAGGCAAGGAGGGACGGTGTCCCTGAGAGGTGGGACAGAAACCCAGGACCACCCTTGAGTGCCGAGGGGCTTCCTGCCACAGGAGGGACCAGGGCAGGCTGCCAGTCCAGGGGCAGCCGGAGTCTTGGCCTTCAAGGTGGCAGGCACACAGGCAGTAGAGAGGACCCCGTGCCCCAGCTGAGAACTGGCCCCCTGTGTAAGAGGCACCCAGGGCTGGGAAAAGCCCTGATGGCATGTCTTGGTCACCAGCCAGGCCAGGAGGTCTCATGATTGCTGGAGCAGTGGGTAGAGCTCATGGGAGGACTTTCTTCTCACTGGAACAGAACATAATAAGCTCTCGTGGGGGAAAATAGCACTGGTCCCACCTGACAAATCTTAAAAAGCAAGACCCCAAAGCACCAAGTAATTTAACAGAACCCCAGAGCAAATTCAAGAACATACGCAGAACGGCACCAAGCAGACCCCGCGCGTGCCAAGTCAGACATCGCCAGAGGTGAGGCCATGGGAACGGCGCCCGCGAGGGGCCTTTGAGGAGTCGCCACGGTGCCTCCAGACCAGGGAACCTCATTCGGGGGCTCAGAAAGGGGAGCAGAGACCTGGACAACGCAACAACGCAAAAGTCCAAACTGGTGCAGAGATGAGGAGACAGAGAACAGACGGGCCACCGCAGAGGGAGGAAGACGAGAGCAGACGTCACCGCAGAGGGAACGCCAAGTGCCGACAGGAAGCCAAGGGGGTCAGGGACAGACACAGAGATGAGGGAGTCGCTGACTTCAGGTGCCTGGACAGCACACAACGCTAGGAGTCCACGAGGCGGGATGGGGACGCAGAAAAAACATGGAACAAACAGTGACTGAAGTTCTCCAAATCTGAGCAAAAGCTCAGACCCACAGACCCAAGAAGCTTCAGAGAGGAAACCTGAAGACTGCCATACCAAGGCCCATCGCCCTCGAGCTGCGCAAACGCGGCCGTGAGAGGAGCATCCTAAGAGCGGCAGGCCGCGAGCACAAACCCAGCGCCTGGATCCTGCGCCCGGCAGAGCCTCCCCTCAGCAGACAGTGGATGCGGAGGGCCGCCGCCAGGGAGGCCTCAGGCAGGAGGACAGAGGGCGGAGGCGGCCGGGGACACACATGGTGGGACCAGAACACGTGTTTGTGGGCTCACGGGAACATTTCTGGTGTTTAAACAAGGATGGTGCCGTCTGCCGGTTGGGCAGAGCTGTGAATGAGGTGCTGACCGGGCAGCGCGAAGGCCAGGAGCAGCCGGGAGCAGACCTCAAGAAGCAGGCTGCACCCCAAAGGTAGAGGAGTGGGGCTCGTGGCCGAGTGGCTGCTGGAGCGACAGGGCGGCTCTGCCGATGTACCTACAGAGACTGAGTAGGTTTCTGCTCTGGGGTGGCCTCTGGCACATCCAGGCTCTCTCCAGAGGGGATGGGCTGATGGCAGACTGGCTGGGAGAGCAGCCTGCCATGTCTCCAGGCTGCCGGCTGCCCAGAGCCCCCGAAGCCAGAGAACCCAAGAGAGCCCTGACGGACGCGCCGCCAGCCACACCTGGGCGGACACACAGGCCCGTGCGTGGGGTGCGCCCCGCCTGGCTGCCCGCTCTGCTCCTTCCTGTCCGACCACCAGCCGCGGTTCCTGGGGCGGCACGCCCTGTCTGGAGCTCCCTGCCAGCGCTGCTGTCCTGTCTGCCCTTCCCAGCGGCTCTGCATGACGTCACTCCCGTGAGCTGGGGATACTGCACGTCCTTGTCGACTGGATGCCTGCCATGTTCCTTCCAGCCATGAGGCGGGAGGTGGACACAGGGCCCAGACGTCCTGTTCTCGGCTGGTACAAATGCAACAGAAAGACAAATTTATGCAGATCTGGAAAGTTCCTAAGGCTTCACCTGGGAGTTTGGCCCTTGGCATCCGCCCACCCAGCTGTCCTGTGTGATCCGTGCAGGAGCGGATTGGGGACCATGTATCTCCTCTATCTTTCTAGGGCAGAAGTTCCCCTTGCTTTTGCTGTGAATCCTGCTGTGGCCCCAGTGCCCGCCTTCTACTTTCTGAATTTCAGCTTCTCCCTCCTTTTCCAGGTCACTCCACATGGCTCCTGCTCTGGCTGATGAAGCTTCCATGTGGAGACAGGTACGTAGGGAGAGAGTGGTCCTCCAGGAAGAGGGGGAGGCTCTTTACAGGACTCCTCCACTCTCATCCCGAGGGTCCAAAGAAAGTCTTGAGAGGGTCTGAGTGTGGATTTATGAGTCCAGGAGGTCTCAACGGGTTCCTGAGGTGTACAGGGAAATGGCAGTGCCGTCTAGGGCCAGGAGGACTGGCAGAGAGGCGTCTTCAAGTGGGTTGCCCTTGAAGGTCCTGGTCAGACGGCTTGCCCATCACTTTGCCTCATGTCCAGACCTGCTCCCAAGCTAACAGCGAAGGCTGGGATGCCTGGTGGGAAGTCAGGGTGGAGGAGGCTGTGTAGACAGGGAGCCCAAGGGGAAGAGGCGGCCTGTGTAGACAGAGGCAACCCAAGGGGAGGAGGTGGGCTATGTAGACAGGGAGCCTGAAGCATGGAGGGCCCACACTGAAGGGGAGGGCTGGACCCTTTGCCTTCTCCTGGGTCTCTACCTCCATTGGTCCTGAGCTCCAGCCCAGCTCCAGTCTCACCACAGACTCTGCTCCTCCCTCTCTGGTTTCCTGACCGCCTGCTTCTCCCGAACCCCCTTTCCCAGCAGTCTAGCCTCTGCTTGAGAGCTAGAGGGTTATCCTTCCCTGTCACGATCCACTGGCTCCTGAGGTGTTTGCTTCTGAAGCCCGCCTGTGTGTGGAGATGCCTGGCTGCAGAGACAGGAAGGAGACGCATCTCACGTGAGACCCCAGGGCCACTCTTCCTTGGCTCTCTGCTGGTGAGAGGTATCTCTTGAGAGGCTTCTTGAGAATAGAGTTCCCGAAAGGCCACAGAAATTGTGACTGTTTCAATTGCAGGGGGCATTGGGGTACATTCTCCGGTCAGCCCTGCTCAGAGCTGAACCAGAGGCTGATGGCCACACCGTCCCACGAGCTTGGCCAATGCAGCATGCAGCTTTCTCTTTGCTTTTTAGGATGTGCCTTAAAATGCCTTTTGGCATCCCCAAATAACTGTGGCATCCTAGCATTACCGAGGATAAAGTCAAGCCCTTGCAATGTAGTCATAGTTTAGACATTTGGATTTGCTTTTTGATATGTGAAATCTGACTTCTTCATGGGGGTATGGTGAATTTTCATTCTGTGAGAAATTACTAAGCTTTAAAGTGAAATTCCTTCTAGCAGAGAATGTCTCTCTAACATCCATTAAACAGACTTAGTAAGACCCACTCTCCTTCCAGACCGTAGGGTGTTTCTGCTTGGAGTTGGCTGAGCAGACATTGCTGCCAGCCAAGTGCGGCTCTCACTCTGACGATTCTGTCCCTTGACAAGACTGGACAGCGTTGTTTCCAGTTCCATAGATTTTGCTTCATGTGTTGGTCTGTTATTGAGTGAGTAAATCTTTATAACTGTTCTATCTGCGCACTCTATTCAATCTTTTATCACTATAAAATCTTCTTTCCTGAAATCTGTCTTTGATCTAAAGTGAGTTCCCTGTAGACAGCATATAGTTAGCCATATGTTTTATCCATTTTTCCAGTCTCTATCTTGTGGAGTCATGTTTATATTTAAAGCAGTTACTGTAAGCAAAGTCTTCGTTGTGTCCTCCTATTCTCTCTCTATAAGCCTTATACTTTTCTGTCCCTCGCTTCCTGCGTAGTGATCTCCGATGTCTGGTTGACTTTCCTGTAGTAAGATGTTTAAACCATTCTCATTGCCTTTGTGCTGGTCTGTTTCTTTTCTGCGTGGTCGCCATGGGAACCCACTTCTCATGCTCGCGTCCTGATGCTGTGCCTTGGATCTACACCAGCTGACTTCAGCGGCTCACCACACTCACCTGTGGCTCTGTCCCCACTTCAGTGTTGATCTCACAAACGGCGTCATCATACCTGCCCGAGGACACAAGCCAACAACTCTTTACATGCATGCATCTTTACTACGTAGGGAATGGACGGTGGAGCCGCACAGAGCTCCAGAGCTGCTGGCTCCTCGTCACAGGGCCCTGGGCTCCGCTCCTGGGGCTTCACACCCGGCAGCCCCCTTCCTCCCATCTCAGCCTTCCCAGCCCCTGGGCCCCCAAGAGGGGGTCACCTTGGCCATGCAGAGATGTCACCTGTGGGCCAGGCGGGGGCCACAGCCCCTCAGGCTTCCTGCTAACCCTTCACTCCCTTACAAACTATCTTCAGGAGCAGTGGAAGGGGTTAGTGCTGGGGTCCTCCTCCTCGGCACTGTTTCCTGAGCCAGCTCCTCACAGGGGCCAGAGCCATGCCAGGAAGCACCCGGCTCCCTAGCGTCTTTGTTTGGGACAGGGTTTGGAGGCAGATGCAGACCTTCTGGAGAGGGCTGTGGCATTGGGAGCATCCACAGGTTCCCACCCAGGGGCCTGTGAGGTTTCTCCCTCCTTAAACCCCAGTGGAGACAGTACTGCTTTGAAGTATTCCACCAGGACTGTGTTCAGGGCTGCACGTTGACTAAACACACGTGTCCCTGCCTGGGATCGTGGCCTACTCTGCGGCCACCCAATCCGCTCTTGCACTGACCACACAGGACAGCTGGCCCTGGTCATGGGTTGCAGGCTCTGTCATCTTCTTCCTTGATGACTGTCATTTATCTAAGTCCATGCACACACCTACCTGCGAGTCCTCCACTGGCCCCGACCCAGCGTAATTAAGGTGGACAGGCCCGTTGCTCATCCCTCCCGGGAGCCTTGGCCCTGAACCACACCTTCCTTCACAGGAGAGCTCGTTGCTGCTTAGGGCCTCTCAAGAGGTCAAAAAGGAATTAGACTTAAGAAAAAATGGAGGTAATAGTTTGGCTGAATAAAAACATGCAATAATATAAAATGAAAGCTATAAAGTTCTAATCACTAAATTATGTGCTACTTTCTTGTTTTCCTACGTAGCAGTAAATAAAGCAGAGACAGTAATTCCAACTGCAGAGCAGACAATTACTTCTTCCACACTTCTTAATAAGCCCTCGCAGGACAAGCGCACCGTGGTCTCTGTGATTCTAATTGGACGAACAAACCTCGGGGTGCTCCGAGGGCTGAGTGTTTTTGAGGAAGTGACTGTTTTTCCCTCATGTTTGTATTGAACAGACACCAAGCCAGTGCTGGACGGGAGAGACGCAGCATATCCAGAGCAGCGCAGGCGGAGAGGCGTAGGCAGTGATGTGGCTGGTTGGTGCTGGGTGCCCCGTCTTTCACACGGCGTGGCCCCTTTGGTCTCCCCTTGGGCCACGTGTGGGCCATGTGACTCTTCCCTCATGGGGTCCTGTGAGGTCTCGCAGGGCACCTTGTAGTGGATCCAGGGAGAGCTTCCCGCAGGAGGAGGTGCTGAAGTACATCTGGGTGAAGGACTGAGGCATGTTCCTAAGGGCAGGCCATGACCCGGGAGCTGGCGGTGGGACCAATTTAGCATCTCTGCAGCATCCACAGAATGCACCAAATGGAGAGCGCCGGGGTGTCCAGCTGGCTGCTCTGGGCAGCCTCGGGCCCCAGCCCCTCATGCGCCTTTGTGAAGGACAGAGGTCAAAAGCTCAGGTCTCAGGCATTCATCCTCCTTGGGCCTTAGAGACCGCCTCTCTTCTCTCCTTTGTGAGCAGTCCCACCAGGCCCAGCCCTGAGCCTGCCTCTGCCCTGCCGGGAGCCTGTCCACTAGGCCAGCAGGTGAGCGCCCTGCCCAGGGGTGGGGAGCAGGCCACTTCCTTTGCCCCAGGTGAGGTGGGCAAGCCCAGCCCGGCCCTCAGGAAATGTGGTGCATAAAGCAGCTCAGGGACTCGGTGTCCAAGGAAGACACAGAAGCACTGAACTGTAGAATCTCGATCGCGTTCCATAGCAAGGCTCAGGACAGGGTGTGACCAGCCCTGCAACTCTGGACCCTGTTTCCCTGGACGCAGGGCTCGGGGCCCAGTGGTCCCCACCTCTAACTAAAGTTCATTTCCTCACCCTGCCACCTTAGTAAAAATACAAAAATAGCCAGCAACCATCAAGGTGGGACTCACAATGTCTGGCACCTAATAAAAGTGATCAGGCCTACACAGGGTCGGAAAACACAGCCCCCGTGCAAGAATTAAAGTCATTCCAGCTGGCTGTTGGTAGGGAGGACAGGGCAAGGGCCTTGACAAGGCAGATTCCTAGGAAATACTTATTATGAGCCGGTTCATCAGAGCAGCTCACCTCTCACCAAGCCACCTCCCCAAACCACCCCTTTCCTTTCTTCCCAAGGGTCTGAGTCTCATTCTCTGGCCCAAGGGCCTCTCCTGGGTATAAAGAGGTCAGAGGCTGCATGGCCTGGCCCACAGGCTCCTCGCTTCAGGTCAACCCCAAATGCTGGGTGAGGCCTGGCTGCTGGCGCGGGGCCTTCCCACAGCAGCACTCCTGTGTCCTGTGCCCACACGCAGAACCATGCTGCACTCACTGCCAGACGATCCAGAGAGGCGCGGCTGGCTCTGGAGGCTCCAGGGCTTCCTGTGCCGACGTCGCATCCGAATCCTGCTGATAATGAGCAGATTCAACACTCGGGCGCTCTCAACTGGCTCAATGAATGGTAATTATACCATGTGTTTCTTTATAAACCGCACAATGCCAGCATTCATCCCGTCTCCAAATCTCCTCTTGCATTCAGCTTTCATCTGGTTCTAGTTAAATGTGCATTTTGTTTATTGCAGATCATTTGGCTAAATAGTTAAAATATATCTTGATGAAAAATAGCCCTTAAAGTTTGATATGGATTGTTGGATGTCCGCTGTGGCATCATATACCCATATTTTTTTTTTCTCCAAATCCTCTTCTGACTTGTTACATTTAAAAGGATGATGTGAAGTGGAATCTGGTCCAGGCTTCCTGCTGGAGATGACTCACCGTGGCTTACAAAGTGGAATGAGGAGCGCAGACAATGCTGTGTGCAGCCCAGAGCCCAAGGCCACTGGTTCCCCAGGCCCGAGTTTAACAGGTGTTATCCCTCAGGAATCGGAAGCAGGCATCCATCCCTGAAGACACCTGGCCATTCTGCCCAGGGTCTCTATGGCAGTGACCAGTCCTCGTTCTCCCCCCAACTCAGGTGGTACCAGGCACATCCCTTTTCTTCACAGGTGGGGAATCTCATGCTGGCAGAAGTTTGTGAGCCACTGATGCACCCTTCCAGGTCCTGGGATGTTGGAATGATGTTTCCTTAAACTCCCTGCTGATGAGAGACCGAGACTACTGATGGTTAAGCAAATCTTTTCCAAAACTCGCAATAGATATCCCCATGATTAACTAGACTGTAGTTTTCCGTAATGTCTTCTTTGTTGGCACTGGGGATTGAACCTAGAGGCATTCTACCCCCAAGATATACCCCAATGCGCGTGGAGAACCCACGAGGGGGCAGGAGCAAGCCCTGTTGCCCACCCCCCCAGGCCCCGTGCATCAAGGCCTCCTCAGGTGCTAGGTGCCAGGGGAGAGCTCTCTGCCCGTCACCTCTTTTGATCAAAAGTGTGCACACTGAGCGATGTGGCAGTCCAGGAAGGTTCTCAACAGCGTGTGGCCACAGCAGCCTGGCTCCGCCTGCCTGGTGACCTGGAACAGGCCCTGGTGCCCGGGCTCAGAGTCTCAGACACAGATGGGGACACTGAGTTTTCCAGAGTCATAGGCCTGCCCGGGTAGCTCAGCCTGACAGGCAGGTCCTTCTTGAGGACATCCATGGCCAGCCATGCTGGGAGGCAGGTCTTGCTGTCAGCCCCAAGAGCTGGCAGCAGGAAGGGAGGCCCCAGAAGTGACGCTGAGGACACCTGGCAGGCCTAATGGGCTCCTGCATTCCCCTGCATTCCTACCACATTACTCCTCCCCGACCCCTCAACCCCTATGGCAGGGCCACCATGTCTACATCCGGGAAAGGGCCACCACATGGCCAGTGGCTCAAAGCCAAGGCACAGAGTTACCTAATTCCTCCCCAGCGCTCCTCAGCAGCGCGACTCCATAAAGATGTCCGGCCATCCGTGAAGACACCGCTCACCTCAAGCTACTGCCATCTCTGTGGGCTCCTGCACTCCGGGGACCAGGACAAAGGAAGCGCCTCCCTTCCCCACACCGCGACCAGCTCTGACCACCAGGACCCTGGGAAGGGCCAAGAGGCTGTAGACCAGGGCAGCTGGCAGAAGGCTGTCTTCCCAGGACAGCAGTTTCTCAGGATCCTTTTCTAGCAGCAAACTGTCAGTCAGGACGACGAATGCCGTGGGTTCTCAACCGTGGCCCTGCCTTTGCCTCACACAGCATGTCTGGCCATGTTTAGGGCCAGCTCCAAGGCCACCGGGCCCTCTGCAGAGAAGCCAATCAAATGAGTCCCCTTATGAGCTCTCGGAGGCGGAGGGCAGATGTGGATGAGCTCCTGGACAATGCCGGGCTGAAGTCATCATCCGCAGCCTGGTCCAGGTGCGGGTCCACCCAGCTCGGCCTGCTCAACCCAGGAGCAGGTTGTTCTAGTCCTCTGGACCAGAGGCAACCTGCTGGTGGCACCACGGAGAAAGACTGATTTCACGGGGAGCCCAGAGGAGTTTCCAGTCAGGAGAGAGGGGAATGGAACCCAGCTCGGGATGGCGGGTCTTGGCTTACATGATAGACAGGAATGTCAGCACAGACCAGTCAGACGGCTTCCACGGGCAGTCTCCAGAGTGTGGGACACACGTGGGGTACATGCTCTTCTATAGGCTTTTGTGAGAGGTGGGTGGGGAGGTAAGTGAGGGTGGCGTCAGCTTGGCACCCACGAGAGGATTCGGGGTGTTTGGGGCACCCGTGGGTCCTGATGGGGCTCTCAGTAGCTTATCAGCGGACAACTGTCCTGTTTAAACCATTCACGGTTTCACAGCGGGGCGTGAACGACGCTCAGGGTAATTAGTAAAGACTCGTAAGTCCCTCAGACTGTTGAGATGAACAAGCCTTAATTAGTAAAGATCTGTAAACCCCTCAGGCGCAGGGACTAACAGCCTGGCTTGAGGAGCGAGGTGTTGGGGGCTGGCTGCAGGCTTCCATATTTAAGTCACATTTCCTTGTTTTTCTTTTATATCTCCCTTACTCCCTCCCTCCCTCCCTCCCTCCCTCCCTCCCTCCCTCCCTTCCTTCTCTCTCTTTCTTTCTCTCTCTCCTTTCTTCTTTCTTGTACTGGGAATTGAGCCTGTCAGAATAAATTTCTAAGGTATCATAAAAAAGACACATATTTAAAAGTAGCTCACAAAGTGGATTTTACTTCTTGCTAAAAAAGATCCTGCCACCAGTGAGCCAGGTGGACAGGAACAGCTTGGTGGAAAACTGCTGGGCGGTTTATTTTCAGCGCGGGGCTTCTGTGCCATGCTCCCATTGGTGGGAACATAGCCTCACGATCTTTATGCCATTGGCTGAAGGACATGCTGGGGAGGGACTGACACAATTTCCAGGAAATGCTGTCTTTACAAAAATACAGTCAAAGATAAGGTTACCCAATGGCAGTTATATAAAATGGAGCCGAAGTTGAGCTACTCTTGCTAGAAAAGAAGGAATTATATTCTCACAAGCCAGGGCAATTCTACTTATGAGCTACACTCCTCTCCCAACCTTTTTTATGTTTTGTTTTGAAACAGAGTCTTGCTAAGTTGTTTGGGGGTCTCACTATGTTGCTGAGGCTGGCCTTGAACCTGCGATCTTCCTGTGTCAGCCTTCTAAGTACTGGGATTTTAGACATACACCCACTCCCAGCTTACCTGTTTCTTTTACTTCTATCTCACCTCAGTGGAATGGCCACCCTCGGCCATTCTATCGGGTCTCAGTCTCCATGAGACCTACTAGCTCCCTGTGGCGATGGGCAAGTGTGGGGCCTCCCTTTACTCTCTGAGCTGCATCTGGAGACAAAGTCAGAGGAAAGAAACTCCCCTCCAACCCTCAGAGCACTCCCAGCTTTCCCAAGACCTCAGAAGGGCCACTTGTTATCAGAGCCCGGCTTCAGGGAAGCTGAGGTGGCATCCAGAAGAGTCATGTGCATGGAGGCTCAGAGATCAGTCCTGAAGTCCAGACCCCAGGCCCAGGGAGGTGCTGCAGCCACAGCCCAGGAGACCATTTTAATAAGACCGGTTTCTTTGCTTCCTGGAGGAGATAAGGACAGAAGAAGCCTTCCCTACTCAGAGAGCTGGGGAGGAAACTCAGGGAAAGAACCCAGAAGGCTGGGAGGGCCTGCCGTACCCAGTGAGGACTGACCTACAGGCAGGTCCTGGCCACACGACCTGCCTGGGATGTCCGCTGCGAGGACCGCAGCCCAGCCAAGGATGCGCAGATGTGCTCCGGAAGGGGACACTTTATTTTGAGGATTCACCTGTTCATCACAATGATGTTTGCCAAGATTTTAATTTTAAAAGCCACACAAAGTCGTTTATTTTTGTAAATACAAAACCACTCAAGCTAAGGTTGCACTTAATTAAAAAGAAACAGCCTCCTGATCTACCTCCTAACTCAGCACGGCCAAGAACATCATCAAATGGCGTGAATTTTCACATCAAAGGATGGCTAAGAAACAAATAGCATGAGCTGCTACGAAGCTGAGACCACTGAGCAAACCTGCCAACAGTGCAGGAACCACCGTACCCGGACGCCGCCGACGCCTCCGGCCTGTGGACAGGAGGGCCCTGCCTTCCACCTCAGATTCCCGTCGCTACGCTAAGCTCAAGGGAACCCCAGGAAGGAGAAGGGAAAAGGGGACCCCAGGAGAGCCCTGGCTGGTCTTTTATGTTTCCCTTCTCCGTCCCTCCTTCCTTTCCTCCCTCCGCCCCCCCCCCCTTTCTCCTCTCTCTCCTTTCTTGTACTGGGAATTGAGAAATAACTGGCTTGAGTCATTGGGGAATAACTGGTTCGCACAGTTATTTCTGCAGAGCTGAAGCATTGGCAGAGGGGGTGTGCTGGCCTTCGCAGGACTTCATACTGGACATATGAGCCATGGGGATGGCCTCGAAGTAAGACTGTAGGAGCAGGAAGGGTGCCATGCAGCCAGCGTCTCCACTTGGAGAGCCCAGAAGCCAGGCTGAGGCTCTTCTCCAGTGGCATTCTGGAAATTTCCATTCTCCTCCAGCAGACCTTCCTTTACTTCTGGAATGACCTTATGGGACCATCAGGGTCATGTGAGTCAGACCCCAGGGGACACCTTGGTTTTGAAGGGCTGGATGTTTCAAATCAGGCTTAAACCAGTTTTTGCTAAAAGGAAAGCTGCCCTGTAGCAGGGGGACCCTTGTGAGGGACGGGATCTGGGGCACAGTGGTGGGAGAGGGCCCTAGGGGCTGGCATGGGAGAGCAGCGTCTCCCTGCCTAAGGAGCCCTGCCAATTTAGGGACTGGGCCTCGGAGGGGAGGCTGAGTCAGAGCGGAGGACCCAGAGGAGGCCTCAGCAGAGGCGCCTGAGGAATCCCTCTACCAAAGACTCCTCGCAAGGAGGTCTCGAGGGTGGGCACTGGGGTAAGGAATGTGCTGAGAACTCCTGGCCAGCTCATGCTGACTGCAGCCCCCAGGTGCTGGGCTTGGAAATCACCCAGGACATGGCCGAGGCCAGACTCCTCCCTAGGCTCCTGGAGCAGAGCCAACCAGGTCTGTGCAGTTGCTGGGAGCTCAGAGGCTGGTGCACACCCCTGTCCTTCAGGACCGTGGCAGTGAGGAAGGATCCCTGATCTTTTAAGGCCACAAAGCAAATGCCAATCTCTTCTTAAGTCAGTTGTGTGATTAACAGGCACACTTTAGTGAATACCCCAAATCATCTCTCTGTAATTAGAGAAGCCCAATCTTTTGCTGCAGGAGTCATGTTTAGAACCAAAAATGAGGATAGCACTTCTGAAGGCGCATAAAGTGTGATGAATGCTGTAGACATTGTGACAAGGTCAGCATGGCCAGGGAGGGACCGAGGAAATGAGGGCCTTCTCAGCTCAACCCATCCCTCGCTGCCCAGGACTCCCTGGCTCTCCCTCCCACACCTGGCATTCTGGCTGGGATCTGTCTCGGCTGCCTTTCTTTCCCTGCAGTGAGCCACCAGGAGGGTGCATTGTAAGGAAGCAGTGGTCAGTCATGTCCAGTGCCCTGCTAGCTGGCCAAAGTCCCGCTCTCAGTGAGGCCAGAGCTCCCAGACTTCCAGGAGAGTGGGATCCATGCCGTCCCCATGCTGGGCCATGGGGAGAGACCCTCTATCCATACAAACACTGCCTTGAAAAGAGTGAGCTAAAATCCCATCACAGCTGGGCATGGTAGCACATGCTTGTACTTCCAGTACTTGGGAGGCTGAGACAGAAGGACCGCAGATTTGAGGACAGCCTCAGCAAGTAGTGAGACTCATCAATCTAGTGAGACCCTGTTTCAAAATAAAAATAAAGTAGGGTTAGGGGTATGGCTCAGAGGTAGAATGCCCCTGGGTTCAATTCCCAGTACCACCACTAAAAGAATCCCATTACTGTGTAGATGTGTGTTCAGTCAGATGTGCAGCTGTATTCAGGCATTCAATCAGCATGCCAGGCTCCACTGAACCCGTAAAGCCAGTGGAGACAGCAGGCTGGGTGATGGTGCCTGTCCCTGATCTTGACTCGGGCTGGACCCTCCCGGCTGGCTTTGCCGGGGCACTGAGGAAGCTTGGGACTCCCGCCCATACTCTCTCACAGCCCCCACGTGGAGAAGCCCCACTGCCTATTGGAGGTAAAGCCCTGTCACCCTGGCCCTGGCAGCCACCCCCAGGGCCGGGGGGAGTCCACCCTAGATCACCCACCGTCCACCAACCCCTGGCCACCTGTACACTCAGAACTGAGCCAGCTCAGACCAACAAGCACCAGCCAGCCACAGAATGGAGACCTTGAGATGCCCTGGTGGGGACAATGGCGGGGAGCCTGGCAGGACATCCCGCTCAGCCAGACCACCAGGGCGAGGACAGGCCCAGAGCTGCGGACACTGCATCATGAACAGAAGGAAGCTATTCCTGAGAAGAGAAGGCGACAGAAGGACCCAGGACCAGCATAGGGTGGCGGGCGTGCTTCCCAGGCTCTCAGTCAGAAGAGATTCGGCTGGATTTGCAGTAGCCTTAGTTCGTTGGAGGGCTGGGCTGGCACAGGAGGCGAGGGCATCCATGAGGACACAAACGTGCCATCAGGGACCTGGCCACGGTGTGGCATGCACTGGCCCGAGGCCCTGGGTGGTGTGTGGGGACCCCTGGCCACATGTGTTCTCTGCTGGCCGTTTGGATGCCGCTGTGCAGAGCTGGGGAGGTGGATGCAGGTCCACCTCCCCAGCAGTTCAGGCAGCCTGAGACATTTGCCATCAGGCCCAGCCCTGGCCTTGGAGGTAGAAACACCAGCAGCCAGCACCTGGCTCACAGGATGGCACGCGGAGACTCCGAATGCAAACGTGACCCCAAATCCTCCTGTGCCTGCTGCTGCAGCTATCATGCAAATATGCCCTTGTAATCATGTCCGCCATCCTACCCTCCACCTGGCAGCCTTGGGGTGACTCCTCTGCTTTACCCCAAGAATGCACCCTGTGAACTGTTCACGGGAGGGTTCGCTCCAGGCTGGAGGCCAAGGCAGTGTGGCCGCTGGCTCACACAAGTTCTGCTCACCGCCCAGCCAGGCCCCGCAGTCCCTCTGTCCACCTGAACCCACTGCCTCACGTTTGGGATGCAAGACCCTTTCCCCTTCCCACTGTCTCCTGGCATCACACATGTCAGGACAGTAGCAATCTCTTGATGGCTAGGAAACAATATGTCTTACTAGTGCATGGTCATGGTCTCAATAAATTATTTCCTTTTTTTTTTTTTTTTTTTTTGCAGTGAAAGCCATTAAGCCACTTACAGCATGGCACTGCAAGCGATCCTTGTGAGACACGATTAATCTAAAGGCGCCGTTTCCTCACCCAGAATGACAGGGTCGGCACACAGCCGGAGGCAAAGCAGCCGCGGACACGGGCTGGCAGGACACGGGCTGGCTCTAATGCCGGCACCGCCTTTCCCTGTGACCGTCAGCCAGCAGACAGGCACGGCCTCCATTCTCCAGCCAGCACCTTGGGATTGGAGACAGTTCTGGCAACACTCAGGGCTGACGCTGGAACATCGGGGCGCACCTGTTGGCTGGCCACCCTATTTGCTAAGCTGTGGCTCTGTGTCACCGTGCACACATTCCAGCACACTCCAGCTTTCCTCCAGCTCTGAAGGATACAGGCCTCCTGAGGCTGCTGGAACCCAGGGTGCCCAGCTGAACCCTGCCTGACAGGACCTGTCCCGGGAAGGCGCCCCTGAGTGCACTCCATAACGTGGCTAAGGTGTGTGCCCCCTGAGGCCATCCGGCTGGCTCTGCCCACCAGCCTGGGCGAATACACTGGTGGTTTTCCAAATGCTCCCACCAGGGTCTCTCCCATGCCTGGTCTCTGCTCTAACATCTCGGATCAAAGACAGTTTGTGCTAGACAATAGCTGAGAGATATCAGCTCAAAGCCTCAAATTACAGGCTGGGTGCCAGCCAGCAGTGCACACGCACAGCTCGAGAGCTAAGTGTCCTGGCCGCCTGCCTGCCTACCCAGGATACCCCACCCAGGAAACCCCATGCCAGGCTGCCCCTGAGCCAGGCAGCGGCCACTCCTGCAGAATCCTCTGGTCTGCTTCCGAGGGCCTGCACATGCAGCTGCGGGGCTGAGCAACGTCTTGCTCTATGCCCCCGCCCTCCTCCAGCTCCTTCCTGCCTGTTCTCCTCCTCTGCAGCCTCATGTAGACCCCAAACAGTAGGAGCCCGCTGCCGTGGATTTCACAGAATACTACAGAATATCCCTGTGGGTTTGGAAAAGCATGCTCTCTGAGGGTTGGGTCCTCCTGGACCTGAGGACACGGGTGACTCAGGCAGAGACTCAAAAGAGAACCCGCAGCTGAACCCATCTTTTGGGGTTTCTGAAGCATGCATTGATATTCCGATGTTGGGCCCTACAGGTAAACCCCTGGAGCTCAGCAGCATCTACACCGACTTCTACCCCCTTCTGAGAGTGAGTGAAGGGCACAGCTCCTCCAGCCACGAGGCACAGCTGCTGCTGTCCAGGAGGACACCTCCCATGGGGCCCAGACAGATGCCGTGAGGACAAGGGCCACAGAGGCTGACGCAGGAAGGCGCCCTCGTGCTCTGGGCATAGACGGGCTTCCAGGTAGATTCTGGAACTGGGCAGGTGATGGGCAGTGGTGAAGCAATTCTGTGAACTGGGCTTCTCCTCAAACTCTTGCAAAAATAAAGACAAATCTTGCCCACCCAGGGGGTGGGCCTGGGCCCTACCTGGACTTTCAGTTCCCCTGAGATTTAGCCTGAGAAGGTAAAGAACTGGGTGGTGGTAGGGTGCTGATCACAGGGGCGTTCAGCTGCCCCTGCCAGGTGGAGGCTCTCCCGCCCAGTCCTCTCAGGAGAGCATGCCGGCGGGTTTCCAGCAGTGTCAGGAACCTTTCTGATAGGCGCGTGCTGAGATTTCTAGGCCACTAAGAGGTACACTCAGGCTATTTTTACCTAAGTCGCTTTCACTTTTACAGACAGGACAGAGGTTGTTTCTTCTCTCGCTGCTCCATGGTTGCTGCCACTAATGGCAAAATCTGTCTTCAAAAATCTAAGAAAAAGGTTCAGCAAGAATCAGTCATAAAACTTGGCTAAATTATATATTTATATCTCTGAGTTCATTCTCATCAGAAGCTGACAGCTCCGGTCTCTTTTTATGATCCATAGGGTGACCTCTTCCAAGACATCTTCATCATGGGAAGAGCCAGAATCCAGGTCTGCCATGTGTGCAGCGAGGAGGATGAGAGAGGCATGGTGGGGGGCTGGGGCTGGGAGCAGGGCAGGCCCCTCCAGGCACTACTGCCCACCTGCCTCACGCGGGACCTGAACCCTCCAGACACGCAGAGCTGAGACTTGGTGAGCCCGAGCATAGCAGTCCACCTTAGTCTGCATTCTTGGTGCTGTAATCCAAAGAACTGAGCATGCAGTTGAGAGGAAGGAGGATTGATTTGCTTGGCTTCCTTGGAGATGGTTGGCTTTGGTCCTTGTGAGGCCAGCGACTGTGATCTCAGGACATGGTGGCAGAAAGTGGAAAGAGGAAGAGCAAAGGGTTGGCTCTCACATCATGGAGGTCAGAAGAGAGAGCGCAGGCAAGGGGAGGAGGAGCTGAATAAACCCCGAGGCAGCAGAGCCAGGGACCCACCTTCTCCAGCACACCCGCCTGTCTAGGTTACTGCCCAGGCAAAGCATCGCGATGGAGTTGTGTACTGATGAGATTACCACCCTCGTGGCTCACATCAGCTCTGAATACCAACTGATGAGCTCTTCAGGGGCATTCTGTATCTAACTAGCAGTTCCCACGCTGTGGAGAACTCTGTACCTTTATACTCTGCAAATGCTATAGCTTTTCTGCTTTCTAATTCCTCCTCCTCCTCCTCTTCCTCCTCCTCCTCCCCCTCCTCCCCCTCTTCCCCCTCTTCCCCCTCCTCCTCCTCCCCCTCTTCCTCCTCCTCCTCCTCCTATATTATTTACTTTGATTTGACTCCTGTCTCTGTCTCTGTCCCTCTCTGTCTCTCTCGTGCATGCTATGTAAATTCTTTTCCCAAGAAGTCTTCTTACAGTGGGGAAATCAACCCAGTGAAGGATTATCTGAGCCATTTTCATTCATCCTCCTGTAGACTTAGGCGTGAATATATCTTGATTTATTATGAATAAGCTTTCAAATGGGACTGTGCACTCTTTCAATGAAATACCAGTACCCACCTGCAGGAAAAGTGCTAGATAGGCAGGGACTGGGCTGGGTGGGAGTCAGCCCCCTGTGAGATCCTGGCCAGAAGGACAAACACATCCCTCTCAGACCCCAGAAAGCATCCCTGCAAAGGGACAGAGGTGTGTCCCCTGGAGACCCCGCAGAGAGTCCTCCTGGCAACATCTGTCAGCAGGGCTGGCCCCAGCCTGTGTCCCAGGCTGGCCTGTCCCCTTCTCAGCCCCTGTGGCTGCAGAGGGTAGCTCGCCCGAGGCCCAACACACACAGCGAGGCCACGGGACTGTCAGCACGCCCAGATGGCCAGCGTGGGATTACAAACACTAGAGCCATCAGTGACCAACAGCAATCTCTCCTGCATGGGGGCAGATCCCTTGTGAACAGGGAATGATCTGTTGCTGTATAGAGCTCCTTGGGAATGTCAACTTGAGTAGAGCTGGTGTTTTACGGCACCATGAGCAAAGGTTCAACCAACACTGTCACTTCTCAGGAGACTGACCTGCTCTGGGGACAAAATTGCCCTTTTACTCAGAGACTTCTATAAAAAGTCACTATGTGACCTTGGGCAAGACCCCACACCCTGCCCTGTTTTGTTTGAGGAGATAAAGTCAAGACTTTGACCATGTAAAATGGGGGAAGTGGAGCACTGGACACAGAGCATGTGTGAAGTATCTGTGAAGAAGCATCCGTGGAGCTTCACTGTATTTGGGAACCAAAGACAGGTGTCCCTGCCACTTGGCCAATCCTGGACTGGCTTGGCGGTTGAGCCCTTAGGCTAAACAGAGTGTGTGAAGGCAGGACAGCTCCTCTCCCTTCCCTCCTCCCCCTCTGCATCTCCTCTCGCCCCTCTTCTTCCCTCGAGAAATTCCTAGAGAAGCTTGCATGAATCACTGCCACACTCTGAAAGTGACGCTCAGACAGCTTTATGACCTATGGTGCTAACCCCTGACTCTTCCCAGGAGGCTGCCATCCGTCTTGTGGCTTCTTTGAGTAGGATCCCTTACAGTGCCCTGCTCATCCACCCCAGGGCTTTTCTGAGCACTGGAGGATGGGACAGGGCAGAGGCAGGTGCTGGAACCCTGTGTCCACTAGACACTGACAGTGTCCAAGGCTGGCCCTTCAGAGCATCACAGTCTTGGTGGCTTGCTCTTGCCCCCTGTGAAGGACAGTGCAGGCTCTGGGAGTGCCTGGGATGTGTGTGTGTGTGTGTGTGTGTGTGTGTGTGTGTGTGTGTGTGTGTGTGTGCAGGGCTGAACAAATCAGAGATGTGACCAGGAGTCTCTGTCCTGCAACTGAGCAGGCCCCTTCAGAGGCTGGCAAGTCTGTAAAGTCCACGGCAGGCGGTTCTGAGTTTTCTCTCCTGCAGTGTCTGTCAAGCTTGCAGCACCTGGTTCTCACACTAGGGGAATGGCCTCAAAACGCAGGTATCTTCTCCACGTAAACTGCAGACCGGCGTCCATCGATGGCGAACTTACTTTCCTCTAATCTTCCTCTGGTAGCAAATTCCATGAGAGGATAAAATACTCATGGGGAGGTTTTTGTTCTGCCTTGAACCTATGAGCTAAAGAGTAAAAGCACGCCCGGGGGAGCAGCAGGGAGACAGTGGAGCCCCAGCATGCAGGCTACTGGGAGAGCTCTGTGTCGGGAAGGCCCTGCACAGGCTGCCGTGCCCGCTTGTGCCCCCACCCACACAACATCTGCATGCCACAGCTCCGTAGCACTCTCCAGAGAAGCGACTTCTGCCTTTTTTAATGTCACAGCAAATCCAGCCGGCATCACAGGGACAGGCAGGCCCCACCATGGGCTCTGGATTCCCCCAGGTGAGCCGCCTGGCAGCTGCCCCTGCTGGCCTCGATGCTCGCATGAGCAGGACCCATCTGAGACTGGGGTCCCCTCCAGCCTGCAGGCCAGCACCCAGGCAGCAGGCACTGCCCTGCGGGTGCGGGTGTGTTCACTGGCTGTGGTCCAGGGCTGCTGCCCCAGAGCCGCGGAGCCTCAGAGTGTCTCCCCAGCAGGTCCTCCCTGCTCTGGGAGCGTCCATCTCTGCATCATCTTCTCTCACTCTGCTTGTGCTGCCTGGATGTGCTTCAGGACCATCAGCCCTTCTTGGGTTTCTGTCATTGTGGCTCTGGCCTGCTGCCCCAAAATCTCCTGCTGAAGGTGACCCCCATGCAGGGGTGGGGTCTGGGGAAGGGACTGGATCCATCCCTTGGCGCCCCAATGGCCTTCTGGGAGGCGGGGTCTTGATGGAGGAGGTAGGCTACTGGGTGGGTCCTGGAAGGGTGTCTCTGCTCCCCAGACCCTTCCTTCTTGACTGCCCTGAGCTGAGCTGCTTTCCACCACCTCCCTTCGGCCATGATGCTCTGCTCTCCGGTTCAGAGTAATGGAGCCGCTGGCCCTGGGCTGCAACCATGAACCAAAATAAGTCATTGCTCCTTTAAGTTGTTCTCATCAGGCATTAGGGTTACCACAGCTAAAAGCTGACTAACACGGTTGCCCCAGTTGCCCCTCATTCCCAGGTGATTCCAGCAACTCCTGGGGCTGGAGACCCAATCCCCTGGGCGAGCCTTTGCCCCAGGAGCGGGGCTGCCGCCAGCTGGGGAGGGCACCATCGTTCCAGTTCTCACCCTGAGCTGCAGCTCCACAGGCGGCCTGGGTGCCTCTCCAGACCCACCTTTTGTGGCAGGATTGCTGGGAGAGAGGGCTGCCAGGTCATGTAACAGGGTGCGTTTAGCTCTACAGGGGACCAGGAAGCTGCTTTCCAAAGCGCTGTGGGGCTTTGCGTCCTCGCGGCACTGCCCTCGGCCAGCACAGCCCGAGACTTGGTTCTAGTAACTCTGAGGACTCTCGCAGTGTTCAGCCATCTCCTGATCTCGTCACAGTTTGGGTTACATTTCCCTAAAGATCCTCGATGCGGGGCATCTTGTTGTATTTGCTGGCTGTTCTCATATCTTCTTTCGTGAAGCGTTGGGTTGTCTGAGTTCTTCCCGTGATCTAGAGGCAAGTGTGCTCGCATGATACAAAGGTTGAGAATAGTTTCCCTGCTGTGAATTGTCTTTTCATTTTCTTGGTGGTGTTTTTGATAAAATGCATGCTAACTGGTTTTTATGTGTGTGTTCATGAATCCTAATATTAGGAAATTTGCTCAGCCAAAGGTTGAGAAAATTTTCTCCTGTGTATTTTTCTAGAAACTTTACAAGCTTAGGTTTTCCATCTAGATCTATGACCCACCTGGAGTTAATTTTGTATATGGGTTTAGATGTGGTGGATATTCATTTTCTTTCATGTGGATATCTAGTTGTTCTAGCACCATTTTTGAAAAACAAACAAACAGAATGTGGTTCTTTCTTCATTTAATTATCTTGGCTTCTTTGTTAAAAAAAAAAAAAGTCAACTGACCAGAAGATGCCAGTGTATGTCACAGAACCACATTCCACCCCACTGGCCTGTGGGTCTTCCCTTACACCTTTTAGTAAGCTTTAAAATAAAAACTACAACTTCCGGGAAGATGGCAAATGAGAAAAGCAGTGTTTACAAGTCCTGCTAACACTCAATCTCTATTTCCACAAAATCAGCGCTTTTCATAGCCAGAAAACACTATCAGCAGAGAAATAAAAAATGTAAACACAAGGGACAGAGAAAACGAAGACTAGAAGAACAACCAGAGACCAGAAAAGAAACCACCCCACATTGCAGCGGCAGACACTGCGCCGGCACCATCTTCCCTCACAGCACCAGGCTCCAGAGAGGAAAGGTAAACAAGGAGCTGAAGTGAGCAGCTGCGGATCATTCGGGTGTAATTCAGCAGTTCTTTCAGCGCAAAGAATATCTAAAACTCCCAGTGGCCAAGCTCATCACGCCTTCCAGGGACTCAGAACAGAGCTCAAAACCAGAAAAAAAAATATGCGAGCTTCACAGCTGAGGCCATAGCAGTGCTGCCATATTGCCAGCAGCGGTGGCGAGTTCACCCGCGATATCTCCAGATCAGTTCGCACAATAACTGTAAGTGAAATTGCAGCCCCTACAGGAGAAATCCCAGCACTGCACCCCCAGGGACTTGAGCAGCTTTGATAATCTCCCTGGGTCTGAGATTTTTGCAGTCCAAGCCAGTGAAGGAGTAGTGGTGGCAAAGATACCACACCCTAGTCATAGGTCCCCATGGGAAAATGCCCAGCCCGGCACCCCCACGGTCTTGCACAGCCTGAATTAACTCAGGGTCTGAGACTTTACGATGCAACTCAGTAAAGGAGTAGAGGCGGCTGAGATTACAACAAACTCGAGATCCAGAGCACCCTAAGTGAAGTCGTGGTGACCTGGGGAAGAACTCAGAGAAGGCACAAACTTCTGAAATCATGAGAAAGAGGAACAACAATAGAGCAATGAATGCCCACATTATCAGAACCTGATAACACAGAAATTCAGAGATCTCCAGAAGATCAAATCAGGAATATAATTGTAGAAATAATACAGGACTTTCAAAAAGAATTTAGGGAGAGTCTAAAAGAAATAAAGGATGCAATCATTGAAGTAAAGGCCTCAATTCAAAGTATAAACAACAGATTAGACCACAATGAGAATATAATCTCGCTCCTAGAAGATGATCACTCCAAAAACGAATGCATAATTTATAACTTAGGGAAAAAAATCAGACAGCAGGAATCTGACATTGAAGAAATATTGGCCCATTTTAAGAGAACTAAGCTAAGAATAATCGGAAGAGAAGGGAAAAGAAGATGAACCAAAGGGATCAATAATCTCTTTAAAGAAATAATAGCAGAAAAATTTCCAAACATAGAGCAAGAGGTTGGTACACAGGTCCAGGAAACTTATAGAACTCCCTTTAGACAAGATCAGAGAAATGGTTCCCCACACCACATAACTGTCAAAATGACCAATGTGGAAGCCAAGCAGAGAATCTTAAAGGCGACAAAAACAAAGGGCTAAGTGACATTCAGAGGCAAACCAATTAGAATCACTCCAGACTTCCCAAACCAAGTCATGAAAGCCAGAGGGCTTGGAGTAACATATTTCAAACTCTGAAAGAAAACAACTTCCAGCCAGGTGTGGTGGCGCACGCTTGTAATCCCCACGCTTGGGAGGTGGAGACAGGAGGATTGTGCTGGTTCGATGCCAGCCTCGCTGGCTTAAGAGCCTCTGTTTCCACATAAAAATATATATAAAAATAGGTCTGGGAGTGTAGCCCGGAGGTAGAAGGGCTTCCGGGAACCCCAGTACCACCAAAAAAAGAAAAAAAGAAAACAACTTCCAGCCAAAAATTTCCTACCCAGCAAAACTATCTATCAAATTAAATGGAGAAATAAGAAGCTTTCATGACAAACAGAAACTGAAGGAATTTATGTCTTCAAAACCAGTTGATCTCAAGGAGATTAACTACAAAGAAGAAATAGGTAATACACACCAGAACCAGAGAAACAAGATTTTCCATCCAGCAGACTACTAAGCAAAGAAGAATAAACAGTATTTCAAACAGAAGTAAAATCTTAACATGTTAGGAATTAAAAGTTATCTCTCAATAATCACACTGAATGTAAATGGCCTCAACTCCCCAATAAAGTGACAAAATGGATTAAAAACCAGAATCCATCCATCTGCTGCTTACAAGAAACACACTTTACAAGTAAAGATAGTAACAAACTCAAGGTAAAGGGCTGGAGCAAGGTAATTCATGTTAAGTAGCCATCCTAACATGTGAAGTAGTATTTCACTATAGTTTTTATTTGTATTTCCTTAGTGATTAGTTATATTATGATAATGATGAGTGATATTCATGTGTTTATTGGTCATATAAAAATCTTTGGAGATTCATTATCTATTTTAGTCTTTTACCTATTTTTAAATTGTATTGTTTGCTTTTATTGTTGCTAAATTTAGGATTTCTATTTGGAATATTAATATACCTTCAGATATAGCATTTGGAAATATTTTAACCCATTCTATCAGTAACTTTTAATTCTGTTTACATTGTCTTTGGATGTACAATATTTTTCTATTTCTTATGAAGTTTGTTTGTTTATTCTTTTGTTGCCTGTGTCTTTGGAATCATATCCAAGAAATCATTGCCAATTTCAGTGTCGTGAAGTTTTATGACCCTGGTTTTCTTCTAAAAGTTTATAGTCTTAAAATTTGCATTTAGGTCTTTTATCTATTTTGAGTTCATATTTGTATATGGTGTTAGGTAAGGGCCCAATTTTATTCTTTTTCATGTAATTATTATTTTTCAACAATATTTAGTGAAAAGATTATTATTTCCTTCACCAAATGTTCTTGGAAACCTTGTCAAAAATAACTTGACCATATATGGAAGAAAAAAAAACATTTCAAAGTTAATCAGGAAACCAAGCATGGGAAGGAGGGAGGGGGAGGGAAGGGTTAGGAATTGGGTAGGGGCTGATTGGGTGATGTGCGCATGTATATCTCCACAAGTTTTTTATCCCATTAAGATATATGACTACAATGCACCAATAAAAATTTATTTAACAAAAGAAATTAAATAAATAAAATCAAAACTACTGCTACCGCATCTTTTGCAGATCTTGAGAAAGCTCAATCAGCAAATCCGCAACGGCGTAGATCCCCCATGAAGTATGTCTAGCATTCCTTTCTTCATAAAATTATTTTAGGATTATTTGGATTAATATGTATAATTGGAATTTTATGTATAAACATTATAACTAAAAACTGATGGGCAGCGGCTTGTGAGAGACTCAGACAGCAAATATTCTTTCCCAAGGATAAAGATAATGGGCCAAGTTCAAGCTGACCTTAGTTAGAGCCACTGTATACGATTAAGTTTGAGACAGCCTTGTGAAGTGAGACAAAGCATACTATGTCCTGCACCCTCGCCCTAAACTTTATAACAAATAATAACTTTTACTGTCCTTGGCCATCCTGCTTGCATGACTATGCTCTTGCTTTTCTGCCAAAAAATAAAGTATAAAAACTGTAACAAATCCTGAATAGAAGGGAGAAAGATTTGATCTCGCGTGTCATTCTTCTCTCATCGGCCTCGGTTTCCCCCTCATCAACACACGAACCCCGACTCTGCTAGGGCTGGACCCCGGCACTACAGCTTCTCCATTTTTGTCCTTACTCTTTAAAAAATCATGTTAGCTATTTAGGTGTGTTTACGCTTCCACATTTCTGTAACTGTCTTAAAACTATCTTGTTGACTTCAACCAAAAAATTCCACTGAGATTTTGATTGAAATGGCATTGAATCTATAGATTCAGTTGGGGGTATCAGCAGCGGACTGAACCCAAAACTTCCAATACATAAACATGATGCATCTCTCAAATTACTTAGATCTCTGTTAATTTCTCTTGGCAACGTTCTGCGGCTTTCAGCAAAGAGATTTTACACATCTTGTGTTGAATTTACTTCTACATCCTTTATGTATTTAGATCTACTGATTTTGGACTTGTGTTTTGAGATTTCAGTTTCCAAATGTTTTCTGGTAGCATAGAGAATACACTTGATTTTTTAAGAGTGAATTTTTACTTATTAATTCCAGTAGTTCTTTTGCAAGTAAGCAATCATGCTATCTACTAATAGAGATGGCATTGTTTCCTTTCTGAACTTTATATATTATTTCTTTTTTGCCTTCTTGCTATTGCTGGTCCTCCAAGATGAAGTTAAGAAGTGGTGCGAGTGAGCACACCCCTGTCCTGCTTCTGCCACCAGAGGGGACACACTTGATGCCTCATCATCAGGTAGGACATTAGCAAAATATTTTTATAGATACCTTCTAAGAGATTAAAATTTTACATAACACACACCATATACATATATGTGCACACGTGTACCATGCACCTCTGCACACACGTGGTTGGCCTTGGGACCTGGTCTTCAGCCCCAGGTGGGGGCTACCTTCTGGCCCGTCCCTCCCACCCCACGTAGCACAGCCTCTGTGGCCACCAGAAGACCCAGGTGCTGACTGCCTCCAGGTCTGCGGCGGGCCTCCGTCTCTGGAGCCCTGCCCATCCCTCTCTGCATCTTACCTGGGCCTTCAGGCTCACCTGGGAGCTCTGTGTCTTCGGCCTGGCCGCTGCTCGTGGACTTCCGGTGGACACGCTCCCCTCGGCCATGCTTACTTACTTGGAGTGTTGGCTTTGCTCCCAGGCCTTAGCAGAAGCTTGCTCCCACTCCTGGGCTACAAACTAAAGCCCATTAATCAGCCTGAAGTGTCTCCGGCAGCCTGAGGAGTGTGTGACTGCAGCAGTTAGACCACGTGCCGCGTGCCCCGGGCTCCCTTAGAGCAGGCGCAGTGCTGAGCTGACCAGCGTCGCCCTGTGGCCCCGCCGCTGTGGTTACACCTCCCTCATTGCCTGGGCTCTGGCCTTCCAGGCAGGCTGTCCACTCTTTGCCCAAGGTCCAGGGGCCCGGTGAATCCCCCTCTGTGTTCCTGCTGAGGTGATCACATGGAAGAAGTCCTGTCACAGAATCAGATGAGGGACGCCATGCAGACACCTTAGAACAGAGGAGAGCTGAGTCCAGGCTAGGTAGGTCAGCAGGTGACATTATACATTAGCATAGCACCTCGGGGAGGGAGGGGCCGGGTAAGAACCCTGGGCAGCAGACATGACCAGCCGCAGGGGCCAGCTATCTTCAGCCCTCAGGGAGCCCACGTAGACCAGGCCTCCAGCCCCCAGGGAGCCCGCGTGGACCAGGCCTCCAGCCCCCAGGGAGCCCGCGTGGACCAGGCCTCCAGCCCCCAGGGAGCCCGCGTGGACCAGGCCTCCAGCCCCCAGGGAGCCCGCGTGGACCAGGCCTCCAGCCCCCAGGGAGCCCGCGTGGACCAGGCCTCCAGCCCCCAGGGAGCCCGCGTGGACCAGGCCTCCAGCCCCCAGGGAGCCCGCGTGGACCAGGCCTCCAGCCCCCAGGGAGCCCGCGTGGACCAGGCCTCTGGTGTCTCAGCTACAACTGCTTGACAGTCTGATGTAGTCTGGAGTTTATACATGCAGTGTTCACCCAGGATATGAAATTCATGATGAACACATTCTCTGAAATGACTCCAAGCATTAGAATTAGATTCAGGAGAAGAACCTGCCAATTTTCCGCCAGATTAAATGTCAAAATATCAAATTATATTGCTGCTAACCTGCAGAACCTAAATTAATCAGAACAATGAAGTTAATAAACAAAGGGATCTAAAAAACCAGCCTTGGCAAAGGTGACACAAATCCAGCTTTCTTGGGGACTTAGAGTGAATTCCCCCTCAGCCCTCAGCGGGAACAGCCCAGAAAATGTCAGTGTGGGATGGCAGGGAGGGTGGTCCCGGCACACCTGTGATTTTCACACCTGAGGCTGAGGCCACAGGGATTGTGCCAAGACATGGTTTCATCTGTTGCATGGGCTCCAGGTGTGGACCCCAGAAGCTGGTGTTTATGCCCTGCTCATAGACAGTGCAAAGGAAGCCGGGGCGCCCATTCCTCAAGGCTGGGGGACAGGGAGGCACACCTCTCCAGCGGAGGTTTCTCCCTGAGAGCCCAGGGTCAGACCTCCCACCGCAGAACTGAGGACGGTCACGTGTGGGTGTGGGTCAAAGCCGCTAAGCTTGGGCTAATTTGTCCCAGCAGCCATGGAAACCTACACATGCAGCATCCATTAATTACAGAGCAATTAGTGCCTGTTTCCTAGGGAGATACTTTGAAACTAGATGAGTTTCCTGCCCCTCCAAATCCTGCCTGCCAGATTCCCATCGCTCAGGATTCTGGGAGAGTCATCACTGCCTGCTTGTCTGCGCGGTGATATCCGAAGCCTTTGTCAGCTGGAGTTTTCCTTGAGGCAGAGCCTGTCTTCTGGGCCCTTACGCCGTGTGTGCATCGGTGGAGCTCCAGGGCACGCCCCCGAGGGCCCAAGAGGCCCACCTGGCCTCTGTCTCTTTGGGCACACCCCTGTCTCCTCACACGTTCTCACCCTGCCCATTTGTCCTGTGCTTCCCGCCCTCACCCAGGGTGGGAGTGAGCAATGCACGGGGCTCCGCTGCAGCCCTCGGGTCAGAGTATATGTGTGTGCAAAGATGGGTGCACATCACGCGTGTGTATCTACATGCATTTGTGTGTATTTGTGTACATGTATATGTGTCCATGTGACTGTGTATATACACATGCATGTGTACGTGTATATCTGTCATTATGTGTGCACTACATGTCTATGTCTGTATGTTGTATGCATATGTACACACATGTGCACATCTGTGTGTGTGTTCCTTTGCTAGGACATCCTGGGGTCCAGGGCCCTGTACACCTCCTTTCTTGACCCAGGTGACCTCAGTGCTTGACCCCAGGCAGTCAGGTGTGCTGGAGCTTGCGTGGCCTCCTCTCCTTGGAGCCAACCTCGACTTTCACCCACCGCCCCATGGAAGGATGTAGGGGCGGTGCCCCGCCATCTTCGCCACCCCTGACTAGCCCAGGGCCCTGGCTGCCCAATGTGGGATCAGGCATTCTGTCCCTCCAAGGAGAGAGCACTACGCTGATTGGACTAGCAGCCCATGAGGTGCCCGGACACGCCAGCCAGCCCCTGAGTATCTGATGCAGAGGGCGCTGATCGCTGGCCAGGGAGCCGCCTGGGGAGCCTGTGCCTGGGAGGGGTTGGAGTCGGGGGTGGGGGGGGCAGCAGTCCAGGTCTCAGGCAGGAGGGAGAGCAGAGGGAGGAGCCCGTGTCTGGGAAGAGCTCTGAGGCTTGCAGGAGAAGGGGCTTTGCCTGTGAGGAGCTCAGAAAAGATGCTTTTAACATGTGGCTGGTTGTTATGGTTCCAACTCTCCTTTATTCTTTAAGACAGCAGTAAAAAATTAAACTGCATTTCGTTAGGCTTGGCTGTCTCTGCCCCTTGGGGACTCCCCCCCCCCCCAGCTGCAGCAGTGGAGTGAACTCACAGATCGCAGCATGGGGGAGGGGCATCCAGAGACCAAGAGGCCCAGGGCCCATCCTGACCCAAATAAACATCTGCTGCCCCAGCCATTTCCCTCACTGCCTCGGCTCCTGGAACCAGCTTGCAGGGCAGACTCCGCCATCAGGTAGGAACAGGGCTTCTGGGTTCTGGCCACCTGCTCCCACCCAGTGCTGCCCGCGTTAGGCACAGTGCACTGTGCGGGGGACTAGGACATGAGGACCAGGAAGCCCCTCACCATGCAGCCTTTGCCTGGCTCACCAAGGGCAGGGAGAGGATCCAGCTCTGCCATGGTGAGAACCCAGCTCTGCCCTCTGCTCTCACCATGGGGGGTGAGGACCCAGCTCTGCCCTCCCCTGCTCACCATGGGGGGTGAGGACACTGGTCCTTTCCCCTCCTCAGCTCTGCAGAGCTGCTCCTGGTTCTGCAGGTAGTGGACCTGTGCCTCCGGTCGGTGCCCTGTCTCCAGGGCAAGCGGGTCTGCAGCTGCACCAGTACTCCAGGCCTCGATGGGCCCCTGTCCTGACCCCTCCCTGCAGCGCCCCAGCCCCGGGGCCTCCGGGCCTCCCTCCGCTCTCTTGGTTCCCAGCCGCCTCCTCCGCCTCTCTGGTCCCACACCTGGCAGACCGGCCTCTGGGCCGTGTTCTCGGCAGTCAGCCCTACCTGGGCACCCCAACCAAGCCAAAACTGCACCTGGCCCTGACTTTTGTGTCTGAACGCTCCCTGTGTTTCCCCCTCATGGCAAGGCCAGGCCTCAGGAAAAGAAGCGAGTACCTGCTCCCTCCCAGGTGTCCCTGTGCTGCCCCGGCCCTGCGGCCACTACCGTGGCTGGGCGGCACCATGGGTGCTGAGGCTTCTGCAGCACTGCAGAGATGCCCAACTCTGAGGGGAGGAAGGTAATAACACCTGACAAGTTTTATTTTTACACGATCTGTCCAGCCGCAGGTGGGGCTTATGTAACTCAGGCGAGGATGTTTGCTAAGGCTAAGGCGAACCCAAAAAAAAAGAGAAAGAAGGGAGGGAGGGCAGGGTGGAGAAGGAGGGAGAGAAGAAGGGGAGAGAGAAGGACAGAGGAGGAGAGGCAGAGAGAGGGAGGTGCGAGTCTCCAGTGGCTTGGGCCTCGGATGCTGGGACTGCCCTTGGCCACCCCCTGGTGGTCTTGAGTGTCCACTACAGGTGTGGGTCACCTGGTTGACCACCCAGAGAGCAGAACTCTTCCTCACAGTAACAAAATGACCCTCTGAAGGGAGGCATCAGGAAAAGCCCAGCCACCAGGACCAAGAGCAGACCCCGCCGCTCCTGGGGGTCCACACAGCTCCTGCAGGTGAGGGTGTCCTGACCCTGGAGGCTTGGGGCTTGTGTGATGGAGTTGGGTCTTCCTCGGCCAGGTCTAACCGGGTCATGCAGGTGGATGGGCTGCCTCCCTCTGACAGGGAAGCCTGTGTCTGGGGGGTGAAACTGGTGTGTGGTCCCACATTCAGCAGGGGCCATCTCATCGTTCCTCATCCCTGATCTTCCCAAGGCTGGGAGGTGAGGGGGCCACAGCCTGGATTCTACAGCAAAGACCTTGCTCAACAGCTGACAAAGGGCACCTACCACCCCATGACTGAGCCCATCCAGGATGGGGCTTGGTGACCACCGAGCCCACTGAGCACTCCAGCCCAGCTGCACCCGGCTCCTCCAGAGACCAGTGGTGGCTCTGAATCTCCAGATCAACAGAGACTGTCTAAGCTGAAAGCCAGGGAGAAAAGGTGAGTTCAAGAACACACGGAAAGTAAATAGTACAGGCAGTTGACAGAGGTGTGTTCTAGAGTTCCAGAAGTAGATGAGAAAGACATCAGGATAGAAACGTCTTTAAAGGAAGAATGGCCAAGAAGTTTCCTGAATTTGATGAAAATGGACCTTTATAGAACTAAGAAGCCCAGCAAGTCCAAAGCAGAAAATATATGAACTGCGTCGAACTCCCAAAAAGAGAGACTCTTGAGCCAGAATAAGATGAAACGTAAACACAGCAGAACAATGATACCAGGGATGGAAGCTCTGTCAGGAGGGTGAGCACATCTCCAAAGTGGCAGGAAAGCCTGCCAACCAGAACCCATCCAGCAAATACGTCATAAATATATTTATTTAAATAAAGGTAGAATAAACATATCTTCAGATAAGCAATTATTTAAAGAATTTATAACCAGAAATCCATACTGTAAGATATCGTATAGTAAAGGCTGATAGGCATTGAAACCAGGTGGAAATTAAATCTACAAATTTAACATGAAGCAGACCAGAATGGAAAATATGTGAGTAAATGTATAAAAAATGTATTCCTTTTTATTCTTTCAATTATTTAAAAGACACATGACTGTTTAAAATGATAGCATTGTTTTTTGGAATTTATGATTCATACAGATTTAAAATACATGAAACAACTGCATGAGGAAGAGTGTCACGAGGTTCTTGTGGCTTAGTGAATGGCCCAACCATGACGCTAAGCAGACAGTGAAGCTGAAAGAAGGAACTTCCAATTCTGAGAGCAGATATTAAGATAATTGTGCAAAGAGGCAAAGGTAGGAAGGAAACCATGACTTCCGGGAAGATGGCGACCGAGAAAAGCAGCGTTTATAAGTCCTGCTAACACTCAATCACTACTGCCACAAAATCAGTGCTTTCTATAGCCAGAAAACACTATCAGCAGAGAAATAAAAACTGTAAATACAAGAGACAGAGAAAAAGAAGACTAGGAGAACAACCAGAGACCAGAAAAGAAACCCACCCGCATTGCGGTGGCAGGAGCCGTGCCAGTGCCATCTTGCCTCACAACACCAGGCTCCAGAGAGGAAAGGTAAACAAGGAGCTGAAGTGAGCAGCTACGGATCATTTGGGTGTAATTCAGCAGTTCTTTCAGTGCAAAGAACATCTAAAACTCCCAGTGCCAAGTTCATCACGCCCTCCAGGGACTCAGAACAGAGCTCAAAACCAGAAAAGAAATACGCCAGCCTCACGGCCTAGGGCAAGGCAGCAGTGCCATATTACCAGCAGCAGTGGTGAGTTCACCACACCCTCAACGGCTCCAGATCAGCGCACTCAACAACCGTAAGTGAAATTGTGGCCCTCTACAGGAGAAACCCCAGCACTGCACCCCCAGGGACTTGCGCATCTTTGATAATCTCCCTGGGTCTGAGATTTTGCAGTCCAACCCAGTGAAAGAGTAGTGGTGGCAGAGATACCACACCCTGGTCGCAGCTTTCCGTGGGAAAACGCCCAGCCCGGCACCCCCATGGTCTCGTGCAGCCTCAATTAACTCCCTGGGACTGAGACTTTGCGATACAAACCAGTAAAGGAGTAGTGGCAACTGAGATTACCACAGACGTGAGATCCAGAGCACCCTAAGTGAAGTCGTGGTGACCCTAGGAAAAACCCAGAGAAGGCACAAACTTCTGAAATCATGGGAAAGAGGAACAACAATAGAGCAATGAATGCCCACAACCCCACAATATCAGAACCTGGTAGAAAGCCACTGGGGGAATTAATGTATATTCAATTAACTTTATTTTTTGTGTGTGGTACTGTGGGTGGAACCCAGGGGCTTTTCTACCTCTGGGCTACACTCCCAGACCTATTTTATACTTTATTTGGAAACAGGGTCTCACTAAGTTGCCTCACTACATAGCTGAGGCTGACTTTGAACCTGTGCGATCCTCCTGTCTCAGCCTCCCAAGCGCTGGGATTACAAGCGTGTGCCACCACACCTAGCTCCATTAACTTTAAAGAAGGCAGAAAAGAAAGGACAGAGAAATAAAAATATAAGGAAGCAAGGAAAATTAATAAGAAAATGATAGACATAAATACAACCACATCAGCAATTATATTAATCAGAAGTGGATTAATCCTTCTAATTAAAAGGCAGAGGTTATCAGACTGGATTTAAAAAGTAAAAAAGTGAGCTGGGCAAGGTGGCACACACCTGCAATCCCAGTACTTGGGAGGCTGAGACAGGAGGATTCCAGGTTTAAGACCAGCCTTAGCAACTTAATGAGACTCTGTTTAAAAAGAATTAAAGGGCTAGGAGTATAGCTTGAAAGGAGAATGTCCCTAGGTTCAATCTCCAGAACCCCCAAAACAAAGCAACAAATGCTATTATTAGGAGACAACATTTTATTTTATTTTATTTTATTTTATTTTTAGGAGACAATATTTAAATACAAAAGTTCAAATACATAGTTCAAATACATAGTTCAAAAGCAAAAGGATGAAAAGAGACAAAATTGCCAACAGTAAATACACAACGAAATCTATAATAAGTTAATATCAATTACTCTATTACTTAATATTAGAACAGAGTTAAACAAGGAATATTACTAGAGATAGAGGGCCAACATATCAGTAAAATATAAGAATCATAAATATGGCTCGGCATGGTGCCACACACTTATAATCCCAGTACTTGGGAGGCTGAGACAGGAGGATCCGGGTTCGCGACCAGCCTCAGCTACTTAGTGAGATCCTGTTTCAAAATAAAGAATAAAATCAGGCTGGGGATGTAGCTCAGAGGTAATATGCCCCTGGGTTCAATCTTCAGTACCACAAAAAAATCATAAACATGTATGCATCTAATAAAAGCACTTCAAAATACAAAAAGCAGTGACTGAAAATTAGTCGATTTTTTCACATTTTATTTTATTATTATTTTTTGTAATCATGCATCATTTTGGAATACAAGACTTTAGAGGATATGCAAATGCATATCATCCAATAAGCCCTCATCCAATCCCCATCCCATTCCCTCCCCCTCCCTCGATCCCATGGTTAATTGGTGATTATCTTTGATATAATTGTTTACGCGCCTCATGAGTTTTAAAGAGATTCCATCCTCCCCCATCCCCTCCCCTCTGATTGGTCATCTTTATTGCTTCTCAATAGAGCCCTTTCTACTACTCAACCTCCTCCTGTTACCCCTTTCCTCCTAGTTCTTGCTAATTAAGGGAAGCATCTGGATTTTATTTTCTGTGCTATTTCTCTGTGTATGCCGCATTGCAAGCTCCGATCCCACTCTTGACGGCTCCAGTAGTGCCCTGGCCACCCGGGGGACTCTGATCCCAACCTCGCTGGCTCCAGCACCAGCCTTGCCTCATGGGAGGCCCCGATCCTGGCCTCACTGGCCCCCGCACCAAACTAACCCCTCGGCTTGCTCTGCTCCCGGCCTCAGAGGCCCCAGCACCAGCCTAGCCTCATGACAGGCTCCAATCCCGGCCTCACTGACCCTGGCACGGGCCCAACCCCTCGGCAGGCTCCTATCATGGTCTCGCAAGTCCCAGCTCTGTCCTTGCCTCACGGCAGTTTCCGAATCTGGCCTTGCTGGCCCCAGCACCGGCCTTACCCCTCAGCAGAGTCCGATCCCGGTCTTGGAGATCCCAGCACCAGTCTTGCCTCGCGGCAGGCTCTGATCCCAGCCTCACTGGCCCCGGCACCGGCCTAACCCCTCGGCAGACTCCAATCCCCGCCTCGGAGGCCCCATCACCTGCCTTGCCTCACAGCAGCCTCCGATCCCAGCCTCGCCGGCCCTGGCACTGACCTCACCTCTCGGCAGGCTCCAATCCGAGCACCCTCTTCACCCAGCAGGTTGTCCCATGTTCCCGAGGGTGCGTGGTGGTAGTATTCTGCCTCTGAGGTAATTTCTTCAAAAGTTCCAGGTGTATTACGTCAGATCTCTGCCTCCCCCGAGTACTTGCCGCTGCCAATATGACTGCCTCCACCATTTCAAATCTTTCCCAAGCTCATTTCCCATACCACATAATGTCCAGGGTTCCTAAGCATGCGCAACAGTAGCATTTGACCTTTGGGGTAATTTCTTCAGAGGATCAGGGTGGGTTGGCTCAGGTGACTGCCTCTCCCAAATACAAGTCTCCACCACCATCTTGGCCACTGCTGCCGCCACTGCCTTCCTCCTAGGTCTCCGCTAAGCTCTCTCCTTACATGTGATGTCCAGGATTCTTAACGATGTAGAGAAGCCTCAGTCCTCCTTCACGGGGAATTTTTCCAAAAGTTCCAGTTCAGATGGATATGTTTTGTCTGCATCTCCAATATTCTAGCTGCTGCCGCAGCCATTTTAACCCTCTCAAATATTTTTCTTTTCCCTTTTATTTTTTTAATAAGAGAAGAGAGTATATGTGGTTTTGGGAGGATGTGGGATCAGGCACTCAGTAGTGATGAAAATTTTTTTTCTTTCTGGGTGTGTGTGGGGGGGTCGCCTAAGGGTGCCCCGCCCGTGCCCGCCCACCCACCCGGGGTCAGGGCCTTGCAGCCCGGACCTCCTGAAAATTAAAGGGTGAAATATACAAATTTGCAATCATAGTTGGATATTCAAACACAGCCCTCTCACTAGCAGAACAATAGGCTAAACGGGTGGTGAGGATAAAGGTCTAACATCCTCCACACTGGCCTAATGGCATTCACAGGTGCCTCCTGATAATGTCAGAGCACCCATTCTTTTCAAGTACATATTGAATCTTTGCTAAAAGAGTCACATGTTGAGCCAAAATCAATTTTTAATACATTTCTAAACATTGAAATCATATGATGTGTTCTCTGGTCACAGTGAAATTAAATTAAGAGTTGATGCCAGTAAGATATCTAGGAAAGTCTTTCACCCTGCCAGGTATTTGGCAATTAAACAACATACTTCTGAATAGTCTGTGAGTCAAAAAGCAATAGAGAAAAAACAATATTTCAAATTGATAATGAACATATAAAAGTTCTGCTTATGTTTCCTGTATCTTTGGTCTTAAGAATAAAACTTCAGCCGGGCATTGTCACGCATGCTTGTAATCCCTGTGCTTGGGAGGTAGAGACAGGAGGATCGCGCAGGTTCAAAGCCAGCCTCGCTGGCTTAAGATACCCTGTTTCCAAATAAGAAAGTATAAAAATAGATATGGGAGTGTGGCCCAGAAATAGAAGGGTTCCCAGGAACCCCAGTACCACCAAAACAAAACAAAAGAATAAAACTTCAAAAAATTATGTTGACAAGGTTCTTCAGAGAAACATGCCCATTGGCTAGACAGGTGGTAGGTAGATGGGAAGGGGATGGTAGGTAGATGGGGAGGGGGATGGTAGGTAGGTGGGGAGGGGTGGTAGGTGGGGAGGGGGTGGTAGGTGGGGAGGGGATGGTAGGTGAGGAGGGGGTGGTAGGTAGGTGGGGAGGGGATGGTAGGTAGGTGGGAAGGGGTGGTAGGTAGATGGGGAGGGGGTGGTAATTATGTGGGGAGGGGGTGGTAAGTTGGGAGGGGTGGTAATTATGTGGGGAGGGGGTGGTAGGTTGGGAGGAAGGGGTAGATAGGTGGGGAGGGGGTGGTAGGTGGGGAGGGAGGTTGTAGGTGGGGAGGGGGTGGTAGGTGGGGAGGAGGGTGGTAGGTGGGGAGAGGGTGGTAGGTGGGGAGAGGGTGGTAGGTGGGGAGGGGGTGGCATGTGGGGAGGGGGTGGCATGTGGGGAGGGCTGGTAGGTGGGGAGGGGTGGTAGGTGGGGAGGGGTGGTAGGTGGGGAGGGGTGGTAGGTAGTGGGGAGGGATGGTAGGTAGTTGGGGAGGGGGTGGTAATTATGTGGGGAGGTGGTGGTAATTATGTGGGGAGGGGGTGGTAGGTGGGGAGGGGGTGGTAGTTATGTGGGGAGGGGGTGGTAGGTGGGGAGGGGGTGGTAGTTATGTGGGGAGGGGGTGGTAGGTAGGCAGTGGGTAGTTTGACAGCTCATAGAGTGAAGACCCTGATGACAGACGGTACACATGCGTAGATGGAAAGCTGATGCAGGCTAGACACCTTGACGTCTGGCAGATAATAGAGAATAGACAGGTAGATAGACAGTGACCGGGAGGGGCTCAGATCATGGTGGAGGCTGAAATGTCTGTTGCTGGAGAAGCAGAGGAGCGGGTGGGTGACCCAGCCGAAGGCTGAGGGCCTGAGAAGGGCCATGGCTGACGTCTGAGGGCAGCGGAGGGCTGTCCCCGGAGCAACAGAAGAGAGAATTTACCAACTTCTCCCTCCTCCTCCCTTGTCCTCAGGCCCCCGTGGACAGGTTGATACCACCCAGACTTCTTCACCAAGTCCACCAATTCAACCACCAATCGCTTCCAGAAACATCCACACAGGCACACCCAGAAGTCATCTGGAACGCCCTGTCTTGTGTTGGAAGCACGGTCCCCAATTCACCAGGGTTCGGGGACGGGGCTTTTAGACAAGTAGATTATAATAACCCTCCTCGTCAGGGGATTAATCCCTGGCGGGTGCAGGGACAGGCACACTGTCCCTCCTGGGGAGCTGAGAGGCCTCGGGTGGACGTCCCCGGGACTGTTCCTGCCCTGCGAGCCCGAGCACCCTGGAGCCACAGGGTCAGAGGCGACAGCAGAGCGGGAGGAAGGACAGCTCCAGCGCCCACCTGCAGTGGGAGAACCCAGGTGCAAATCAGGCGAGAAGCCTGAAGAGTGACTTGAGCAAAATTTATACTCATCAAGTGAGGAGCAAGAAGCTCTTACATTTTCACATCAATCAATCTGCATTTGCAAACATCTTTATTCAGTTTCACTTTATTCCGTTTTCGCTTAGAGATCATTTGAATTTTAATTTCAATAGCTCAAAACATAAGGGCTGTTGTTCTTGCCCGTTTTCTGGCAGGGGAAATCAGAAGCTCCTCACCCAAAGAAAAATAAGCTTAACAAATAATGAATACAGAACAAATGACTAATGCTTAATTTTTTATACTTCTATGAATATTTCAACAAATAATAGGAAGTTCCTTTAGATGGCAATAATAAGGCCACCAGGGAGCCAGGGCCAGGCTGGGCCCTCTTCTCCCTGTGACCCTCTCAAGGTCATTTGTTCAAAATTAATTCAGGAGCGACTTTCATTTTCCAGTTCCTTGAAGAGGTCTCCGTATTCATCACGGACCTCCCAGTCCTGCCCGGGCGCTTGCTGAGGAACAGCGCCAGCTCCTCCCTGGAGGCCCGCCTGCCTGTGCCTGGGAGGGTCTGTCCTGACTTCGGGACTCTGTAGCGCTGCCTGGGCTGCATCCTGGGGGTAGGGGCTTGCCTGTGCAGGCACCTGGGCCTGGGGGAGCAGCAGCCTGGCACGCCATGCCACACACTCCCACTCACACACGTATTTGCACGGGGCCTCAGGGGCGAGGGTAGCAGTGGGGAAGGCCTCTCGGGCCACCCAGTAGCCTGCCCCAAGAAACGGGTTTGCTAAACGCTTGGTTTTGGCTGGTGCAGAAAGCTTGACATTTCTGGCTTTCCATCCTGTAACGGCAGCCCCCTCCTTCCTGCTCGAGCTTTTGGAAGCAGGACTAAAGCCAGCCTCAGCTCAAACATCTTCAGAGTTCTCAAGGCGCGTGTTAAATTCATTAACTGATAACATCATCTTCTCTGCCTTTTTTTTTAAAAAAAAGCTTAAAAATAAAGCCCTGACCCCACTGGCACTGGCGCTTCTCCCTTGGTCTGAGCAGTCCGGCCCGGCTTGCGGGCAGAATGTCTCCAGGGCCCAGAGCGCCTCCTCGCCTCAGGAGCCTGGACTCACCAGTGAGAGCTTTCCCTCCAAAGGACCGCTGAGGCTTGCTGGGTTGTGGCTAGGCCAGGCCAGGCCGCTTTCAAGGGCAGTGTTTGATAAATGCCGTCTATTTGAAGAACACAACCGCCTCTGACTTTGCAGGGAAGGGTGTCTCTCCTCAAGTGGGAGGTGGGAACACCTTCTCTAATCTCACAGGGAGCAGAGCCTAGGACTTAACCTTGCTTGCTGGCCACGAGAGGCAGTAGTCAGGCAGGGCCATCCCGACTCCCTGGGGCCGTGGCGGCCACATGCCAGGCAGGACCCATCTCCAACCTCAGCACTTCCTGTCCACACCCTTCATCCTGCATGGCAGAAGGTGGGGGGCGTGATCTTCCTCTCGGGGGTCAGATGACCTTTACAAGTTTATTTGTCTGGCTACTCCCTGGGTGAGGAATAGTTATCACTCTGCTTTCCCCTGGAGGGTTTTGGACTCCTTCTCTTTAGCTTGTGGGTTTCTCTAGAATTTCTGTGGTGTGGGAGGGAGGTGAGGTGCCCACCCTTGCCTCCTCCTGGGGGACACGCCTTCCAGAGCAGGGCCACCTTGAGCGTGGGAGCTGTAGCTGGCTTCCCGCCTGAGTCCAGGACTCCAGCCGCTGGGCGCTGCTCATGGCGGGCAACGGTTCTAACTCGTGTGTGGCGAAATGCCCCTTATCTTGTAGAACTAGTCTTTCCCCACTCCTGCTGCAGAAGTGTTTTTAATTCGTGTATATTCTGCTTCTCATAATATACTGAGAATGAACTTCCCCAGCCCCTGAACACACACATGTGCATGCTTGCACTCACAGGACTTACTATTGGGACCCACCCAAAGAAAGTTCCCTTGGGAGAGTCAATATCTGGGCAAACTCGAGCCTTTCTACCTGAGAACATGGACGTTTGCATATTTTCCAGTGTTCTAATTTCTGATCTTTGGTAGCATTTAAAGTTTTCTTTGGGAATTTTTTAAACTTCTTGTTGGATTTGCTCCTGGGCATGCTACCGATGCCATTATTGTAAGTGGAAGCGCTTTCTCGTCTTTATTTGGACTGGTCCTTGTTACGTAAGAGGCATATGAATTGTTGCAGTTTATTCTGCATCCTGCCCACGGTTTCTGCTGGGCAGAGTGTTTCCGGGTATCCATCCGAGCCTGCAACCACAGCCTCCTGAGTGCCGGGACTTTGCCTCCTCCCTCCATGTTCATGAATCTGGTCCTCTGTCCTTAGACAATTGATACCTGATGCCTGAGTCTTGTTCCTGACTCACGGAGGAATCTTGTTAGGTAGGACGTTGGGAGATGCTCATGTATCCCTGACTATTTAGTTATTAATTCTGGATTTTATCACATGCCGTGTAGACACCTATGGGACAATTATGTTTGTTTCTCTTTAAGCCCGGGAGAAGCCAAATTATAATAATACATCTTAGTGCTAAGTCGTGGACTCCTGGGTGACCCCTCCAGGCCACCGCACATCATTCTGTGTGCTGCTAGCTTTTCCTGGTAATAGTTTATTTGAGATCGTTACGCTGATGTTCCCAGGCAGACTGGTCTGCGGTTTCCATTTCCGCACGACCCCCTTGTCGTGTTGAGCACCACCGTCACTCTGCCTTCCAGAGTTGATTTCGAAGGGGAAGCAGTGGTTTCCTCGGCTCTGGCGCGGTTCTTCTTCCCCTTAGATGCTTTCCTCACTTCCCCATGGCATTTTCTGGGCAGAAGTGAGCAGTTCCCTGTCTGCGTTCTCATTCCTCTGCAGCGATTGGTGTGTCCGGAGGTTGTATCCTAGAGAGCTCCCCCGCTCCATGTTTTCCTAGAAAAGAGTCTGTAAGCCGGGCGTGGTGGCGCACGCTCGTCATCCCCGCGCTTGGGAGGCGGAGACAGGAGGATCGCGCAGGTTCGAAGCCAGCCGTGCTGGCGCAAGAGACCCTGTTTCAAAAATATAAAATAGGTCTGGGAGTGTAGCCCGGAGGAAGAAGGGCTTCCAGTAACCCCAGTACCACCAAAAAAAAAAAAAAAAAAAAGAGTCTGTAAAAGGGAACTGTCCCAGGGTCTTTCATTGCAAAGGTCGCTCCCCTGGGCGGAGGAGGCCCCCACCAGGCCCCCACAGCCCCAGCGGCAGCTGCCATTCTGGATTCATGGCCAGAGGGACCAGGGAGGGAAGAGAGGCCCCTCCAGAGCCGGGCCTCCTGCGCCCAGCCCTCACCCCGGCCTGGGACCCACAGAGCCTACTGGCTCACTATCTTGCCAGAGTTCCTTTTTAAAATAATAATAATTTTAAAAAAGATTGAAATGACCAAACCTCTTGGTACGTGAACGGAGGAAAAGATCCCACAAAGACTCACCAAGTGAGGAGTGGGGGGAGACGAACCGCAGAAGATCGAGATGAGGTTGTGCACGATTCTGTGCTAATGGTTTAAAAACCAGGATGCAGTCCGGACGTGGTGGCGCACACTTGTAATCCCCACGCTTGGGAGGCAGAGACAGGAGGATGGCACAGGTTCGAAGCCAGCCGCGCTGGCTTAAGAGGCCCTGTTTCCAAAAATAAAAAAAAGTATAAAATAGGTCTGGAAGTGTAGCCCAGAGGTAGAAGAGCTTCCAGGAACCCCAGTACCCCCAAACAACAACAACAACAAAAAATACCAATAAAAATCAGGATTAACCAAGTTTCCAAAGGCTCGGGATGCCAAAGCCACTTGAGGATGGCCCAACAGCTTCGGAGTAATGAGGGAGGCTCCTGGCCAGCCCCAGCTCAGCTGCCAGGCTCTCCCCGCCTGCTCCAGGAGCCTGTGTCCAACCCGCCCTCCCTCCAGGGCAGGCCCTCCACGTTGCCTGGTTCTCCAGCCTCCCCCTGCCCTGTCCCTCCATGAGCCCCGTCCTCACTCCAGTGAAGCAAATCAGGACGCTTTTATGACTTCTATTCCAAATAAAATACCCAGCCCCACACCCCCTACTCGGTGTGGCTTCTAACCTTCACACCTAGAGGCTCCCTCCTTGAGCCAAGGCAAAGCAGTGCCACTGCTCCCTCAACAAAAGCACCAGCCCTGGGAAGCAGAGTTCCTGGACTGTCCAGGGCAGAAAGGAGAGGAGAAAGGGCACAGGCATGGGCACAGTGAGACCCCGGCTCTGTGGATCATGAAACCCCGGCTCTGTGGATCAGTACAGGGAACCAGGCCCTGCATGGACGGCCATGCTGAGATGTGCTACTGCTTCCAGCTGAGGGGCTAAAGGGGGCTTCTGCTCCGGCCAGCTGGCCCTGGGACCCACACACACTCTGAGAGGCCGTGAGGTCCACTCACAGCTTCCCCAACCCGTGATTCCATTGCCGTGACCACCTAAGTACCGTGGCCCGACTCAGATGTCCGGGCTGTGCCTTCAACATGCATCCCCTTCTGTCTATGCAACTGCTTCTTGAAATGTGCAGATAATTTTAAACAGTGAACAGGACAATTCCTCCTTCCTCCCCAAGTGCAGCCGGTGCTGGAGCCAAGGACGACTCTCCAGGAGGACAGAGCAGGGCAGGGACAGTCCTCTGGCTCTGGGGCTGCAGCTGGGAAGGGCCTTGGGGTCTGGCAGAGCAGCACTGGATTCGAAGCTGGTGGCTGGGAGGAAGCTCTAACCCATCACCACCCACCCAGGTGGTGCAGCCAGGCAGCTGGCTCTGGGCGAGGGGCGACTGGAAGGGCCACAGGGCCACCCAGGATCCCGAGAGGGCGGTCGCACTGTGCCCTCGTCAAACCCATCAGAGCATGACACTGAGACCCAGGCGTTTCACTGCCTGTGAGTTATACCCCAGCAAAGGAGGAAAAGAGCCAGAAGTGGTGGCACACGCCTGTAATTCCAGAACTTGGGAGGCCGAAACAGGACAGTCACAGGCTTGAGGTCAGCCTCAGCAACTTAGCAGTGCTCTCAGCAACCGAGTGAGACTCTGTTTTATTTATTATTTAGAGAACACTTTATTAGTTTCTGTAATCAAACCCAGGTAGATAAGACCTTACATATTTAATACAGTGCGTTATCCCTGTACAAATGGAAAAAAAATTAAGTTTACCATTTCTAGACCGAGATGGCTGTTAATTTCTGTTGTCGATGTCTGTACAATTCCAACTCAACATGGTAAACTGGGATTCCTTCCCAAGGTTGACAGCACAGCTAAAGTTTCCAAAAGTCAAATTGTATATATGTGTATTTGTTTATATTTATATAAAAAGACCAGTAACAGCAGCATGTTACGCACCAATAGAAGTGACAGCTTTTCTAGGTTCTGCATCATCTGAACAAAATTGTAGCGACATCCAGCACACCCCATTTAAAAAAGAAAAAAGGTAAAACAAAACCCCAGAAAGCAGCAAAGTTCTGCTACTGTTGTGATACCTGGCACCATTTTTATTAGCTTCCCAATCATCATATACTCTGTTTTAAAGTTAAAAATATATATATAGAACTCAGGGGTGTAGCTCAAAGGCAGAATGTCCCTGGGCTCAATCACTAGTATAGCAAAACACAAAACAAAGGAAAGCAACCTCAGAAGAGCATACAGAGAATGTGGGGCTCGTCCTTGGATATGTTGGATTCAGGACAAAAAGCACTGGACTCGACAGAGGGGATACTACCACGGTACCCCGCAGCGAAGGCCTAGCTGCTGCAGGTCCCCACGCACTGAACAGAAGCGGCCCCGCTGACAGCCACACACCTGTAGGTGTGCAAGAGAATGGACGGAAATCACTAGTGGGTGAAGAGTGAGGAGACGGCCCACTAAGGAGCACAGTCAATAGCGTGATTCTAACTGATCCTTATCAGACACTTCCAGGTGCCGTGGGCATCACACAGGTTGATTGTGCATCTTAAGCCAGAGGAAGCTGCACTGAATCTCAAAGAGGATCTGTGGCTCACAGCCAGGACCTAAATCAACACGATTAAACAAGCAAGCCTCCCGTCTGGACAGTTTGAACTTTCCCAACCAACTATTGAGCAGAGGAGACATAAAATTCTCTTAAAAGATACTCAGGAAGCAATGAGGGAAAGACCTCTATTCAGGAAAATAGATCCAAGGTGCAGGAATAAGGAAGCCGATGTGAGCGATTCTCCTTTGCTTTGTTTTTTTGGTACTAAAAATTGAACCCAGGGTCTTTCTACCTCTGAACTACACCCCCAGCCTTTTCTTTTTTCTATTTTGGGGCTGGGTCTTGCTGAGTTGCTGAGGCTGGTTCCAAACCTGCAAGCCTTCTGTCGCAGCCTCCCAAGTACTACTAGAGTTACAGGTGCGTGTCACTACAGCTGGCCACATGGGCAGTTCTTACCTTGGTGTGGGCCTCGCTGCCACTCTCAGAAGACAGACTTTGCTGGCTTCTTCTTCAGGACTCTAAGCCACGGTACCACCGTGATGCTGGAGGTCACTTTGTGGGAAGATGGGACTGTGCCTGGCCCAGAGCCACACACAAATGGTCTTGTGGGCCGTGGGCCAGGTCTGGGCCTTAACTTTGTCTTCTGTTCCATTAAGATCTAATTCCTCAAATTCTCCTTGAAGCTCTGCGACTGTGTGCGAGCCCCTCAAGCTGAGTGGCTGGCTCCGCAGTTAGGTCTTTGGCATGGAGGTGCATTTTTAACAACAATAGGGAGAGAGTCTGTAGCACACTTCAGAAGGCTGGGTATGGGGGGAGGAGTGCTCAGAGGAAAACTCATAGCCCTGCACGTCTGTTAGTTAACATGAAAACAGGTGAATTAAGTATCTAACTTAAGATCTACAAAATAAAATAAGCCAGGCACTGTGGCACACACCTGGAATCCCAGTACTTAGAAGGCCAAGACAGGAGGATCGATCGCAGGTTTGAGGCCAGCAACAGCAATTTAGTGAGACCCTTAGCAACTTGGTGACATCCTGTTCCAAAATAAAAAGAACTGAAATGGCTGAGGTGTGCAGATCGGAGGTAGAACCCCTCCCCACCCAAGTTTACCATCCAGTACCAAATCAGCAAATACAAAACAGCCCAAGCTAAGCAGACAGAACTTAAAAAGGATTAGAGGAGAGATTTAATGACTGGAAAATCAGATAATGGTAGGATCAGTAAATAAATCCTGAAGCTGTTTCTTAAAAATAAATAAACAAAAAGCAATAAAACAGAGAAACCATTAGCAAGCCTAAGCAAGAGAAAGAGAGATATATACAAAATAAGACATAATGAGAAAATAGCAGAAATCAAAAACTACCTTGTTCAACTCTATACATATTAAAATCTGAATGGAATGAATGTGTTTCTAGGAAAATATTGCCCAGTTGACTCAGCAGGAGCCAGTTACCACAGGAGCAAGAGGGGTAGACGGTCAACGAGCACTTGAGTCAGGGAAAACTTTTCTTTCACCCCCCCCCCCCCAGAAAGAGCTGACCGGACAAAAGACAGATGCACGAGAAACAGATAAAGCTTTTCTTCAGTCTACTCAGGAGCTCACCAAAAAAGCAGTGAGAAGAAAGTTAGAAGTGGGGGCTTCGATTCCCTCTCAGGAGGGGAGGGGATAGAGCTTCAAGGACGTGAGAGAAACACGCGTGGGAGCTACAGGACGGAGGCTTGTTTGCGAGTCTGTCTCCAGCTTCTCACTTGGGCAGCCTTCTCCCTGGTGCAGGGTCCCTCCCTCCTACGGAACCAGAGGACTGAGTCCTGGAAGACCGCGTCCCTGTGGGTGAGGTGAGTGCAGAGAAGGCCCCTGGACTGTTGGCTCACATGCCTCGCAGTGATCCAGTGATCGTGATGTCCCAGGAGCACATCCTGGCCCCCGATGCCCATCACGTGCATATCCACACACACACCCGTGCATAAACACACACACACAGTCGTACATGCACACAGCCCGACACATAGCACACACATATGTGTGCACACATGTGCATCTGCTCCAAGCAAGAAAGGAAAGAAAGTCTAGTTTCCCCAGCTGCAGCAAACCTTGAAGGAACCATGATCCTGGCCCTGGGAAGCCTGTGCCGAGCACAAGAAGAACCTGTCTCCAAATCCTCCTGTGATTCGGATAACCTTACTTACCAACATGGAGGCACAAATCCTGCAGTGAGACATTCGCAAATGAGCACACTGAAAGAAAGTGAGGGAGAAATCACACCCATTCTGGCTTAGAAGCTACACCATCTGAAAAACGTCAGTCACGCTAAGTCAGTCTGTACCCTGAATACAGCCCCGGAGAAGATGCCAACAGTATGTGTTTGGCTTTGTGTTTGGTGCATTTTCTTAACTAGACTAGATGATTCAGCATTTACATATAAACAAACATGTAAATACAGCCTTGAAAGATGTTAAAAACAGACAGTTGAGAGGATGGCTTCCGTAGCAGATGTTGAAACATATTGTAAATCGGAACAACCAAAACAGCATGTGTGAGCCCCAGTGCAGACAGACACGGGGCAGAAGCATGCAGGACTGAGTGTATGGGAGGCCTCATCCCTAACGAAACGGTTCAGCAAAGACTCAAGCAGGAGAAAATGAAGCCGTCACCCCAGGGTGTGGACGCCTTCATAGTCTTGGAAATAGACATATCTAAGGGGACAAGGAGACAGCCCGATAAACCAGGCTACATTTAATTTAAAAATTCTGGCCGCGAAAAGTCAAAATGAGCAAAATCAAAGAAAATATCAACAAAGTACAAGACATATTTTTTTTTTGTAGTACTGGAGATGGAACCCAGGGACATTCTATCTCCAAGATACATTCCCAGCCCTATTTTTTATTTTTATTTTGAAACAGGATCTCACTGAGTTGCAAAGGGTCTCATTAAGTAGCTAGAGGCTGGCTTTAAACCTGCATGATCCTCCGGTCTCAGCCTCCCAAATGCTGGAATTACAAGTGTGCGCCTCTACGCCCAGCTTGAGACATACTTTCAACTCATACCACAAAGATGTAATTTCCCTGCCCATATAAAGCGCCTGACAAATCCAGTTAAATTTACCAGGAGCTCAACAGAAACCACTCGTAAAGAAAATGACGACCGGCCAACAGAAAAGGCACAGAGTAGAGACCGGCAACGGGATGCTCAAATTAACTCCATGGACACACGCAAGCTAAGACCACAATGGGAAGACATATGCTCAGCACCAGGCGGAACTTGATGAGTCCGACAATGTCCGGCCTTCGTGGGCAGGGTGGAAAGAGACGGCCACGCTCGGTCCTCGTCAGTGGCGATAAAGTAACGTGTCACCTCTGGAGACACGTCCAACAGAGTCCCTCATGTTCCAGGTGTGCTGTAGCCTCTGGTGTTGCGATCCACTCTGGGTGGTGGCAACCAAGAAACAGAGCACGGTTCTCTCCTGTTCACCTTGAACTTGACAGAGGGCCAGTCTCCCATTGTGGATGCCACGGGACCACTCTGCTGGAGACAGTGGACTCGAACCTGCAGAAATGGCGTCTGCTGGAACAACCCCAACGCTGACTAGTTTCTCCCCTGCATTTGCTTACACTTGATTTTTTGCCCCTGAAAGCACTAATAGGTCAGGTCCCTCCCTTCTCCTATGGGACCCCACAGCAGGGACAGGAGGCAGAACCCCAGAAACCAGAAGTGGAGATATCGTGAGATGCTAGGTGTCATGAGACTCCGGATGCTGTTAGAGAATCAGCATTCCCACACTGCTAGGCCCACCCCAAACCCCCCACTTAAAACATCGGTACTTCTACTCCTCCACATGACTCTGCTGGCTGACTGGGACTACTGGCCGACTCTGCTGACCCCGTGGCTCATCGGTCCCTTCCCCCACAGCCAACAGACCAACCCAAAGGCACCAGTTTATGAGGCTGATTAAAGTCGCTTTTAATAACCTGATTGGTGTTTTCTTCCTTTGCGACTCTTCAGCTCAATTTCAACATCACCTTTGGTGCACAAAACCTGGGAGAATTTTTGTATTTTTTTTTCTTTTTTGAGCTTCAGACTCTCTGACCCATGCCAGGCTTGCTGGATGGTGTGTGCCCTACAGCCGCTCAGGCCCCAGTGCACGCCCTGCAGCTGCATGCCTGCCGCTGCTGATCCAGCTCCCCACTCTTGCATCCCACAGAGGTCTTTCAGACTGGGTAAGCTCCTTCCCTTCCTCTGTTAAACAGGTTCCAGGTTCTTGCCTCCTCTCCAGAATTGGGTTTCCTACCATTCCACTGGAATCTAAAATCCAAGCACTTGGTGATCCATTGCTCTCCAGTCCACTGGGACCTCCCCTTGGACTACCAGGTCATCCTCCAGTTTTGAGAAGGGATTGAGACGTCTTTCCCTATCTCTTAACCCCCATTCCCAAACGACTGGTCAGGAAAATGGGGACTCTTGTTTCCTGTTCTTCGTTCTCTCCTACCAACCAGACATGGGAAGCCAACCTCCAAACTTGCGGAAGACTTGCACTCTGAGCACCTGTCTGGCCGTGATATGATAATGGGTCATGGTGGCCCGAGATCTTTGTAAGCGGTCTGGAACATGGTCAGGAGTCCTCTACATCCAGGCTTTCTTTTTCCTGCATTCCTCTCCCTCCAACCACTCTCCCCCATCAGCTGCCATTTTGTATGGCGGGTAGTCGCTACCTTGTGACATCATAGTCGCCATCTTGGTCTTCATCTTGTGACGTTGTACAGTTGCGACCTTTTGATGTTACATGGTTGCCATCTTGGTTGCACTCTTGTGATGTTGCAGTCACTGTGTGGTGACGATGCATGGTCCTCCCTTAAGGGACCAACTCAGGAGGCTTTTACCCTCTACCCACTTAGATCCATCTACTGATGCAGGATATGTGGTGTTGGCAACCCATTTCATTGGGCAATCAGCCCCTGATATTCAGAAAAAAATTTAAAAGGCTGAGGATGGTCCTCAAACTCACATCCAAGATTTGGTGAACATGGCATGTAAAGTCTTTAATTCCAGAGAGGAACAGGTGGAAATGGAGCATACACTCTGACTTCACCAAAAGGCAGATTTGCAGGCTCAAGCCCTGGTAGCTGCCCTGTGGCCAGATGTGGAGGCTCAGCCCTCTGGAGCGCCACCTAGGGGTGGAGGATCCCAATGACAACTACCTCCAGGAGCCTGTCTCAAGTATGAGAAAGCCATGCCCACCAACCAGACCATGCTCAGTGTGCGGCCAGGAGGGCCACTGCAATGGTGCCCTTGGAAAAGTGGTGAGCCCCACCCAGGTGCCTCCACACAGGGGGACCACCCTTCCAGACCAGGCCACGCTGTTGCCCCTACTCGGCCTGGCCGAAATCTGATGGCTCCCAGACTCCTCAACTTCGATCCACCTTGCCAGCCCAGAGTAACTCTCAAGGTAGCAGGTGAGCCAATCTCCTTTTCGGTTGATTACTCAGCCCTTCCATCCTTTTGGGTTCTAGTTTTCTTTTCCAATCTTGGTCCAGGGGATTGACAGCAAGCTCTCCTGCCCATGTACTATAGGCCCTCTTTTACAGGACAAAATTGCCCTGCCTGAGTCTCAGGCTGAAGCAGTCATTCACCTAATACATAATTCCCTACATGTTGGGCCTATTGTGTTTAAACATTTCCTAAGCCCCTTGTTTTATTCTCCTCTCCTGCGACAGCTGATTAGTAAAATCACTGCCTCCTGTTCTACTTGTGCTGCTGTGTCTGTCTCCCCAAGGAGGCCTTTTCCCCTCTTTTCCTACCCACCAAATGAGAAGACATTTGCCAGGACAGGACTGGCAAATTGACTTCACCCATATGCCGTCTCACAAAAAAACTAAAATATCTTCTTACCATGGTCAACACCCTAACAGGTTGGGTAGAGGCTTTCTCCTCAAAGGACCAGATGGCCAGCATGGTGGCCAGTGTTCTATGCTCGGACATCATCCCTCGGTTTGGACTCCCTAATTCCTTACAGTCTGATAATGGACCAACATTTATTTCTAAGGTTCTCAACAGGTGGCACAGGCCATGGGCATTTCTTGGAAGCTCCACATCCCACATCGGCCACAGTCATCAGGAAAGGCACCTTCTTAGGGAAAACGCTGACCCATATCTTCCCCAACCTGGGACTGAAGAAGCAGCTCCACACCCGGCAGCCAAGGCCCTTAAGCCAGAGGACTGAGTCCTCCTCAAGTCACTCCAACGGAAACATTTCCAACCACGGTGGCCTGGGCCCTTCACAGTGATCCTCACCACACCTTCTGCAGCCCAGCTGCGGGAGGACCCCAGCTGGCACCACCTGGTTGGTGTTTGGCTCCATTTCAACATTATAAGCACAAAGCCTTTTCCTTTGTTTTTTCACAAATGTATCTTCTGTTAAAATGGCTCATGAGCTCTCAGGCTACCAAGCTGCTTTCATGTGCTCTCCTTCCTTTTCTGTGAGTCCCGGTGTACACATAGGTTAGAATCCAGGTTCAGTGAGAGAAGAGAGACTGAGAGTCCAGGGAAAGTGCAATTGAAGCCTTTATTAGCTGGCCAGAGGCAGTACCCTCAGTCCAGAAATCTGACTGGAGGGGCGTGCCGTCTGCCGGGGAGAGGGCCTTATAAGGGGGAGGAAGAAGAGAGAAAAAATCCACATGCAGGCAGCCTTGAGATGAGCAGAGGAAGCAGCCATCTTGCAGAAGCAGAACGGTGCTTATCTATATCTTATTTGGCAAGAGCTTAATGTCTCGACCTTGAGCAGCACAATTTATTGTTGTATGGTGGGGAAGAATGGGAGGGGTGGTAAGTGAAACCATGTAAATGGCCGACAGAAACAAAATGGGGTCACTTTTACTATTACATTTGGTGCAGGCACAAGAATTTGTGGAGTAATCTTAAATGTAGCCAATTAACATAGAGTATTACAAGCAAATATGTGTTCCTTCCTCTGAGTGTGTGGCCAGGCTTCCTGGGTGAGAGCGGTGGGTGAGACTGTGGCTGAGACAGAAATCTTCAAGTATTCCTGAGTAAGTGAGTGGATGGTTGGCTGGCAAGAGGGCGTGGGGTGCACAGTTTCCGGGCACACAACTGAGCACACACTCTGTGACCTGCACACATGAGCATCTGCAGGTGTGCAGAGAGGCGGGCAGGACGAGGTCTGGGGGTAGGGTGCAGCAGCAGCTGGAGGCCTCCATAGGCTGTGTGTGTGTGTGTGTGTGTGTGTGTGTGTGTGTGTGTGCGCGTGTGTGTGGTGCTGGGGATGGAACCCAGGGATGTTCTACTTCCAAGCTACACCCCCAGCCCTATTTTTTATTCTTTATTTGAAACAGGGCCTCACTAAGTTGCAAAGGGCCTTGCTAAGTAGCTGAGGCTGGCCGCAAACCCTGATGCTCCTGTCTCAGACTCCCAAGTACTGGATTATAAGTGTGTGCCACCACGCCCAGCTTTCCCGGGCTTTTTGAACATGCTCCTTGTAGAGCTAACAAATTCAGGGGTCAAGGTTGGCCAAGGGAGAAAGGTGAGAGGAAGTCCAGCCATGGGAGGGACGTGACAGGGACGTGGGTGGGACGGGGCCAGGCCAGTGGGGCATCTCCTTGCAGAGTCCGGGAAGCTCTGTGGGGGAGGTTCTGGCACTTAGAACGCTTGGCCACACAGCGCCCTCTCATGGCTGTCCTGGGAACTGCAGGAGCCTAACCTGGGGAGCCGGGGCTGCTCCCTGCTCTGGGTTGCTGGCTGGGGAAAGGTGCCCATGGAGGGTGAGTGGGCACCTCTTCCCACCCTCCACCCATCCTGAGAACACCAGCCCCTCCTGCTGGCCGGCCGGTGCCTGCCCCCTTACAGACAGCAGAGCTGCCTGCCCTTTGCTCTCACTGCCCCCAGAGCCTGGCTCTGAGCCGGCGCTCCAGATGTCTAAGGGCAGGACAGCTCCCAAGGTGTGCAGGGCCAGCAGAGGGCCACTTCCACACCAGGCCACACTCACACCAAACACCATACACACCCACACTGTACAGCGGGCACACCCAGACATCCATGTTCACACGCTCTGCACTAATATATCTCTCACACATGTCTACAGATTCACACTCACACATGGCACCAGAACATCCCACATGCACACCACGCACATGCACACATTCACACATATCACACGAATATATCTGTGTGCAGCACTGTAGATTGAACCCAGGGGAATTCTAACTCCAAGCTACATCTGCAACCCTATTTTATTTTTATTTGTATTTTGCAGCAAGTCCTGCCTCCATCCTCCTATCCTCTATCCTCCTGTCCTCCATCCCCCTGCTTCCATCCTCCATCCTCCTGCCTCCATCTTCCACCCTCCTGTCCTCCATCTTCCATCCTCCACCCTCCATCCTCGAGGATGGAGCTGGCACCGTCAAGACTCAGCCAGGGCCAGAGCTGGCACTGTCATCCCAGCTGGGGCTTAAAGAGGGGCCAGGGCAGGGGACCTTGCTGGGAGCTCCCAGGAGGTGCACCTGACTCCACAGGACAGACCCCTCTCTGCTCACCTGTGTTCTGGCCACACCTCTGATGAAGCTGTGTGTTTCCCTGAGTTCTGTGATATCCTCCAGCAAATTACTGAACCCGAGGAGAGACAGAGAAGTCCAGTCCATAGCCATGTAGACAGAAGTGTGGGGACCCTCAGGAGGGGGGTGGGAACTCCAGTCTGTGGCCACGTGGATGGAAGTATGAGGGAGGGCTCAGGGAACCCCAGTCTATGGCCATGTGGATGAAAGAATGGGCACCTCGAGGAAGGGCCAGGGAACCACCAATCTGTAGCTATGTGGACAGAAGTGTGGGCGCCCTCGAGAGGGGGCTGGGAACCCCAGTCTGTGGCCATGTGGATGGAAGTATGAGGGAGGGCCAGGGAACCCCAATCTTTAGCCATGTGAACGGTGGTGTGATCACCCTGGGAACCCCAGTCTGTAGCCATGTAAACGGTGTGTGGACACACTAGGGCCATTACTTTTGGTGTACCTGGGGGAGGATTTGCAGATATCGTCAACACTCAACTGACTTATAGGACACGCAGTGTCTGGGGAGAACTGGAGAATTTCTTGTTAGCCTGGGAAACCCCATACGGTTGGTGTTTTGTGCTCTTTAGACAGTGACCCCAAATTCTGCTTTGAGGGGCAGGCGGCCATGGGAGGCCAGAGAGGATGAAAAGCTGCAGGGTGAGCTTGCAGGTGCCCAGGTAGAAGAGCTGGGCCGAGGGCACACTGCAGGCTGGGAGGCCCCTGCCTCTAGCTGTGCGGGTGCGCCCTTGGAGGAAGGAGTGGTGTTCGAGGACAGCTCACGGCACCCTGCAACCTCCACACAGATTCTCCAGGGAGCCAAAAAGCAGGGTGGGGCTCGCCTGAGCTGACCCAGCAAAATAAAATCCATCTAGCAAGAAAAGAGCTTGGGATTGCATACTAAATATTTACTGGCTAGTCTACAACTAGAAAAACGAGTTTAATATTTAATGCTCTCAGATTAAAGAAACTCTTACTACATAATGTTTGGGAGATGCTTTCTTGCTGGAGTAAATATTTTATCATGGCTGTACACATGGCACTGAGAATCTTTATGAATCAACAGAGACACATTTGAGCGTTGTCTCTGGAAGCAAATAGAAGGCTGACCTAGCAGCGTTTCGCGACGTCTGCCATCAGGCTCACTTCGCTAGTTAGGGCCCTCAGGGAAACACGGTCCGGCTTCAGAGTTGTATCGAGCCGCATCTACCTCACCGCACATCTCTCTACAGAAAAGCCGCAGGCGTCTTTGGCCTTATAAAGGTGCAAAAGCAGCCTGTATTCAGGAGAGAGCGAACTCGGAGGTCGGCAATTCGGTCTTTCCCCTGGCTAGAGGTCCGAGCGAGGAGCTACCTCAGCCTCCCGGCCTTGGCAGGGCGAACCCGGGCACTCGGGGCGGCAGGTTAGGGCCGCCGCTGACCCGCACCTGGGCACCTTCTCAGGCTCACCTGTGTGACCTCTGGTCACATTTGCCCTGGCTACCCTCCCCCACTTCTAGGGCCCTCCCCCTTGGTTTCTGGACCCATCTCCTTGTTGGGGGTCCCGGCCTCTCCCCTGCCTCTGCTCCTGGCCCAGGGGTCTCCAAGGCTGCTCTCCCTGTCCTGAGCTCGAAGCAGGAGTCCGTGTTCAGGACTGCACTGCTCACAGGAGCTCTCCCCAGCGCGGTCCTTTTCCCAGAGCCTTGCTGGCTGCAGCTCCGCCCCGCCCCGCCCGCCGGGCCAGCGTGGCCCCGCCCACCCGCGCGTCCGTTTTTCCTCGTCGCTAGGCAACCGCTGCGGGCCTCAGAGTAGCGACTGACTGACCTTAGGCTGCGCCATGGACCTGGTCATCACGCAGGAGCTGGCCCATGCCGAAAGCCACCAAGGTGGGCCCAAGACCCAGACCCCAAGAGGGGAGGGCCTCTGTAACCGGACCCCAAAGGGAGCACCCTGGCGCTGAAGAGGGGAGGCGCCAGAGCCGTCAACTGCCCCCCCCACCCCCAGACTACGCAGACTACATCCCTTGCCTTGGCAGACCCTTCGAGGGCTGCGGTTGGGGGCCGGCGGTCAGGGTTTGATGACGGGGAGGGTGACCACGTTCTCTCTGAGCGGTTGCTGGCTCTCTGACCCCTGACCCTGACTGCCCAGGTGGGGAGGGCCAGGGACACCTGTCCAGGGAGTGTGGGTGTGGTGGCTTGCCCCCCGCAGGCCAGGGGAGCACAGGAGGGCCGTTGGTCATCCTCTCCCAGCCCTTTGTCCCCTGTCCATCTCTGCCCCACAGACATGGCCTCCCTGAAGCGAGCCTATGAGCTCATCAAGTCTGCTAACCTGGGGAAGTCAGAGTTCGACCCCTCCGAGAGCTTCAGCCCCGACCTGTTTGTGCTGTGTGCGGAGCAGGCCTTCAAGGTAACGGGCTCTTGTATTTCTGGGTGCCAAGGGCTCCGAGGGCTAGGGGGGCCTCCATAAGAAGCAGGGCTGCCCCATCCCCAGGGCATCTTTGGGCTCCTTGGCCACCCTGTTCCCTTGCAGATGGGCCAGCCAGAAGTCAGTGAGGACTGCATCCAGATGTACTTCAAGGTGAAGGGGCCCGTCACCCAGTTCCTGGGACGAGCGCACCTGTGCCGGGCCCAGCTGTGTGCCCCAAAGTCAACGGACAACCTGGTGAGCTGGCGGCACCTCCTTGTAGCCTAGGCTTTGCCCACCTGCAGAGGGTGGAAGGTTAGCTGAGACACAGAGTCCTTTTTAGTAAAAAGGAATCAAGTGGCCAAATTCCTGGTGAGAGTGACCTGAAGCTGCCCCGTTTCCCACCGGGCACTGGCCAGGTATCTGTTGGTGTGGGCAGGCCCTGGACATCGCAGGGTGGCTGGGGGCCTCCCTGCCTCCTGCCCCACAGTGGTCCCTCAGCTGGGAGGGGTTGGGGTGGCTGGGTCCCAGCCCAGGCAGTGGCGGCTTCAGATCTTGGCAGGCTGTCTTTGCTGTTCCTGTGCCCAGCTGGGGCACCAGGCCACTGCTGAGGGAGGGCACTCACAGAAGCCACGGTGGGCAGAGACAGGCTCATGGGGCAAGGGACTTCATTGTGCATGCTTCGTGCTGTTTTAGGAGGAATTTGAAAACTGTGTGACCCAGTACATGAAGGCTATAAACTTTGCCAAAGGTGAACCCAGGTAGGTGTGAGTGAACCTCCAATTGATGGTGGAAAGGCTTTTGTGACAAACTTCCCATGTGCTCCTACTTCTTGGCCTGACAGATGTCCCGCTGATTTTGTTCTGTTTAGAGGGTTAGAGGTGAAAGGCTTGTGTTGTTAGCGTGTAGAACTGGGCCACGTTCGCACGAACCCCCCAGCTGTGTGCTCTTCCCTGGCATTCATGCATCTGCGAAGCTCACACACAGCCTGGTTGAACACCAGTGTGCAGCAGGGCACGGCATCTGAGGAGCTGTCCCTGTAGGTCCCAGGCTCCTCGGTCATTCCTCCCGTGTCCGACTGGCTGATGTCCACGCCGCCTGCCCCTTAGCGGGAAACTCAGGAGACGGGGCTGGTGGGGGAACGGCGGGCACCTAGAAGCAGCCCTGCTCACCATGGGCTTCTTTGCTGCCAAGCTCTACCTCAGTGGGTGTGGGACACGGAGGGACTTTGGGAACACTGGGCATGTGCGGACACTGGGCACCCGACTTATCTCCTCTTCTCCGCCATGAACAGGGCCATAGACTTCTGTCTTCTGTGGCCAGTGAACTAAAACTTTAAAAGGGCTTCTCTTCAGCAGAAAGGATTAGGGTGGGGCTGGCAGCCAGAGAAGAGCGGGGACAAGGGACGGATTCAGATGGGCCTTGCTGTGGTCTTCGCTGGCCGCCCCTGGGTGGGTGCTGTGGTACAGCACACACACCCTGTCCCTGGGGCAGGGTCAACGGGGGTGGCCTCCCCCTAGAGGTCCTGAGGACAGGGGTAAATGTTTCCCAAAGGAGCCAAGGCTTGGTGGAGGGGAGCTCTGAGCTCCTGGGGAGGAGCAGGGCAGCGTCCCATTGCAAGGCTGGGGGGCTTTGGGGACACCAGGAGATGGTCAGGCAGGTGTCTGGATCTGGGTCATCGGAGTCGCCTCTTGGAAGGGCCTGGTGTCACTCTGGAGTGGCCAGAGAGCTTGGTGGGCCCCCTGGACCTGGAGGGTGGTCGAAGCCGCCTCCTTTAGGAGGAGGAGCGAAGGGGAGAGATAGGCTCCTTCAGGCCTGAGGTGGACATCAGGGAGACGCAGGAGGAATTGGACGGGGAGTCTGTCCAGTCGGAGTAGGCTCTGCAGGGGTGGGCCACTGTGTGCCCGCCTTCCCGGTGGTGAGCAGCGCTGTCCTGTCCAACACCAGCATTCGGAAGCCATCAGCGCCCGAGACCCCACCGGACCCCTCACTTCAATCTCCTGGAGGTGCCTGCTGCCCACGGGGGAGGCCTGGCTCCTGGGGTGCTCTGCTCACCTCTCCAATACCCGCTCATGCTCTGTGCTCAGACACGGCTCTTCCTCCCCTCCACTCCCCTGCTCCCTTTCCTTCCACTCTGCTTCAGCTGATTCCTGGTCATTTTCCTGGTCCTAGCAGGAGGTCACCTCTCCAGGAAGCCCTCCATGCCCCTCCTACCTTGCTCACGGGTCTGTTTTCATGGGGTGGTTTGTTTTATGGGCTGGGCTGGAACCATGGCTCCTTAGCAGCAGGGCCGCCATGCTGCCCCAGGAATAGCGCCACGTCCTGGCGCTCATGACGAAGCTGCTGGCTTCCACTGGAGGCACTTGCCCTCCTTCCTGTGAGGGGCCCGGGAGACAGAAGCCATCGCTGCTCAGACCGCCCTCCCTGGCGGCAGGTACTACTTCCTGGTTTACAACGCCTCCGTGCTCTACTGGAACATGGTGAGGCCATTCCTCAAGCCTGGGTGCTACCACCACGTGATCCCCAGCCTCTCCCAAATTGTCAGCGTGTTGAACCAGACGGAGGAAGAGGACAAGGAGTGGCGGGCCGAGCTGATGCTGTGAGTGCAGCCGGCCAGCGGCTCCCAGCCAGGGCCCCTCCCGGCCCATGAGGTCACCTCCCCCGGCCCTCCCCTCCGTGGGTGGGACTGGCTCTTGTCAGAGGTGGCTTCTAGAAGTCCATGGGTGACCTGGTGGCTGTTCCAGCACTCAGCAGGGGGTGCACTCCAATGGCAAAGCAAAGGCCACCTGCAGCTTGCGCTTTCGAAGCTTAGTGCAGCCACTTCTCAGACTGTGGCCACCCAGCTCCAGCAGGGCAGCTCGGGGCGGAGGTTCAGCCTCACCCAGCCAGCGGGCGCGGTCTGTGCAGGCCAACTGGGCGCTGCCCATGGTGAGGCTTCATAGCCAGAGCCCACAGGCTTTGGGCACCTGCTTGGGGACACTTGGGGGGCCTTTCAAAGAAAGTAAATATGACCGAGATCGTTTTTTAAGATGCCATTTTAAGATGTCCCAGGTAGTTGAAATGCCAAACTCCCCCTTCCTGTCGTGGGGAGGAGCAGCTCTCTCTGCTCCTGCCTGGTCCTTCCTGGGGAGCCACGGGTCCTAGTCACAGTTAAGGACCTTCCCAGGGGCTCTCTCTAAAGTTGTTAATCGTAAATGGCCAAAGTCTGCTAACCTAGCTTCTAGCCACTTGCAACAGAAAGCCCCTTCAGCGACGCTTCTCCGCTCCCTCCTTTACCCAGGGAGCTTCTTGAGTGTTACCTGCAAGCGGAGAGAAAGGAGGACGCCGCCAAGTTTTGTTCCACCGCGGCGCCGTTCATTAAAGCTCAGGTGCCGCACAAGTATCAGCAACTATTCTCCGTGATGGTGAGCTGCAGCCCTGGGAGGATGCAAGAGGCAGTTCTCTTAAAAGGCATTGTTCAGAAAACTATGTGTAACCTGTAATCCCTGCACTTGGGAGGTGGAGACAGGAGGATCGTGCAGGTTCGAAGCCAGTCTCACTGGCTTAAGAGACCCTGTTTCCAAATAAAAATATAAAGGTCTGGGAGTGTAGCCCAGAGTTAAAAGGCTCCTGGGTTCCATCCCCAGTACCACAAAAAAAGAAAGAAAGAAAAAGAAAAAAGAAAACTGTGTAAAAACCACAAACAAGGCCATAAATGAAGAGCTAGAAACACACACACACACACACACACACACACACACACACACACACAAGCAAAACAGAATAAGAACTGGAAAGTCATCCTACGTGCAGACATATGTAACTATTAGTTTTGAAACAACAACAAGAAACAAGATATTTGCTTTCATTATCACTTTTTAAATATTTTTAACAGCTCTGCATGTTTTTAACAGGAAATTTGTAAAGATACAAGTCCCACTGTAGGACTTTACCCCCCAAAAACTTTAATGCTAGTTATTGGCTACCCACTTTATATACAGGAATCAGTAAGTTATAGCTGAAAACTACGTATAAAATTTAATGAGAATGTACATCTTACCCACAAATATTAATTTTACAAAATAAAACAATATCTGGACACACATCTGAATCTATACCTAATTACCTGTTTGAATCTAAGTTAACAGTCTGTTTGTTTTATGACAGGTTCGTCATGAATTAATGGATGAGCACCACTTACAGGAGGAAAAGAAGAATTCCATTAGCCTGTCGGTCTCGTTCCACATCAATCACCTGAAGGCGTGAGTATTTTAGGGGCCGGAGGGTGTGTGTCCAAGGGCTGAGCTCAGGAAGGCTCTTTCCATCAGAGAGGTGGGGGCCCGGGCCACAGGGCGGCGGTCAGAAGTCACTCTGGGACCTTGTCCTGTCCCCCTCCCCAGTCTCCTGAAGGCCAGGCTGGGGAGGCCGCCCACGGAGGGGGGACAGCCCCTTAGCAGGGGGGAAAGGCCCTAGATGAGGCAGCTGTGCCTCACAGCCCAGGTCAGCTGAGCCCACATGAGGAGGCAGACCAAGAGCTGCTGCGGGAAACCGTGCAAGGAGGGGCAGGTCAGACGTGGCACAAGGGGCATTTCTCAAGAGCGCTGTGGAGGACAGAGGAAACCCACTGTCTTAGCAAGAATATGTAGAGGGGCGCACTGTGTGTTTGCTGGGGGAGAAAGGGGACTGCAGTGTGCTGTGGAGGCCAGGGCTCTTGGGGAACACCGTGATTGCTGGGGAGACCACCGCGTGTTTGCTGAGGGGACTGGGGGACCACGGGGCGCTTTCTGAGGGAGTGAGGGGTCACAAAGTGCCTGCTGAGGTGTTTACAGAGGCAGCTGAGGGCCACAGTGTTGCTGCTGCAGGTGCAGGGACGGAGAGTCTTTGCTGAGGAGAGGGCGGGGACATAGAGTGTTTCCCGAGCAGGGGAGGGCGGCATGTTGCCGAGGATGAGGCACACCATGTTTGATGCTAATGGCGTGAAGGACACGGTGTGTGGCTGGGGCCTGGAGGACCCGCGTGTTGCCGCAGGGGTCTATGGGAACACTGCTGTATCTGCTGAGGGCAGTGTGGGACCAATATGCTTCTCGATGGCACTGAGGGGACCGCAGTGTGTCTTCTGGGGGACTCGGGGACAAGAGCGTGTTTGTCGCAGGGGCTGAGGGGACACAGTGTGGCTGGTGATGGACTGCGGTGACCATGGCCAGTGTGCTGAGGGCAGTGGAGGACACGGTGGGTTTGGTGCTGAGAGGAGCAAGGGGGCCGCAGGGCATTTGCTGGTGGGCTGAGAGGCCGCGGTGACTTCGCTGAGGGGCTGAGGTAGTGAGGGGTCGCTGTGCTTCCTGAGAGCAGCATGGCGTGTCTGTTGGGTGGACCGAGGGGACCAGTGTTTGCAGACAGGAGTTGGGGTCCCAGTGTGTTTGCTGAGGGGAGCGAGGCGCCAGTGTGTGTGGTGCTGGGTGGACAGAGGTGGCTGGGGTGTGTTTGCTGAGGGGGCCACGGGGACACGCTGCCTCTGGAGCCTAGGGACCAAGAGACACACGTTTTCTGAGAGGTGTAAGGTGGGGCACAGCGTGCCTGCCGACGGGCGTGTGGGGACAGTGTGTCCTCGTGCTGAGGCACCGAGGCGGCCCCTCGCGAGGTGCGCTGAGTGGGACCAGGAGGGCACAGTGCTCTCTGAGGAGAGGGGCCGCAGCATCTTGAGAGAGCAGGGACTCGATGTGCTTTGGTGTTGAGAGTGCAGCGCTCCAGGCTGGTGTGTGTGTGTGTGTGTGTGTGTGTGTGTGTGTGTGTGTGTGTGTGTGTATGGGGGCACTGGAGAGAGGGGCGGCGGGGCTCGGGCACCAGGGCAGTCTCACCCAGGGCTGGCCTCGGTTTCCCTGGGGTGTTTCCTTCAGTGGTGCAGGAAGAAGGGCTGTCACCTGAGCCTGGGGTAGGAAGGGAAGCCGTGAAGTCTTGCCTGGGGAATCGGGAGAGAGAGGAGGGAGGTGCAGCTTCAGGGTGAGTGCTCCCCCTAGAGAGATTTGGTAACTTTGAAAGGATTTTTCGTTGTTTGCTCTTTGGATTGATTCTAGAAGAATGGATAGAAATGACTTACCGGACGACGTCAGCGCCATTCTGCATAAGACCCACAGACACCTGAATCATTACAATCACCAGCGCTTTCCTTCAATCAAAGAAGAAAAGTAAGTGTTCGTGATTTTCCAGTTTTTCATGGACATGGTCATGGTGTAGAGTTCAGAGAGTACAGGAACTGTGAAAAGACGCAGAATGAGGTGCCAGCAGCCCAGGCAGGGCCGCCTGGGCACTTCCGTACATTTCTTTCTAGCTGTGCTTGTTCCGAGGTTTGTACTTTTTGGGTGCACTTGAGGTATGCAATTTTATATGCTACTTTGCAAAATCAAATTGAACTTCCCTGTACGAGCATTTTCCAGTTAATTGAAATGCTATACATTCCCGGATAGCTGCACAAGCGATCACACAGAAGAACACATATTCCTTGAGCACACCCCAGGAGTTTGTTTCCGTTCTGGGCTTTCCAAATTGGAGTTTAGGAGGGTCTTGGGCTGGCTCATGGGAGCAGGTGCTGAGCCCACACCGCCTAGGGTCTGGAGAGCACTCCCTGCACTTCCCGATCTAGCTCACAGAGGCAGGTAGCCGGTGGGGCTTTGCTGCTTAGACCAGCAGCACTTAGTGCCCTGGACACTGGGCTGCATGGTGTCTGCTGTGACAGCCAGCAGGGCCAGTGAGCACCCTGAGGTGCCTCTGAGGAGGGCCTTGGGGACAGGACCCCAATCCAGAGACCCCACGGCTAGAGCAGGAGCAGAGCAGAGGGACAAAGACTTGTGCATCTGACTCTTCCCATGGGCCTCCCGTGCTCCGCAGGGTCAGTGACAGCTGTCCAGGAGGGAGATTTTCCAAGTTGTTCTGATTTCAGGCCAGGCTGGGCCACAGCTCCACAGTTGGGTCCAGGGTGCAGGGGCCGGTGGTGTGACAGCCCCTCTAGGCCGCCTCATCATTCCCTGAGGGCCATTTGGGGAGTGGGATCTGGGGTCCTCAGTGCTTGTTGCGGGAGGCGCAGCGCTTCCCACGAGGCCCTCGCTGCACTCTGATGCAGGTGAATGCTTTTTTTGGGGGGGGGTACTGGGGGGGTACTGGGGATGGAACCCAGGAGCATTCTCTCTCCCACTCCCAGCCCAATTTTGTATTCTTTATTTTTGAAACAGGGTCTCACTGAGTTGCAAAGGGCCTCTCCAGGTAGCTGAGGCTGTCCGTGAACCGTGATCCCTGCCTCAGCCTCCCGAGTGCTGGGGTCACAAGCATGTGCCCCCACACCTCAGGGATCACAAGTGCCTACCACAGGCTCAGGGATCACAAACCCCCACACCTCAGGGGTCACAAGCTTCCACACTCAGGGGTCACAAGCCCCCACACCTCAGGGGTCACAAGCTTCCACACTCAGGGGTCACAAGCCCCCCACTCCTCAGGGGTCACAAGCCCCCCACTCCTCAGGGGTCACAGCTCCCCCACCTCAAGGGTCACAGCCCCCTACCTCAGGGTCACAGCCCCCCACCTCAGGGTCACAAACCCCCCACACCTTAGGCGTCACAAGCTCCCCCACCTCAGGGGTCACAGCCCCCCACCTCAGGGGTCAGAGCTCCTCACTCCTCAGGGTCACAGCCCCTCACCTCAGGGTCACAGCCCCTCACCTCAGGGTCACAGCCCCCACAGGCTCAGATGAATGCCTTCTCATGTTCACAGGCACGTTTTTAGTTTGCTCATTTCTATTTCTCTTACCTGTTATTTAAAGTAGGATTTAAACGCGAGTGTAACTGACTTGTAAGAGCTTTTTATGCTAAGATTTTAACTGCTATATTTTAAATTGTCCTTTTTTACCATTGCTGGGTAATTTTATGTGTGCAGATATGCGCTGAGGAATTAGGAGAGCCATCACCCCTGTCTCGGGCGGGTGGGGCCATCTTGGGCCCTCGTGCTGTGGGCTTGGCACTCAGGGACCCCAGGCAGCCTTGCCCTCCAGGGTGGCTTCTCCCCCCTGCCCTTGCAGCCCCTCCCCCTGGCATGTGAGGCTGGTCCCTGCCCACAGTGCCCTGCGCCCGCTGCTCTGTGACCTGCCAGGGTTCGTGCACTGTGTCTAGAAGGTACCAGCACGTGAGGCTTGGCAGGGCCTGTTGCTATGTGGCATCTTTCTGTGGCTGCTCCTGGGAGAAGCCGCATTCCAGCGTGCTGGGCGGTGGCTCACGCAGCCTGTGGCCTGTCGGTGTCAGTCCTACTCAGAGCCCAGGGAGTCTCCAGTGTTTGACACCCCGGGGCCACTGACCTTCACCCAGGCTCCGTGTCTGGAATTCTGTGTAGGTAGGATAAATTCTGTTTAAAACCACAACGGACTGAATTTACCCCTTCTCTTCCTGCCCTGCCCCCAGGCCTGTGTGACTACAGCTCAGCTAGGAGGTCAGGAGGCCAGCCTTGGGAGGCAGGACCTGAGGGGATGGCAGGGAGGGGGCCCAGGACCTCTGCCTGGAGCGCCCCAGCCTGGAGAGGGGCGATGTCCACTCCACAGGCCAGAGTCTTTCCAAGCCAGCCATCCGTGCTCACAGCTAAACCTATGAGAAGCATTGGAAAGTCAGAAAAGATAGGGCCTGTCCCCCGGGGGCATTGGCAAGGTCTGGGACACCCTGGTGGTCACCACGTGGGTGCTGCAGCAAGTGGGGATGCAGCTGGACATCCTTCAGTGCAGAGAATGGTCTGGTCAGAAGGTCCGGTCAAGGCCAGGCCTGGAGGTGCACGCTTCTAATCCCTGGGCTTAGGAGGCGGAGACAGGAGGATCGCGCAGGTTCATAGCCAGCCTTACTGGCTTAAGAGACCCTGTTTCCAAATAAAAATATAAAAAGATGGTCTGGGAGTATAGCCCGGAGGTAGAAGGGTTTCCAGGAACCCCAGTACCACCAAAAAAAAAAAAAAAAGAAGGTCAGTGGAGGCTGGGAAGCCCTGGCTTGCTTGCACGCAGGCCCTGTCTGTTCCTGCAGCCGAAAGCAAGTCTTCAAATAGGTCATTCATCCTCCATCTCTGTTATCTGCAAAGTTGGCTCAACTTCCACATTCCCTCCTCACTCTGCCACAGACTCAGGCCGACAGGGGCTGCCAGCACTTGTGTGGCGCCACTCAGGAGCACGCCTCGCCAGGGGCCCTGCCCTCAGTGTGGCTGCCTGCTGGCCTCGTGCCCTGCCTTTGACCTGGGGCTTGAACAGTAGGCAGCTCAGGCCTACAGCAGCAGGCCAGTGGGCACCGCAGCAACACCTCCGGTGCGCAGATTTCATTTGTGGTTTATTCTGTGTCTTGTTCTTCCCCGCCTCTGGTAGAACAGCGCTGGCCCTTCCCCACCTGGACCCTCCTGCCCCCACTAATCCTCCGCCTGTTGGCTGGTTTCTTTTCAGAATCCTTTTGCTGTTTGAACTGGCTCGACTTTCTGTGCTCTTGAAGCAAGAGGAGACGGTCTCTGACTGCCTCTCGGACCTGAAGAAAATTGAAAGCAAAGTAAGTGGTTTGGACGACTGTTGACCAAGGCGCTGGAGGAGCGCTCAGACCGCAGGCTGCGGGCTGCAGAGTGCACGGCGACGGTGGCCTCTCTCCCTCCTGCGTCTGCACTGTCCCAGCATCTGCATCACCTGCTCCCCTGACCCCGTGACTGGATTCACATCATGTGTAGGTCTTGCATGTCCTATGAAGGGACATGGTGAATGCTTTGTGCCTGGTCCTTTTTCTGTGTGTAGGGTTTTTCCCAAGACCACTTCATGGGTGTGGATTACCAGGGAGTTTTCACTGTTAAGGCTTTTAATACACATGACAATATTGCTCTCCAGAGTAAGCTTGAGAGCATGCACTCAAAATATTAAGAGGCCGTGCTCAGCTTGGTTTGTTATTTGCCTTAAACCATGAGCTGGGCTTGATCTCCCAGTACTTAGGAGGCTGAGACAGGAGGAACACAGGTTCACAGCCAACCTCAGCAACTTAGCAAGACCCTCCTCAACCTAGAAAGACCCTGCTTCAAAAAATAAAATGGGCTGGAGGTGTAGCTCAGAGGTAGAATGTCACTAGGTTCAATCCCCAATACTATAAACTTATGCGCGCACGAGTGCGCGCGCGCACACACACACACACACACACATACACACACACACAGAGGGAAGGGAGGGAGGGAGGAAGGGAGGACAAGAGAGGGAGGGGGAGGGAGGAAGGAAACTATGAAAGGGTTCTTCTGCAGAGCAGAAGGCACAGGAGAGTCCAGGGCCTGAACCCCTTCTCGTGGGATCTCCCTGCAGTGCTGGCCATCGCTGGGGAGTCCAAGAGCCAGGTCACTCCCAGGGGTCAGCATGGAGAACACCCCAGGAGAAAGAGCTGTAAGAAAAGGAACAAGCAGGGATTCGATTCGACGTTGAACCTTAACACCTGACATTTTGGTACTCTCTGAGGAGAATGTAGAACAAAACCAAGCTAAGATAAAAATAAGCACATAGTCCTGCATTGTCATCCAGAAAAAAGTGAGCCTTTTCCAAGTGGGAAAATCACGTAGAAGCAGCACAGTGAAAGACACAGATTTCTGCTTCCGGCCTGGTGGGTAGAAGGAACCACCTTTGCCTTCAGGCCTGAAGCAGCTCAGACCAACAACACACGCAGTATGGTTTGCAAGTCGTTGGCCAGTAGGTGGCGAAGGGAGGTGAAGCCAGAGAGGTAGAAACGAGCAAGTTCTGTGCAGCCTGGCGTTCATGGTGGGTGGGTGGGAGTGGGCACAGGTCAGAGGAGCCGGGGGAGTGTGTGGACCAGGTGGCGGTCTGCAGAGCCCGTGGCCTTCCGCCGAGGGCCGCCTGATGGGCACACGCACTTGAGGAGCTATCTGAGCCAGAAGGCAGCGCTGCTGGTAAGATGTGGTAAGGGAGTGCTCCACAGCGCCACACAGGCTGGGAAGAGTGCAGAAATCTCTACAACAGCAGTGTAGAAACCGCAGATTTTTGGAGTCTCAGGTAGAAAATTTAGAAGGTATTTGTCTCAGTAATGAAGAAAAGTTATCCCCGGTCTGCACACTGCTCTGGTCTTGAATAACAAAGCTTAAACACAAAAATAAAGAGACAAGCTTTTCTACATGATGTGATCAAATACCAGGACAAACCTCAGGAACACAAGGATCAAACAGTCTACAGCATCCAACAAAGTAAAATCAACAACATCTGGCATCCACCGAACATGGCCAGACCTGCAGAAAGGACGTAGTGAGAAGATATGCCAAACAACCAGAACCAACCAAGAAATGATGTGGATAATGAGATGAGCTGACAAGGACACTGCGATAGCTCTATAGTATTCCAGTGCTCAAGAAGGTAGAAAACGTTTGAGCATTTATGTTAAGTAGAAACAAGGAAGATACAGCAAACACTCAAATTGAACTTCCAGAGCTAAATACTGTACTGTCTCAAACAAAGCTACACTGGATAGAATTTAATCAGGCTAGAGGGGGGAAGAAAATGGCGACTGTGTGATGCAGCCCATCTCAGCAGCTGTAACAAAAGTCAACACCAAGAAGGCAGCTCCTTGACGAGAAAAACAAAGCAGCGAAGATATTTATGAACTAAAACACAAAATAGGAAACCACGGCAGAAGAATATCTAAAACTCAGATCACAAGATCCACAGCAAAGAGCCTGAGCATGCAAATGACTTGGTATGGCGACAGCTCGGGTGTGGCCCGAGCCATGATTGCCGGCTCTGCATCCCCAAGAAATTCAGGCAAGTAAACCAAGGCAGAAAGTGGCAGCTAGGCTCCAACATCTTAAGCGATCTGCACCACGATGCAGGGATGGAGGAAAAGATCCAAAAGTCCCTGCAGAGCCCAGGGCCAGATATCTTGGAGCCCAGGATGGATAGCAAAGAGCCCAGGGCCAGAGAGCATGGAACCCAGGACCGGGAAACTCAGAAATCTGAGCCTACTTGGAACTAATTTATAGTGACAACTGACACCTTGACACCTGAACACAAAGTGGTCAGAGGCAAGAAGGGGATGCAAACCCTCATAAAGTGGGTCCAAAAGCTGACAGTGGGTTACAGAGCAAATTAGAGATATTGGAACCCACTCCAGAATCTACTACAGTGAACAGAAATTTTACGGACCCTATATATATAAATTAGCAATACAGTCTTTTAATGTTTTTTTGTCTTTGATTTATTCTTACAACTATTAGTTTTGTTGCTTGTTTTGTTATTTTATGCATGTTTGTTTGCTTTCTCCCCCATTCCTTTTACAAGCTTCCTCTCTCTAGCCTATCTTTTCCTCTCAAAACTTTTTTCCTTTACTGATATCTCCTTGTTTTATACTCAAGCTATTTTATATCTCCATATCTAAATACTCTATACTAACAAGAATCCTAATATATCACTATCTCTCATTCTCAATCAGACACTACCTTATTATACTTAAATTCTTACTCAAATTAATCATATCCTCTACTTTATCCAACTCCTGAACCCATCACCCCAGTTTCTCCCCCTCACCTAACCCTCACCATTTGGAAAAAAAATACTCATGAATGATCCTGCTGATACCTCTAAATCCGTACTGCTAAGATTGGATCCGACAGGTTATTCACAGACTCACACATGAAAAGAAAGAAGATGCCAAGACAATAGAGACACAAACACAATAATTCTGAAAATATGAGACCAAGGATCAGTGAGGAAATAAGGGAAATCATGAATACTGACCTACAAGAAAGGCAAGAATTCTGAATCCTGATTTTCATTATGATGGAAGGCCTCACAGTAAGTGTACAGGAAATGAAAGAGGAAATAGAGACATTAAGAAAGAATCAGAAAAAGGCCTGGAATAGTCAGGCGTGGTGGCGCACACTTGTAATCCCCGCGCTTGGGAGGCGGAGACAGGAGGATCGCGCTGGTTCGGAGCCAGCCCCGCTGGCTTAAGAGACCCTGTTTCCAAATAAAAAATATAAAATAGGTCTGGGAGTGTAGCCCGTGGGAGTGTATCCCGGAGGTAGAAGGGCTTCCAGGAACCCCAGTACCACCAAAAAAAAAAAAAAGAAAGAAAGAAAAAGGCCTGGAATGAAATGAAAGAGTCAATAAATGAAATGAAGACAACAATAGAAAGAAATTCTAGAAGACTGGATGAAATGAAAAACAGAATATCACTGTTAGAAGACAGTTCATTCAAAACTGAAAGCAGAGTCAACAGTATACAGAAGAATTACAACAACAGAACCGAAATATCCAACAACTATGGGGCACTATGACACATCCTAATTTATGGACAGAAAGGATAGAAGAAGGGATAGAGGCACAGATGAAGGGTATCTGTAATCTCTTCAGAGAAATAATTTCAGAGAATTTCCCAACAATGGAGACTTGGATATACATGTACAGGAGACATACAGACCGCTGTTAAGATCAAAGAAGGACCTCCCCATGCCATAGAATAATCAAAATCACCAACATAGAGGCTAAGGAAAGAATCTTAAAAGCAGCGAGAACAAAAGAATGGGTGTCATTCAATAGCAAAACAATAAAAATCACTCCTGACCTTACAACCCAAGTTATGAATGCCAGGAGAGACTGGTATGAAGCAATCCAGACCCTGGAAGAAAACAACTTCCAACCAAAACTGCTATATCCAACAAGGTTATAATTCAAAATTGATGGAGAAATAAAGGTGTTTTAAGATAAAAATTCATGAATACTAACCCAGCACTAGAGAAAATACTTAGAGAAATAAGTATTTTTTCTTCTTCATAAAGAAGAAGAAAAAAGCAAATTTCAGAATCAGAGAAAAGATGAATCCAATCAGTGGGGCAACTAAGTAGAGAAGAAATATCATTACACCAAACATAATATAGAACACAAAATGACAGGAAACAAAAACCGTATCTCAATAATAACACTGAACATCAAAGGACTTAACTCACCAATTAAAAGACATACACTGGCATTGTAGATTAAAAACATAGTCCAAATATATGCTGCTTGCAAGAAACTCACCTTACAGCCAAAGATATTTATAGACTAAAAGTGAACAGATGGAAAAAGATATATCATGCTAATAGAGATCAAAAACAGGCAGGGGTAGTAATGCTGATATCCAATAAAACAGACTTTAAGCTAAAACACATCAGAAGAGACAAATCAAGGTACTTCTTTTTATTAAAAGGAACAATTCAGCAAGAAGATATAATGATAGTGAATGTTTATGCCCCAAATGTGGGTGCACCCACATTTGTACAACAAACCCTCCAGGACATCAGATCTCAAATAGACCCAAATACAGTAATACTGGGAGACTTCAACACACTACTCATGCCACTAGATTGATCTTCAAGGCAAAAAATGAGTAAAGACTCTTCAGAACTAAAGAAAACTGTAAACCAAATGGACCTAATAGACATATACAGAATATTTCAACCAGAAACAGCAGAATAACATTCTTCTCAGCAGTCCATGGAACCTTCTCCAAAATAGATCACATCCTGGGCCACAAAGTAGAAATCAACAACAACAAGACCAAAAGAAACTATTTAAACACCTGGAGATTGAATGACACACTATTGAATGAGGGATGGGTAAGATCAGAAATAAGGGGGGAAATAAAGAAATTTATGTAATTAAATGAAAATAGAGACACAACTTACCAAAATCTATGGGACACTTTGAAGGCAGTGTTAAGAGGAAATTTTATAGTATTGAGTGCCCACATAAAAAACAAAGAGTTGTCAAGTAAACAATCTAATGACACATCTCAAGGACCTAGAAAACAGCAACAGTCTAATTCCAAAGCCAGAAGAAAGCAGGAAATAATTAAAATCAGAGCAGAAATAAATGAAATAGAGAATTTTAAAAAACAATACAAGGGATCAACAAAACAGAAAGCCAGTTCTTTGAAAAAATTAATAAGTTTGACTAACTTCTAGCCAACCTAACCAAAAGAAAGAGAGACCAACTCAAATCACTAAAATCAGAAATGAAAAAGGAAACATCACCACAGACAGTGGGGAAATTCAAAGGATTATCAGAAGCTATTTTGAAATTTTATACTCCAATAGACTGGAAAATACGGAAGAAATGAATAGACTTCTAAGCACATATAACCTACCTAAATTGAACCAAGAGCACATAGCAAGCTTGAACCAACCAATAGCAAGCAAAGAAACAGAAACAGCAATAAAAATTCTGCCATCAAAGAAAAGCCCAGGCCCTGACAGGTTTCCAGCTGAATTCCACAAAACTTTCAGAACTAATCCCAATATTTCACAACTTGTTCTGGGAAATCAAAAGAGATGGAATTCTTCCAAACTTCTTCTACGAGGACAGTATCACATTAATACCAAAACCAAATAAAGATACCTCAAGAAAAGAAAATTACAGACCAATATTGTTTATGGACATAAATGCAAATTTTCTAAACAAAATACTAGCTATACGCATTCAAAACCATATCAAGAGAATTTGTACCCCATGACCAAGTTGGCTTCATCCCAGGAAAGCAAGGTTCAACATACACAAATCAATACACATTATTCACCACCTAAATAGAACTAAGAACAAAAACCACATGATCATATCAATAGATGCTAAAGAAGCATTTGACAAACTCCAACACCCATTTATGTTAAAATCACTGCAGAAAATTAGAATAGAAGGAATGTATCTCAACATCATTATGGCAATATACAATAAACCCAAAGCCAACATCATATTGAGTGGGGAAAAACTGCAAGAATTCCCCTTAAAATCAGGAACAAGACAAGGATTCCCACTATCACCACTCTTTTTTTTTTTTTTTTTTTTTTTTTTTTTTTTTTTTTTTTTTTTTGGTGGTACTGGGGTTCCTGGAAGCCCTTCTATCTCCTGGCTACACTCCCAGACCTATTTTTTTTATATTTTGAAACAGGGTCTCGTAAGCCAGCGCGGCTGGCTTCAAACCTGCACGATCCTCCTGTCTCCGCCTCCCAAGCGTGGGGACAAGTGTGCGCCACCACGCCCGGCACACCACTCTTTTTCAATAGAGTCCTCGAGACTCTTGCCACAGCAATAAGACAAGGTTATCAAAGGAATTCAAATAGGAAACAAGGAATTAAAATTATCCTTGTTTGCAGTTGACATGATCCTATATCTAAAAGACAAAAAAAAACTCATCCAAAAGACTTCTGGAGCTGATTAACCAATTCAGCAAAGTGGCAGGATACAAAATCAACCTAAAGAAATCAGTTGCTTTTCTATATGCCAATAATGAATCCACAAAGAAAGAGAGAAAAAATTTCATTCACAATAACCTCAAAACCAATAAAATAACTAGGAATAAACCTAACCAAAGAAGTAAAAGACCTCTACAATTACAGCTATAAAATATTAAAGAAATAAATTGAAGAAGACCTTGGAAGATGGGACGGTCTTCTTTGCTCATGGATAGGCAGAATAAATATCATCAAAATGGCCATTCTGCCAGAAGTGATCTGCAGAACATCACCACAGTCTAGAGCTATAAAAGGATAAAAGGTGTTATGAACAACTTTGCTACCAAGAACCTTGAAGACAGGGGTGGACGCAGAGGAATGAAACAGGCAGAATTCCAACCAGGTGACAAGAGGCTGAGTCCTGCCAGCACGCAGCATGAGGCGGGTAAAAACAGGGTTGCCGTGCTGCGCATTGGCCAGGGCGTGGAGAGGCTGGAGCCCTCACGCCCGCTGGAGGGACTGAAGGGCAGGTGCCGCTGGAGAACAGCTTGGCACTTGTGAAAATCAAGTAGGCACTTCCAGAGACCCCCATTCAACCCCGAGGGCGGTGGCTGGCCTAGGCAGAGGAAAACCAAGCTCACACTGGCGGTGTGCACACCGGCCAGCTTCGTTCGTGATGGCAGCAGACGGGAAACGACCCAACCTGTTAACAGGTGTACAGGTGAGCGAGCCTGCGATGCGCCACATGGTGGGTACTGCTGGGCAGAGCTGGCATGGGCCAGGGCCTGACTATACTACAGGAGGATTCTTCAGACACCCGCAAGTGTGAGAAACGCGGAAGAGGCCATGTGACTCACGGCCGCCTGTGGCTCGGGGCAGGGGCAGAGCGAGGCTGGTGGGCAGGGATGGGCAGCTGACAGGGTGCACGCAGGGTCATGTGGGGGATGTGTGCCAACACTTGCCACACTCCACACACTGAATATTTGCAGCTTACTCATGTCAGTGTACTTTAATAGAAACATTTTTTTTTAAAGTTCACCAAAGTAATAGTAAATAAAATTTGTGGGTTGAAATGTGGAAGCAAGTTTTATCCTGAGCCCTGCCGGTGGTGCAGGCAGGGGAGGGGCCCCACTAGAGCAAGGCACCAGTCTAACATGGAAATCTCTGAGGATCAGGCTCTCTGGCCGTGCACAACCCCTGGGAAGCCTGGGCTGCGTCACACACCTGAGGCTGGCTGTCGGGCTGGACAGAGCCTACTCTGGGAGCCCTAGGGGCACGGCAGTGAGAGGGTCAGCTGTGAGCCAACGGATGGGCAGTCCCACCCCTCAGCCAAGGCTGGCCTGCCCCAGCTCAGGACCCCACGCCGGCACAGATCCTAAGCTTCTGCTGCTGAGCTCAGCTTCTGCAGGTTCTCTGCATTGAGCCTCAGATGGGGGGTAAACAGAAGAAAATAGGTTTGCCAAATTTCAAACAAGCAAATTCATCTTTGGTTGTTCTGTGTGTGTGTGGGGGGGGGTGCTGGGGATGGAACCCAGGGGCATTCTACCTCCCAGCCCTATTTTTTTAAATTATTTATTTTGAAACAGTGTCTCACTGAGTTGCAAGGGGCCTCACTAAGTAGCTGAGGCTGTCTGAGTACCGCAATCCTCCTGTCTCAGCCTCCAAAATGCTGGGATTATAAGTGTGAAATACCACACCCAGCTTATCTTTGGTTGTTCTAATTAACATTTTTCTTTATTAAGGAGGAAAAATTAATTTTAGCCTTCTCCCTTAAGTCTTTTGACCTTTGGAAACATTTGGACTTTTCTCGTGTATCCTGGTTCTATCTCATAATTTTTGTTTGTTGACTCCTACCTGGCACATGTATATGATTGCTTTCATTAAGAATTCCTGTATATATAACAAATGTTTGTGTCCACAGGATACTGGGAAGCTGATTGAAATTGAATGTCTTGAATGTGAATTAGAAGCTTTGAGACTTGAAAATAAAGTTAAAGTCTACCTCCGAGGGGCCGTTGAGGTAAAGCCTTGGGCAGGAGTTGTGGCACGCTGCGCCTGCCCTGTGGGTCCCTGAGACCTGTGGGGAGTTGAGTATATGCCAGGTTTGCGGGCACTGGGATGTAGCCTGGTCCATGCTGGGTCACCCCGGCTCTGCATGGGGGTCCAGGACAGCAGGTACCGCCCCACTGGGGCTCACTTCCTGACCCAAGTGTGAAGGCCTTGGCCTCCCTGGAAGAATGCCATGGCCTGGATGCCCCAGAACTGGCCGTCCTGGCTCCTGTGCCAAGGCCTGAGCCGGACCAGCCCTGGCAGTGTCCCCGGCACCCTAGCGGCCACACCAGTGGTAGGTTGGGGCTGCCGGCTCCCCATGACTCTCCGTGGCCACGTGCATGCCCTCCCCGCTGCCGGCAGCCCTTGTCCTGAGGACAGCCACGTGTTCCCCGGGGCCTTTGCTGCCTTGGTGAGCACAGCTCTCCTCCTGCCACAGCCATGGGCCTTGCTGGGCCTGGAGCCCAGGGGCTGTCACATGGGGTGGACGTTTGGGGGCTGTCCTCATGGAGCTCCTCCCTCCCTCCTCAGCGCCCCTCTGGAAACCAGCTGGTAGTGTGTGGCCTGGGGATCAGTCTTTTGTCCACTGACAAAAGTAGCAGCCCAGAGTAGTAGCCACTGCCAGAGAGCAAGTCCAGAAGCCACTTTAGGCTACTCTTCAGTAAGAGCTTTGCCACTTAAAAGACAAGAACAACTGGTGCAGAGGCACTTGCTGTAGTCCCTGTACTTGGGAAGCTGAGACAGGCGGATCACTGGTTCCAGCCCAGCCTCAGCAACGTAAATGCTGTTCAAAATAAAAAATAAAACTGGTGGGGGTGGGGTGTATTCATTCGAGTCACCCCTCCATGCCAGTCTGGTATGGAGCTGTTCCTATCCTCTGTATTTCTATCTTTCTAATAAACTTCTTTAAATCTTCAAAAAACATGGTGGGGGTGTGTCTTGGAGGTAGAATGCCCCGGGTTCCATCCCCAGCGCCAAAATGAAGGAATGAATAGACCAATAAGTGGGCAGAACTTCCTGAATGGCTGAAGCGGGCAGCACTGGTGGGGTGGAGGTGGCGTCCTGGCAGGAGCTCTGGGACCCCGCCCTGCCCGGACCTGCCGAGCTCCTAGAGCCAGGCAAGCCTTGGTCTTGCTACTGCGCGGGTCACCGAGGAGCGCCCTGTCTACGCAGCGCCTGCGGGGCAGATCAGTGCAAGGGCTTCCCAGTGGTAACCGGACGGCCAGTTCTGGGGCATCCAGGCCATGGCATTCTTCCAGGGAGGCCAAGGCCTTCACACTTGGGTCAGGAAGTGAGCCCCAGTGGGGCGGTACCTGCTGTCCTGGACCCCCATGCAGAGCCGGGGTGACCCAGCATGGACCAGGCTACATCCCAGTGCCCGCAAACCTGGCATATACTCTCTCTGGCATTCATGGTCACAGCCCAGGGTATTTGTTCCTTTTTGATTTGCGTGTGCGTCCACCCTGGTGGTGATGGTGCCGATCTCCCCAAGGGAGGTTACTGACTTGGTTAGCTGCCACATTCTGGAGCCTGGCATGTGGAGACCAGCTAATAGATGTCTGCTTAAAAACCATCTGCAGAGAACACTGTGGCCACCATGCTTTTTGAGGAGACTGCAGTGGAGGCTGTGTGGCCACGCCTCCACCTGAGGGCTTCAGAGGGGGCGGGCACCTGCTGGAGGAGCCTTGACACTGTTTGCTGGGCCCCAGCAGACTCCTGTTAGCTGAGCAGCCACAACCGGCCGTGATTCCCTGGTGCGCGGTCTCCCATAGCCGGGAGCCATGTGCATGGGGTCCCAGTGGCTAGCAGCCAGAGGCTGGGGACCAGGGAGCCTGGGCTGCGCAGGGTGGCCTAGTGGGGTCTGAGGACGGCTCAGTGTGTCGGAGTCTTGTTTCCTGTCCTGAAATTCCAGACCAGAGCTTTTTTGCTGGGAAGGGTGTGCCAGCACGTCTTGTAGGCATCACAGCCCCCCAGAAAGCCCCGGGGAGGCTTCATGGCAGCCTCTCGGGGTGTGCCAGCACGTCTTGCAGCGTCACGGCCCCCCAGAAAGCCTCAGGAGGTTTCTGACAAACACAGGCCACTGCTCTGTCTCCTGCAGCCTGCCCACACCCGCAAGCCCCAGGTGCAGTGGGTGCTGCCGGCTTGGCTCACAGTCTGAGTGGTCTGGGTGCCTCATAGGCCTTCACAGTCACTCTGTCCCCGCAGGCACAGCTGAACATCGTCAGCAGGCTGGACATCCTTCTGCAGCGCGCCATCCGCCTGGGGGACCCCCGGGCCATCCAGGTGGTGTGCACAACACAGTGGAACACCTGCCTGCCCCTGCTGCAACACAACCTGCGGCACCACCTGCAGAAACCGCTGACCAACGTGGCAGAGGTCCTAGAGAAGGTGGACAGGTAGGCGAGCCAGGCATGTGGCCTGGCTAGGCAGCAGGGGTCTGCTGCTCCACCCCTGATGGCATGTGCTGGCCACCCTGAGTATCCTTGGGACATGTGCGTCTACTCAGCTGCCCTCACAGGCATCCTCGTGACCACGTGGAGTCTGGTCTCTCTGCAGCCCAGGGTCCCAGGGCACAAGAACTCGGTTAGCCACCTACTGAGGGGCCTTGGCTGGGATGGGCTAGCATGAACAAAAGTCTCTGCTGCCCCTCTTCTGACCGCAGCATCCCCCTGCCCCCCAGCACTGCGGAGTCCCGGGGCTCCACACGCGGATACTAGCGCTTCTCCTCCTCGTAGCCATTCCAGGAGTTGTTTTGGATTCCCCTTAGACCTAGTAGTGAGCATATTTTCTGTGCTTACCTACCTCTTCTTGCAACATGCAGCCCAGAACTCCGTCTCTGTCAGGCTGGACACTGAGCCAGCTGTCTTTATGGAGGGAGCTGGAAGTCCCACTTGAGAATCTCTTTCCACAGGACTTTGGGTACTGTATCTGTCAGCATATTTGCAGCCATAATGTAAAGATCTGATTCTATATCTTAGAGGAAAGAAGACTTACTTTATGGTTTGGGACTCAGCCTACGTGGGGCTGCGGCCCATGGATCTCAGGGCATGGAGGCAGGAGGCAGAGGAGAGCACATGGACCGTGCTCCAGGTCAATCCATTACAATAGCCCTCATGACTCAATGACAGCAACCCTGAATATTAATAACGAGCTCGCTAGGGGCAATTCATAGCTAACTATAGCAGGTACAGTTTATAATTTTGTTCTTCAAATGTGTGATAGAACTCAACCACGCAGCCCTCTGGGCCTAGGGCTGTTTTATGCTGCTTATATAATGGTATATTCTTGAATTGAGACACTCATGCCCTGGGCAGAAGCTGAGTGTCTATTACTATTAGAGTTCCTCTCTGAGCATGGTCTGTTTCTCCGAGAGCATTGCTTCCCAGGGGCAGGGGCCCAGCAGACGCCTGGCCAGCACACCACTGGCGTGCATGCTCCCGTGTGTGGCATGCCTGTGTCTGTCCTTGAATCTGATCTCATTTTAAAACATACTTTTTTGGGGGGGGGTGTTGTAGTCTCACATCACACTGAAGTTCAGAGTGATGAGGACATAAATGCACACAACACTTGGTGGGCCTCCCCTGCCCGCCCACAGGTCCCACCCACTCCCTTCCCGCTCCGCACAGGATACTGAGATTGACATTGCTAATTTCGTATATGCACATAGCATCCATGGAAGCTTTCTTTCATTAATTTTCCCCAAATTCGCCCCAGTCATCCTCCAGTGCTGCGCTGGGGTTTCTTCTCCTTTATCTGGAGTCCCTCTTGTATCCTGATTTCCCCCTAGTTTCCACATACACATATGAGAGAAATCCTATGACTTTATACTTCCTGTGGCTGGCTGATCTCATTAGCAGAATGTTCTCTAGATCCATCCATTTGCCTGCAAGTGACGCAATTTCGTTCCTCTCTTGTGCAGAGTAAAATTCCACTGTGTGCTTAGCCTGCAGTTTGATAAGGCATTCCCGTGTCCATCTGTTGATGGCCACCGAGGCTGCTTCCATGGTTTGGCTATTGTGAGTTGTGCGGCTGTGACCGTGATACATGCAAGCCCGTTTCTAAGAGGACGTCTTTGCGTCTCATTTTCCTGGCAGCTACAACCACCTCCTTTGTGGGATGTGTGAACCCTGCCGCCAGCCCCTGACCCGAGGAGAGCTTGGCTTTGCACTCTCCGTCCATTCTTCCTTCTGTCCTGTGGGGCGAGGGATGCTCTGGGACCACCGGATGCCCTCTGTGGGCTTCCCCATTGCCCCTCTCAGGCAGCACTTCCTCCAGGCCGTGCCCTGCATGCTCCTCAGCACAGCCTGTGGCCGTCTTGCTGACGCTGACCACGGCTCCTTCCCAGCTCCCAGCTCCCACCCACCGGCCCCTGTGACCCTGCCCAACCCCCTCCTCACCTGAGCTCAGCCTTGCCATCAGATGACAACCCTACTTCACCCTTATTTTTGAAGAATTTATTTTCTGTTTTGTGGGCCTGGGGATTGAATCCAGAGGTATTCTACCTCCCAGCTACACTCCCAGCACTTCTATGTTTCGGGTTGAAACAAGGACTCAAGTGGCTGATGCTCTTAAGTTGCTGAGGTGGCCTTGAACCTGCCATCCTCCTGACTCCTCCTCCCAAGTGCTGGGATCACAGGCCTGGGCCTCCTGCGGGCTCTGGAGAGTGCTGTGACTAGTGCTGGGTACTGGTTTGGCAGGTGCTTTTCTTGCTGAAACACCGGAGTAGTTCCATTTCTCCCGCCCCCTTGCCCTTGGATGAGAAGTCAAGTTACTTTAGACCTGGCTCTATGTGTATCTTTTTCCTCCTTTCTGGTTCCAGGTTTGGAGTTCTACTGTTTGTTTTCTGTGTTTTGATTGTGATATTTCTAGGAGCCCTTTTTTTTTTTTTTTTTTTTTTTTTTTGGTGGTACTGGTACTAGGGGTGGAACCCAGGGGCTTTCTACCTCCGGGCTATACTCCCAGACCTATTTTATATTTTTATTTGGAAACAGGGTCTCACTAAGTTTGAGACCCTCACTAAGTAGCTGAGGCTGGCTTCAAACCTGTGTGATCCTCCTGTTTCAGCCTCCCAAGCCCTGGGATTACAAGGGTGTGCCACCATGCCCAGCTATAGGCGCCTTTTTATTTTAATTGTCTGTGGGTCTCTAAGAGACTCAGATATACAAAGCGATGCTTTTATGGTCAGATTCTGAAGGTTGACAGCCAGCATGTCCTCTCTCCCCCTGGGGCTTACCTGTACACTGTGGGAAATCACCCTGTGGCCCTGGTTCCCACTGACTTTTAAAACCTGTAGCTCAAGCCAGGTGTGGCGGCGCACCCTTGTAATCCTCGCACTTGGGAGGCTGAGACAGGAGGATCGCACAGGTTCGAAGCCAGCCTCAGCTACTTAGTGAGGCTCTCAGCAACTTAGTGAGACCCTGTTTCCAAATAAAAATATAAAATAGGTCTGGGAGTATAGCCCGGAGGTAGAAAGCCTCTGGGTTCCACTCCCAGTACCACCAAATCAATCAATCAATCAATCAATCCTGAAGCTCTAGATTCTGTGGGTGAGGGATTCCCACAGCCCATTTTCAGGTTCACAGGCCCCTTTCTCTGCCCCCTCCCCAAATCTGCTCTCTGTCATGCTCAGGAATGACTTTTTTCATTTCACTGATTATAATTTTAGGCTTAGTATTTCCACGTGTTTAGTCTCTGTCTCTCTACTCATACCCTATGTGTCCAGCCATTAACCCTTCCCCTGGGTTGTGCACATGTTCTCGACAGTCTACCATGATATTCGCTTTGAAAGATTTCGCTGCTAAGCCCAGCATCTGGCCCTGCACATGGGCCCTGTTCCTCTGTCTCCTCATGTGTCTAGTGAAGTTTTGCTCTGTATTGAGCATTGTGGACGACACAAAATGTAAATCTATGCATTTTGTCCTCTCTTGAGAATTGTTGGGCTTCATTTCTAGTTGGCAGGGCAGTTGCTGCCCTAGGTCACGGGGGCTGTGTTGTGTGCTGTCTCGGGCTGTCTCTGGCCTCCCATCCTGACGGGGTCGAGCTGGGAACGCAGCCCGCCTGCAGCTCTCACCGGCATTGGTTTTAGTTCTGTTTGGCAGATGCTTGGAGGCTCAGCCCAGCAGCCGGCACTCGGGCTCTGCCTCAGCTCAGCAGACACTGCACCCTGCTTGTACCTGCTCTGCCATGGCCCACCAGGAGGCCTCCCCCAGGGATGTTCCTGAGCCCCCTTCGTCCAGGGCACAGTCTGGCGCCCAGGTTTGCTTAGCCCAGGTTTGTGGGCACTGTGCTTGGTGGGGGGCTCCGTGGGAAGCTACTTCACCCCAACTGGAAGCAGAAGTACTTGAAAGTGGCTGGTCTGGCCTTTCTGCCTGCCACCCTGCCCACCGGCCCTGCTTTGGAGGGCGTGGACTCTGCTGCCACCCTCTGATGAGTGTCCCGTGGTGCGGCTCCAGGCACAGGCCCTCTGCATGGGGCTGTGGGGCTCCTGGTGCGCCTCACCCTCACCCTCGCTCAGGCATCGCAAAGCAGCTGGTCCACTGTCTGGACCCGCAGGGAGTGTCTGTGGGCTCTGGCTCCCTCGTGGGAGCATTGCCTCCCTAGCCCTGACCAGGCCTCCACTGCTACGCCCCAGGCTCCCGGTCCTGGACACTACTTCTCCACACAGCCTCACCTCCTCGTTATGAGTTCCTGTGTGTACCAGTATCACTCTTTCTTCTCTGTCTTTATGGACAGTCGGTTGGTCTGGGGTCCTACGGGATCATTGCTCAGCAGTTGGTTGGATGCAATGCCTGGGGGCAGCGGTCGGGAAGGCCCTCCCTCCCTGTGCCGCGAGCGGTGGTGGCTCTGCTCAGCCGGGCCTCTCGTGGTCCCAGCACAGCTGGCCCGCAGTGTGGGCTGGAGTCCTGAGCGGGGCCTGGGGTGTGCCCACAAGCCCTGAGCAGGGGCCGTGGGCTGCAGGGCAGGGCAGTGGGAAGCAGGACTGTGTCATGCCCACCACTCTATGGCGCCAGGAGCCCCCAGAGAGGGTGTGTATGTGTGCGATGGAGGACCACATGGGGACGGTGTGTCGTGGTCCTGTGTGCTGGGCCTGTCCCAGAACCACATCACAGTCGCTCTCCTGGACCCCGCTGATTCACCCCACTGCTCCCTGCCTGAACCAGGCCCATGGCTCCTGCCAGCCGGCTCTGGCCTCCAGTAGTCCCAGGACCCACCCTCTGCCCCTGAGAGTCGTCAGGGCAGGGCTCAGGAGACCGGAGGAGGCTGGAAAGCCGGGCCGGGCCCTGCCTTCTGCTGGGGTGGGCACAGCCACATGCCCTGGGAAGCCCGTCCAGCTTAACCACACCACCTGTCCCCAGCCACATGCCCTGGGCAGCCCGGCCAGCTTACCCACACCACCTGTCCCCAGCCACATGCCTTGGGCAGCCCGGCCAGCTTACCCACACCACCTGTCCCCAGCCACATGCCCTGGGCAGCCAGGCCAGCTTAACCACACGACCTGCCTCCAGCCACATGCCCTGGGCAGCCCGGCCAGCTTACCCACACCACCTGTCCCCAGCCACATGCCCTGGGCAGCCCGGCCAGCTTACCCACACCACCTGTCCCCAGCCACATGCCCTGGGCAGCCCGGCCAGCTTACCCACATCACCTGTCCCCAGCCTCATGCCCTGGGCAGCCCGGCCAGCTTACCCACACCACCTGTCCTCAGCCTCATGACCCTGCTTCGCTGCCAAGTGCACAAGGAGTTAGCGCACATCGAGGAGGACCAGGACCGGCTGGAGCCGGCCATGGAGCACCTGCAGAAGGCCATGCACCTGGACAGCCTGGGCCTCTACCAGGACAAGCTGAAGATGATCTTCACCAGGCTGCGCCTCTGCACCATGCTCTACCACTCCCCCGAGCGTGCAGAGGACAGGGCCATCCTGGCCATTGAGCAGGTGCAGGCAGAGGGGGCCCGGCCAGCTCCAGGGGAGCGCTAAGGTGCAGGTGCTGTAGGGAAACAAGGGAGACAGGCCGAGGGCGCCTGCTACCTGCTAGGCAGAGGGTGAGGGGAGGCTGCCCTGGACCACATGCTCATCCCTCCCTCCTCCTCCGTGCAGGCAAAAAAGGCCATGCCCAAAGACAGCGTCAGGAAGAAGCGCGCGCTCCTGGTGAATGCGGGCCTGGCCCTGGCCCCCGACACCTTCCAGATCGTGCTGGACAGCGAGAACGAGGCCAAGGGTGAGCAGCCTGCCTGGTCCAGTCCTGACCTTCCTGCAGCAGGGCCTCCACTCAGCAGTCATGGTGGACACCAGACAGGAAGAGGTCCTTGAGGGCTTAGACATGTCTAGACTGCACCTCCCGGCCTCACTGCCTCCCGCCTCACTGCCTCCCTCTCAGAGGGGCTGTGCCTCTGGTCCCTCTGTGCTGGTTGCCATGGCAGAGCCATGTGGTTTTTACTCCTCACGGTCCTGGGGAGCAGAAGTCCTAGGTGAGCCGTGGCAGGCGGTGTCCCTTGAGGCCACCCTCCCTGGCCTGTGGATGGTGGTCCACCTCTGCTGTCCTGCTGGCCTCCTCTGTGTCCATCCTAATGTCTTCTTTAAGGACAGTCAGATGGGGGCAGGCCCACCCAAGGCGGTGCTCCATGGTCCTGAGTCAGGACGTCCACCGGCCTCTTCCAGGGGCATGTCGGGCATGTGGCACTGTCCAGGATGGCAGGACAGTGGGGGGGCTGACCTTGCACACTGGACATCACTTGGGATCCGAGCAGCCTCTCCCCCCCACAGGCAGTTGTCTATAGCCTCAGGGAGAGTCTAGGCAAATTTCCGATGCTGGAATTCAAGGCTGGGGTCCCAAGCACTGTTGGTGAGCGGCTGACCCAGCTCCTTGGGACCAGCTGGTGGCTCTGGAGGACAGGCAGGCGGGCCCGAGCCCGGCGGGCACCCTTCCGGTGCCATCCTTTCGGAAGCTCTCGTGTCTGACTCCAGGAGCTGTGGGGACTGGAGGCTGGGGAACAGTCATGGCAGAGCCAGGATGAGGGCGAGGAGGGTGGGTGGGATGGTGGCCGTGCCCTGCTGTGGGGGTAGGGGCAGGTCCCTCCCTTGCCCTCGCCCTGGGCCACACTCCTGCTGTGGTTGGGCTGGTCCTGATGAGTCTGAGGAGCAGCTGTAATAGCCGGCATCATCTGCACCTGTCTGTTTTGCTTCCCCATTCATTTGTTCAGTGACATAACCTGCTTGCAGCCTAGGGGACAGGTGCACTTTGCCTGGTGGGGGCAAGACAGCACCCACCCAGGAGGAGAGCTGCGGCCCTTGGGCACAGGGCTCGGGAGGGTGCAGCACTGGCTCCTGTGGGTGAGCACTGTGCCTGCCAGAGGGCGGTCCTCACGCAGTGGCTTGAAGCTGCATCTAGAGAGGAGCAGTGGGTTCAGAACTTCCTTCGTGGAGCAGAAAGAACCCACCGGCCCTTGGGGGGCATGGTTGGGACCAGGGTGGGGGCGGGGTCAGATGGGCGCTTCTGATCCAAGGTGGCCAGATGGCGTGGTCACAGGGGGTGGTGAGCCTGTGGTAAGTCCAGGTACCTCCACGACTCACCCCTGGCAGGCTGGGCCTGGCTGCTGTCAAAGGCCACAGACACAGGCCACCGCGGCACTTCCCGCAACCCTCCAGAGCCCAGCCTTGAGCCTGGACCACACCTGCTGGCTCCTCCCTCATGTGACTGTGCACATGAGGCATTGGGGCTCCATTTGTCTCTGTCCCCAGTTTCCACCGGCAAGAACAGGGGCCGGTTCACCTACCTGTGCGCCCAGGCTCGGCATCACACCCTCAGCGTGGACAAGGCCGCTGGGCACTTGCGGCGCCTGGGAAACGAGAATGACAAAGAGCGGTGAGGACGATGAGGCCCTCTCATGGGGAAGGACCAGGGAGGAGGGAGCGGTGAGGACGGCGAGGCCTGGGGAAGGGCCAGGGAGGAGGGAGCGGTGAGGACGGCGAGGCCTGGGGAAGGGCCAGGGAGGAGGGAGCGGTGAGGATGGCCAGGGAGGAGGGAGAGGTGTGGACAGCGAGGCCTGGGGAAGGACCAGGGAGGAGGGAGCGGTGAGGACGGCGAGGCCTGGGGAAGGGCCAGGGAGGAGGGAGCGGTGAGGATGGCCAGGGAGGAGGGAGAGGTGTGGACAGCGAGGCCTGGGGAAGGACCAGGGAGGAGGGAGCGGTGAGGATGGCGAGGCCTGGGGAAGGGCCAGGGAGGAGGGAGCGGTGAGGACTGCGAGGCCCTCTCATGGGGATGGTCCAGGGAGGAGGGAGTGGTGAGGACAGCGAGGCTTGGGGAAGGGCCAGGGAGGAGGGAGCGGTGAGGATGGCGAGGCCTGGGGAAGGGCCAGGGAGGAGGGTGAGGATGGCGAGGCCTGGGGATGGTCCAGGGAGGAGGGTGAGGATGGTGAGGCCTGGAGAGGGGCCAGAGAGGAGGGAGTGGTGAGAGCAGCCAGTCCCTCTCATGGGGATGGTTCAGGGAGGAGGGAGCGGTGAGGATGGTGAGGCCTGGGGAAGGGCCAGGGAGGAGGGAGCGGTGAGGATGGCGAGGCCGTCTCTTGGGGAAGGGCCAGGACGAGAGCAGAGTCAGGCCCAGCAAGCAGGGCCACCACCTGCGGCAGAGTTCACCTGCCTGGTCCCACGGGGACATGCAGACTCGGTGTCTCTGTGACCACCTCCCCCTGGTGTGTGAGAGACAAGCTCAGCCCAGCAGAGCCTGTAGAGAGACTTGCTCTTTCCTGTGGACACACGGTGCAGCTGTCAGGATGGGGTGACTGAAACAGAGGGGCCCCCCTGGGGGACTCTCTGCCCGGAGGAAGAAACTGTGTGTGGCGTTGCCCCTCATTGCCATGATGACAGGAGATGCCACCAGCACCCGGGGGCACCCCTCGCCCAGAGACAGCCCCAGCCTGACCACTGGCCGCTGACCGTCACACCCACCCCATGCAGCAGAGCCCCCGGGCCTGGGCCCTGCCTGGTCTCCAGGTGGTCCTAGTAACCTCGGAGCTGTAGAACGCAGCTCTTCCTTCAAGCAATCATTCTGGGTGGGTGTCTCCTAACTCACCAACACCTGCCTCTGTCTTCCTCCCTGTTTGGGGTCCTGGAGAGCAGAATTCAGATCTGGGCAGAGCTGGCCAAGGTCTCCCGCAAGCAAGGGGTATGGGACGTGTGTCGGACGGCAAGCCGCTTCTGCCTCCTGTACGACAGCGTCAAGTCAAAGAAGCCAACCAAGCAAAAGCGAGGTGCGCCCCTCACCAGTGCACCCCTTGCCCACGGTGTGGGGGCTTCAGGCCCAGTGCCCCTCTGAAAGCTGAGGTGTCCTTGCCCCAGCATCACTAGGCAGCAGGTCCTTCCTGACCAGGGCCCGCTGGCCGGGCTGCCTCCTGGGAGGGGTCAGGATTGGCCCCAAGGAAGGGCTGCCAGCTTCCAGGATGCCTTCAAGTGGAAGGCAGCATTTTAAATACGTGTACAGTCGGCCTCAGAGCCCCAGGCTCCACATCTGCAGATGCCGCCGACAGGTTTGAAGATGTTTGAAAAAAGGCATCTGTACTGAACAGGCAGAGCTTTTTCTTGTCATGACTCCCGACACAGTACAATAACTACATGCACAGCATTTATATTGTATTGGCTATTATAAGTAACTTGGACATGATTTAAAGTATAGCGGAAGGTATGTATATGCTGTATGCAAATACTGAGATATTTTATACAAGGGACCTGGACATCCATCTGCAAGGGTCCGGGAACCAGCCCCCACAGACAGAGGGACAGCTTTGCTTGCAATGGACTACAGTTGAAAGTTCACACTAATTGTAACAATAGCAAGGGCTCCACTGATTGTCTTAAGAGTACTCCCAGGGGTCAGGGGCCCCCTGTCTAGCAGCTGCCAGCTTGCTCTGACACTGTTGCCATGTTTGAGGCCCCACATGCTCCCCACCTGAGCCCTGCCCAGGCATGGGGGACCTGCCCAGGATTCTCATGTCTTGTATGTTTTCTAGAAAAGAGACGATCTTTAACTGCTGCCATTTCCTCAGGAAAGAAGAAGAGAGGTGCTGAAGGAATGTCCCTGCAGGACAGCTGGGGCATGTCTGAGGTGGTCCTGCAGAAGCAGGTCTCCCCAAGCCTGCTGCGCAAGTTCGCAGAGGTGGGGTTCATCAGCGCCGAGGTGTGTCCTGGGGGTCGCTCTCGCATGTCCGCACGGTCTCAGGTGGCCTGTTAACACACCAAAGATATTCCTCACAGGCACCACCTCTGCTCCTGGAGCAAAACTGTGTGTTAGGGAGGTAGGATTTCCTGGGTCCTTAGGAAAACTTCTAAGAGAAAAATTGAAATGTATAGAAATGTGTGGGGTTGTGCAATTCTGAACGGTGAGTCCCAAGTTACGGAGGCCCAGCCAGTCAGTGTCATTTCACCCAAGGATTTAAATGGAGCCTGCGTCACAAGGATGGAAGGAGGTGCAGTCTCTGCCCAGCGCTTCTGCGGCCCTGGTCTCAGGCCCTGGCCCACGTCACACCAGCGAGGGCAAGGAAGCCTGCCCTTCCCCTGCCCACGTGGATGCGGCTGGGTGCGGACCAGCCCCGGTCGGCGGGCGGAATGGGCCCAGCTGATCAAAGCCCACTCTGTGGCCTGGGCCAGAGCTCCTGCGCCCACCCTGCACCGCGCTGCAGCCACCTTGGTGACCTATCCTGACTTCAGAATTCTCTGTGCCCATCTAGGCTGTTTCCTTTGAGGCCCTCACTAATTTATTCAGTCTCTGGGGACATCAGGACAGAAGCCAACCCCGTGCTCAGGAGGCCGGCCGCGGCACAGGCCAGCCCCGCCTCTCCTCGTGACCCCCTCAGCCAGCACCTGGGCTTAGTAACAGGGAGAGCTGAAGTGGACTGGCGGTGGATGGCATGAGGCCTCTGCTCCTCCATGAGGCGTGGTGAGGGGTGGGGGCTGCGCCTTTGAGACAAGCCCGGTCTCCCTGAGATGCTAGCCAGGCAGGCAGGTGGAGTGGGGTCTGCCATGCCAGTCCTCGCCTTGCGCTGGGTGCTCCCAAAGTCAAAGCTCAGGGCAAAGGTGCCGCCCCTGCCTGCAACCTCTCCTGCCACACTCTTCGTTACAGGCCACCGTCCACCTGCTGCGCTTGGAAGGCGTGGCGCTGAATGACCGGGCCATCCCTCCTGAGGACCTTAGCCAGCACCCAGCTGGCTACGTGCCTGAGCCCCCAGAAATGAACGCAGAGTGGATCACATACAGGTGGGCAGCAGCGTCCCTCTGCCCCGCGGCCGAGCCGGGCTTCTCCTGGCTCACAAAGCAGCCTCCATTTTCACCTCAGTAGTTGAGGTCGCTGGACAGGAAGCGCAGCTGCACTGACCTCGGGACTGAGCAGTGCATCCAGCAGCCCGTAGGCCCGGGCCTGGCTAGTATTGGGGAGGGAAGGGCGTGAACGTTTTCTCAGTGTGGGATTTTTTGGTGTGTGTGTGTGGGTCTGGGGTTGGAACTCAGGTGCATTCGACCTCTGAGCGACACCCCCTGCCCTATTTTTAATTCTTTATTTTGAAACAGGGTCTCACTGAGTTGTGGAGGGCCTCACTAAGTAGTAGCTGAGGCTGTCCACGAACCACAATCCTCTGGTCTCAGCCTCCCGAATGCTGGGATGACAAGCGTGCACCACCACGCCTGGCTTTCTCAGTGTTTTGATGAGCTGCGCTTCTGTCCACTCTAGTTAGCCCTTCTAGCTACCAGGAAGAACAACTCACAGGACAGCAGTGATGCGAAGTGGGGCCATTGGTCCTCTTCTGCCTGCCACAGGTCTCCAGGGAAAGCTGCCAGGATGCACCTTGGGGCCCCACAAACTGACCACACCCCGAATTTGCACAGAACATCCAAACACTTGCCCATATGAGATTACAAGCCCCCAAACAATCACAAGCATGCACTGCCAATCTGGCTGACTTTTTAATCTAAAATACTTTCGACTGAGAACTATCTCACCTTCCTTGCGGTTCAGTGGGAGAGGCCTGCAAGCGGTACTTACTCAGCCAGCCCCGGGCCCTGGCCAGGAAGGAGGCGGCAGCGACCACCGTGTGCCCATTTGCCGTGGTGTTCATTAGGTCATCTCTCATTGTAGCTGCTAGGGCTTCTCGAGCACTAGGCCTGGCCCATGCTCTGCCCTGGTGACCTGCCCAGGGGGTCTGCTGTCATGTGGCGGGACATAGATGCTTTCTAGCCCAGGCTCAGGGCTCAGCAACCCTGCTTCCAGATGGAGGAAGCTCATAGGACTGGACTGCTTCTATACAGCTCACAGGCTAAGAGTAGCTGGGACATTTTTACAAACTGTAAAGCAAAATGGGAAAAAAAATGCAACAGAACCTGTGTAGCTCACAAAGCCCCAAATACTTACTATCTGGCCCTTGATAGATAAAGTTTTCCCTGGTGGGGCCGGCAGGGCAAGGAGCTGTTCACTCACACATGGCGCAAATTTCTCTGTGCCTGCATGGGTGCAGATCACAGAATGGCAAGGAGGAGCCCAGGGCCAGGCTGCTGCCAGGTGGACATGCAGCCTAGGCAGAACTTCTGCCCAGGGGCTCCTCAGAGCAGGTGAGTGGCGGGGACCAGTGCCTGTGGGGCTGGTCCAGGGTAAAGCCGGCATCCAGGTTGGAGGTGAGGACAGACTGGAGCCAGGTGGGCAGAGGACAGGGAGAGCTGAGCCGGGCCGAGCCTCGGGCAGGATGGGACAGCCACAGAAGTGGCTGCTTGAGGCTGGGCCAGAGAAGGTGCCCCAGAGGAGCCTACCTGAACCCGCATGGCACAGACGGCCTGAAGCCCCCTCCAGGCCCCAGAGGGAAGCCCAGAGAGCCTGCACTGGCTTCCAAATGGGCTCCCTCTGTGCGGAGCTACATGCTTGCTGGTGTGTGTTTGCAGAAACTGGATAGAAGGCCTGTCGCAGTACGCCATGAATAACTGGCTGCGCTCTGCGGAAATCGGGCAGGAGATAGGAGAAGCCTGGATTGTGCAGAACGCCGTGGTCTATGTCCTGAACCATAACCACCATCTCATCACCTCCGGGCGGCAGAGGGAACTGGTGGACGCCTTGCTGCACCTCCTGAGCATCGTGAAGGCCACCGGCCACCACGGGTGGGTGTGGGTCTGTGCTCTGTGCCTTCAGAGGGGAGACTGTGGGGCCAGGCGTGCTACTCTGGGTAGAAGGGGTTCCATGGAAACCAGCATAGCAGAGGTGCTCCTGCTTGAGCCACGGGTGACCTGTGCAGGCAAGCGAGCTGTGGCCTGAGCTGGGAGGACCAGAGCCACCCCATGCACCCCTCATCCCAGGTTTAGGGGTTGTGTGGGAGTGGGAGCCTTGGTATGGTTTTAGCCAGGTGGATGTGAACTTGTGAGATACTGTTTTCCCAGCTAAAATTAGAAATTTGAAAACATCAGGTTGGGTCAGAGTGTCATTTAAGATGGGATTTTAGTGTAATTTTTGTTGGTTTGGTTTTTAGTCTGACCAGGAGCTTGCTTTTTTTTTTTTTTTTTCCCCAGATAGCGAAGTAGGATGCTAGAATTAGGCAGAGTAGATGAGTACTGTGATCATTAATTATGCTCAGTAATGAGTGGACCACGAGGTGGAGGACTGCACAGCGGTGCTCACCTCTGGTGGGAGCCACTGCCCAGGGGTCCTGGCCTGGAGTGGCCCAGAGCTTGGAGGGACCTCTGACGCGTTCCGAGCCACAGCCTGGCCTGCGAGTCTTTGCAGCAGGGTCCCTGCCTCTTGGCACATGGAGACCATCTGGCTACCTCCTGTGCTTAGCCTCAGGTCCACTCTGCCTGGTCACCACCAGGGTGGCCCCTGCCTTGGCCCAGCCCTCCCGGGGCTCTCGAGGAGCCTGCACAGGGTCACCCTCTCAGGTGGAGACCCAGGCTGCCTTGCCTGAGTGGTGGGGACTCTAAGCTCTTCCCTCGAGGGCCTGGCCCCATCTGCTAAGTCCTGAGAGAGGAGTTGTGTGAACATGCTGGTTGGCCCCAGCCTGTGGTGGCTCTGCAGAGACCTGCGTGTGACACACACCTGAGCCCGGAGCCTTGTGGAGGCAGTCATGGCGATGCTGCAGGGATCTGGGGCCTCATTCACCTGCTTGTCTTCCAGGGACGCAGTTATGCTAGTGATGCTCTGCAATGCCTTGGCTCGAGGCTTGATCATCAGCTGGATCCCCACCCAGACGTCTGAAAAGTCAAAAAAGATTTTGCGACCCAATCTCTTTCATGTCCAATTGGACTCGGGAGCCTCCTCTGAGATCAGAACAGCGGTAGAGGTAGAGCCTCCTAGGCCAGGGCTGTGGAGCAGGAGGGCAGCAAGGCTCGGGCCCGTGAAGGGCCAGGACACACACTGGGGTGGGGCAGGCCGCAGATGGTCATGGCAAGTCTTCTGAGGAGCCAGCTGCCTGGAGTGGGGTACAAGGCCCCAAGTGGGGTGCTGGGACGTGAGCTGTGACCAAGGAGACCTGGGGTGGGGTCAGCATGCTGTGCCTGCTTAAACTCATGCAGACCCCCACCCCAGGCCCTGGTGAAGCAGCGTGCTGGACAGCACGAAGCCCGCTACCCACACTGCTGTGGACACCTGGCAGGTGGAACTCGTGGAGACCCGGGCCAGGCTGGAGAGATGGAGGCCAGCAGGGCTCCTCCCTCTGCCCAAGGGGCACTGTGAGGGGCGCAGCTCTGGGGCCCCGTGTCAGTGCAGGGGGCCTGGAGAGCCCTCAAGGCAGTCTTCATCCCAGAGGATGTGGAGCTACAGGGGGTAGGACCCTGCACTGCAGAGAGAGATAGCGAAGGAGAGAAGGGCCTGTGTGCACAGGGGCGGGAGGAGGACCTCCCCGAGGGCTCCATGCCGCCCACCCGCCAGGCCCAGGACTAAAAGGACTGGCCTGGCGTGAAACCCAGGGGTGCAAGGGCACCACCAGAGCCCAGAGAAGCTCAGTGCAGCACCCAGCTGTGCGCAGGAGCTGCACTGCAGGCGACAGGGCCACTTGTTCCCATGGTGTCTCTGAGGGACAATGCAGGGCCTCCTGGAAGTCCATCCAAGTGACGATGGAGGGGCGTGGCGGGGCAGTGGGGAGCCCGGGCTCCTCGTGTCTGCAGGGTTGTGGCCCGTGTCCTGGCTTGGAGGTTGGTTATGTTTGGTGCAATGACTACTATACTGGCCCAGGCTCTGGTAACAGCCCGCATGTGGGGTTTCATCCCTGCTGGAAGGCGAGAAGTCAGGCACAGAGCAAGCCAGCAAAGCACACGGTAGCTGCACCTCTCCGTTGTCACCCCAGAACCACCCCAACCAGAGTGGGGTGACTGCTTGGCCCCTCACTTGCCAAGGACTGGGTGTGGGCTCGGGCTCCCTGCCTAGACGCAGATCTCGTGAGGCAAGGCCCGTCCACCCAGGTCTGCGAGTTCGCGCTGAACCTGACCAACGGGAACGACCCTGAGCAGGTGGTGCCCACCAATGTGCGGCAGCAGCTCATTGCCGCCTGGGTGAAGGCCAAGCAGCTGGCACAACAGCAGATCGGGCCGAGGCTGGGCACCGACGAGCAGGTGTGGCATCACGGGCAGCTGGGGCATGTGTGGTGGGCACAGTGGGGACCTGCGGCTCCCTCCCCAAGGTGCGGCCCTTTGTTGTCATCACAGCCTGCCACTGGGCCAAGTTGCTAGGAGTGTCCCCATCCGTGAGGTCTGGAGGTTCTGTCTCCCTGGACCGCCTTGGCCACCAGGAGAACCAGGAGCCGAGGCCTCTGTGGGGTTTGAGCGCGGCACCTCTGGGGTGCAGCCTCCACAGAGCTACTCACCAGAGAGTCATCCCTTGGCAGGGCTGGAGTCACCCGCCATGCCCCCTGTCAACATAAGGGGACACAGCCTGTAGGGCCACCGTACAGACTGGGGCCCCAGGGAAGGGCCCGAGGGAGGGCGGAGGGGCGTTGGGCAGCATGGGGGCGGATGGGAGCCCCGTAGAGGAGAGGGGAGCCTCCAGCTATCTCCCCAGACGCCAGACAGCACCGCCTTGTGGGCTCAGGCAGGGCTGCCCATGAGCCTTTGGGGACAGGAGAAGGAGGTTGCCACTCACAGAAGTAGCTAATGCTATGGGAGTCACGAGTGCTCCAGACTCGCAGCCCCCTCCCTGGGGCCCAGGACAGGCCCTCAGTGCCCACCCCTCGCCAGCAGAGCACCAACGAGGACATCAGCAACATGACCAGAGTCCTCGTCGCCCTGGAGATGTACTCCTGCAATGGGCTGGGCCTCATGGACTTCACGGTGCCCCCCCTGGCCCAGGTGCGTGCCAGAGGGTTCTGGAGGCATGCCCACCTGCAGCCATGTGCAGGGCAAACCCCCAAGAGAGGTGAGGAAGCTGAGGCTCAGGACCTCCCAGGCAGCGGTGTAGACTCAAGCACACCGTCTCCACCACATCTCCCAGCAGAACGGAGCGCTACCCTCAGAGCACCCCCGGGTTGCTTTGGAGTGCCCCTGATGTGAGGAAAGGTGTTTCTCTGGCCGGCACCTCTGTCCAGCTCATCCTACGCCCTGGGGCCCGTGGGCAACACACAGGCTGGGGCAGGAGGCCGTGTGGGCGGCAGGGCATCCACAGCCTTCAGTGGCGATGTGGCTTTTGGCTGTGAGCCGTGCTGTGCCTCGTGAATTGTGGCTCTGTCTGGAGTAGTGCAGCTAAATCACTTGTGCTGAGACACCTGCACTGAGCAGGAGGTTGAAGGTGGTACCTGCACTTCCAGAGAGGCCAGACAGCAGGCTAGGGAAGTCCTGCCACTAACGACTCCCTTCTCTCCCGCCACTGCCCACGGCAAGCTGGTGAAGATGGCTTCCGAGTGCAGTTGGCCAGAGCCCCTAGTGGAGCTGCAGACACTGACGCGGCTGACCCACTTTGCCTACGCTGCCCATGACCACGAGCTCACCATGGCCTGCTCCCAGAAGGCCACGCAGATGGGCATCAAGTACCTAAGGGCATTCCGCCGGTGAGTGACCCCACAGTGACACCCCGATGGTGATGACACGCGGCAGGGAGCTCACGGAGGGCTGCAGGAACCTGACCTGCCTCGGGTTGGTCCACCGGCTCCCTCGGCCAGCCCTGTGGAGGGCGGCCCCCACCCACCAGCTCCACATCTCAGGGACACGCCCTCAGTGGCTCCTCCCACACACGGAGGCACCTGGACCACTGGCTGTGGACATGGCAGGCAGAGAAGGGCCTTGGTTCAGGCTGCCACGACAACATGCCACAGGCCCAGAGGCCTGAGCAGCAGGAATCCATGGCCTAGGTCCGGAGGCTGAGGCTTAAGGCCTGGCAGAGCTGGTGCAGGGGAGGCTGCCTTCTGGCTCACAGAGGGCGCTTCTTCCTGCAAGACAGCTCCTGGTGCCTCTTATGGGGTGCTAAGCCCACGTGAGCCTGCAGCCAGGACCTCGCTGCCCCATCTCCCACGTGTGACACAGACAGCTTTGTGAAGTAATTCTGAGCAGACCGGTGCACCTAAATAAACCCAGAAGTAACCAGAGGTGGCCTCAGTGGAGAAAGGTGCCCTCTGACCTGCCACCTGCCGCTCCAGAGCCGCAGAGTAGCCACGGGGCCTCGGTTTTCCCTACAGTTCCATACTCCCGTCTTTAGTCGTTTGACGTTGCACTAAGGTGGTCAGAACCTGCAGCACTTAATCTCCCCTCTCTCTGAATGGGGGGCTGGTTGACGCCTGTCGCCGTGAGAGCGTCCTGCCAGCTAGTGCTTTCCTGGCGCTGGGCCTTGTTCAGCTTCGCCCTGAGTGCAGTTGTTCTGAAAGCAGCCCTGTCTCGGCTACAGAGGTGTCCCTGCAGCCGGTGGCGGATTTGGTCAGTGATCCCAGGTCTAGGCAGAGCCTCTGGTGGTGGCACCAGCCACAGCAGCAGGATTCGGGAGGTGGTAACATCTGCCCTGCGGGTCAGAATCCCCTCAAGGACAGGTTGGACAGGGCTGGATGGTCTGCCTGTCTCCCTCACAGACAGCTCTGGGGCCTGGGAGTCAGCAAAGGAATGTGACCTCGGTGTCCACAGCGCGCCCTCCCGAGCCTGGGCCTCCCTCACGCATCAGCAGGAACAGTGCCGTCCCTAGTAGCCCTGTGCCTGGCACCCAACAGAGGCTTGCTGCCCCTCGTGCCATGCAAGGAAACAGGCAGGCAGAGGCGTGCTCGCACTGGAAGCACGAGGGGCCATGATCAGACCGGGCGTTTGGCTCTAAGAACCCGTTGGCAGGTGGAGGCCTGGTGCTTGAGGAGGGCTGGCAAGTCCTGGCACCATGGCAGGGAGAGAGAGGTTGGATGAGGCTGAAAAACTGATTGCATCCATTTGCAGACCACCACCGCCCTCTCGTGGCGACTGGCGTCGCTGCTCCCTGCGGCCTCTGTCCTGGGTGGTGTGCGGGTTTTCACCAATCCACAGGGTCTGGGAGCTGGGGTGTGGGGAGCTGGAGAGCCGGGGGAACAGTGGCCCGTGCTCAGTGAGAGACGGCGCATGGTGTCGCTGTCTGCTGGTCACTGCCAGAGCCCTGGGACCTTTTGTCAAGCAAGGTACGCGGGCAGGTTCAGACATGGGCCCTGCAGAGGACTTTTGTAAATGACACACTTTTCAAAATTTACACATACTTCCCATTTTCATCCCAATTAGTTTCTCTTTTAAAAGTTATGTGTAGAAATTCCAGCATGGAATTTGTTACAGAGTAATTTTTATGATAGCATTTCAAAATAATAACAAGTATTGTTTCCAGTTCTTGGCAAAAAATAGTGCAGTTACAAATGAATTTGAATCCTTAACTGTGAATGTGTAATCACCCAAATCAGATTTACTTTATTATGTTCATGCAAAGAAATATATATTAATAAGACATTTCAGGTAGATACTTAAAATAGACATAAAATTGGTTAAGAGAAAATATTACAAGAATGTCATTTGGCCTGCTACTTTAGTCAACACTTCTATTTAACATAATCACTGATAATATTGGGTCTACATAAATTTAAGTCATTCTTTATACCAGTTCTATGCTGAAAAACAAAATGTAAAACTTGAAAAAACACACAAAACGATTATTTTCAGACAGAGTTATGGATGGCACACAGTCACAGTTCTTACAGAAGGAAACCCTGAAAGGAGCCCTGCTCGCCCCAGCATTTTACCTGGGCAGCCTACAGCTGGCAGTGCTGGGAAGTGGAGCCCAGGCAGGATGGGAATGGATGCTCCTGCCACGGAGGCAGAGGGAAGAGCCGCCTCGTGAGGGCCATCGTCTCCTCACAGAGGCACCGAGTGGGCAGCGGTGCATGTGCCGGACAGGAGGCGCAGGCCTGAGGCACCAGGGCCCATGCCGTGCTGAGAGGCACTGGACTATGGGAGGCTGAGCTTCCAAGGAGTCAGAGAGAACATACCTGGAGATGTAGCCGCTGTTGGCCCGCCCAGACAAAGCCTGCTCCAAACCCAGTAAGATGCAGCCCGGCTCCCAGGAAATCTGACCGGAAGCCGACATCAGTCAGGGTCCAAGCAGCCCAGGCCTCACAGGGTCTAGCATGCAACAATTACTGGACGTGAGGGGGTGGGACAGTGTGATGCACAACCAGGAGAAAAAGCAGCAGACCCAGACCCGATATGTGCATCGAAATGAGCAGACAGGGCCCTAAGACAGCCACTGGAAACACAGGAAAGGGTTTTAACGGGCACAGTTAGTGTGCAAGGGGGGAGTTCAACAAATAAGTGGCAGCCATAATAAGATCCTAGTGGAATTTATAGTACTGCAGCCTCAGGATCCGAAATGGCAGTGTCACCAGAAGAAAGAGGGGAACATCAGATTAAACCCCGAAGAAGCCGCGGGACCCAGACAGAGCAGCTGCCTGGGAAGCTCAAGTACGAAGAGAGAAGCCTGATGAGCAAGGGGACAGGCCGCGGTGCCGGGACAGGCTCAGGGCCAGAGGCAGGGAGGGAACGGGGCTCTGAACACATGCTAGCTGAAAATAACAGCTGGAGTGTCAGCTCCGAGCTGAGGACAGGGCATGCCTGCTGAGCTCTGGGCCAGGAGGAGGGCCAGGATTCTCCATGATCCTCAAGCCTAGTTCCATTGCAGCCAAGTTAAGACCAAAGACAACGGGACAATTGTGTAGAGAAATGGGGTGGGGGGTATTATAGACAGGACAAGAAGGGTACAGATTACTGATATCATCAGAATCAATGCAAGCCAGGAGACAAAGGGAAGAGGCTATCACTCTAGAATTCGGCATCCACCAGATCAGCATTGTATCATTAGTAAAAGCCAAGAGAATCCATTCCCAGCACAGCTGTAGATGGGGAAATATTGAAGGAAGTTAATTCTTCAAGCCAAAGGAAGGTGTTTCTGCATGGAGACTTGGTTGGGTGTAATGAAGAGCACCCCAAATGGAAAGCTTTTGAGAAAACATAAAAGTTCTTAAAGAGACATTTGATTGCACAATACAAAAGTCACACTGCACCACGGGGTTTCTAGAAACGCAGACGCAGCATGTAGGGCAGAGGCGACACAAAGCACGGGACAGGTAAGAGGAAGCATGCGTGGTCGTGTGAACAGCCGAGCGTGGTCCAGGGCAGAAGGGGCCTGGGAAGGACTCGCCTCGCAGACCCTTCAGCACATGCTATAGAGGAGGCGAACGAAGAGGCATGGTCAGAAATCCAGCAGCCCAGAGGGACCGGGATGCCAAAAGATGAGCAGTTGGCTTAGAGAAGAGAAGGGTCATGTAGGTCCAGGGGACAGCGGGGAGCAGAATAGGCCCAGCAGCCGTAACTGCTCCACAGTCCCATCGCAGTGCAGCCAGCCCGCGCCTGTGAGGCGAGACCGGCCACGCGCTCTTCCCCATGGCGCAACGTGTGGACACGGGTCAGCGGTACGAGCTTGGGAGGTTGCAAGATGGCCGCGTGGCTCTGGCACAAGACCAGAGAGAGCCGCTTCTAGCAAAAAAGCGTAAAGCCTGGAGTCTGCTCACTTAGGAGCAGAGCTTCAAAACACAAGAAGCCAGACAGCGGCTATTTACACAGAGGTAGTCACAGGTGTCAACAGCTCTCAGTAGCTGATAGAGTGGAAAATCAGCAAGGATGCAGGCTTGATTAAGCTGTCAGTGGATCTCACCAAGGACACCGAGACACTGCCTAACATGGACACTGCAAAGACCCCGGCTCCCAGGACAGCAGCACCAGCTGGGCCCAGACCCCTCCTCACATCCTGCAGGGCGGTTTTGGCCTCCTACTTCCATCACACAGTCTCAGTTTCCCTTTCAGAGCACAGACCCCACCCCCCACATGCATGCACACACATGCACGCATGCACATGCACACGCACACATGTGTACACGTGTATTCATGCTGCACAGCAGGTCCTCGCAGGCCAAAGGTGAGCAGCCTCCTCCTCTGGCTGCTTAGGGGAAAGTGCAAACGCGCCATCTCCCCAGAGTTTATTGTTCCTGGCAAAATAAACTCAGTGCTCCGAGCTGAGTGCAGCACCTGCCTCTGCAGGCGGCGCCTTAGTGTGTGTGTGGCACGTTTGGGAACACTGGGGAGAGGCCACTGCTGCTCTGAGTGGTGCTGCAGGGGTGAACCTGGCTGAGCTCTGGGGGCTAGGAGGAGGGGCCCGACTGAGCATAAGGATGGCTGGTTGGTTCTGCAGGGCGTCCGCTGCAGAACAAGCCACCCAGAGCAGTCATGAGAAACCATGGCTCATGATTCTGCCTCACAGTGCTGTGGTTGACAGGGCTCAGCCTGTAATTCTGGTTTAGGGTCTTTTATGGGGTCACCATCAGGGCCAGCAAGGCCCACTGGCCAGGTCCACAAAGCCAGCCTGCAGCCCGGGATCACGTGCCTGGCAGGTTCTTGGTGGCCCTCCTCATAGGCACCAGCACCAGCCTCACTGTGGCCTCTCTGCAGGTGGTTGTGAGGCCCCCCCAGGGAGTGCCCAGGACCCCAGCCACATGCAGCCACTGCACCACAGTCCAGGGCCAGGGAGGCCAGGGCCACTCGTCGCTGTTTCCCACAGGGGGCCCTGTGGCCGGCCCAGATTTGGAGGATAGGGTGCAGCACACGGGGCTGGGTGGGATGCGTCTCACCTCAGAGACCGCCTCGCAGGCCCGCAGGGACAGGCCATGCTTGGGGGCTTGGCGCTGCACCCCACTCCGCCTGCTGCTCTCGCCCTCCAGGGTGGAGTCCCAGATCGTGGCGGAGATGCTGTGCATGGTGACCAGCATCCAGGGCCGGAGCATCATGGAGAACCTGAAGGGGAGGAAGCAGCTGAGGCTGGTGGCGGCCAAGGCCTTCTTGGAGAGTGCCAGGTATGGGCCGCGGGGGCCCAGGGGCACTCCATGCCGTGTGGCAGGCACCAGGGACACCAGTGAGGCCCACCAGAGGAGCCAGGAGAGTGTGAGGCTGTGTGAGTGTGCGAGTGTGCGTATGCGCTTGGCCGTGTCCTTCCGGGCGCTCCAGCCGAGGGGCCCACAGGAGGGGCTGGGGACCCCGCCCTGCAGCGCAGTGGGGCCTGAGCCAGGGAGCTCAGGGAGCCTTGCGGAAGGGGCAGGCAGACACCACAGCACCCGCCTCAGGCCGCCTCGCCCCTTCCCTGCTGCGCCCAGGGCTCCTGGGTGGCAGCTGTGGGTGTCCTGCGCGGCTGTCCTTCCAGGTTTGGGGGCATTGCGGGCAGCAGCGCCCTGGTCATGGTGGCGGCGCGGCACTACTGGAACACGTGGCTCCCGCTCCTGTCCTCGGCTGCCAACCGCAAGAAGGCCAAGGGGGCCGTGCAGAGGCTCATCAGCATCATCAACAAGACAGAGGCCAAGAAGCAGGTGAGGGCACCACGGCGGGCAGCGCGGCGCCGACCTCTGCCTCCCGCCGGTCACTCGCCTCTGGCCTCCTCGCTCCCTCCCTCCCGCTGGTTTTGGAGTGAGCCCTTTATCTGCTGTCTGGGACTAACCACCAATGCCGACTTCGCACCTCTGCCCTGGTGATGGGCATTCTCTTGCCTCGGTCTCTGCAGCCCATGAATTTCATGTCATTAAGGAACTATGAATTATGTTAGGGGAGTAGTCTCAGGGTGGCATGCGCCACCGGTGTATGTGTTATGTGTGCCGTGTGTTTGTGGTACATGCTGTGTGCTATGATATGTGTAGTGTACATGTGGGGCATGGTGTGTATACTGTAAGTAGCAAACCTTGTGTGGTGTGATGGTTTGGTGTGTGTGTGGTAGGGTGGGTGTGGCATTGTGGTATGGTACATGTGTGTGATGTGTTCGTGGTGTGTGACATGGCACGTATATGGTATGTGCTGTGTGTTGTGTGGTGTAGATGTGTCTGTGGTATATGGAGTGTGGGGTGTCTGTGCTATCTGTGATGGGTGTAGCATGGTGTGTGCGAGGCATTTGGTATGGTGTATGTATGTGACGTGTGGGGTGTGTGTGGCATGAGTGTTCATGATATGCTGTGTGGCATGGCATATATGTGTATATGTAACGTGGTGTGTTGTGTGTGGTGTGTATGTTGTGTGGCGTGTTGTGTGTGCGGTGTGTGGCGTGTGATGTGCGGAGTGCATGTGTATGTGGTGGGTGTGGTGTGGAATGTTCATGTGTGATATTGTCTGCTATACGTGGTGTGTATGGAATATGGGGGGTGTGGTGTGTGGTGTGGTGAGGACACATTGTGTGTGGTGTGTGGAGGTATGTATATGTGATATGCATGTGCTGTGTTTGTATGTTATATGTGGGATGGGTATGTTGTATATAGTTTGTATGTGGTATGCATATGGTATATGGTGGCATGTTCTGTGTGTGTGATGTGTGTGGCATGTGTATGTGGTATGTGTGGCGTGTAATAGTGTATGGCGGCATGTACGGTGTGTGTGATGTGTGGGGGGTGTAAATGTGGTGTGTATGTGTGCATAGAGGCATGGACGCTGTGTGTGATATGTGTGGTGTGTATATGGTGTGTGGTGTGTATATGGTATATAGCGGCATGTACGGTGTGTGATTTGTGTGCTGTGTATGTGGTGTATGGCAGTATTGCGCTGTGTGTGCTGTGTGTGCTGTGTATATGGTGTGTGTGGTGTGTATATGGTATATGGCGGCATGTATGGTATGTGTGGTGTGTATGTGGCGTATGGCAGCATGTACGCTGTGTGTGATGTGTGTGGCATGTGTATGTGGTGTGTGTGGTATGTATATGGTATATGGTAGCATGTACGATGTGTGTGGTGTGTGTGGTGTGTATGTGGTGTCTACCTAACCTTGCGCTGGGAGCCTTTTCTTCGGGGTGAGATGTGCCTTACTGTCGTTAGGAAGGCTTTGCCCTCCCGTAGTGCAGGACAGCAGCCTCAGGGTGGCGCGGCCTCGCGCACCCTCCCCACTCCCCTCCCCAGGCCACATGCCCCCTTCTTTCCTGTCTTCTCTCCAGCTTCCACAATGAGAGAAACTCGTGCCCCTTGATGGCGGTTGTTTTGTTTGTGTGTTGCTGCAGGAGAAGGGGAGTACTCTGCTCCTGCACCAGTGGCCCACGGCAGACTTCCAGAGCAGCGGGGCAGCTACCGAGGGCCATTTTCTCCCAGGTTGGAGGGGCAAGACTGCCATGGGCTCGGGCAAGGGAGGAGGATGGAGTGCGCAGTCCAGCACTCTGTGTTTGTCTGTCCTGTGCCCTCATATGAGGACAGCTTGTCATGGGATGACTGCAGGCATGTCCATGCCATGTTGACACTCTTGTGGACCCCAAGGCCTGCAGCCCGGCTGCTCTAAACCTTGCTGTGGCCAAGGCTGGCCTCTTGCTTTTGCTGGCAGAGAAACCATGTTTTCCTATTAAATCACACACAAAAAAGTGGAGATATAATCCCAAAGAGGGGGCACACTGAGCTGAGAACAGTAGGACCATATTCTACAATATCAATTTGAGTTGACGAAAATAAAGAAGTATCATTATTTTTTAAAAGACAGTCTTCACTGTTAATCAAGAACCTGTATGTGTACTGGGGAGACGTTCAGATGCTGCAGGATGAGAGACTGGTTGCTGCCTTGAGTACTTTAGATAAAAATTAAAATTATAATAACGTCATAATTTGCCAAATTGATGACATTTGATTTTCATTCATAAAACACTGAATGAAAATGTGGCCTGTGTAATTAAGTGGAAGTAAAGTACTAAACCCCAACGGGTGTTTGCAATGGCTCCATGGAAGGAAAGACAGAGGCGGCCCGGGCAGGAGCAGCCCCGCAGCCCAATCCTGGGCCAGCACCGCGGGGGCCGGCAAGTCAAGCCGGGAACACCCGTACACAGTCAGCCTCAGATTAAACAGCTCAGTAGCTTTTAAAAACTCACATTCCACAGGAATATCCGAATGTCAAATTTGGCAGAGCAGACATTTTGTGCACTTCAACATAGACAAAATTAGACCTTGTAGGTAACAGGAAAGGCAGAAAGTCAAAGAGTAGACAGGGTGGGGAGTCCTTGCATTGACCTTGGCAGCAGAACTGTCTGTCTGTGGCACGTAGACACTGCGCCGGCCAGGACAGGGTGGCCCGGAGGCCCTGCCTCCATGCTCTGATTGAAGGAGCCTTGGTGGCCAAGGACACCTCAAGCCCAAGCCTCGCTGAGTGAGCAGTGGGACTTGGCCAGGCACAACTGAAGCGGGCGTGGTGCACGCTTGTAATCCCAGTACTTGGGAGTCTGAGACAGAAAGATCATGGGCTCAAGGCCAGCCTCAACAACTCAGTGAGACATTCTTTCAGAATAAAAAATAAAATAGGGCTGGGGGTGTAGCTCAGAGGTAGAATGCTCACCCCTGGGTTCAATCCAGCACCATCCCACACACACGCGCGCACACACACACACACACACACACACGCACGCACACACGCACACAAGAGGAGAGGAGAGGGCACTTAGATGGGCCTCCCTCCCACCAAAGCCCAACTGGCCAGTTTGGGTGATGCCAGTCGTGGTTCCCGCATGCTGGGTATTGGCCAGTGCCTTCACGTCCCCCGGGCCGGAGAAGACGGGCAGTGTGTGAATAGCGGGGAGCCACCGAGCTGGGCAGCGCAGCTGGGTGCCTTCCCTCCACAGCGATGGAGGGGCCATAGCATGTGGCCTCGACCCGGCATCCTACGCTGCAGAACTGACAAGAGCCGCACCAGCAGGGCAAGGAGCTCCACGCCCAGCAACGTCCACCAGGACAGCCTGCGTCTGGGCACCGGGCTTGGGCTTGCTTGGGCCGGGATGCCCCAGTGAGTCTGTGGCCAGAGACGCTGGGAGGAGGATGGCTCTCTGCTCTTGTCAAGCCATCTCTAAATTATAAGAAAAGTAACATGGCTTCAAGGAAAGGCTGGCTTGGAGGACCTGTCGTAAACACAGGACTCACATTACCCGTGATCCCGGGTCTGTATAAGTCCGTGTGCAGGGCTGGCTGAGGGCCCCATGGCCAAAGCCCGCTGTGAGCCTCTGAGTCCAGCAGGCCTAGGGTGAGCCTGACCGTTCCCACCTCAACTCCAGGCTGCTCCTGTTAACAGCACCCCAAAGCCGAGGGCAGTGGTGACAGGACCAGCCATGAGGCCTGGGGCCAGCTCTCCACCACAGGGTGTCCTGGCCAGTGGGCTGACGTCAGCCCTGCAGGGCAAGCGAGGCTCAAGCAGGGGGCGCCAGGGGCAGAGGTCAGAGGGTGCCAGCTGGTGTGGGCATGGGAGCTGGCCCTGAGGCGCTGCCTCCTCCACCCCAGGGGCCGAGGATGACCTCACACTCCGCGCGGCGCTCTATGGCCTGCTCTTCCACAGCCACGCAGACCAGGACGACTGGGAGGGTGGCCTCAAGGTGCTGGATGAAGCCGTGCAAGTGCTGCCCCGCACGGCTCACCGCCTGTGAGTGCCTCAGCGCCCCGTGCTCGCGGCGCTGCCAGTGGGCTCTCATGGCCTCTTCCGCTGAAGGACCGCATGTTCCCAAGAGGACTCAGCAGGAGTGGAGCCCCTGCCCAGGCCCGAGCCCTGCTTGGTCCCCTGGGCTAACCTGCCAGCAGGAACACGGATGCCCCAGGTATCTGCGCAGCAGAGCACTCAGCTGAGCACTGGCTTCTCTTTCGTTCTTTAGCTTGATTTTCAAACACATGGTCATTGTGAAGGCTAAACTTGGCCAGAATTTCACCATGGAGATTCAGAAGTTCAAGGACGAGAGCGAAAGCTATGTTGCCCGCATGTGGCACCGCCTGGCCCAGAACTCCAAGGACACTTACGGAGAGCTGACCTGCTACTACAACGCCATCCAGGCACTGCAGGTGGGCAGCCACAGAGAGAGGAGGCTGACGAGTGCTGGGCACTGGGGCCTTTCTCCTGCTGAGGCGAGGCCACGGCTGACCTGCCCTCCAGCCAGGGGGAGCCTGGGCCGCAGCAGCCGTGGGGTCAGGTCCTGGGGATTGTGCTCCCTTCCCCTGCCCCGGCTGTGCCCCAGGTTTCCTTCCAAGGGCTCAGGTTTCCGGTCTTGAGCTCAGGCCATTGATCTGTGCCAGTCAGTGTGTACGGAGTGAGGCAGGGATCTGTCTTCACTACTCAGCACTACTTGCTGAAAAGACTTTACTCTTCCGAGCCCCTTCTGTCCACCCCCATGAGGTGGAAGACCTCTGCGGTTGGTTCCAGGCCAACTGGCCCAGCTGCTCCCTCCTTTCTGAGCCTCTTCTTGAGGGAGGGGCCCGGGTTAAAGCTGCCCACAGTGTCCTGGCCTAGTGTCCTGAGCTAGGCACCACCCATGAGTCTCCAGCCCTGGCCTTGATCCTGGACTCTCACCTCTGCACCTCTTGGCCAGCCGTCTGCCCTTCCAAACCCCAGATCAGACACTTGCTCTCACCAGGGCAGCTGTGTGCTCCCCGTCTGCACCAAGCCCACCGCTGGACACCTGCGTAGGCACACACCCAGCTCCAGCACTCCTTTCCACCAAGGTCCCTGTGAGCGCAGCCCCAGCCACACCTCTTCCTGGCCCTCCACTTTGTTCTCATCAGAGCCCCTCTGCACCTCCCCAGGTCCTCACCTGCCCCCGCAGGGCCTTGCAGCCTGCCTGCCCGAGTGCCGCGGCACAGATACCCTGGCTCCCTTGCCTGCTGAGGCTTTGCCCAGCCTCCTCAGCAAGCCTCTGTCCCCACTGCCAGTTGGCGCCCCGTCCTGCCGGCTGCCCAGCCTGTAGGTTCATTCTGTTGAGTGTTCATTTCTCTGGCACCACAGGGGTGAGGCCTCACACCTCCCACGCACCGCCCTGCACGGCCTTCCTGGGATGAGCAGTTGGGTGCAGGTGTTTGGCTGTGACTCTGTTGGTGGGTGGGGTGATGCTGTGAGGCTGCACCCCAACCGTTAGGAGCTCGGGAGGCTGAGGAAGGAAGGGTGTGTGCGACTCTGGGCACAGAGCTGGAGCCAGGCCAGTGGTTCCGCTGTCTGAGGTCAGGCTGGGGTGGCCACGGGCCTCCTCTCCTCACCATGCCTTTGCCACGGCCAGGGCCCAAGGAGCCTGATGTAGGACCAGTCTCATTAGAAGTGGTCTCCAGGAAGCTACAGGAAGTGGGTGGCAGATGAGTTCAGAGTGAAGCCCTCGGACCGTGAATGTCAGGCTGCGCCTTGTCTCACGCCACAGAAGCCTGAGAACGAGTGGCAGAAGGCTGACTATATCGTGGAGTTTAGCGAGTGGCTGTACCACAAGCAGCTTCCTCTGGAAGATGTGGTCTTCCACCTCAAGTGGGCCATCGAGATCCTGCTGACCATGAAGTCCACCAGAGCCGCCCCCCAGCCAGAGCCTGAGGTGAAAGGTAAGGCCACCCACTGCGGGCTGCGGTCCCGCAGGGCCACACCTACCCAGGTTCCGCAGCTTTGGCCTCCTGAACAACCAGGTGTTTTCCTAGTGGACCAGATGTTCTGTGTAGATTCAGGGAGGGGGTCCTGGCCCACTTCTGCACCATACCCAGACAAGGGGCAGCAAACAAGCCGGCCAGCCTTGTTCTGTCAGATCTCACTTACAGGCGGCCACAGGCCAGAAGGCTGCCTCCCTCTGGGCTGGCAGGTCTCCAGCACCACAGCAGAGTGGCACTGCATCCTCCAGCCCTCCTCTGAGGCTTCTAACCACAGGGCCCTGTCTGTGCCCAGGCAGAGGGCGAGAGGGCTTTGTGGAGGGAAGTTTGCTGGATTGTGGGCAGCTGGGCAGATGTGAGGGGCCTCCCTGAGACCAGCATCCTCCACTGCCCAGGCACTAGGCGACCCAGGTGTCAGAATGCAGATGCCCACAGAGAGTCCCCGGGCACCCCACAGGCCGCCCACCTGGCCCCCCAGGGGCAAGAGCTGAGGCGCTAGAGATGTGGTTTCCCTCCTGAAGCACTTCATGGCTGCCTGGCCAGGGCCCCCTGTCTGTGGCCTTGGGCCTGTGCCTGCTCCCAGGATGGGGCCCTTCTCAGAACCCCAGGCCATTGGGAAGTGACGGGCCGTTGGCCGGGATGGCCAGGGAGCCGCGGCTGTGGGACCTGCAGTGGACATGAACGCGTACACAGACCTGCTCCACAGAGAGCCAAGGGGTGCGGGCTTCAGCCGTGACGGGGCAGCAGGGTGCGCTGCCGGCTGGCCCCGCAGGTGTCACGGACTCCCTCCTGCTCGGGGCCCCTGTCCTGGGCTTACAGCCAGGGCTAAGGAGAGGGGTGGGGTCTCGGGAGCCAGGGAGAGCCACAGCGAGTTTGCCGGCAGACCCAGTGCTGCAGGTCCCCAGCCCATTTCGGGCTTGGGGTCAGCAGCTGCCCCTACCCCAGAAGACAGGCTCCTGGTCTTCCAGGCCAGGGGAGAAGGACTGGGCACTGGGCATGGGCTGCTCCCATGAGCCCCATGCAGATGGCACCTCTGCTGTAAGAGGCAGCAGCCCAAGGGCATGGCAGGGGATGGTGGCTGGGCTAAAGCCGGCCTGTAGCGGGCAGGGGAGAGCATTTCCGGGTCTGCAGGGCCCCCAAGGCCAGGTGTGCCCTGAGCCTTGGCGCCCTGCCACACAGGCGAGAGCTCGCCTCTTCAGATGCCCTCAGACGGCCCGCCAGCCCAGTACCCCAAGATGGCCCCCTTGGAACAGCTGCGCAACATAAAGCAATTGGAAGCGCTGGCCCGCGTGTACATCCTGAGGGCCCTGATGGTGTCCCCCAGCTCCACGCACTACGAGGACGACTGCCTCCTGGCCTACACCATCCTCAAGCACGTCTGGCAGGTGAGGCCCGCAGGCTCCCCAGAGGCCCTGCAGCCCGGCCTCTGTTCCCTGGCTCACTCTTGCTGTTTGCTTTGGATGATTGCAAGTGCAAGCAAGTCAGCGCCTGCCCTGCCCCCGTGTCCCAGCAGGCCTTTGAGGAGCAGGAGGGTACCCCTCAGCAACAGGGAGGACTGGGGATCCCCGGTCCCCAGGTGTCCAGGCTCAGCCTCCAGCAGGGCCACCACCATGTACTCTTCGCTAGTGACCTGAACGAACCCTGAGCACAGAGCACCGGCAGCGCCTTCCTCACAGGCCAGCCTGGGGCATCCTCAGGGCTGGCAGGCGCTCGTCACAGGAAGCCTGGTGCAGGGCCAGGGCAGTGCCCGGGTGCCCTGCGTGCTCCCGGGCCCAGTGGGGCTCGGCTCTGCTCCCAAGACTTGGGCTGAGCCACGCCCTCCGATCGAGGGCACTCCTCCGGCCAGTGTGGGAGCTCCGCACGGAGTCTGGTTTCTGTTTTTAATGCTACCAACCTGGATTTCATATTTCCCCAGATTTCCTTGTCAACAGCAGGAAAATCAGTTCCAGAAAGTAAAGTTCTCGCCACGGGCAGTTCACACATGCTATCACCTAAAAGAATAGAGAAGGAAAAAAGTAAAGAGAAGGAGAAAGAGAAGGAGAAGGAGCGTGTGAAGGAGGAGAAGGAGAAGGGCAAGGACGCGAAGCAGGTGAGGCACGCTGCCGTCACGCTCAGGTCCTCGGCGCAGGGGCAGAGGAGGAGGGCGCACGTCTGCCTTGAGCCCAGCTCCCCGTCCGCTGGCGCTGGGCCTTCCGACCCTCTGCGCCTCTGTGTCCTCTCCTGTAAAGTGGAGACAGGACCTTGGAACTGAGCAGTGCCCAGAGGCTGGAGCCAGCCCCTTAGCCTTTCACAGGCGCACTGCCCACACGCTAGGCTCAAGGCCGCGGGCCTCACAGCCCAACCCCGGGTACTTTTGTGGGGGGGTGGGCATGAAATGGTGAGAAAAGCAGGAGCCTGTGGTGCCCATGAGAACTTTCACCCTGAAATAGTGGCTCCTGCTAGTGCCAGAGCAGGCCTGAGCAGCTGCGTGTCTGGCCAGAAGCTCGGGGGGCCCTGACCTGAGGCCCCGAGGCCGTGTCCGAGCTTCAGCAGCCCCAGTGGAATCCACACTGTGCCGGGGCAGAGAACATTGCTTATGGCCTTGGAAGTCAGGCCCGAAGCTGCCAACTGTGGCCCTGGAGTGGCAGCTGCGGATATGGCGGGTAGGGCAGGCGGCTGTGTGCCCTGGGCCCCAGGGGGAGGGTGGGCACAGGTCACACTACAGCCGCTGTCCCCAGAGGGCAGGCCACAGGAGCAGCCTGCCCTCAGCATCTTGACTGGTTGCAGAGGAGGCTGCTCTAGAGTCTACTTTTGAAAGCAAGCCCTATGTTCTGGCCTGCAGCCTCAGACCCCGGCTTCTAGCAGACAGTTTGAAGACTTGCCGACCACCGTGGAAGAGTGGGCCTCCTACTTCTGTCCCGAGGAACTGGTGGCTGTGCTCAAGCAGGACAAGAGTGACCTCATGGTGAACTCCACGACTATCCAGAAGCCGGTGGGTGCACATGAGGGCCCCACAGCTGCCCCCACATCTCCATCACACCCACAACCAGAAAGAGGGCCCATGCGAGGCTTCCCTCGTGAGTTGTTGGGAGGGGCAGCAGTCTCTCCCCACAGGTCAGGGCCAGAGACCACCGCCAGGGCCCCAGAGCCCCTGCCCAGCCACGACCCCTGGATCCCCAACACTGCCAACACCACGGGAAGCCTCCCTCTTTCCACATGCACCACTGGATGCACGTTTCAACCCGCACTGCGTCTGCTTCTGTGTCCTGTCCCTGCTGAACAAGTCCCTGCAGACTGGGTGGCCAGAGCCCCACGTGGCCCCTGCACTCTATCCCAGCCCCCCTTCTACAGACCCATGGATTACGGTTAGGCATGCTGGGCAGCCCAGGAGAGCCCCGCTCCCGGACACGTTGCTGTGTGAGGTCACACGCAGGACCTGTGGTGTCTCTGGGGCCACAGTGCAGCCCACCAGGCTCTGCTGTGCAGAGTTCTTAGGAAGGGGGCCAGCAGCATTCTGTCGTCTTGCACTCAGCATCTCCTCCTGACCTGGTGCCTGCGGGCACTCTTGCTCCCGGTGTCATGGCGGCTCACCCCCAGCACTGTGTGGGGCATCTGGGGCAGGAGACAGACTAGTTATTTCTCCTTCCATCTTGAGGACACCATGGGGTTCCAGCTATGGCTCTCACAGGTAAGGTGGCTGTGAGCACTCAGTGCCTGTGCCTCCGTGCCCAGGTGTCTGGACGCAGTGGCTGGCACCTCGCAACTGAGAGTCGCCTTCCAGGGGGTTGTGCGTGCTTCCACCCATGCCCACACAGGCGTGCCATCACTCTCAGCCTTGGGAGAATGGCCATCTGGAGGGTCTGTGGCCTCCTGGCTCAAGCGGCAGCTGCAGCAGGTAGTTGAGTTGGACCCACGCTGCCTCCTGGCCACGTGCACATCCTCCTACACGCACCAGTCTTGTGGAAGGCCCATGTGCACTGAGCTTCTTTTCTTTATTTACTAAGGAATCCTTCAGTCTGTTCTAGTTGACAGCCGTGCTAATGGCAGGTGGGCTTCTGCGCTATGACTTGCTTTGCCTCCTCTCAGTGGGTAGACAGATGTCACTGCTCGAATAGATGCTGCTACTTTTAATGTGGTGAGGGTCAGCCATCTTTCCCTTTGTCTCCTGTGCCTTCTTGTGGTGCCCTTTAAAAACATTCCCTTCCCTGGAGGTAATGCAGATATCCTTCTAATAGTTTCCCAAAAGGCACAGACATTTTCTGTCCTGATAGTGCACTGCAGACTTGGGCCTACCGTCTGCATGCTGATGCCGGCCCGGCCGCAGGCCCGCCATCCGGCCGCGTCTCCCTCCGCACCTCCTTCCCGGCCTCGGCTCAGTACTTTTTTTCTGCATTGTTCCCTCTCCGACCCTACAAGCAGATTCTTAAAAATAGTTTACCCAACATTTCCAATTTCTCACTGAAGAGTAATTGCTTTGACAAGCCCAGCCCAACATCACAGGAAGCTATAGTTCCTTCTATATGTTGAATTTTAAGCAGTTTTCTGGGTACCCAAAGAAATTTTGGTTTTGGTGAATCAGTCATTTTTAGTGGAAAATGAGCACATGCATTCTTGAATAAGCACATAAATGCGTGTGTTCCTCGTGAGAACCTCTGCTCTCATTGGGGGCTGATGACTATAGTCGTTGCCCATAGCAACCCAGGAGCTATTGGTAAAGGCAGGGAAGAAGGAAGTGCATTGTCTGTCCACCCCACAGGTGCTGCTGACCACCGTGTGTGGGGCCATCGGGCTGGACTCCACCGAGAGGACTCACATCCCCCGCCTGTGCCTTACGTGTTTGCTGTGTGTTCATGCAGACGTACAGTCTATATTTCCTGGACTGCTTGGTCAAGGCCCTGCAGAGGAAGTCGCTTTATGAACTCAGCATCCCCATCCTGCAGCTGGGTGTACTCATCGCGAGCGTCGTGGTGGAAAGCAAGAGCCTCGCAGACCTCTACCACCTGCGGTTGGTGTGCTCCTTCCCTGCTGGGACCCCAGGACTTAAGTGCCCAGAGTGGAAACTTGCCCCAAACACCATGGAAACAAGCAGTGTCCTAAATATCAATTCTGTAGTTGGCCACTTGTGTAAATAAGTTTCCTAAGATTTATAGACCAGAATGCATCAAAATACTTGAAAGTAAGAGTAGTATTTTAGGATTTTCCACCTGATCCTTCAGAGAATACCCTGTTTTATGAAAGTACACACTGAAGACCTTGAGGATGAAGGGACGTTGCACTGTCACGTACAGCCAAGGAGCTCTGGTGGGGTACAAGGGGCCAGCCAGGGTGGGGCAGAGTGTCGGGAGCGCGGTGTTTGTGAAGTCCTGTCCAAATGAGAGCGTTCTAAACTAGACTCCAAGCAAGGCCTCCTCTGATGCTGCACTGGCTGGCCGCGTCCCCGGCTCCTGCACGTGCCTTTACCTCTACAGGGGGCTGAGACTATAAATAATGTAGGGGTAAAACACACGAGCATGTGATTGGGAACATTTCTACCTAAAACCTGGCAGAGTTGCCTGTGATTTTCCCCCATCGTTTTGCTTAGCTTCAACGATTATTGAAAACACTGGCAAAGTGCGCAGTTCTCCTTCAGCTGACCAACTCTTAGGAAGCACGCCAAGTCCAGCATGGCTTCCCGTGCTGGCGTCCTGTGTAAGCGTGCCCCTCCATGTCCCTCCTCAGGCTCGCCCAGGTGTGTTCTGACCTGAGGTTGCGGGAAGCCGCCGCTCACCACGAGGAGGTGGTGGGGCAGACGTACATCGACGAGACAGAGCAGGCCAGGTGTGTCTCTCACCTGGCTGCAGCTGGCAGTGCTCACCCTGGGTGCTTCGTACCCACATCGGAGGGTGGCGTGCAAGCTCCAGGCCCCAGGTGGCCCTGGCCATCGACCCGGAGGTCCTGGCAGGCAGCCTCCGGTTAACACTCCTGGGTGGTCTCACTGTATGTGAGGTGGCCTTTTGAGCCAGTGGACACACTGGGAGGGGGTGGGAAGGGGCAGACTGGCCCTGGGGCAGACTTCAGGTTTTCAGATATCAGGCTACTTAACAACCAGATTGGCTACTCATCATTACTAGGGCAATCATTGTTAGATTCAGAGATCACCTTAGGAATATTTCTGTACTATGATCACATACAGTTCTTTTTGCTAATTTTTACAATGTTTTTTTCTTATAAGTAATATATTTGCTTATGCAAATTCTAGAAAACACAGAGAAGAAAAATAATTTTATCCCCCATATTACAGGATAATCCCTACTCTTGTCTTGATGTCCTTTAGTCTTTTCTCCACTATAAAAATATATGTGAACCAGGTGTGGTGGCGCACACTTGTAATACCAGCATTTGGGAGGCTGAGACAGGAGGATCGTGGTTCAAGGACAGACTCAGCTACTTAGTGAGGCCCTTTGCAACTCAGTGAGACCTTGTTTCAAAATGAAGAATAAAAAAATAGGGCTTGGGGTGTAGCTCAGAGGTAGAATGCCCCTGGGTTCCATCCCCAGTACTGTAAAAAAATATATAGACATGTGTGTGTGTGTGTGTGTGTGTCTTGTGTGATAAAACAGGATTATGCTACACATGCTTTTCCACGTAGTAGCCACTGTAACAAGTGTCTGACCACAACGTGGCATTTGCATTTGTAAGCAGGGTGGCATACTTGTCCAGCCCTGGGCTGACAATGTGAGTCGGGTACTCGGCTCCCTGGCACAATGGGGGACATCCCAGAGGCGGTCCAGGCACAGGTGTCCCCCAGGCCTCTGCTGCCTTCTAGAAATTCAGCTTCTGAGAACACAGGTCAGGCTGCCCAGCCAGCCTGTCCATTGGTTTATTAATGAGCAGCTTCTGTATACCTGGGGCTGAGGGGGGGCTGGTTGTGGGGAACAACGGCTGGGCGGCTGTACAGGCAGGGAGGGTGGAGGTGGGGCTGGGCCAGGGAGTCTGAGTGCATGTCCTCACCAGAGGCCTGGATGGGGGTGAGCAAGCCTTGGGGTGGAGGAGGGACAGAGGGGCCACAAGTGTCAGAGGCCCCGAAGGAAGGAGGCCTACGAGGGGCTGAGAGAGTCGGCGAGCACGGGTGAGCCTTTTTAAAGAGTTGGCCGTGTTTTTTTTGTTTGTTTGTTTGTTTGTTTTGGTAGTACTGGGGTTCCTGGAAACCCTTCTACCTCCGGGCTACACTCCCAGACCTATTTTATATTTTTATTTGGAAACAGGGTCTCTTAAGCCAGCAAGGTTGGCTTCGAACCTGCACGATCCTCCTGTCTCTGCCTCCCAAGCACAGGGATTACAAGCGTGTGCCACCACGCCCGGCTGAGTTGGCCATGTTCTAAAGGACCACTCTGGACGTACAGTGTGGCTGGGAGAAGGCAGGGCCTGAAGAAGGCAGGGGCAGGAGCCCAGCTGGCTGGACCCACGGTGGCAGGAGTCTATTCAGACATGTTGAATCTGAGAGCCACTAAACCCTAAGTCAGGATGTCTAACAGTTTGGAGAAGAACAGGCTGCAGACGTGAATTTGGGAGGCAGAATGCTGCCAAAGCCCGGAGACTTTGATCATCTTTTTTTTTTTTTTTTCATTGCTAGGGATGGAACCCAGGGGCACTGTACCTCAGAGCTACATCCCTAGCCCTATTTTTATTCTTTATTTTTGAAGCAGGGTCTCACTACGTTGTGGAGGGCCTCACTAAGTAGCTGAGGCTGGCTGGCTGTGAACCTGCGATCCTCCTGTCTCAGCCTCCCAAGTCCTGAGATTACAACAAGCATGCACTACCACACCCAGCTTGGTGGTCTTGTGGCTGTTTTAAACTGGTGTTTCTTTGTTTGCTCATGAGACTGACCATTTTCATTGGTCATTGTATTTCATCCGTTGTATATTTTACTTATGTTAGCTGTAGAAAAGAAATTGCATTGAAAAAGGAGAAGGACAAGGAGCCTGTACTGGAAGAAAGCCTGCCGACCTTGCATGAGCAGACGGCTCCCGTCCGCACCGCAGAGGTGAAGCCGCTCATCGCCCAAGACCAGGTAACCAGTGTGGCTGTGCCGAGCCCCGCAGCCCAGCTGTGCCAGCCGCGTGCCTGTTCTACACAACTGCGGTGGGGAAAGACCATCCCAACACCCTGCACTCACACAGAGAACCCAGCTTCCCAGGGTGCCGAGCCGAGGGCGCGGTTCATGAGTGCACCAGTCAACGCTTGAGACCTGGTAGGAAGGCGCCTGGGCCTCAGAGTGCCCCTCCAGTTGGGGGTCAGCAAGTGACCTGATCCAGGATGGCCAAGGGTCAGCTGTGCACCTTGCAGAGCTCCAAGGGCTTTGTGGCCTGTCCACACTGGTCAGGGACCACCGAGTCTAGACAGGAGTGCTGATGTGGGGGAGGCAGGCCCCAGGAGCTCCAAGTGCAGGAAGGTGGCCCCCCACGGTGCACGGCGTGCATGAGGGCGGCCAGTTCTGGTCAACTAGTTCTTCCTGTGATTGGCCCTTCTGGTCTCCACCCTGAAAGCCCCACACTCCAGAGGCAGCCGGGCCCTTCTGTCTTGGCTGCCTGGGAGGTCGGGCTGGGAGGAGGCTCGTGATGCTCCCCTGCAGGTGAGTGGTGGGTGTGGGTGGGTGCAAGGGGACGTAAAGAGATGGTGGTCCCAGAGCCTGGTGTTCATCAGGAGGAAACCATCATGAGGCCCCTGTGCTCTGGGGCTGGGCAAAGCCCCAGCAGGGCCCTGCACACGCGCGGCTTCCACCAGCATTTCTGCAGAAGCGTGTCACGTGAGGCACAGGCATCAGGACCACCGTGCCTTGCAGATTCTGAAGATAAATGGAGAGACGGGGCGGGGCCTGGACGGGCTGTCCTACCCCCTGCTGTGGATGCTCAAGGCGGAGGTCCTGCTGCAGATGGACCTGTACCAGCCCGTGCGGCTACTCCTGGCGGAGGCTCACCTGGCTTTCCAGGTAGGAGCCCCCAGTTCCTGGCCATGGGAAGCAGCGCCCCTCCCCTGCACCTGCGAGATGTTTCCACCTGGGGACAGGGTGAGGCTCCCTGAAGCTTGTCTTCCAGCTCTAGGAATCCATCCCGCCTGTTCATGAGCCACGTCCCTGGAAAGTCTGCTGAGTCCTTCCCTGCCCTGTCCATCTCTGTAACTCACCAGTTAGAATGTGAGCCCGTGTCCAGCCCTCCAGGGCCTGTTTCAGCCGCCCCTTCTTTCCCCTTGGATTTTACTGTGTCCACTCTGTGGATGAGCTTACCTTTTAAGTTTTCTAGTTTCTCATGTTGTATGTGGGATAAGACTTGGGGAAGCCCTGGATGGCATCTTCTACCGGAGCGTGGTTTGTTCCCTACGGGGCCACTTGACTCTGGCCATCTTGTTCTGATCTCACTTCCCTGCATGTGACCTCCCCAGCCATGGCTGTCACATCATCTGTGGCCTTCTGGGGTCTCCAGAAGAAACCCTCGTTCTCACCCAGTCCCTTGGAAGGGACCATGTCAGCCGCCGTCTGACATCCTGAAGCTTCTCAGGGCTCTGCAGGGTCAAGAGCCTGGTGCTTCTTCCTACGGGGTTTGGAGAAGTCCTGCTTTGTCCTGGGAAGCCAAAAGTGGCTGTCTACAGGGGAAAGGGGTTTGTGCACAGATCCGTGGGCACTTTTTCCTGTGATTGGCCCTTCTGGTCTCCACCCTGAAAGCCCCACACTCCAGAGGCAGCCGGGCCCTTCTGTCTTGGCTGCCTGGGAGGTCGGGCTGGGAGGAGGCTCGTGATGCTCCCCTGCAGGTGAGTGGTCCCGCCTTCTGCCAAGCTTTGGAGCTGCTTTTAATGGACAGGCGAGGGGAAGCTCCAGAAGACCACCTGGGGAAAGAGGGGGCCACCATGGTGGACAGACCTGGTGATACTCACCAAAGTCTTATGAGATTCAGGTCCTTCTCACACCAGGAGGACAGCTGTGTGTGCGGGTGTCCAGCAGGGGTACAGGTGCGTGCGGGTGTTGGGCAGGCGATGGCTCTGTACGGTGTGAGGCAGGGTACTGGTTCACGTGTGTGTCAGGCAGGCAATGGTGTGCGTGGTGCCTGGCCTGGGTACAGGTGTCAGGTGGGAAGGGATATGGGCACACGAATCAAGAGGGAGCCTGTGCCAGGGAAGAGCCTCTTGTGCTGTGGCCAGTGCGGCGTGGCAGCCTGCGCTCCAGGGCTTCAGCACTCTGCCATGCTTCTTCTGAGAGCAGAGGGGCTCTGCCCAGACAGGGAAGATGCTGCTTATCCAGGATCTTACTCCCTGTGCTGTGCCGATCCCCAGCAGGTGCTCGTAACAGGGAATGGCTGGTCTGCATTTCTTTGCCCAGTCCTGCCCATAGCAAGCCCTGTAGCCGGCTCCCCTCGCCTGTCTCCTCCCGCTGTGTGCAGATGCCCACAAAGGGTCCTGTACACACGGGCCTCCCTTCTCACCTCGCCTCCACCCATGTGGGGGGAGCTCCCTGGATTTCCAGCTGTTCTTGCCAGCCAGCAATAACTGCTCCCCTCCTCTGCTCCCTCCCTGGGTTGCCCTCATGCAAAGGGACTGCCCTCTTGCCATCTGCGCCCACAGTGGCTGCTTGGGGAGGTGGTGCCAGCCCAGTCCCTGGCACAGGCCCTGTTCCTTCTGCCAGGCAGAAACCATCTTCCTTCCATGCAAGGGGCTCAGCTGTCCCTGTTCCCTCCTCCCCCCAGCTCTGTGGCAGCCCCTGCACCAGGGCCTGGCCCTGAACAGGCCTCACCGTGGCCCTGGGCTGGCCTTGCTACCTGTCCAGGCATGGACTTGGCCCTGAGACCTTTACCCCAAGCAGGCCCAAGCAGGCCCACAGAGATAGGCTCTGGGAGCTGGCCTGTTCCCCAAATGTGCCAACGTGATCCCTGTTCCCAAAGGACACATGGTTCCTGAACCTCACCTCGAGTGAGGTGACATTTATCATGTGACCAAACTAAATGAACACAGGGGAGATCCTCTGTGCAGGCAAGCAGGGCTGGGCCTGTATGCAGGAAGCCCAGGTAGACAAGACCCTGCTAGGGCCAGAAACTGCCCTGGCTCCTGTGCCCCACCCAGGGGTGGCCATGCCCAGGAGGGGCCACTGGCTGAGGTCAGAGTGACTTAGGAGGGGATGGGGGCAGGCGATATGCTTCTTAGCTTTGAGGAGCTGTTACACTGTTCCCCAGCCCCCGAGGTGGGTTTCAACACACCAGTTCTCAGCCCTGAGGGCAAATGTGGGGCCTCATCTCCCGCTGCTGGAGAAGCCCAGGGCCAGACAGAAAGCTGGTGCCCAGGTCTGCACCGAGCCCTCTTCTGTCTCTCTGCCTTTCTGCCAGCTACCATATGTATATATCCCTAACCTAACCCATATCCTCATCTCTCTCTGTATCCACATCTCTCTCCATAGATACACACAACTCTGCTTACCTCCTTTAGGAGCTGAAAGACCCTTGTGCAGAGTCACAGTGCCTGCTACTTCTAGCACAGCTGGCCAACAAGGAGAAGAACTATGGACAAGCCAGGAGAATGGTGGAGAAGGCGCAGCAGCTGGGCGGGAGCGAGGAGTTCTGGTACAGTTCCATCCTGACGCTGGCCGAGGCCATCATGTCCATGGAAGACGAGGGGAAGGAAATTGTGGTGAGCAGTGCGTCCAAGGCAGGGCCGTGCTCGGCAGGGGCCCAGCCGGGGTGCTCGGCCCCGGGCCCTGCTGAGGGACAGTATTGACGAGTGCTAACGTCCATGCTTGAAATTCCCAGGTTTGCCGTCTATTTCAGAAACTCATCGATGCCTTCAAGGTCCTCCAGGAGGAGAGGCCTAACCGAGCGCCCATGTTGGAATTCTTTGCCACAGACCTGGAGGCCAGGTAACGGCCCCAGTGACCCTGAAAGTCGTGGCCACTTTTGCTACCTGTTCACCTGCACGCCATGTTTCACACCATGGGGGCTCAGACACGACAGGGCCACAGCCCCCTCCCAAGCAGCTACAGGGCCGCGGAGGTCTGTGTCCTTGGCTTCCTTGAGAAGCAGACCTGCATAGGCACTGCCTGGCCTGGAGAGGTGGCCATGGGCCATGGAGAGCCCGGAGCCCCGCAGCCTGCCAGGGGTCTGTTCACAGCAGGGCCCTGCATGCTCTAGAAGCCTCTCAGGCTCGCCCTTCCTGGCAGGCTGGGCTGGTAGCCCTTCCCTCCTCTTGGGTTCCCAAGGAGCCAGCTTTCGGCTGGCTCAGGGCCGCGGCGCAGTGATTCTGGCCTGGGTTGGGCTCTGTTTCTTCTGGCTCTGTGTGGGAGGGCCGCCCACACTGCCCTGTGGTTCAGGCCTCTACTCCGTTGGCTGCGTCTCTCGAGTGTGATCTGAGAGCAGCATGTCATTTCAGACGGGTTTCTGTTCACTTCGGAGTTATTTAGGTGCATGTGTTCAGTTTCCAAATGGGTACAATGCCTGGGACAGGGTCCGACAGTTTCTGACTTTGGTGTATGTGCTCAGGAAGCCTGGCTGAGTGATTTCCAGCATGTGAGAACAGCCCAAGCTCTTGGCTGAGTCTGTGGGTGGGAACTGCACAGCACAGTCAGTCACCATGGTCCTACAGTCACCGTGGTCCTACAGTCACCGTG